>NC_135953.1:120080562-120760340 GCF_053455715.1 Rhinoraja longicauda
ATGAAAATGAAATGAAAATATTGGTGAGATGGTGCAGATTACAGGTGACCATCATTTTAAATACGAGAATTAGGGACCTAAAAGAAACAATGGAACAAATTAAAATTGAAATATCCAGCAACATCTAAAAATGTCTTTGGAGAAGAAAAGATGTTGATCCACAAGAGCAGAATATAATATCAGATCTGAAAAACTGTGATGTGCCCAGATAGGTCAAGAAAGCCAATGGAATATCCAATATGGACTGTGAACATGAGCAGGGTGGAAATTGGCAATCAAGACAACACATTTTTGAGTTCTGTGCAAGAGCAGGTAGTCAACAGTTACATACAAAGCATCAATAGATAGATGAGACTGTTTGGTATAACCTATCCAGGATGAATTTAGTGTTAAAGTATGTAAATTTGATTGATGGTTACTCTATCTGTTTGATATGCTTCATCTAACAGTACCTCCAAACTGTCACCCTCTACCACAAAAAGGACAAATGTTCAGGTTGAGGAAAATACCAACACTGGCAAGTTCTCCTCCAAGTCGCTCACAATTCTGACAAGTGAATATATCACCATACTGTTATTGCCATTGTCTATAAATCCTGGAATTCGCTCTCCAACACCTTTGTGGGAGTACCTACTCAATCAGGATTGTAACGGTTCAAGAAACTGGTTTACTATCACCTTCTCGAGGACAATTAGAGATGGGTAACAAATATGGCCTTGGCAATCATCATCATATCATCATATATATACAGCCGGAACAGGCCTTTTCGGCCCTCCAAGTCCGTGCCCGCCCAGTGATCCCCGTACATTAACACTATCCTACACCCACTAGGGACAATTTTTACATTTACCCAGCCAATTAACCTACGTCTTTGGAGATTAATGATTAATCTTTCCCAATTACTTCTGTTACCCTGTTAATTCTAGATTGATCTGTTACAGATTATGTTTCATTAAAACTTCACAACAATACTGTGACTTTAAGTAATGTCGTCTGGGGACAATGCTTACGTGAATGTAAGCATTGGGAAACAGCTTAGGGAAAGCTGTTCCCTTTTGGTTGTTCAAAATCGCCGTGCAGTGTTGTCACTTCTGATACTTCTTAAAAATGCTGACTGGATCTAATTGTAAAATTACTTACTCAGTGTCAAAGCAAGGTAATAGCAATGGCATTTATTCGTTCACAAAAAGTCACCGCAATTGTCTTACTGATGAAGCAATTGAAGGCGATTATGCTTAACATGATGCCCTAAGGAATTCTTATTACAGTGTGTTGGGGCCAAAATTATTAGTCTACACCAATTACAACCATGTCCTTTGTGAGTGTATGATTCCAATCAATTGAAAGCTTTCTCACTGATTTTCACTGATGTTTCATTTTATTAGGACAGCTTAATGCCACATTCAGTCACAGTGAAGCAATTTCATCTCTCAGTTCCAAATGGTCAATCCGTTAATTTGAGGCTGTGACCCTGGTTCTAGACACTTTAATCAGGAGAAACATTTTCCCTGCATCTTCTCTGTCAAACGTCTAATTAATTTGGATGTTTCAATGAGATGCTTTACCATTCATTCTTCTAAATTCAAAAAGATATATATTGACCAAAGTTTGCTTAATCTCTCTTCATAAAATCAATGCCACATCCTAGGAATCTGAATGGTAAACCTTTGTTGAATTTCCTTTCTCAGATAGGAAGAGCAAATGGGTATGTCTTACAGATGCAGTCATCTGAGGGCCCTACATATTTGTAGATAGATTTCATTACTTTTGCACTCAGATTTTCTTCCTATAAAAGCCAGTGAGCCTTTTGCCTTTTTATTTGTTAGCTGTACTTGCAGACTACCTCTTAATGATTTGTGTATGCAGGCAACTTGAAGTAGTCGACAATTCTTCATTTTCTACCAATGTGGATGGCCCTATATTTTTCCACATTGAAACACAATCTATTTTGTTCTTGCCCATTCACTTAGCCCCTCTGTCTTCCTTTGAATCCTCTCTTCAATCTCCTCATAACCACATTTCCATTCAGTCTGTAATCATCAGTAAACATGGACATACTACCTTGGTTTCCCAAGGAAATCATTGATATAGATTGTTCACAGTTGTGGTTTTAGCATCTATTGGTGTCACATTATGTCACATTAGTCACAGCCTCCCAAACAGAATTATTTATTTTTAAGCTCTCTTTTCTGTCCGATAACCAAACCTCAGAGATATAGCCATGCAGGTCAGCGCTGGAATGTACCCTTCACAAATGCTGAGTTGAATCATAAATATGGAAGGGATGGAGCTTTTTTCTTCTAAAGCCTTCTATAAAGCCTTTTTTATAGAATACTGTATCTGGTGCGTAGTACCATGTTCCATGTGTAGCTTCATTAGGGTGTGGAGACTCAGTCACCGAGTATGTTCAAGACGACTGATAGATGTTCGGACATGACGAGAATGAAGGGATATGATATTGCTGGAAAGTGGTGCAGAGGTAAAAGACCTGTCTTGATCTTATTGATGGATGAACTGGAATGAGGGAAAGAATGTGTGGGAATGAATTGCAGATGCTGGCAAAGAATGTGTGGGAATTGAAGATTGACATAAAACGCTGGAGTAACTCCAGGCAGCATCTCTGGAGAGAAGGAATAGGTGACGTTTCGGGTCAAGACCCTCTTTCAAACTGAGAGTCGGGGGAGAAGGAGTCTAGAGATATGGAAGGGTAAGGTGTGAAAATGACAAATCAAATGCTGCTTAAGAAATGAAGAACGGTTCATTGTTAGCTAGGTGACGAGGCATAATCAGTAATATTCAATCAGGACAGTAGAACTAGGCGGAGAACTAGGATGGTGGAAAGATGGAAAGATAGAGGGAAAGCAAGAGTTACTGGAAGTTAGAGAAATAAATATTCATACCACTGGATTGTAAGCTGCCCAAGCGCAATATGGAGTGCTGTTCCTCCAATTTGCCTCACTCGAACAGTGGAGGAGGCCAGGACAGAAAGGTCAGTATGAGAATGGGAGGGGGAGTTAAAGTTTTTAGCAACCGGGAGATCACGTAGGCCGAGGCAGACTGAGGTTGCAGTGGAAGGTATCTGGGGAGGGGTGGTTTGAGTAGGAAGGGATGAGTTAACCAGGGAGTTGCGGAGGGAACGGTCTCTGCAGAAAGCGGAAAGGGGTGGAGATGGGAAGATGTGGCTAGAGGTGGGATCCCGTTGGAGGTGGCAAAATTATCGGAGGAGTATGTGCTGTATGGCGATGGCTGATGCGCTGAAAAGTGAGGACTAGGGGGACTCTGTCTCTGTTGCGACAGGGGCAAGGGGTGCAAGAGTGGAGCTGCGGGACAATGAGGAGACCCTTGTGAAGGACTCATCTATGATGGAAGAGGAAAAGAATGGTCTACTGCCACTTCTGTTTCTTATATTCTTATGTAATGTTTGAAACTTGAAGGCAGATAGCTGCCAGATGATATTTCCAGTTTTATTCTCAATGTGTTTCAACATTCTAGTTTTGATACACTTTGTGGCTTGCCACTTTTGGAGACAATTAAATGTTGACAACTTTTTTGTGGATCTGGAGTAAAAAAAAACTTTAATATCTTTCCAAAAGTTCAATATAATCACTAGCTTCTTATCCATAATTGATTAAATTAACTGAACATGTATAAACTACAAAAATATTAATTGGTTATTACTAATTGGTTCATTATATTTTTGTGATTTATGCAGGAAAGAAATATATAGCAAATGATTTCAACATTGGAAGGAAAAGTATAAAGCAAAAATAGAAATAATGAATTTTAGAACCATACAAAGTTATGGCATAGAAGAGGCCATTCAGCCCATTGTATACATTCTAGCCGAAAAGCACAGGTGTCTGGATATATTGGTCATTTAAATGTTATAAGCAGGAACACGAAATGAACAGGATAATGGAATACTGGCTTTATTTACTGAGAGAACTATTATACAAAAATAAATAAATCATGATGCACTGATCAAAGTCTTGGTCACCCCACACCCACAATACCGCTTGAATTTCTGGTTGATATATCTATAAAAGGATATATTAGCCTTCGTAGGAGTGCAGAATGAATTTACTATATTGAGACTATATTGATACCTTAACTCCATTAATTAAAATATGAAGAATAATTACATAAAGCTTTTCCTGGAATTTACAAGAGTAAAGGATGATACGATCCATGGTATTTAGGGGAGATAATAAGGATAACAGAAAAAATTATCTTTCTTATTGAGAACAGGATGAGAAACTTGACCTAAGAATTACATCTGTTCTCTTGTACATGCAATCATATACAACTGCGGCATATTTCTGCAACTTCCTTGGTAAATTGAAAGTAATATTCAATATTCCAACTGATTCTTTGAAAGAATCAAATTGTATACGAGGAGGCTTCGTGCAACATGGTGGATAGTCCCGTACACAGGCATGCACTTATGAATTTTTGCAAATCAACAATGTCCTTTTATAATTACTTTAATGTTAAGGAAAATGTTCAAAAAAATATTTATGGAAAGAAACATGACATATAATGTGTGACACATATCCCAGTCAAAAATATGTATTTTGAACGTGTGATTTATTAAAGATTTCCATTTATACTGTTTTAAGTAGAGATATTAATTTGAAAAACAAAATCATTTCATTTCAACGCCCTTATAATTTATCATCAACAAATTGCATATATCATTCACAATTTGAACACACCCCATCATATCCCAGTTCTTAATGTGCAATATCGTATCACTAACATTTTGGGGAAAACTTTTATTGTAATGCCAGGTCCTATTGTGTAATACTTCATGTCAGAATATAATTCAGCAGCATGGGTGATTCCAAGAATTATTGTTGATAATAATCTTTGATTATTATTTAGAATATAGAAAAGTACAGCACAGGAACAGGCCCTTCGGCCCACAATGTCTGTGCTGAACATAATGCCAAGATATACTAATCTCATCTGCCTGCACATGATCTATACCCTTCCATTCCTTGCCTATCTAAACGCCTCATAAATGCCACTATCTGCCTCCACTACTACCCCTGGCAGCATGTTCCAGGCACCTATCACCCTCTGTGCAAAAAACATACCTGGCACGTCTCCTTTAAACTTTCTCCCTTTCACCATAAAGCTATGCCTGCTAGACTTTGACATTTCCACCTTGGGAAACAAGTTCTGATTGTCTACCCTGTCTTTGCCTCATACTTCTATTAGGTCTCCCCCCAATCCACGGCACGCTAGAGGATAAAATCCAGGTTTTGTCCAACCTCTCCTTGCATCCAATACCCAGGCATTATCCTGGTAAACCTCTTCTGCAACCTTGGGATTGATTTGGTTGTGGTGAACGTTGGCTTTCAAAGCAGATTCTTTTCTTCCAGAATTAACATAGAACACATGCCATTGCCTCCAGATTTTTTTTTTCCCCCCAGCATTTTTCACTGAAAGCAGCAGTAAGTTTCAAGATTCTAAGTTCTAAACTTACAGATCAGTCATTCAGTGAAGTTGTTCTATCACCAAGCCATCGTAGAGTTAGGTTAGGTTTGGCACAACATCAATGTGAATAAAGACTGACACATAGGGATAAAGAATATGTGACTTTTTTTGTAAATTGTGTTATTTTTACAGTTCAGAAACATTGACAGCTGTGACAGATGTTAAAGCTGGGGATGGGGCTTTACCAGAATCTAAAGGCTTCAGACGTTTAGTAGACAGGCTTTGATCTGGTTTCCCATATCACTCTATTACATTGTTAAGTCATGTCAAGTCAAGTCGAGTTTATTGCCCTGTGCCCAAGTGCGGTAAAGTACATGTAGAATCAGACTCAGGCAAAACAAGTAATACATAAATTCTACATAAATTCTACAAAACATTGTAAAAAAGAGATAGATAGCCATCGGTAATCTTTATCGTATACCTATGGTAGGGGTATCAAAAACAACTTGCCATAGGTTTAAAATACAAGGAGATATAAAAGGGATTTTATTTTCTACACAGAAAGTGGTTGATATTCGGAATGTATTGGTGCGGCATTAGATACAATTGCTATTTTTAAGGGGCATTTAGATAGACACACGAGCAGGCAAGGTAAAGAAGGATACAGCCCTTATGTGGGAAAATGGAACTAGTTTAGAATGGCAAAATGGTCATCATGGGCACGATGGGCCGAAGGACCTGTTTCTGTGCCGCATGACGATAATAAGCTCTGAGACCTGGACTACCAACTGGAGGCACCTCAAGTGACTTAAAAAATACCAATAATGCTCTCCCTGCAAAATCTTTCAGGTTCACTGGAAGGATAAGTGAGGCAATAATGCCTTCTCCCAGGCCAATTCCCAGCATGGAGTATCTAATGATACTCACCCAACTCTGTAGGGAAGGCCATGTAATTTTCCTGCCCAACACATCACTCTTGAAACATGCATTCGATACCAATCTCTCACAGCAGGTGGAGAGAGGAAAAGGTGCAAAATCCTTCTCAAAGCTTCCTTAAAATATAAATCCCCACCGAATCTCGGGATTCCTGGCCCACACGAACTCAAAGTAGAGAAAATGAAGTTTGAAAACAATTTTAACAGTTGGAAAAAATATTTTGCACAGTTTTGACCCAGGCGTGCTTTCAGCAGTTACAACTGTTCCATTGCATGTGTGCAAGTCCTAAATGCCACCTTTCTTTCCAAAGTTGGATTGTGTGAGAAAAACAGACGGTCAGATGGTTTTTGTTTTTTGGCTTCTTGTTAGGGAGATTTTCAAGCTAGCTAATCAATCATCCCTGCTTATTAATATTCAATATTAATACCTTCAATTTGTAACATCATGTCACAGGTCTGACTGCTCGTCACCCACACTACCAAATTGATATGACTTAAACGCAGCAGACCTGTGATACTTTAAAAGAGCCCCAATCATGGAAAAAACAGAGCCCTCTGAGCTAATCATTGTTGTATAATCATAGTGTTCTGTTTATATGTGCTGCTTGGACTGGTTCTTTCATTACACAAACCCAATGTTCTAGCTATTTGCAACCAGTGGTTTGGTATGCCAAGGTAAATTTCCTTCAATACTGCCAATACCCAGGAACTCATTCATTTCCACAAGGCTTTTTCTTGATGTGGAGGCAATTTTCTTGATGAACAACCCAAAGTAAATGCAGTTTGTTATTTTCTGAAGGCAAACAAATGGATACTGTGGATGTAGTAAAAAAGAATGGCTCATTGATATCTGGTAATGATTTTACACCAATTTTCCCATCTGTCCTCCTTTAGGTTTTCAATTTTGATGGTATCATAGAAACATAGAAAATAGGTGCAGGAGTAGGCCATTCGGCCCTTCGAGCCTGCACCGCCATTCAATATGATCATGGCTGATCAGCCAACTCAGTATCCTGTACCTGGCTTCTCTCCATACCCCCTGATCCCTTTAGCCACAAGAGCCACATCTAACTCCCTCTTAAATATAGCCAATGAACTGGCCTCAACTACCTTCTGTGGCAGAGAATTCCACAGATTCACCACTCTCTGTGTGAAAAAAAACATTCTCATCTCGGCCCTAAAAGACTTCCCCCTTATCCTTAAACTGTGACCCCTTGTTCTGGACTTCCCCAACATCGGGAACAATCTTCCTGCATCTAGCCTGTCCAACCCCTTAAGAATTTTGTACGTTTCTATAAGATCCCCCCTCAATCTTCTAAATTCCAGCAAGTACAAGCCGAGTCTATCCAGTCTTTCTTCATATGAAAGTCCTGCCATCCCAGGAATCAATCTGGTGAACCTTCTCTGTACTCCCTCTATGGCAAGAATGTCTTTCCTCAGATTAGGAGACCAAAACTGTACGCAATACTCCAGGTGTGGTCTCACCAATGCCCTGTACAACTGCAGCAGAACCTCCCTGCTCCTATACTCAAATCCCCTCGCTATGAATGCCAACATACCATTCGCTTTCTTCACTGCCTGCTGCACCTGCATACCTACTTTCAATGACTGGTGTACCACGACACCCAGGTCTCGTTGCATCTCCCCTTTTCCTAATCGGCCACCATTCAGATAATAGTCTGCTTTCCTGTTCTTGCCACCAAAGTGGATAATCTCACATTTATCCACATTATACTGCATCTGCCATGCAATTGCCCACTCACCTAACCTATCCAAGTCACGTTGCAGCCTCCTAGCATCCTCCTCGCAGCTAACACTACCCCCCAGCTACGTATCATCCGCAAACTTGGAGATGTTGCATTCAATTCCCTCGTCCAAATCATTAATATATATTGTAAATAGCTGGGGTCCCAGCACTGAGCCTTGCGGTACCCCACTAGTCACTGCCTGCCATTCTGAAAAGGACACATTTATTCCTACTCTTTGCTTCCTGTCTGCCAGCCAGTTCTCTATCCACATCAATACTGAACCCACAATACCGTGTATCATTGGTCCTTAACCATCCTAGAATTATTTTTATCCAAGTGTAAATTTAAATACAAGACATAGCGGTAGAATTGCTGCCTTACAGCGCTTGCAGCGCTGGATTCCCAGGTTCGATCCCGACTACCGGTGCTTTCTGTATGGAGTTTGTACGTTCTCCCTTTGAGCTGAGTGGGTTTTCTCCAAGATCGGATTTCTCCCACAATTCACAGACGTACAGGTTTGTAGGTTAATGGGTTTGGATTTGTATACTTGGTATGTGTAAATTGTCCCTAGTGTGTGTAGGTTTGTGTTATTGTGCGGGGATCGCTGGTCGGTGCGAACTTGGTGGGACGAAGGGCCTGTTTCCGCGCTGTATCTCTAAACTAAACTAAACTAAACTAGATGGTGAAAGCAGGAGGGCTAAGGTACCAACATTCACTTAATTTCAAAATCTAGTCACAATGGTAATGAAGAAAGAAAATGTCCCTATTCCTGGCTCAAATCTGTGCTAGGCATTGGGGATCATCATAGATTGGCTGCCTGTTATACGTCTAGTCAATTTTCTCTCTGTTGACTTCATGATCAAACACTACATTAGCCCTTTAAATTAATAAGAGTTCTCTTACTAGTACAAGGTCTTTATTTGGAGTATAGTGTGCCGTTCTGGTTGGCCCATTGCAGGAAAGATGGGGAAGCTTTAGAGAGGATGCTGCCTGGATACCAGAATGCTGCCTGGAGTAGAGAGAGGTTGGATAGATTTAGATTGTTTTCTCTGGAATGTTGGAGGTTGAGGGGAGACTTGCCAGAGTATATAAAATTATGAAAATAATAGATAGGGTAGACCTAGGAATAGATAGGGTAGACCTAGGAATAGATAGGGTAGACCTAGGAATAGATAGGGGATTGTCAGTGCCTTTTTGCACCAAGGGTGGAAATGTCCAACACCAGAGGTGAGGGGGGGAGGAGGGGGGGGATAAAGTTTAATGGAGATGTGCGGGGCAAGTTTTTTTAATACTGAGAGTAGTGGGAGCCTGGTAAGCATTGCCAGGGGTAATGGAGGCAGACACGACCATGGTGTTTAAAGAAGTCTTTAGATAGACACAAAGAGGTGCATGGAATAGAGTGACATGGATCATCTACAGGCAGATAAGATCGTTTTAACTAGGCATCATGTTCGGCAGAAACATTGTGGGCCGAAGGGCCAGTTCCTGTGCTGTACTGTTCTAATTTCAATGTATCATTAAGCAGTGTAGCCTAGGTTGGGAGATTTAGGTATTCCTTTAGAGATTTACAAACTTTCACTGCCACAGCATTGGGACTTTAGGGTACATGTCTTCAATTTAAGAATCTATTTGTACTACAATGAATGGGACTCCATTCTCCATTTAAAACGAATACACGTGCCAAAATTTCATAATGCAATTCACTCTGCCTTCTCAACTTATGAAATTGCACTTAATGAAACATCTTCTCAGAATATTCTCAGGGCAAAACGATGGCGCAGTGGTAGAGTTGTTGACTTACAGCGCTTGCAGCGCCGGAGACCTGGGTTTGATCCCGACTACGGGTGCTGTCTCTACGGAGTTTGTACATTCGCCCCGTGACCACGTGGGTTTTCTCCGGGTGCTCCGGTTTCCTCCCTCACTCCAAAGACGTACAGGTTTGTAGATTAATTGGCTTGGTATAAGTGTAAAATGGCCCTAGTGTGTGTATGGTAGTGTTAATGTGCGGGGATCGCTGGTCGGCGTGGACTTGGTGGGCCGAAGGGCCTGTTTCCGCACTGTATCTCTAAATTAAACTAAACTGATTAATTCCTGTTGTAAACCGCCTGTACTTAATGGCTGTATTCAAAATCCTGCAGTTGCCAAAAGTCCGAGACGAAATAATAAAATGCTGAAATATAAATAGGAATGTTTAACTCATCCATGTGCTGGGTTCATGTGCTAGTCACAGTGACTACATTTGCAAAATGTTATCAACATAAAGGCAATAACCAGGTTATTTCATACATACAAAACCATACTGACTATCCCCAATTAGTCCCTGTCTCTGCAAATGCATATATCTTATCCCTCAGAATGCTCTCCAGTAACTTACTTGTGATATCTGGTAAGGTATCAAAATAATTCATTACGCCCAAAATGAAATTAGATCAGGAAGGGAAAGCCAATTGGGAAGTAACAGATCATCCACAAGTAAGAGCAATAAGGCCAACTTTTGTGTCTGCCAAAAGCAAAGATTTTAAAAAATAAACAACAATGGGCGAAGTGTGGCACCAGCAATGAAATAATTCAGGGTACATAATCACTCTGGACCTAAAGATATCTGAAAGCAAGAATAGGATCCTACATCAGCATACTGATGATGAATTCTACCCAAAATCTGAACTTTTATTTCGGTGCCTACGGTTCTGCTGATCATACATGAAGAATGAATATTGATTGTGTCTTTGAAGTTGGAAATTACAATCAAGATTCTGTACTTCATTATATACAAGAAAGCAACTGCAGATGCTGGTACAAATCGATTTATTCACAAAATGCTGGAGTAACTTAGCAGGTCAGGCAGCATCTCGGGAGAGAAGGAATGGGTGACGTTTCGGGTCGAGACCCTTCTGTACTTCCTTATTGAGTCATGACTGTAAGATTGCTAAAGCACGGACGTTGTTCAGTTCACATCATGCAGAGCTTCATTTTATTCCCAGATAAATTCACCGACACATATTTGTTAAATTTTTGGGATAATGTCACACATTTTTGTTGCCACCTGTAAGATGCAAAAGGGCACCACTTTTCAAGTGTGTTTTTTTCCCCCTTATTTTTGGTTTTTATCAATTCCTTGGCCCATTCTGCCTTGTGAAATACAACTGCAAATGTATCTGTCGGCTAGCAGTCACCTACCTCGCAGACAAGGACAAGTTAGAAGCTAGTCCACAGATTTTTTTTAAATTACTCCTCTGTCTCATTCTTACTTGATTATCAGTTGGAATAACTGCCAAATCACTTGCAGACAATCTGGTGTGTTATCTCCTTCCTATGCATTGACTCAGGTTTTAACAGCTCACGACCATCACACCAATAAAGCAACCGAGGATTATAACTGAGATGCTCTTTGACAACCTGGCTCAGTTACCATTTGCATAAAGCTGCTCAGTCATTTTTTGCTAAACTTATTTTAGCTATATTATTATTATTTAGGTGAAGAGATAGTTTACTACATTTCGTTGTCCTGTCTTCAATTACAGTGCCCCATATTGTAAGTATCTACCTTTGCTTGTTGTGTTAATTCTTGGTCAATATAAAACCAAAAATAAATCCCCCTACAGGGTCAGGGAAGGGATTGATGGTTTAGGATTGGAAGCCCCTTTCTTCATTCAATATCCTCAAGACAATTTTCCACATTTAGGAATTTGGATTAATTATGTGCCCTGGGAAATTTGCTACTAACATTCTATCTGTCCTCTCACGAGCTATGTTCACCAATTTTTTTTTCTTTAAGCCTCGATAAATAGTTCTTCATGTTTACTGGCAGTAATGTAATTTTGGTTCGATAGCTCCCTGTTTCTTTGGAGGTTGCAAAAGAGTTCTAAACAACTGCATTCTTCCAGCATCAGCTAATCCTGAACATCAAATGAAGTCATCAACATTATAGACAATAGACAATAGGTGCAGGAGTAGGCCATTCAGCCCCTCGAGCCAGCACCGCCATTCAATGCGATCATGGCTGATCACTCTCAATCAGTACCCCGTTCCTGCCTTCTCCCCATACCCCCTCACTCCGCTATCCTTAAGAGCTCTATCCAGCTCTCTCTTGAAAGCATCCAACGAACTGGCCTCCACTGCCTTCTGAGGCAGAGAATTCCACACCTTCACCACTCTCTGACTGAAAAAGTTCTTCCTCATCTCCGTTCTAAATGGCCTACCCCTTATTCTTAAACTGTGGCCCCTTGTTCTGGACTCCCCCAACATTGGGAACATGTTTCCTGCCTCTAATGTGTCCAATCCCCTAATTATCTTATATGTTTCAATAAGATCCCCCCTCATCCTTCTAAATTCCAGTGTATACAAGCCCAATCGCTCCAGCCTTTCAACATACGACAGTCCCGCCATTCCGGGAATTAACCTAGTGAACCTACGCTGCACGCCCTCCATAGCAAGAATATCCTTCCTCAAATTTGGAGACCAAAACTGCACACAGTACTCCAGGTGCGGTCTCACCAGGGCCCGGTACAACTGTAGGACCTCTTTGCTCCTATACTCAACTCCTCTTGTTACGAAGGCTAACATTCCATTGGCTTTCTTCACTGCCTGCTGTACCTGCATGCTTCCTTTCATTGACTGATGCACTAGGACACCCAGATCTCGTTGAACTCCCCCTCCTCCTAACTTGACACCATTCAGATAATAATCTGCCTTTCTATTCTTACTTCCAAAGTGAATAACCTCACACTTATCTACATTAAACTGCATCTGCCATGTATCCGCCCACTCACACAACCTGTCCAAGTCACCCTGCAGCCTTATTGCATCTTCCTCACAATTCACACTACCCCCCAGCTTAGTATCATCTGCAAATTTGCTACTGGTACTTTTAATCCCTTCGTCTAAGTCATTAATGTATATCGTAAATAGCTGGGGTCCCAGCACCGAACCTTGCGGTACCCCACTGGTCACTGCCTGCCAGTGTTGCAGTTATGTTGCAGTTTTTCTACATCCTTAATTTTTTTAGATTTAGATTTAGAGATACAGCGCAGAAACAGGCCCTTCGGCCCACCGGGTCCGCGCCGCCCAGCGATCCCCGCACACTAACACTATCCTACACCCACTAGGGACAATTTTTACATTTGCCCAGCCAATTAACCTACAAACCTGTATGTCTTTGGAATGTGGGAGGAAACCGAGGATCTCGGAGAAAACCCACGCAGATCACAGGGAGAACGTACAAACTCCATACAGTACAGCACCCGTAGTCAGGATCGAACCTGAGTCTCTGGCACTGCATTCGCTGTAAGGCAGCAAGTCAACTGCTGCGCCACCGTGCCGCACAATAATACATTAATTGAAACCTGATTGTATGCACTTGATTAGTGATACTGTTTGTAATAATGTGGGAAATATATATGATTCCTTAGAGTACATATTTGTTTGCAGTGCATTTAGCTACCAAGAATTTTGTTTGCTTTTGAATGTTCCATTTATGTGTAGACTGTTGCGTTTTTTGAATCATGATGAAGTGACTGTGGAGATAATAACCTGTTTTGATTTTAAAAGAATCCATTAGAGTAATAATAGTTGAAGGTGATATATACACGATCAAATTCAAATTTTGTTTCCTGTCCCTTCGTATGCCAAATCTCATTTGTTTTGCATTCTTAGTTTCTTGCAAAGAATGCCATTGATTGTTGGCACATACATTTTTCAAATGAATGGTCATAACATACCCATGAACGTAACTAAATTTAGAAAGTATAACCAGGGAGGTACATTCATGCAGCATAAAAAAACATTTTGTTCATTAATAATTGCTTAATATACATGTATCAATCAAGCAGAGCTGTAGATGAGCCTAGATAGCAAGAGAGAACAAATTATTTGATCTTAAGTGAATCGTGATTGTGCATGAATCTATGCAATTATGAGGTATTAATATAGTTTGATAGCTTCATTTCATCTATTGAGGTTTGCAAACTCACAATCATTTCTAATCTCACATTTTTGGCTCCTCTGCTGGTAAAACTGACTTCAAGAAATTTGGTTTCCTCCTTTGTTCTTAAAAAATTACTATTGCCCTCAGCAGCATTCAATTCACTTCAAAATCATTCTCTAGAAAAAATTCACTTTTTATAAAAGAAATTAATTTGCAAACTTAGGATACAAGTACTTTACTGTCTTATTCTTCTTAAACTCCGAATCTGTGCTCCCTCCTCTCTATAATTCTCCACTTTGTTGATGTCAAGATTCATTACACTGTCCAACTACAATTAATTCTCTCCAGGATCTCAAGAATGTAGAATTTAATTCCATCAATCATTCTATTCTGAACAATTGTCAGCCTTTGGAAGCCCAAGCTTTGTATCATCTATTCATTACTACCTGGTTTACTGCTTTACCTTCTTACAACTACAGAATGAACCTATGACCTTTATCTTGGATTTACAAGATAACATTGCCCAAAAAGTTCCTATTGTGGCACTAGCATATAAATGTTTAAACAACTTATCTGAAATACCATTTTCTGCATTTTTGATGAGGCCTTAAGCTATTTATTTTAAACAGGTTAATGGTTGTCCAAGAGAGAGATTGCAGACTTTTGTATTAAGTGTTCAGCCACTTTGGTCTCAGTGTAATTTTAGAACCAATGTCTTAAATTACAGGAGGACATTCCTGAGTTCAGTGATAACAAGACACATTATGATTTTTTTCCCCTGCTGCAGATTATATGGACCAAACAAAATTAAACAGTGAAGTGTACTCTCGCAACAGAAATGAATGGGCACGATGAATAATCCAAATGAAGGACAGATTTTTGTAAATCAAGTTTAGCTTTCTTTTACTTCAGCACATTCACAATTGCAGCATTTTGTTTGACTTTATTCAAGTAAAACAAGATGGGTGTAGTTTTTAAATTCCTAAAATTGTTCATGCCAGCTTAAGTTTGAAATGTAAATTATCTTGTAAAAGGTGTTGGGAAATTTGAAATGAAAGCGACTAAAATGTATTTTTTGCTATTATGCATAATTTTTTTCATGTGGGATAAGCGTCATAGAAAATATACAAACTCTATATGCATGTCGTTTGCTTGGCTTGATAAAATAGCTAGAATTTGTCTTCTGATTTCTATACTGTAATGTTACTGGTTTCTGTCTGTTGGGCTAAACTGTTTCCACAGTTGTCCCAGGGGCCATGAAGGTTTAATAAACTGTTTGGAACAAAAGCGACATGTATTATAACTTGATTTCATGTTTATAGCTAAAGTAGAGCCAGCATATGCTAATTGGAGTGGCACTGCAGGAAGATGTTTATGTATTAATTAAGCCACTTCCCGCAGCAGCTGCTTTTAAGAAAGCAAGGAATGCAATGGCAGTATGCCATGCAGACGTACAAACGTTATGCTCTGCCTATATTTTCATAAAGTAAAATGGACTGGAAACTGTTGCACTTTACTAAATTCCAGAATTAGCCTTTTGCATCTTAGCACTCAGAGAAATAGAATGAAACAGCGTGTTCATTTTATTAATATCTTTTCCAGTGAGCAGGAAATGTTGACAATGGCATCAAATAAGCATCGACATCGAGCTGCAGTATTAGTGTTGGCATCATAGAGTCATAAGTCATATAGTGATACAGTGTGGAAACAGGCCCTTCAGCCCAACTTGTCCACACCGGCCAACAAGTCCATCTATACGTGTCCCATCTGCCTGCATTTGGTCCATATTCCTCCAAACCTGTCTGATTCATGTACTTGTGTAACTGTTTCTTAAACGTTGGGATAGTCCCAGCCTCAACTACCTCCTCTGGCAGCTTGCTCCATACACCCACCACCCTTTGTGTGAAAAAGTTACCCCTCAGATTCCTATTAAATCTTTTCCCCTTCACCTTACGCCTATGTCCTCTGGTCCTCGATTCACCTACTCTGGACAAGAGAGTCTGTGCATCTATCAATCAATCATAGTTTTTGAAATCCTAGTTATGTATCTTTGAAGGAAATTATTCGGAGAATGGTTATAAGATTAGAAACAACGCAACTTGTATGTGGCTTCTTTCTGAAAGGTTTCTGTATTAGCTATGGTACACATTGGTATTAGCTATGGTACACATTGGTATTAACAGCTGAGGCAAGTCATGACTGTAAAGAGAAATCCAGTGCAGAAGGAGTACTCGTGTCTTGCAGTGAGAAGTTTCAGGAGACTGTTTTCATTCATCATTCCACAACTTGAGCCTATTCCCACCAGTTTTCATCTCATTGATATCATAACTTCCAATTGTTTCCCCTCATGGTTAAGTGCTGAGCCTTGTGAAATCCCACTTTGTGAAAAGCACGGAGTACTTCCCAATTGCTTCTTTGAACATCAACTGCCTTGAATCCTTTACAGTGTTTAATCAAATACTGAAAGGCTTATCTGGCCACTTTCTCTAAAACTCCTCAAACAGCCCAACATATCAAATAAGAATGCTGGAGGGGACTTCGCTAGCTTCTAACCTTTTCTGCATTCTTCTTCTTAGATAGTCCCTCAAGATCAAGGGTAACGCATTCATTCAGTTTTGTGGGTTTTGAGATGACTGATGAGAACCCAGGAGTTTCTAGACAGGCCAGATAGCTGAGTAGTTTGTAGGGTGGATCACTCCTTTCACCATTTATGTAAAACTTCTGTATTCCCCCAAAGCTTGGACTCGAGGTCCTCAATATCATCCTGAATACTCCTTCTCCACTTTGAACTGAGATGAACCAGCATTCTCAAGAGTCAGTGAAGATGCTGCATTTTCTCAAGGAATCTTTTGAGAACATGCTTGAATCTTTTCCTCGGTCCACCTGGTAATCTCTTCATATGAGTTTGGAATAAAATGTCTGCTTCGGGAGCCTGGTATTGGCATGTAATCAACGTGGACTGCCTAAAAGCGCCAACTGGGTAAAACTAAAGCCTCGGTGCCTGGGTTCATGACTTGGGGGAGGATTCCGTCACTGGTCTGCCTAGCACAATGCTAGCTAGTTATCACATTACCATTTTCTTTCCTCCCAATTCAGGCATGATAGAAACAATTTCTGTCGGGATAAAATAGCACTAACATCGAATTATGTGGGATATTTTGACAATCAACTCTAGTTTTATAGGTGTCTGCAGATTCTAAGTTCAGTCATTCTTGCCAATGAGAAAAAACATTTTAAAAAACCTGTGAAGGGAATACTGACAAATGGCACAAAAACATTCACATAGGAACATCTTAAATGACTCACACAAGAGCAGAAATAGCAACACTGGAACAAGTCCAAAGGGAAGAGTAGTTGAAGGATTTGCGTCAGCAGACGACGGGTCACGCACGTCCTCCCATCTTGTTTTATAAACCAGATGTAATATGTTTTACATCACTAATAAACATCCATTTAAAGAACAGTTGTGTTATTTTCCAGTTCAAATTTTGACAGAGTGCTTCAGTTCTAACTTTAATGTTTTCAGGCAAACATACAAGGAAGTCAAAGCAAGCCCTTTCCACTATGATGTCAAATGCAGCTTCATGACTAGCCTGCCTTCCATAATGATGTGATTATCATTAACCATTGAAGTCTATAGCAGCTTCCAGGGAAAAGTTGAGAAACAAACTTCAGGGCTGCTGGCAGAAAGTTTATATTTGAAGGTAATACCACCTTTTGTGAGATAATAACATTGCCAGAATCTTACATTAAACTTTAAAGTATTTCCACACATTAACATTGTCTTATTTTCACTTCAATGTATTTTGAATATATTGCTATTTTAAAAATGAGTGCTGATGATGTCATTAGATTTATCAGCTTGCAATGATTATGACCCTTATAGCGTGAGGCAACTGTCTCAACAGGAGTTTAAAGTAAATAACCACAGGATTACAATCATGGGTCCAACAATATAATGTCAAGGTCTAATAGAGTCATAGAGTGATACAGGTGTGGAAACAGACCTTTCGGCCCAACACGCCCACAGCTGCCAACAATGTCCCAGCTACACTAGTCCCACTTGCCTGCGCTTGGTCCATATCCCTCCAAACCTGTCCTATCCATGTTCCTGTCTAACTGTTTCTTAAACGACGGGATAGTCCTAGCCTCAACTACCTCCTCTGGCAGCTTGTTCCATACACCCACCACCCTTTGTGTGAAAAGGTTACCCATCGGATTCCAATTAAATCTTTTCCCCTTCACCTTGAACCCATGTCCTCTGGTCCTCGATTCCCCTACTCTGGGCAAAAGACTCTGTGCATCTACCCGATCTATTCCTCTCATGATTTTGTATACCTCTATAAGATCTCCCCTCATCCTCCTGCGCTCCATGGAACAGAGACCCAGCCTACTAGTACTGGCACCATCCTCGTAAATCTTTTCTGAATCCTTTCAAGCTTGACAATATCTTTCCCATAACACCGTGCCCAATATTCTAATTGCGGTCACCAACGTCTTATACAACTGCAACATGACCTCCCAACTTCTATACTCAATATTCTGACTGATGAAGGCTAAAGTGCCAAAAGCCTTTGTGACCACCTTATCTACCTGCAACTCGACCTTCAAGGAACCATGCACCTGTACTCCTAGCTCCCTCTGCTCTACACTACCCAGAGGACTACCATTTACTGTGTAGGTCCTGCCCTTGTTCGACGTCCCAAAATGCAACACCTCACACTTCTCTGTATTAAAATGTAATTTGGTCTAATACACACCTCACTGTTTAAGTAAAACTACATGAAAATATTAAATAGGGAAAAATAAAATAACTGTAATCATTATTTTACAGCTGCTGGGCTAGGGGGGGGGGGGGGGGGGGGGGGGGGGGGGGGTGGAGAGAGGAGGAGTATCAATTGGCCTTAACATCCCAGAAAAGAATTAACCACCATATAAGCATTACAGAACAATTAGGGAATCTGCCTCTCTTTAAAACTGCTGCCAGGAGATGCACAAGTGTGTTTTTTCTTTTATTCATTTGTTTATCGTGGTGTGGACATAGCTGGCCAGGCCACCAATTATTGCCCACCTCCAGTTGCGCAAGAAATAGTAAGCAGGAAACTTCCTTCTTGAGCTGCTGCAGTCCTTCCAGTGAAGGTATTCCAAAAGTGTTGCTGGATAAAGAACGGCAGGATGTAAATCTACTGATGATGAAAGACTGGCAATATAGTTCTGAATCAGAACAGTGCATTATTTGGAGAGGATTCTGGCAGTGCTCCTTGTAGGCGGTGGAAGATGGAAAGAGATTTTAGTGTCAGGAGCTGATTCACTCACAATTAAAGAACCCAGCCTTTGGCCCGCCTGCTGGCCATGGTATTTATGTGACTGGTTCAGTTGAGTTTCTGGTTGATGATAACATCCTAGATGTTGATGACATGATGGAGGGAGGGGTTGTTTATGCGATTGAATGTTAAGGGTGAATGGTGAGATCCACACTTATTGTAGGTGGTGAGCACATGAATGAAAATGAATAAAACTTGCTACTTTTGAGGTGTGAATATTACTTGCCACTTCTCAGCACATACGTGAATGTTGTCTCAGTATTGGTGTAGGCATAAACTGTTTCTTTGTCCGAGGAACTTATAAATTTCCACTGCAATGGCTGCCTTCCATTATGTTTCCACACATCCGTATGACCTGTATCAGCAAATTAATCCATAACACTCACCATTCAACCAGGCTTTTAATATAAATCCTCTTTATAAAATATATTTAGTTCAGTTGTCAATGTGAACATATACCAATAATGGCAAACAAAAGACATTAAAGGTATAATTCCACATCAGGCAAAAATCAGGTACATGTGACAATAAACTGGCCTTGACCTTGAACCTTGAAATAAATATTGAGAAAGAAGAACAAGGGCATGATTATATTTGAATTAAGCCATCGATCCTTTTAAGATATGCGGTTAAAGCTGTCTCACTTTTTTGGATGTGCTAGCAATTATTGCAACTTTGAAAACACTGCGCACTCATTTGAAATCAAGTTACACAGACACTGGTGGGCTTTGCCTCAAATAGTCTCGCCTCACTCTAGCCGACTGGATGCAGTCAGCTTTCTTCATTGAATGTCTTATTTCTACTTCAGAGTGGTTACTTTGACAGCATTTCTTTTCAATATAGAAATAATGATACCGCAGAATCAATTCAACTGAACAACAGGAGGGAAGGATTGGTAGCATTCATAAAGATTAAATAAGCAGATACATCATGCAATAGAGTTATTCAATATGAAACCATATCACTGACCCTCTGAACATTAACCTGGTAGCCACTACAAGAGTGCTTGTAGGAGTCAGCAGAGAAAACTTGGTTTCATTACAACAGATGATAAAACAGGGAGCAGATTAATTTAGCCTGGTGATATTAGCGCCCCAAGTGGAGTTTGCAAGTTGGCTAAGTCAGAATTGTTTTACATTAAAAAAATAGGGCTGCTGAAATAGTTTCTCTCTCCAGGCCCTTTAATAGCGCAATAATCTAGTGGACACTCAGCTGCACATGACAATTCAGTTTGAGTCAGACACACACATGACAATTCAGTTTAAGTCAGACACATGGTGCCCCATTCTATTTCCATGGCTACAGGTTGTCAGTAACATAGCTGAAGAAAACATAACAGAAAATGCTGGAAATATTCAGTAGGTCTGGTAGAATTAATGTCTCCAGGTAAAGCCAATTCTTCAGAGATGAAGCAGAGTACTATTCTGCATTAGAGTCGTAGAGAGGTTGAGTACAGAAACACACCCTTCCACGTCCATCAACCACTCATTTTTACACAAACCTACAAGAATCCCATTTTTTTATTCCCCCACATTCCCTGCACCTCAGACACCCCCTGCCTCCCCACCCCTGATTCTACCAGTCTCTTCCACCACTGCAGGCAGTTTACAGTGTCTAATGAACCCACCAGGACATCTTTGGCTGGGAGGGAAGAGGAGCAGCGGGGGAAACCCACTCAGTCGCAAGGATAAAAACTCAACCAGATCCTACCAGAATTTGGCTGTAACTTATCAACCAAATGTGTGCTTCGGGGGTAAGAGAAACAGTTTTGGGTCTGATGAAAGGTTGCGGACTTGAAACATTGACTGTTTCTATTTCCACCTGCTGAATTTTTTCAACATTTCCTGTTTTACATCCATGAATTATTTTGTGGGGGATGGATGTAAAAAGTTGACATCTGGGTTTTAATAGTTTTATTTTCAACACAAATATTCACCTGCATATTTCAAATGGGATAATAGGTCTGCCATTACAATGGAAAAAAAGCAAGCAAAATTGAATCAATACAGTAGCACATTTAGGAAGTTATACTTTTGTCATATTTTGAATTTTATTGTGGAATGAAAGATATTGGAATATGGATTCCAAGATGAGCATTTTCAGAAAAATGAGGCAAGTAGAAACATGAAGTTCAGATCAAAAACAATGTGTCCTATCAAGCCTGTCCAGTCAATTCCATAATAAAGATAATGGAATTGGATACAGGCTAATATTGACAGAACTTAAGTTTAAAAATGTTATCAACATTCCAAACTATCCTAGCCGATTTTCCAACAGTACAATAGTGACAATGTTTTGAAACTGCTTCATCGTCTGCAGAAAAACTTAGTTATGTTTTGATCTAAAGTCCTGTAAACTGCTACGTTCATACCAATCTTGCCTTCTAAATGTCTTTCTATAACTGATAAGTTATGTAAAGAGTAAAATATGTTATTGTGGATTTTTCCCTGAATGATCCTTGCAATTACGTGTCATGATGTAATTCCAAGTACAGGCAGTTCATAATCTTCAGTCAAATGCTCTCCTGACGGTTTGTATGACAGAGGAAAATGAGAAAGAAAAATAAAGAGGAAGAGCAAGAGAGAATAGAAAGAGAAAGAGAGAGAAGGGTAAGAAAAGGAAAAAGTGGGAAAGAAATATAGCAACAAAAATTATATATAAATTTTGTTACATAACTCTCATAAAAACAGCCAAAGCAATCTACACAAAATACCAGTTAAAACACAGTGAAAAACAAGATGAACATTTTCAGAAAAATGAGGCAAGTAGAAACATGAAGTTCAGATCAAACACAATGTGTCCTATCAAGCCTGTCCAGTCAATTCCATCTATGATTAGTTCATCAAGAGGACTCTTCCCCGACACATTTTTATGAAAACAATCAATATGTCATTAATATCTGCAAAATTAAATAACTGGAGAACATGATTCTCAAGTAATACCATTATAATCATATATCACTTATATATCACTTCCTGTCACACAGTATGAAGAACAATGAACAAACGCTGCAACAAAAACAAAACAATAAGTAGCCTTCTCTAATGTAGAAGCTACCATGCATGATAAGATTTTTTCGATGATTGAACAGCTTCAAAACAAAACACATGGGCTACATCAGGCAGCACCACGTTATTTACACCTAACCAGCAGAATGGTCTTGCAGCACACTTTAATTTATCTCTAAGGAACTGGTACCATGCTCTTTACTGGGGATGCAAATATAAATGGTTCAATATATGCTTGTTAAGTTTAATATTCATTAAATGTCAGAATTTGATATGAATTTACAATGGTAAGCTGTTCCTCACTGCAGCACCGGTGATATTTTACATTGACATACTAATTGACATGCAATGGCAGCCCACCACCATCTTCTGAAAGGCAACTAAAGATGGTCAGTTGAATGCTAGCTCAGTCTGCAAAGCACACGTCCCTTGAATTAATATTATCTAAATATCTATCTCAAAACACCAAGCAATTGTAGAAAAGGTCAATATAACTGCATCATTGGGTGAATTTAACTCTTTTACCTTTACTCTAGCAAGATGAAGAAAGGTCTTCTGCATTTATTTTTTTCAACACAGTACAGCAGGAAAACTGACCAAGCAGAGCTGCCATCCTATCCTGGATAACACATTGAAGATACGATTTATCTATGCATTCAGCTGAAGTTCAAGAGTAGTGAGTTTGGTTCTTGTCCTGGCCATGAATCCTTTCCCAACCATTGTTAGATCACTGATTATTATTATGGAACAAGTATTGTTTCAGAATCGCTGCTGCGTTCTAGTATAACCAGTAACAACACATTTCATATATAATTACGTATAATGCTGAAATATCTTGAAAAAATTATAGCATCAAATATCTAAACTGAATTAAAGACTTATTAACTAAAATGCATTGTTTCACTAAAGTTAAATTGTTAAATTAACTATATTAACAGCCATTGGAGCGATCTGTAATGTGGACAGAACAAGAATATTAGAGAATCTAATGAAATGTATAATTAATGTATTCCACAAGAACAATTTACTTTTCTCTATATGGGGAACAACGAGGCTAAATGAAAGCAACAAAGACCTGGATTTCTCTGTGACTCTAACCGCTCCTTGGCACCACATTACTGCCAACATTCTGTTTCCATCGCAAACATTTTGAAGTTAGCTTTAATTATGCAAAATAAAAAGCAGATGCTGAGCTTTTCTAAGGTTTTTATTTCACCGTGAATTAGTATGTTACATTTAAAACTCCTTTCATCATCAGCTTGTATTGCTTCAGGTGCCTATAAATTCCTCCCCGTCTCCATAGTGGTATCTATCAGGCCATGTCATCAGTTTTACTGCAGGCACGAAACACCACACCTCTACCTGAGACACAGACAACACAAAAACACAATGACAGAGTCGGTCGGGGCTACCAGATCACCGGGTTTCAACCACTCGTATTTCCCAATTACTTATCAGAAACTAGTTGCTAAGACAAACAAGGTCAGACTTTCAACAGCAACAATACTCCTGGGTGAAAGAACTGATTGAAGCAGGGGCGATGGCAGCTGAATACAGATTTTTTTTCATAATCACGGAAAAGAGATGAAATGTGATCAGAAGAGAGAAGAAAGAGGGAAAGAAGAGAGGGGATGGAGGGAAAGGGTGGATGGAGGGAGAGGGTGGATGGAGGGAGAGGGTGGATGGAGGGAGAGGGAGTGGATGGAGGGAGAGGGAGTGGATGGAGGGAGAGGATGGAGGGAGAGGGAGTGGATGGAGGGAGAGGGAGTGGATGGAGGGAGAGGATGGAGGGAGAGGGAGTGGATGGAGGGAGAGGGAGTGGATGGAGGGAGAGGGAGTGGATGGAGGGAGAGGATGGAGGGAGAGGGAGTGGATGGAGGGAGAGGGAGTGGATGGAGGGAGAGAGTCGATGTAGGGAGAGGGGGTGGATGGAGAGGGTGGATGGAGGGAGAGGGAATGGATGGAGGGCGAGGAAGAGGGGCATTTGGAGGAAAGGGGGAGGAAGGAGGAGGGAGGGGAGGAAGGGGGAAGGAAGGGGGAGGAAGGCGAGGAAGTGGAAAGGGAAGAAGGGGAGGAAGGGGGATAAGGGTGACAGAAGGGGGAGGGGGAAAGGGAAGACCAGAAGGGATGAGGCGAAGTGGGAATGGGGTGAAGGGGACAGGGGGGATGGGGGGAATGGGAGTGAGGATGAGGGAGGGGAGGATGGCAGAGGAGTGAGGAGAGTAAGGGGAGGAGGTAGTGAGGGGTGGAGAGGGGAGGAGATGAAGTATGGGCAAAGGGGAGGAGGGAAGAGAGGAGGGAATGATGGGAGATTGATTGGGGATGACAGGGGATGAGGGGAGGGTGGCAAGAAGAGAGGGAAAGGTTGTAGGCAGAGGATGGCAAATACGGAGTGGGAGGTGGGAGAAGAAGGGAAAGGAAGAAAGTGATGTGACAAGGAAGTAAATGGAGGGGCTGAAAGTCTGAAGAGGGACTGTAAGTGGTAGAATGAGGGGAAGGGGAGGGGTTAGGGCAGAAGGCTGAAGGTGGGTGGAAAGGTTGATGAGATGGTAGGAGAGATCAGGTGGGTGAAGGGGGTGGGTGGAAGGAAAGATAAGGAGGCCAGAGAAAAATTGTTGGGAGGAAAGGGGTTCAGGAAAAAGGGGAGTAGGATGAATGGAAAAGATGGAGGAGGAAAAGGAAAGGTAAAACAGGGAAAGGAGGGCAAGGTGGTGGGCTGAAGAGGCAGAGAGGAGAGAGGAAGGCTTCTGGGAGGGAGAGGGAGAGGGAGATGAGCAGAAGAGTGGAGGGGATCATGGGGAGAGAGGAGGGGAGAGCTCAGAGGTGGTTTATGTTTAGGTTCATTTTTGTCGTGTATGCCGAGGTAAAGTGAAATGCTTTGTTTTACATGCTAGCCAATCAAATCAGATAATACGACACATAAATATAATCAAACCAAACTCAGGTGCAATGGGTAGAGCAACATCTGCAACTCTCTGCAATTTATTGCGCTCTTGAGCAGAGCTGTTCCCAAACCAGGCTTGATTCAACTTGAGTATATACTTTCTATGGCGAATTTGTAGACATTTGTAAGAGTCATTGGAGATATGTCAAAAGTCCTCAGTCTCCTCAGTTGGTGCATCTTCTTGGCTGTTGCTTCAATGGAATTGGTCCACAACAGATCTTTGGTAATATTAATGCCAAGGAACTTGAAGCTTATAACCATTTCCTCCGGCACCATTGATGCTGATTGGGGCATACATTCCATCACGTTTCCTGAAGTCTTGCTGACACTGAGGGGGAGGTTGCTGCTCTGAAATCATGTTACCAAGTTCTCAATCTCCATCCTGTGCTCCGTCTCATCTTTGCTCGTGAGCCGGTCCACCATAATGGCGTCCTCTGCCAATTTGTCAATGGAGTTAGATAAACCAAATTTATTCTGATTTTTGGGAATAGGAAGCACCTGGGCTCTCGACCTGAAAGATCACCTATTCCTTTTCTCCAGTGATCCACTGAGGCACTCCAGCATTTTGCATCTATCTTCAGCACCCGGCCAAAGTCCCACTTGTCAGGTAACTGCACGGTATTGCTTTTGACCACATGTGCAGCAAATTATGGAGAATAGGTCTTCAGTCCTCCTGCTTGGCTAGTCACTGATATAATTATTTTTAATATCCAGTGGAGTGATTCAAATTGGCTGCAGAAGGGCTTCTGCAATGGTGGAGATTTCAAGAGAAAATCAACATGAATTGTTGCCCTTAGCACTGTCGTAGAAGACCCCACCACCCATTGCTGAGAATGGAAATGATGTTCTTATAGCCTCCCCTTACCTCCTGTAAACTAATTATCCACCTATTATTCCTATGAGCAGAACTGCAGTTTACACAGCTTTCAGTTTACACAGACTGAATGGAGAATTATGTTGTAAATGAATTTGATGTCTCAATTAGCAAATATCCTGCATAAAATAGGAACAATAGGGATTACGTATGTAATCTAACGTCTGGAATGGTCACGATACAAACGGAATTAGTTTTTAACCAGATCACCCAGGAAAAGAATTGTCATGCATTAGGATTTCTGATCTTTCATTTCTGAACTGCAGCATCATTTGAATTGAGGATTTGTTTTAAAAAAAGCAGCGTTTTACTTCTGAAAGGCCACAGGTGTACATATTGAAGAGGCCAGTTTATAGAAGGCAATAATTGAAAAAATACTGCCAATTGTCCCATTGCAGGCCCAGATTGCCCCCATTCATTGTGAAATGACCTGCCATAACAAATTCAGGTGCTCTGAGGTATGAAGAGGGTTGCTATCATATAATTATATATAGAGCAGAGCAGATACATCCTGAATGCAAGATGTTCAGACCATTTAAGGGAGCGATAAATGACCTGTCATACGAAATTAAAGTGTTTTGAGGCCTGAATAGACACCATATACTTTAGGTGTGGGCTTCCTGTTCAGCATCAACACCTGGCCGGAGATATCCTATTTAAATTTTAACCCTACAACATTGAACTCTTCAAAATAGGAGATTTGGTCGCAGTTTCAATTAAGGGACTTGTTAGCGAAGCACAAGTTGGATTTAAAATTTAAAAATGTGGATCCGAGTCTCACAGTGGAAAAGTAAAATACAAAAGGTCAGCTCTTGTGGTCAGAAGCTCTGCAGAAATCAAAACGTTTAAGTCACACAGGAAAGCAACAGGAAGTATGGTTTATTACCTTATTCCTCTTTAAAAGTAGAGAATTCAGACTATGTGCCTACAAGTTGCTCATTATTCTTCATAACAACTTGCTTTTTTTGAATGAAAGCAACAATATTTTTTATACCTGGCCTCATTATATGTGGTGTTTTCATTTTCTTTTGAAATATTTGCGAATCATGAGATACTTTGTGAAAACTCCAATAATACTATAGCATATAATTTAAAAACATGGTATGTTTTGTTAATGAATGCGTGATCCTCATTTTACATCCCACCACCTTAAACCTTCAATGAATCATATTTTGCCATTTCTAATATATCTCCAAAACAGTGCCACCACTAACACATCTACTTTCTGTCCCTCACAGCATTTCAAAGGGGCCACCTCTTAAGGGATGCTCTGGTTCATTCCTCCATCTCCATAACTCACTTCCTATGTCATCACAACAAAAGCAAGTTCCTGTGATCAGTTTCTGTGGATTGGAGGGTAGCTAATGTTATCCCACTTTTCAGGAAAGGAGCGGAGAGAGAAAACAGAGAATTATAGACCAGTTAGCCTGACATCGGTGGTGGGGAAGATGCTGGTCAATTATTAAAGAGGTAATAACAGCGCATTTGGATAGTAGTAAAAGGATTGGTCCAAGTCAGCATGGATTTATGAAAGGGAAATCCTGTTTGACTAATCTTCTAGAATTTTTTGAGGATGTGACAAGTAAAATGGATGAAGGAAAGCCAGTGGATGTAGTGTATCTAGACTCAGAAAGCCTTTGATAAGGTCCTACACAGGAGATTGGTGAGCAAAATTAGAGCACATGGTATTGTGGGTAGAATGTTGACATGGATAGAGAATTGGTTGGCAGACAGGAAGCAAAGAGTAGGAATAAACGGATCCTTTTCAGAATGGCAGGCAGTGGCGAGTGGAGTGCTGCAAGGCTCGGTGCTGGGACCGATGTCAGACTAACTGGTCTATAATTCTCTGTTTTCTTTCTCGCTCCTTTCAAGAGCATTCCCTCCAGTGCAATCACACACTTTCAATAGCCTGACAACCAGAATGGCACACAGTACTCCAGCTATAGCTTAACTAATGATTTAAATAGTTGTACCATAATCTCCTAGCTTTTATATGTTATGCCTCAGCTAATGACGGCAATAGTACCCTATCTGTCTTCTAACCCACCATCTACTCATGTTATAATCTTCAGGAATCCTTGGACATGTAAATCAAGGTCCCTCTGTTCATCAGTCCTTCCTCAGGTCTGACCATGCATGCATTGTGCACATCTTACTCTTAATAATCTTAAAATCTACTTCTTCCTTGACCCTCATCTCTTTTAATCTCTTAGAGTTCCTTATCTCTGTAACCCCCTCTCCCCTGACGCTCAGTCTGAGGAAGGGTCTCGACCCGAAACGTCATCCATTCTTTCTCTCCAGAGAAGCTGCCTGACCCGCTGAGTTACTCCAGCATTTTGTGTCTATCTTCGGTGTAAACCAGCATCAGCAGTTCCTTCCTACACTCTCCATCATCACAGCCAGCTATCACAAAGCCAAAGTCACATCCAAGTGCTCTGAATCACATTGGTTCTTACCATGATTAAAGACTTTCCAAAAATCCAGATGGGCTACATCAACAGAATTAGCTTTTGAGAAGAGAAACAATTGTGCAAACAAAGAGATTGTGAGAGGGAAGAAAGAGATGGATAGCCGGGAAAATGGATAGAAAAAGAGGAAGTTGATTAGACATTTAACATAGGAAATTGGGATGAACCACAGCTACATATTTGGAAATTTTACATTATCATAGCCCATCAGCATTAATAATATTTTGCAAGGAATTGTGATTTCATAAAGTCCTTTAAAAAACATTTCACGAAGTCAACATTTGAGCTCAAGGTACTGCGTATATTTAAAGATTAGCACCAAGCTGGGTCCAAAATTATCTTTTTAATAAATCTAGTTTCCCCTGCAGAGCAGTGCTGCTCAGTTATTCACTGTAATTTGTTTCAATGTGTTAACACTGTTATACCCTATCCTTTGGTATTGATGTCTAGGTTACAACTGGTACTTCTAAAGTAATGTGATTTTTTTTTAATCTTTTTTTTTTACCAAAACAAAGGAGAATTGGACTGGGATAAAGTGGCAAAAAAGGATGCTCATGGTCAGACAAATCAAAATTGGCAATAAAGTGGAATTAAATATAAGCTGTATTCCAAATATTTTGATGTTCCACCATTGGTTGTAGCAATGGGATTTCTGACAACCACTCTATTTCAGAATTAACTTTAATCCAAATTCCAGGGCTCTGTGTTGAATTTAATGGGGATAAATGTTGTACCATTTTTAGCCCTCCCCATAGGCGTGTCAGTAATGTCCAACGCATATTTTGCAGCTGGCTATTTTAACCACAGCTGTTTTGTTAAAAATTATGCTTTTTAAATTTGTCACGTTGCAAATGTCAATGCACATTTAATTTTCAAGTAAGTGCATTTCAGCCTTCATTGTCACATTCCTTTGGTGCTTAATGGATGAAGCTTACAAAAGACAGTAACGCCAGTGGAACTTAACACTAAATCATTGGTATCCCTTGCATTTCTTATTACAATCATAAATTGTCATTAATAACTTTCCAGAACCAATATATTTCAACCAACTGCATTTATGTAGTTAGTGCAAGGAAACGATGAAGAAACAAAAAGAGGGAAGAAAGAAATGGAGAACCAGGTAAATGGACAGAAATTGAGGGAGTAAAACAATATTTTGGCATAAGTGAATGAGATGAACAACAAGGAAAAAACCCATCCACAATGTAGTAAAATTCAGAAAAGAGGGAACTGGGTATTAGAAAAGTGTCTTATAAGTCCTCAGGATGATCCCAAAGCATTTCACAGCAACCAAGAAGTCTTGCAGAAAAGGTCATGAACTGACATATGACAACAGTTTACATGCCCTGTGAAGAAAAAAATAAATCATAAAATATTTTGCGTTTGCTTTAGTGGCATCAGTCACCAATTACTGACTTGGACATTGAGTGCCAGTGACTGTCCTAGAAATCCCCTGACATTCTGATGCAAACTCATGTGTCCCCACTCCTGTGGAGTTATCTCTTTCCACAGTAATTTTATTTGAGTTCCAATATACATGGGATGGTTGTACTACAAAAACAATTGATGAAATAATGGTTCAAATAAGTGTAAAATTAGCTTTATATAATTAAAGCACTCATTCTAGAATATACTTTAAATTAAATCAGTCACATAATTTTCTTTATTTTTTGGTTTGTGTCCAAACTAAGAAACCTGAAAAGCAAAATGGATAGCCAATGTAATGAATGTCATAATGGGCAATGTAAAAATGTCAAAAAAAATCAATTGAAAATAATTGAACTGGGAAATAACACTGAATATCCGGACCAGAAAATAAATATCATACTTATTTTACTGACATTCTCATTGATGGATTTTGAAGGTTTTCAGTGCTGCAAATCACAGCTTTATTTATTTTAGAGATTGCTCTGTGTGAACCAGAAGGTGCCAAGTTTGATCTGTGCATAGTTATCTGATCTTTGCCAAGGCAGCAGCAAATAATAAAGAGTTAAGAGTGTCTAATTCATCTATGCATCACGAATAGAACAATGAAATAATTGGCCTTAATTTGCTTAAAACAAGAAGAGGGAGAGGGAAATAAATAAATTAGCTACATCTAACCAGTGAATACTGACAGGAGTACATTTATTGACATCAGAAAAAGGTCAGAGCAATTTTCCTCATTCAATGACTCCTGATTAAATCAGAAGCCCATGGTGAATATTGACTTCAGGAAGAAATAGCAATTTCTCCAAAAAAAAACAAAGATATCATCGTGCTCAAATTCACAGTAATTTCTGATTTAACTTTCATTAAAATAACTAGTCTATTGAAGATCTGAAAAGTTGCCACACAAATCAAAAATTAGGAAAAGCCTTAGTTGGTATATAAGAAAATAACTGCAGATGCTGGTACAAATCGAAGGTATTTATTCACAAAATGCTGGAGTAACTCAGCAGGTCAGGCAGCATCTCAGGAGAGAAGGAATGGGCGACGTTTCGGGTCGAGACCCTTCTTCACACTGATGTCAGGTGGAGACAGGATATAGGTGGAGACAGGAAGACAGTGGGAGATCTGGGAAGGGGGAGGAGAAGAGAGGGACTATCTAAAGTTGGAAGTCCCGCCCCCCTGACTTCAGTCTGAAGAAGGGTCTCGACCCGAAACGTCGCCCATTCCTTCTCTCCTGAGAAGCTGCCTGACCTGCTGAGTTACTCCAGCATTTTGTGAATAAATAGTTGGTATATAAGATCATGAGGGGAATAGATAGGGTAAATGCACAGAGCCTTTTACCCAGAGTACAGGAATCGAACCAGAGGATATAGGTTTAAGGTGAGAGGGGAAAGATTTAATAGGAACCCGAAGGGCAACCTTTTCACAAGAAGGTGGTGGGTATATGGAACGAGCTGCCAGAGTAGGTAGTTAAAGCAGGTACTATCACAACATTTAAAATACATTTGAGCAGGTACATGAATGGATAGGTTTAGGATATGGGCTAAACACGGGAAGGTGGGACTAGTGTAGATGGGGCATCTTGATCAGCATGACCAGGGGGGGGGGGGGAGGCGCAAAGGGTCCGTTTCCAAGCTGTATAACTCTATGGTGCACACCAGTCAAGTTGTGATTCCTTATGCTAAATGATCTTTTAGCGATCACATAGCATCTATTCATATGCCCTCACATCTGAAGACATAGAGGATTCACAACCTTCACATACAAACTTAATCTGTTGCACAAGTGGCCATACCCAAGACATAACACATTTTATGACTCATTCATTAACAGAAACCAAATGTCACATCTCACTATAATGTTCTCCTCTTTAATATAGTCCAAATATCTAAAGCCTCTTGCTCACACTTCCAAATGTAATATTTCAGATCTCCTTTTATTTTTAAATTATATATTTAATTTCATTAAAGGAAACATTTTACACAAGGCTTAAGATCATCATAGATAACAGACTAGAAAATAAGGAGTTCTTAAATCTGGAAACAATAAAGGAGGTCTTAAAATCTGTGCAGCTAGGAAATATACTTAAATGTTCAATAGGGCAAAAGAAGTGTTATGCCTAGAAGGGTTAAAATCAAAGCTAACTGCATGTTTTTGTTAGTAAAAGCTCTACATGCTGCTTACAGATAAAGTTCAAGTAATTCAGTTCAAATCCTTTCAGTCTCAACCCTAACTACCTAGTTTTCTGATATCACAGTATCTCTTCTATTTATCTGTCCTGGAAGTGCTTTCAGAGTTAGAAACTACAACTGAAAGTCAATGCTGCAAATGGATTCTTAACAAACCAGATTGATAGTATCATTTATACACAAACAAAGTATTTCTACACGTTATTTGAGAATCATCAGTTTTACTGAACATCGTGGGAAAAAGAAGGCTCTGTATCATGTATTGGTTAATAGCTCACAAGCAGAGGAAAAGGAAGTTTGTTCTTTGTATGCCATCTCCCTGTTAATGCAAAACATCCCCTGTGCTCAGACAGCTGTCAGCACATTCGCGTACATAAACACACACAACCTTGTGTTCCCATTGTGGAAAGCAGAATTAGATTGCATGCATCATCTGATCAAGAATCAGTAATCCTCTTTTGTCACTGCTGTTTATGAATGAGCAAAATTAGAAATAGATTTCAAAACACTCCAAAGACAAAATATCAGGCAAATAAAAACTGACAAAAGTACTATAAGTTTCTATGCAACACATTCATCCCTCCACCCTCCAATTTTTGGCTCAGCATCAAATCAGTTCACTAATTGCTGCAAGTAAGAAGCTAACACATTTCAACCTAGAAACATACATCCTTCATGTAAACAAAACTAGACTGTTGAAGTAATGTAACAAGATATAAATAAGAGTTCAAGTTAACGAGATATAATTACATATTTATTCTAAAACTACAAGTCTCAGTAAGTAAATTTCACAATCCCATAAGCCTTTCCAATAAAAGATTTATGCATGGGATTTGGTGTTTTGTACATGTGATGGAACTATACCCTGGATTCTGCTTGTACATCCTTGTAATCCATTGCTGATCCAGACACTGATGTCTTGACTTCCTGCTGTCTGGGTCTTTGCTTGCACTGAAGGTTTCAGGCCAGACAAAATATAGTATCAAACTCCAATCGAAAAGTTTGAGCTGTAAAACTTACACCCGTACTCTTGTCATATTATTGCCAAGAGTTTTATCGTGAGTTCAATGTTTAGCAGAATGCAAAGGCCATCAACTAACCTGCAGACTTCCTTTAGTTGCACAAGTATGTGAAAAATGTCTATGACACACAAAGTTAATGTTGATGTGGAACACCTGCATATATTTCATTTGGAGGTGCAGCTGGGCTTCCAAAAGCGAGAGATCCTGGGCCTCGACAAAACAATGCCTGAAACTGATCTATGAATAACACTTCAAGGAAATCTTACCCACTTCCTCACTCAGAAAGGCCCAGAGTGGTGCCCATTTAAATTACCCCGACACACTCTAACCTTTTAAAATGCCCTTTGAGCATTACATTAGTGTCATAGAGTCATGGAGTCAAGCAGCATGGAAACAGGCGCTTCGGTCCAATTTGCTCACGCCGACCAAAATGCCTCATCAACACTAGCCCCATCTGCCCGAATTTGACCATAACTTTCTAAACCTATCCTATCCACATATCTGCCTAACCTCCCTACTTCTAAATACCCTGACTGATGAAGGCCAATGTGCCGAAAGCTTTCTTGACTACCCCATCTATCTGTGACACCACTTTCAAGGAACTATGTGCCTACACTCCCAGATCCCTCTGCTCTACAACACACCCCAGAGCCCTGCCCTTCAGTGTGGGTCCTGCCCTGGTTAGACTTCCCAAAATGCAATACCTTGCACTTATCTATATTAAACTCCATTAATCATTTGCCCCACCGATCAAGATCCTGCAGCAGACCTCCCAACATTTGATTTTACAAATTCAGAATTTTGATGTCCAAAATTCAGAATTTTGATGTCCAAAATTCAGAATTTTACATCAAAATTCATAATATGGCACGTAATGCAACTTTTCAGCCAAAAAAGTATGCACGCCAAATGCGCGTACGTGTTGTGCTACATTCATGTGTGAAAAACTACTATTATTTCCAACAGTCCCCCCTCCCCTCCTCCCCCACACCCCTCTCACCATCAACCAGCGGCGAGTGGAGGCCAGCGGCAAGGTGAGATGAGCTCAGTGGGAAGGCGAGGGGCAAGGTGAGGTGAGCTCAGCGGGAAGGCGAGGCGAGGGACAAGGTGGGGTGAGCTCAGCAGCAAGGCGAGTTAAGCGGCAAGGTGAGGGGCAAGGTGAGGGGCAAGGTGAGGGGCAAGGTGAGGGGAGGGGCAAGGTGAGATGAGCTCAGCGGGAAGGCGAGGGGCAAGGTGGGGTGAGCTCAGCGGGAAGGCGAGGGGCAAGGTGGGGTGAGCTCAGCGGCGAGGTGAGGGGCAAGGTGAGGTGAGCCCAGCAACAAGGTGAGTTAAGCGGCAAGGCGAGGGGCAAGGTGAGGCGAGGGTCAAGGTGAGGGACAAGGTGAGGGGCAAGGTGAGGTGAGGGGCAAGGTGAGGGGCAAGGTGAGGCCAGCTCAGTGGCAAGGTGAGGTGAGCTCAGTGGCGAGGGGCAAGGTGAGGTGAGCTCAGCGGGAAGGCGAGTTAAGCGGCAAGGCGAGGCGAGGGGCAAGGTGAGGGGCAAGGTGAGGGGCAAGGTGAGGCCAGCTCAGCGGCAAGGTGAGGGGCAAGGTGAGGCCAGCTCAGCGGCAAGGTGAGGCGAGCTCAGTGGCGAGGGGCAAGGTGAGGCGAGCTCAGTGGCGAGGCGAGGTGAGAGCGGCGAGGCCAGGCCAGCGGCGAGGCGAGGCAAGTGGCGGGCCGTGTGTTTTGTGGAAAAATGTGAGGTGAAATCGGAATGGCGGAAATGAAATAAGAAAGCGGAAACTTTCCACCAAATTCGGAAGGGTTGGGAGGTCTGCTGCAGATAGCCATTTTTGATAGCCATCTTTGCTATCTACAATGTCACCCACTTTTGTGTCATCTGCAAACTTGCTAATCATGCCTTGTACATTGTTATCCAAATAGTTGATATAAACCACAAACAGCAAAGGGCCCACCACTGATCCCTGAGGCAAAATACTACTAATTCCAATCTACTAAGTATGATAACTGATTTAGTCTTTTTAAATGCAACAACTATTCATAGTTCCTTTATGATATTATACATATATATGGATCTCTGAAAAATATGAGTTCTACTAATTTCTGTTGCAAATGATGCCTATCCATTAAATTGCCCAAACATCTTTTATACCTTGTAATTGTACCCATCTCTTAACACTTCATCTGGCAGCTCGATCCATTGTGTGAAAACTTGCCCCCTTAGATCCTTCCCCTCTCATCTTAAACTTATGCCATCTTATTTTCCCCTACCAGGAAAAAGACTGTAACCATCCACCTTTCCATGCCCCTCAAGATTTTATAAACTATAAAGTCACCACTCAGTCTCCTTCGATCTAAGGAAAACAATCCCAGTTTGACCCTGCCCATTTCTGATACAAGGTTATCCATCCTGGATATTAACTTAGCTTTTCTCTCTCCACAAACACTGCTTGACCTGCCGAACATTTCCAGCATTCTCTGGCTGTTTTCATATTTCAGCAACAGTTCTGACCTTGCAGTTTTCACATGACCCTGTCTTCATAGTCCCTCTCTCTGAATGCCCGCATTAATCTGCTAAACAAACAGTTCTGTAAACATCCGGATCACGTCAATGATCCTGGCCTTCCCCATCAGAGATGTTTCCTTTGACCCATCTTTCTCTCTCACAAATCTCTGAAAGTTATGCTTAACTTGTTTTCTTACATTCCCATATCTAATGCAGGGTCTTCAACCTGAAATATTAACTCGGCTCATCTTTTCACAGATACTGGCTGTCCTGATGAGAGTTCCCAGCATTTTCCATTCGACTTTTAAACATCTTTAGAGTTCATGGTTCTAATTTCTGTCAACAGCAGCACCTAATGATAACATTCTTGGGGATATCAACTACATGCAGTGCGGGGTTTGTTTTGACAAAACCCAAACTCAAATTCTACCAACAGCTCTCGCAGTCTAAACTCACACAAGATACCATGTGTACTGCCAACCCGAAATGTCACCCATTCCTCCTATCCAGAGATGCTGCCTGTTCTGCTGAGTTACTCCAGCATTTTGAGTCTATCTTCAAGATACCATGACAACAGCTCCGACCCCTCACTCAGAGCGAGGGTAGTGGGTTTGTATATGGAACGAGTTGCTAGAGGAGGTAGTTGAGGCAGATACTATAACAGCATTTAAAATATACTTGGACAGATATAAGGATAGGAAATGTTTAGAGAGACATAGGACAAGAGCAGGCAACTAGTACTAGTTTAGATGGGGCATTTTGGTCGACATGAATGAATTGGGCAGATAGGCTTTTTTTCCTGTGCTGTATGACTCTAATAATAATTAATCCTTCAAAAAATATCTTCCAGTAAGGATATTTGAAGAAAAAAAAGAGAAAATATTTCCATGTTCATAGATAGATGTTCCAATTGGTAACTATAAGAATCAACAGAATTTTTACATTTTTTATGAATCTGTTTATTTTTCCTTGAATATTTGTGCTCTCATCTTCATATTACTAGAATCTTCAAGTTTGTTGCAAATTGATTTTTATAAAGAATAGTCTTGGAACTTTTTTTGTTAAGTATTGAAGTTGCCCATATGTTGTTAAGACTAATGCTTTCACATCACTATAATTGAACTGACTAATTAAATAACTGAAAATAACTTGGACATGATGGATATCAAGTGAAATATATTGTCTTTTATACACTTAGTAGTGTGCTCAATCCTGCTTGGTTTGTATGACTCAGTATAGGACTATCAGCAATGGAGGCAATAATGAATTGTGTACTCAATCTTTAATACAAAGCTGGTGTTAGGACTATGATAAACATATTACACATAGTGATTCTACTATCTTGGGGAAATTAAAGGTTGACCATAAAGATAAAACTACAGACCAAGAATTTCAGTTGTCCCTTGCCTTTTGTTTTCTAGCAACAACTTTGGCAGAGTCAAAGACATATTTCCTGTTTGCAGTAATAATCTATGATTAAATTCCCGTATCTAATGCGCAGTCTTCGACCTTTAATACTGTTGGAGTCAACACGTGGGTTTATCTTCAAATCATTACAAAAGGAGAAGAAATAAACAAATATTTTGGCAGATAATTCAAACTAAATTCACAGCCTCAGCCCTCTTTGCACAAAAAGCAGTTTCTGCACTCTGCCTTAAATCACTTTAAACATTTATGTGTACCACATCAAGCAATTTCATTGAAAAATGCATTTAATGTTTCTTTAACAAAGTTCCCCAAATCACCCAAGGGTCCTGCATTTGGAACGGGCTGCAGACGAGTTTGCTTTAAATAAAAACTTAACCCTCACTGTGGGTCTCCATCAGTTCTACCACAATGGCCAGATTGTAACTAATCCACCCCCACCTATTCACAACTCCCAACTCAGGCCTCATGTGCAATGGAATTTGCACCAGCCAGTCTTCACATAAAATAAGCCTCATATTATTTAGTTAACAAGTCTTTTGTAATGCAGAAGAATTTCCTGGCCATAATCTTGAATCCATCTGTCTAGACCTTTCAGTTGTTTTCATTGACTTTGCATCTTTGATAATATTAAATATCCCATAACTTCCTCTTTCATTGCTACACATTCAGCTCATATATTCGTCAATCATTCCATTAGGGATAAAACACAAATTATTCAAATAGCTTCAATGAGCCATCTCCCTGATCGTTTCCAGTGCCACAGACTTTTTTTTAACAGCAGTGTACATCAAGTTCCCAGGACAGCGATAAACAACACCAGGAAATGCATAAATTCCCATGGAACTTCCTATGATACAGACAACAGGTGTGGGGTACTAATGTTATAAACAGCATGACTAAGTAGGATATGTGCAGGAAGGAAGTGCAGATGCCGGTTATACACCAAAGATAGACACAAAATGCTGGAGTAACTCAGCGGGACAGGCAGCATCTCTGGAGAGCAAGAATGGGTGATGTTTCAGGTCGAGACGTTTCGGGTCTGAAGAAGGGTCTCCACCCAAAAAGTCACCCATTCCTTCTCTCCAGAGATGCTGCTTGTCCCACTGAGTTACTCCAGCATTTTGTGACGAAGTAGGACATGCTGCCCACCTACGTAACAATATTTCATGTGAACGTATTTCGAACATGCAGATTTCATTGAAACAAAGTAAGTTTCAACCAAAAAATGTATCTGCTACGTCACAATTGGCAAATGAAAGAACTGCAAGGTTAAGAGCAAGATCATTACCAAGAGTATTGATAAATGTGACTTCAAGCACCTCATTGAGTATATAGCAATTAACACTGAAGATTGTGGCTTGTTTAATATAATGTAAATGGGAATAAATAGAGAAAAAGCTTGAAGAGTCATAAAGAACAAAAAAAAACATGCAACCATCATGCAAGATTGTTTAAAATATTCAGAGCATAGTTCATTAAAAAAATATTAACAACCTACACACAAACCAATATATTGTATATAGATGCAAACTATAACATTTTAATGATATTAAAAACAGAAAATAAAATGTTGATTGAAAAGGTAATAGCAAACTGCACAATCAGTCATACTTTCCATGAATACAATTCAATGTACAGGAGCTTTCAACCATTTAAGATTCACGTCCACCCTTTAAGAAAATCATTTATGACTGTGTTATGATCATGATTTTAAAATACGTATTTCACCATGTTTCTATTTCAAACATTATAGCGTTAAAAATAATGTAATATAACATGAATAACTTTAACATTCTGGAACGAAGTGAGAGGTGAATGAATCAGAGGGGTCAAAATGCATACAAAATTGGAGAGATGGAATGTTAGGGAGAGAGTGAGAGAATTACTGATTTAAATGTGTAGAGTACATAGACCTTGATCTCAAACGTCTCAACATATATTCAAGGATCAGAAATGCATAAGGTGCCAGAATAGCTGGAATGCAGAATTTTAGGGTAGAAGAACCGCAGGAGATTTCAGAGATAGGCACAAGCCAACAGCAGATTTTTTAAATGATGACAATTTTTAATTATATCATTTTGGGTTAACAGGCAAAGCATTTTTTTCTGCATCATTCAAAATTATTCTAATCTTATTTAATGGGGCAATTAAATTGTAAATAACTCAGTAATATTTTTAAGATGTTCTGCTAATCATCATCATTATCGAGGGGACATGATGTCTCCATCTATAACCCAAGTTTTTAAGGTAGATAAATATTTTTTTTTCAAATACATGTTGTTTGGTTATTCTCTCTTTGCCCGATGTAACCCAATTATCAAACATCGTTTCTATTCTCTTTGTTCACAATTAACTTGAATTAAAAATAAGTTACACTATCTATTAGTTGTTAAACAAAATTAATGGGAAAGAAAACAAGATATAAAAGTTATGGAAATAAAAAGCAGGATATCCTGACATAAGTATGCTTCAAAAGATTAGTCGCATTAAAAAAAGGAATGAATTCTTTTTGGTACAATATATTTTGAAAGTGTCAATATCAACACTTTCAAGTAGAGGGAAAATGTTGCAAGAACAGGAAATGAACAAGACTGTGAGTGCTTTATGAAGGGGAATATTTAACTTAATTTATCAGCAGTCCGTACAAAAAATACCAGCCAACTTCAAGTGACACATTTTTTTCTGTTCTAATCCCTTTTCTGTATTCATGACGGACTCCTCGTGGAGTCTCACAAACAATCAGGCTTTGATCCTGGGACACAGGCTCCCAGAATTCTACAATTCCATCACAAGTCTACAAAGCTCTGCTTTTTCCTTTACTGTCTGTCGGAGAACACAGAATTGCTGTGCCCTGGGCTAGAAAGTATGGGTAGGCTGTTTACAATTACTCGATTCCTGTTTTTAATGATTCTCCTTCAATGGCCACTAACTGCTAGTTTTGTTCTTCAGAAACAAGGGAGCTATTAGTGAAATATTGAGGAAGGAAGGAAGGAAAAGGGGAAGCTTGGGGAAGGCTGCCAGGCTCAGAGGGAACAGAGGTTTCAGCAGTATTCCCTAAGGTAATCTGCTTTACCGGCAAATATTTGTCATGGCACAAAGTTAAAGTTTTTTATAGATGAAATATATGACTATTTAAAGATCTGAAGTAGTGGAATCTCTTAAACGTAAAAGTAATTTCTGGTATCTGTATGTAACAGTTCCCAAACCAATCTCCCCAAAATTCACATCAATACTGGCAAGATGCCATTGCCACGATGATTAGGCCTCACTTCCACTTCGCTCCTAACTGTAAAATCTGCACTGATTTGCACTTGGCCCTCAAATTTGCCTAATTACGTCATGAAAAAGTTATGAACATCAGAAAGGAATCTCATTCTGTATGAATGCTCCAAAGGAAATTGTGAACATTTCTTCTCCACATTGTTGTCATACGGGGAAAAAACACACTTTGAACTAAGTATAGCTTCCCAGGGAACAAATACAATTGTGCATAGTTCATACAATTGCTCTAATCTGTAACTAAAAAAAGATAAACATGCACCCATCCCATTCGAAAAACTGAATCATCCAAAGAAAACAGCTTTGAATTCTATCTGTTTTGCTGGCATTTGAAACAATCTTACAGAATTCCAAATAAAACTTAGTATGGTGTAAATGGGAGAACGGCTTTAGCCTCTTAAATTGTATATCCCTAAACAGCTTAGATCACAGTTTGCAGTTGTTGATGTAAGCAATGCACTGCATCAACTGTGGATAATGATGCTTATAACCCACTGTAGCAGATGATAAAATCTCCACAAATCATCAACACAACTACCATAACATGCTTTAGGTCCTTTAATTAAACCATTGTCCCAAAGGTCTTCGCAGAAGCAATACCAATCAAAACTTGACATAAAGTCAATGAAAGCAAAAGACCAAAAGGAAAATTCCAGAACTTTCTGGAGCATAGGGCTTTAGCAGCTGAAGCTATAGCCTTGAATAAAGGAAGCAAAAACACGAGGTAACGAGGCAGGAGAATGGAGTTGAGAGGGAAAAATATATCAGCCATGATCAATTGGCGGAGCAGACTCGATGGGCGGAATGGCCTAATTCTGCTTCTATATCTTATGGTCTTATGATTCAGTGCCAGTGAGGAACTTCATGTTACATACATGATATTTCAACTCTTATTTGTACTGACAGATGGGTATACCAAATGAAATAAATAATAAAAAACAATGCTATTTCAATTATGATAATGAGATAATATCAGGAACCTAAGGTATCTCTGCATTCCCTATTCCCTTACATTAAAAAGTTAGAGATTAATTGATTTGTAAGTGTCTCAAGACTACATTTATTCAGCTGCAATACATGTATTCTCAGTAGATAATGACCAAAAGGTATGCAAACGAATCCCGATTTACATGCTAACAGTTCTGTACTGATGGCTCTAATCCACTTAAAAAAAAATAGAAATCCAGCAATGTAGACTTTTAGACTTTAGAAAGACAGCGTGGAAACAGGCCCATCAGCCCACGGAGTCCGTGCCGACCCGCGAACACCCTATCACACTATCCTACACTCTAGGGATAATTTACAGAAACCAATCAACCTACAAACCTGTACGTCATTGGAGTTTGGGAGGAAACCGGAGCATCTGTATAAAACCCACGTATTCACAGGAAGAATGTAAAAACTCCGTACAGACAGCACCCGTAGTCAGGATCAAACCCAGGTCTCGGACGCTGCAAGTCATTTGATTGATTGTTTGATTGATTGATTCTTTATCATCCCATGTGACATGTCATAGTGAATTTCTTTGTTTTGCTTATCATACACAAGATATGCAGAGAGTATAGGGCATTGATAAAGTTACAAAATGTTCTTCATAGTCCCCATTGGTTCCTCTTTGTTCTCGGCACCCTTACTCCCACCCCCCACCCTCGGTCACTGTTAATCTCGGCGGCCCTCCCACGCGCGTCCCTCTTTGTTCTAGGCGGCAGGTCCTCGAATGACTTCTGGCACCCACCACCAGCCCGCCTGACCTCCGCTACCTACCACTGGCCCATCTTCAGACACCCGCCGCCGGGTCCTCTCGTGGACGGCTCCACGACCCTCCCCACTCCTCGATAGTCCACCTCGCTCTTGGCGGTTGCTTGCGGTCCCTCTTGCGGGTCTTGTCGATGTCTCCGGCGGGCGAGTCTGACGTCCCCAGCTGGCGAGGCGGGCCTACTGGAGGGCTTGGCCCCGCTCACCGGGAACACTCCCAGCCTCGCTACTTGCTGCACTCTACTGCTGCACCACTGTGCCGACACGGTGTCTATTTTAGACACTGAGCTTATTCAAAGTTTATATAAACCATTATGATCCTGACAATACTTCAGGAATTTTTAAGTTCTAAAAATTTGTAAACTGGCCAAAAAAAAAGTTTAACAAAATGCCATTTGATTAAGATATTGTCTTTATTAATGGTGGCAGACACCCCACTCATCAAATAATTATGCCAGGTCCTCTCATTACTAGGCCACTTAATAGCTATGGACTAAGGAAATTAGTTTTTGACTTCCAATTCCACATCATGATTTACTTCAAGCGAAAGGAACATTCAGACTTGTGAAATATCACATTTTCTGGAGCTTACTTCATGCGATGGAACTCACTAAGTTTGACTCAAAGTTTCTTGCCCTTTCTGTTGCTAGAATGCTGGGTTCAAAGGTTGCCTTGTTACCCTAGTTGGCAGAATTCAATACTACGCAGAGAGAAGGGAAACTATTCAAAGCAGCTGGATCTTAACGAACATGCTGAGAGAGTAGCAATGTTGACAGTTCTGTGAATAGACATTATTTTGCAGGTTGTCTGAATCATGACATAGCTTGAAGCAAATATGCATCCTCTTACACAGGACTGGAAAATTATACTTCCCTGCCTTCCCCAGGCAAATAGTACCCATATCAACCTGGCTGATTTTAGCCAGTATCAAATATATTAACACATTACTCATCCTGAAGCAAATATATTATAGTAACCTTTTGTTAAATAATTATTATACTTTTGCAAATCCAGTAGATAGGCTAACCAACATGTGAAAACACATTTATCAGAATTACCACTTCGCAACTTCAATCACACTAATGTAGCTTAGAATAATACCCTGCAAAAAATATGATTATTTCATTCTATTTTTATGGATTCTTAAGTGAGAGTACCAACTGTACCAAGGATAAAATTTTAACACATGAAATACACTGGTTCTCTGAAGTCAGAAAACATTCCATCTGACATTTAAATCCAATCTCCAATCTAAACAAAACAGTTGTAAAATACAGCAAAGCATAAACAACATGCATGTAAACAACATCACAGAAAATGAAAATTATCTAATTTTTAAATTTATGTTTTGGTGTGGGAGTAGGCCACATTGCCTCCTGAGTCTGTTTTACCATTCGCTAAAATCCCTACCTCAAACACACTATTCCACCAATACTTCTGATTTTCCAAAATCTATATCCCAGTTTTCAGTATATCTAATGAGAACATCCACAGTCCTGTCAATCAGATTCCCAAACTCCACCATTCTAATTGTTTGACCCCGTCATCCTGAGATTTCACTTTCTCATTCCAGGCTCTGCAGAAAATAGGCTCTCAGAATCTTACGTCTTAAAGAGATCATCTCTCTTTCATATGAACTCTAGTCGGAGGACAATACCTTCATCCGAGGAATCAATGTCAATGAGTTTACATTATACCATCCCAAATGCAAGCATATCCAAAATTACACACTTTATTTCCTTACAGCATTCAGCAAAATTTTGAAAAATAATTGAAACAAGAATTGTTCCCCTTGGACTGCAACGCCATATCAATAAAGACCAATATATATGTATATACACACACACATATACACACACACACACACATATATGCGCACACACATATACACACACACACATATATATACACACATATATACACACACACATATATATACACACATATACATGTATATACACACATATGTATATACACATAAACACACACACATATATATATATACATATCAATATATATATACATATATATATACACACATATATATATACACACATATAAACATAGCACAAAAAGTAAGGAAATTTGTGTTTGGTAGATTATTTCTTTGTTGTAACAATGCTTCTTGGCAATAAATCTTATACCGTTGGAAAGCTTGTTTATTTCCCTTTTAAATGGTGCCACATTTGTAAGGAACATGCATTTGTGGGATGAGCAGCAGAGCTGAGTATATGGGATGCGCCCATGAAAAATTTGCCAAATCTTCTCTGCCAATGCCAAACAGCTTATTCTGCCATTGACTCTTGTTCGGTGTTGTTTGGTGGATTGGATGATTGGTCTGAAGAAACAAGACATATTGGCAATTTAACAATTTATTCATTTAATAAACAGGAGCCACAGTAGCGTGTGGAAGAACCATACACAGCCACAACAGCCTGGCACCTCCTCCTCATGCTGGTCACCAGCCTGGTCACACACTGTTGTGGGATGGCATCCCATTCTTGTCAGCACCTGGGGGTACCAGAAGCTCAAAACAAGAGTCAATAGCAACAGCAGAATAAGCTGTTTGGCATTGGCAGAGAAGATTTGGCAAATTTTTCATGGGCGCATCCCATATACTCAGCTCTGCTGCTCATCCCACAAATGCATGTTCCTTACAAATGTGGCACCATTTAAAAGGGAAATAAACAGGCTTTCCAACGGTATAAGATTTATTGCCAAGAAGCATTGTTACAACAAAGAAATAATCTACCAAACACAAATTTCCTTACTTTTTGTGCTATGTTTATATCAATAAACCTGGATATCTTACACTTGGTCCCTTCAAGTCATTAATTGCTGAGGCCCCAAAAGTGACCACACACATACATGGTCTAACTGAACAATACTACCAGTAATCATATATTTCAGACAAAGTAAACTTACTGGCTGAAAAAAGTAATTTAAGTACTGCAGCTGAAATCAATAGGGCTTTACATTCAGAAAAAGCTTTTATATTGTATCAGCTTTGTTCTAACTTTACTGGACTTTATCATGCACTTAACATTATTCCCTTTATCCTGTATCTGTACACTGCGGATGGCTTGATTATAATCATGTACAGTGTTTCTGCTGACTGGATAGTACGCAACAAAAAAGTTTTTCATTGTACCTCAGTACACGTGATAATAATAAGCTAAACGGTTTATAAAAATTAGGATTTGATGCAAACTTAGATCAAACAATTTATTCTTCTGACAAAGAACAGGTTTGAAATAATGGCTGATAATTTCAATCTTTCATGTTGCTCTAAAGCCTGTCCATGGCCACTTTTACATTATTTATTGTAGCATGAGAACCATTAGCCTCGGTGATTCGCAAGATCCTGACCTCTGCAGAATCTGTGTGAAAGAAAAATCTCATGAATCATGTTTTTATGTAGATAGCATTCGTCTGTTGATTGAAAGTTACATCGTTCTTTCCATTTACCGTTAAATTTAATTATACCTTCTTTATTGCTTTCCGGTTATTAAGCGAAGCAGGAAACGTCAGCAAAATATGAAGAATTTGTGTTTTTATCTCTCCGCCAACATTCCTTTTACTTCCTCCTCATATACATCTCTTTTCATAATTAGGCTAACTCAAGATAAACAGTCAACCATTTATAGAACTCTGCAAAACAATGCACATCAGCCAAAGGGTCAAAGTTGCACTGCCCATGATAATCCTGCCTCTCCACTTGTGATTAAAAAAAGATCTCCGGTCATTCATTCAATCTTCCTTGCTTCTGCGGATTGATTGGTTGAAAGATCCAGCATGGTAACAGGCCATTTGGCCCACCGAGACCACGCCAATCATCGTTGACACCCATTCACACGAGCTCTATATTATCCCACTTTCGCATCCACTCCTTACATACGGGACAATTTACAGGAGCCAATTAACCTACACGTGTCTTTGGGATTTGAGAGGAAATCTGAGCACCCGATGGAAACCAGACCACCTGGAAGAAAACCACGTGGTCACAGGGAGAGCATCTTAACTCCACACAGACAGCACCCAAGACCAGGATCTAACCCAGGGTTGTGGCACAAAGAGGCAGCAGCTCTACCAGCTGCACCACTGTGCCACCCCGTTGTTTCCTACCTTTTATTAAGGTCGACAGTAGGAGAAGAAAACCTGCGAAACTACAAGAAACTGCAAACTTGCATCCCTTCCTCTGCGCTGAGGTGCTGCTATATGATAGCATGTTTTGAAATTAAACCATAATATTGAGAAGAGATATTTGAAGGCAAAAATTTCATATCATTTTTTCTGGTTTGCAATATAACAGAGCACTGCAAATAGGAAACCTCAAGTAGATTCGCAGGAGATGACAACTATTAAAATCATTCTGCCACAAACTGTTTCATGACCCTGTCTTTTTTTTGTTGAGAAAAATAAAGTAATCTGTAAATTCCTAAAATCAAACGGATGTGGATAGCTTGCATGTCTTGGCTGGTATTGCTCCACCAGGAATCCGCAGATCAGTTGCCAGTAGAACTGAATGTAGTAGGCAAGATGGGGACACCATTCCTGTCATTCCAGCCACTGTCGCAGTCTCCTCAAGCAAGCAGACTAGCCTTGTGGGAAAAGAAACACAGTGAAAACCACCACCACGAAAAGCTGCCAATCCCAACCAAGGAACAGCTACCACCTGGTCACAGGTGTGACTGGAAGACCTGGAAGTCCCTCAATACGCTTCGTACAGGGATGGGCCGATGCAAGACCAATGTGAGCAAATGGGGCTATGCAGATGCAGCAGACACAGAATGTGAATGTGGAACATCTGTACAATCCATGCCACACCTACTAAGTTGCCCACTTCTTGGTGAACAATGCTGCCTGGAAGATCTCGCAGTGGCAAACGAGAAGGCTGTCCACTGTGCAAGAGCCTGGCCGAACATTTGAAACATAGATGATGTTCACGAAAGAAGATCTGTAAATTGGACTGTATCCAAGATTTTAAAATGAAATGAGGGTTTAAATATTAATATTAAGCCTCACATAATAGATGGGTGGTTAAAATTGAATAGCAAATGGACATGTTTACTATCTTTTATTGCCAAGAGCACAAACTGGGTTTTCCCAAGTACCTACTTCCTTCACGTCCCACTAAAGGGAGAGGAGGCGAGTAGTAGCCCAGAGGGGAAAAACGCACAACAGCTATCCGACGATCAGAACCACCTCATGCCCATGGATCCCTCTCTTGTCACCAAAACTCAGTGGAGAGAGGCATTTCCTTAACATTTTATGGATGATATGAAAATCTGGCAGTGAAAGAAAGGCAGGAGGTGCACGATTCAGGAGATGAGTGTTTCTCTGCATTTCCTGTGGCTTGGAACAATAATGCTTCCTGCCTCTGAAAGGCCTTTGATATTTCTTGGCACCAATTATCAACCCCATCATTCCAACCTCCATTTCATACCTGCCACCACTCTTGATTGCCATTTTCCTGCTTTCTGGTAAATATCAGGGTCCTAATCTCTTAGCTCAGATCACCTTATTAAGCAAAATGTATTTTAGTTTTTGCACAGGCAAATTTCATGTCTAATCTGAAAAATTACAATTAGAAAGTGGGACACCCACTGACTCTGATTTTGAAACCTCTGAAGTAAACTAATTTGGATGCCACAATTAAACATTATGCCAGTTTGGTGCATTCCAATACCTAACCCACAGTTTATATTTATAAAGAGATACTTTGATCAAGGTGGGGGCAAACCAACAATTTTCATTGCTTTCATGTAAACAAATGTTACTGTTGTACATACACCAAAGCTACTTGTCCAATTATCTTCAGCATTTCTCTCTATTCACTTGACATGAAATATTCCTTTTAACCTATTTATATTTTAGTAGCACTGCCTTGTATTTGTCTAATATCATACGAGTGCAATTATGCAGGAATACATTTAATTCACCAATTGGTTTTGTTTTTCCACCCACCTTTTCCTGCCAATATCATTCACTCCCATGTTCACTCCTATTACAAGAAGAATATGCAGATCAGGGTTGGTAATCATGTCTAAATTCAATTCCGACAAAAGGCAGCAAAAATTAATTAACAGGCGGCATAGTGCCACAGCAGTTGAGTTGCTGCCTTATAGCGCCAGAGACCCGGGTTCGATCCTGATTACGGGTGCTGTCTGTACGGAGTTTGTACATTCTCTCTGTGACCCCATGGGTTTTATCCCACACTCCAAAGACGTGTTGGTTTGTAGGGTTTGAATGAATAAATGAATGAATTATTTTTCTATCACATATGACATGTTACAGTATTCTTTGCTTTGCATACACAAGTATGCAAAGAGTCACCTTAGAGAGGCGCCAACAAAGTTACAAAGTGTTCCATTTAGTCCCCAATGGCCCCTCTGTGTTCTCGGCGGCCCCCACACCCCGGGACCTCTTTGCTCTCGACGGCGTGTCCTCGTCCGACCTCCGGTACGTGTCTTCGTCGCACGGCCCATCCGACGTCCGGCACCCACCGTGGCCCCGTTCTCGAGGTTTACGAGAATGATGCCTGGATTAGGGGGTATTTTGCAGGGTCCTTTACACACAGGGTGGCAAGTTCCTGGGGGTGGTGATGGTGGCAGATACGATAGTGGCATTTAGGAGACTTTTGGACTGGCACATAATTTTTCAGAGAATGGAGGGATATGGATAATGTGCAGGCAGATAAAAATTGATCTCGGCATCATGTTTGACAGATAATCTAGGCCGAATAGCCTGTTCCTGTGCTGTGTTGTACTATGTTTTATGAAAGTCACAGAATGTTTTCACATTAATATATGCAAATTCATTTCTAGAACATCATCTGACATCAGACTGGAAATGTAATCCTGCCTGTTTTTAAAAATAACTTGACTATTTTTTCTAAAATAGTTAGATTGGCCGGTTTAGTTTACAATTTCCAAGGATTATACATATGTTTCGGTAGAAAAGTACATCAATTCCTGAAGTAGTAAGTCATACAAATTATTTAGACCCCAAGTTGGAATTTCCCATATGCAACGAGTCAGCCAAAACATCATTAGGGATGTCATAATATTATTCAGCATGCTTGACCCAGGAAAAGTAAAAGATGGTAGTAACTTTGTAACCATGCCCATTCGAATTTATGCCTTCAAGGGAAAAACAAACAACTAGATACAACATGTGGTATTTGTGGTTTGCAAATAGGAGAAGATTTTGTCTGTCCAAACATTTCCATGCATAATTTAGGGTCAAAAGGTTATAGGGGCGTTCAGCACAGAAACAGGTCCTTGGGCACACCCTGTCCGTGCCAAGCTTTTTGCCCATATACACCATTCCTATTTGCCCTCTTTAGGACAGTTTCCTTCTATGCCTCGACTATTCAATTGTCTGCCTCTTAAACATTTTTTAATGAAATATGGTAGGTAAAATAGGTGTCACGGTGGCACAGCAGTTAAAGCTGATGTATCTAAATTCCAGTGATACAGGTTTAATCCCAACCACAGCTGTTGCCTGTGGAGAATTTGTATGTACTTCTTGTAAATGCTTGGGTTTCCTCTGGGTGCTCTGATTTCCCCCCACATCATAAAGTTGTAAATTGTCCTTAGTTTAGGTGGGTGGTGAAAGAGTTTGGGTGTGTTGAGGGGTATGACAGAGTGCGTGGGTTACTGGGAAATAAGTGGGAGAATGGGGCTGATGGGCTTGCTCTGGTTAGAGAGACATAGATTCTAATGCACCAAATAGCCTCCTTCTATCTTATGAAATATGAACAAAATATTACATCCTCAAATTGCGTGGACCAAAAGAGTAAAACATATGGCATTAACCATCTGGATAATTTGGCCCATTTTTCCACACAAATCTAAAGTGTTCCCATCACAACAACTCAGCTGTTTCTTTTAATGTCTGGAATGTTTGCTCTACTCAGAAAACGAGTGCAGATTTATTGATTTTTATTTTAAATACTTCCTGAGATTGGTTCACGCAAAGTAAAAGAAAATCATTCCATGCAAGGCCAGATGGTTGTAACCCTTTCCTCAAGATTGCTGATGGCTAAAGACAATTAATGGTTTGCAAGTACATTTTTGTACTTGGGTTGGCTCAGCAGGACTGGGGGGCCGAATATTAGATTTTAGAAAACACATTTAAGAAGCTTTAAAATAACATGGGGATTGCAAGAAGGGTCTCGACCCGAAACGTCACCCATTCCTTCTCTCCTAGATGCTGCCTGACCAGCTGAGTTACTCCAGCATTTTGTGATACCTGGGGATTGCATTGGTAAAGGATAACTTCCTAGGGTATTTAGTGTACATAGTACTAGTGCAGCATGAATTGTGTGTATTAAATGGCTTCTATTTACAGTTGCATGACTTAAGGAGAATAGGTAATAATATTTGATAGTTATACTTCTACTCTCTACCAAATTACATATTTTCAAAAATAGGCCAATAGTTCTGACTAACTGTAAAGTTTACAGGAAAAGCTTTACACGTGAAAATAAATTATCCAGTGTTACATTTGATGACATTCTTCCCCCAAAAAATTACCAACTTTTCTCCAAAAACATTTGATTTGTGTCTGTACGATAAATATGTAGCCAAGGCAATAACTTCTTCAAATCCAAATATGGACCCATGGTAATGAAATGGTTAACTAGCATTCAATAGACAATAGACAATAGACAATAGGTGCAGGAGTAGGCCATTCAGCCCTTCGAGCCAGCACCGCCATTCAATGCGATCATGGCTGATCACTCTCAATCAGTACCCCGTTCCTGCCTTCTCCCCATACCCCCTCACTCCGCTATCCTTAAGAGCTCTATCCAGCTCTCTCTTGAAAGCATCCAACGAACTGGCCTCCACTGCCTTCTGAGGCAGAGAATTCCACACCTTCACCACTCTCTGACTGAAAAAGTTCTTCCTCATCTCCGTTCTAAATGGCCTACCCCTTATTCTTAAACTGTGGCCCCTTGTTCTGGACTCCCCCAACATTGGGAACATGTTTCCTGCCTCTAATGTGTCCAATCCCCTAATTATCTTATATGTTTCAATAAGATCCCCCCTCATCCTTCTAAATTCCATCCCAACAAACTTCTTAAGGCTTTCTTTCAAGACCAAATGAAGTCAAAAGAATTGTCAACTTCATAGTCATACAGCACGGAAGCAGGCCTTTTGGCCCCAACTCATCCATGCCAACCAAGATGCCGCACGTAAGCTCGTCCCAACAACCTGCGTTTGGCCCATATGCCTCTAAACCTTTCCTTTCTATGCATCTGTCCAAATGGTATTTAAATCTTATTGTATCTGCCCCATCTACTTCCTCTGGCAGAACTTTCAATCCAATATTCTTATAAAATATGTTTGATCTGTTAGATATGATTACATATATGTTATATATTAGTTATGTTAGAAAATATGGTAGATATGTTAGATAAGACCTGATATCAGGCCCAACAATCTTGCTAATAAGTTAACCACTATCTAAAAGGATGTGAAGTGAATGTATTCATAAATATCCATGTTTTTAATGTATGACCTGTTCTGTACGAGAGCTGACATTGGTTGTAAAACACTGCAAAGAAAGTACCAGTTACACAAAAAATTGAAAAATAATGAAAGGGCAGTACATGTAAAAGGAACTGAGGAATTCATAAGTATTATTCCTTAATGAGGTGATGCACCACCTCCAAAATAACCAACTTGTGCTTTTTCACTTTAAAAAAGTTATTCTTTCAAACTTGCTTTCAATAATCACTATGCTTTAAATTGTTTTTGCAAACATTTGAGACTCCTGGGCTCCTATTAAAATGACACAGCCATACCTATTGGCTCCAAAATGTTTCCACAACTCCAAAAACTGTCTCGGAAGCCAAATGCCTTCTAGGCAATATGACTCATTATGACTGATATTTTTATTCTTTCTTTTATATATTTTATATTTATATTGGGGAACTACCGTTAACTATTTAGATTTATATTACATATATGGAACTCCTCACAACAAATTAAATGTACAATTTAACAAATGTATATCTTGACTAAAATAAATGCAGTCCCCAATCTCAAGTTCTATACAACCAGTTGAGTAAAAAAAAAGTGCCAAACTGAGAAAAACGTAACACCCTCCGGGTATGCAAGACAAAAATCAAATCAAATCAAGACCTTTATGGTTCTTAAATTCTACCATTTCAAATGTGATGAATAGCAGTTAACGATCAGACCACCAACCCATAGACCAGAGTTTAAACCCGCCAAGATAACTTTTAAATTCAGTTATTACTCTGGCATTTTAAAGCAACTAATTATTTGTGATGCTTACTACAAAACCACTGCACTGGATCATGATAAACTGTCATCTGTTTTACTAAAGTTTTCAGGTAACCTCATATCCTTGCTCTTGTGACTCCAGACTCACCAATGTGATTGATTCTTACAAAGGCACTCAGTTGTAATATTGATTCAATGTTGAAACTAAGAATAAAATCAGCATCACCCTCGTCGAAATCCAACGTCGCAAAGTTGTTTTAATCCAGTCAATACTGCAAAGTCGCACTCACACGTCTCTGTATTGTTGACCCATAAAGTAGTTGAGTAATGCAACCAGGTGATTTCATACCCAACAGATCAAATTGAAGCTCTGCGGTCAAGCCAAATCTAGTTTTAAATGATGGTGGACAACACTCACAACTTTTGGGGCCCCAGCAATGAATTTAGAAGGTAAGGCTCACCATAGCTTTTGTCAAAACATGAACAAAGCTAAATTCTACAGGTGAGGTGAAAGCGACCATTCTAGGCATCAGGACACCATTTGATTAATGAAATCAAGGAGTCCTAGAAAAGAAAGTCAATAGGCATTTAACAGAAAATACTGCTATGTTTTTAGTCACATTCAGCACAAAGGAAGAATGGATGTGATTGTTGGCAGTCAATATCTCACCCTCCGTGCAATGCTGTGGAAGTTCCTTTTGCCAGTATTTTATGCCCCACTGTCTATAGCTGCTACATTAATGGTGTTCCTTCTAGCAGAAGGTCAGAAAAGAGGACATTCGCTAAACAATTTTACTTTTAAATTGCACAACTCCTCAACATATGAAACAGTCCACAGACATATGCAGCAAGACTGGAACAACATGAGGGATCGTCTGATAAATCGTAAATAACATTCGTGCCAGTAAAGTACCAGACAATGATTATCTCCAACAAATGACAGTCCAACCACTATCTTTAACAATATCTTTGCATCATGGCAGATGGGACCAGTGTAGATGGGACATGTGCAAGAAGGAACTGCAGATGCTGGTTTAAACCAAAGATAGACACAAAAACCTGGAGTAACTCAATGGGACAGGCAGCATCTCTGGAGAGAAGGAATGGGGGGCGTATCGGGTCAAGACCCTTCTTCAGACATGTTGGCCAATGTGGGCAAGGTGAGCCAAAGGGCCTGTTTCCATACTGTAAGACTCTATGACTCCATGTCCCCCAGCATCAACATCCTGGGAGTCTCCACTGACCAGAAACTTCACTGAAAGCTGCTCCATACATTTTCTGTGGCTGAAAGGGCAGTTCAGAGGCTGGGAATCCAGAGATGAACAAATCATCTAATTTCCCAAAGTCTTTTCGCCATCAACGTGGCATAAATAAGGTGGTGATGGAACGTTTTCTTTTAACCCCCTGAATGAAGAGAGATCCAACCATCTTCAAGGAACTCAGCACGATTCGGGACAAAACAGCCCATTTCATTGGTCCACCCCCCAAACTTTCATTCCATTCACAACTGTGGCACAGTGGCTGTAATGTGTACTATCAGTTACTCATTCATGTTGCTATGACAGTACCTCCCAAATCATAATCATAATAATCATAATCATACTTTATTCGCCAAGTATGTTTTGTACCATACGAGGAATTTGATTTGCCATACAGTCATACCAATAAAAAGCAACAAAACACACAAATACATTTTAACATAAACATCCACCACAGTGACTCCTCCACATTCCTCACTGAGATGGAAGGCGGAAAAAAAAAAGTTAAATCTTCTTCCCTTCTTTGACCTCCCGCGCGCGGTCAGGGGCCCCGAGCCTTCCATTGACGGGACGATCTTGGCTCCCGCAGCCGGCGGTCAGGCCCTCCGTATCGGAGCGATCCAGCTCCTCCATCGGGGGGATCTCAGCTCCGCCACGCCGGACGATCGGACCCTGGATCGGGGCCGATCGAACCTCAAACCCCCAAACCTCAAGATGGACAAAGGCAGCAGGAGACTAGGAACCTCCTTGATTCACACACCTGATTGAAAATCCAGACCCTTCTTATCTTGAGTAGGAAAAGAACTGCAGATACTGGTTAAAATCAAAGGTAGACACACAATGCTGGAGTAACTCAGCGGGTCATGCAGCATCTCGGGAGAGAAGGAATGGGTGACGTTTCGGGTCACCCATTCTGTCTTTTAAACTTGAGAGTTGAAGTTCAATGTTGGGCATGTGTTAAGCTGGCAGACACCAAGGGTAGAATGGCACAGAAATGCACGGAAAAATATCTGGGGGAAACTTTTAAACAATAATGAGGGAATCTGACAAAATATGTTGGTCTATTATTATTATTGTTGGAGGGGAGGGTATCAAATCCACGAAGTCAGTTTTGAACTCTCATTCCTTTTGGGCAAGCTCATGTTCTTGCATTGCATATTTAATCAATAATCTACCCTCTAAAAGAAATCCATATTCATTGCACTAGATGGCAGTCTATTCCATCATATTAAACAGTTGTTATGCCGAGTTCCTAGCTGGTGCTATTCTTGTTTCATGACCCTTTGATTCTGTCTCAATTGCATAGATGCTCCAATAATCCATTTCACAATCTGAAAAGCTTCAGATTTAGCCGGCTGTTCATTACTCTTTTTTAGCAGACAGAGGGTAAAGGCGAAGAGTTGCTTATTGTGATTGGAACTCAATGAAGGGATCAGTAGGGATCAGAGGAAGATTTTTTTTTAATATACCCAGAAGATATTTGAAATCTGGGACACACTGGTCAAGGTGGTGGTGAAGGCACATACTGTCAATCAAAATAACACATACCTCAGCGATCAGTACTAGGGGTCTTCCACCTTCGGAAAGACATGATTACATTAAAGAGCATGCAGAAAAGATTCACCAGGATGCTGCCTGGGATGGAATGGTTCAATTATGAGGGCTATATAGGGTTTGATTTCCTTGGAGTAGTGGAAGCCGAGAATGAACCTGAGAAAGGTGCACAAAATGACGAGGGGGCATAGACAGGGTATCTAAGACCAGAGGGCATCAGCTTAACATGAGAAGCACGAGGTTCAGAAGGGATCTGAGAAAGAATGTTTTCACCCAGGAGGTGTTTGCAATATGAAAGGCACTGGCCAAGAAGGTGACGAAGGCAGGTCTTCTCATGATATTTAGGCATCTGGACCAATAACATATAAATGGAATTATTATGGATAGGTCATCACACTAGAATGAAACCGGCATCTTTTCTCCTGTTCTAAGGATTAGTATTGGTTTCTTATTGTAATGTGCACCGACATACCGTGGAAAATGTATTTGTGTGCTTTCCAGTCAAATCGTGCATGAGTCCAAACAAGCCAAACACAAGTACAACAGGGGGTTCAAGCGGGCATAAGGACATTGAAGGTCAGACACAGCAAGAAAATAATAACAACAGCTTGAATGGAGAGTGATACGCCAAATCGGTTTATCACACTACAAATGATGGCTGTTTGATTTTATAGCATAGATTATAGCTGAAGTGGATTTTGCAACACAGAATTTCAAATAAAATTAAATCTAACTCCCAGTGAGAGATGGAGCCTAACCAGTGAGGAAGCTTAAACTCATACTCATTACTGAGGAAGCTACAAAGATTGAAATGTCCACATGCAGAAAATTAACGAGAATAGAATGATAGCCTGTTGTGCATGATCTTTTCTAGCATTGGCTGCACAGAAATATGCATGTATGGAAAGAAATAGGCAACATCAAGTTCTCAGTATTCATTGTGCATCAACCGATATGTAAACACCATAAGCATATTATGGAAATGTCTTTGTATTTCCCTCTAGTGGCCAGAATCAACATTAAAGCTCTAAAAAAATGTGATCTTGCTGTCTTGCTGTATTTTTACTTCCTGGCCTGTGATTTGCTAATAGATCTTGTTCTTAATAGACTTTGCTGTAAGCAGATTTTCAGTGCGAACAATCAAGTTCTGCTACCAAAAATGAGGCATCACAAACCAGTGCAATCCCCACTACAACTATTAATCCTTAACTACATGTTCATCAATCATATTAAATACATTAGATGCTCATAATATTGCTGTCCATCAATTACAAATGAAACCCATGACAAAATCAATCTTGACCAATTCCGAATTTTAATCTATTTCAATCTCCGTCCTCATTGCTACCATATGTGAGCAATTTACCATTCAATAAGTTTGGAATTGGTATCAACTGCCGAACATTCCCAATACAATACACAAAGTTTCCATTATTTTTTATGTTTCGACTTTCATCTGCATTTGTCTTTAACATACACCCACTCTGCTCTCAGTACATTTCTCAATTTAAGGTGCTGCATCTTATAAATGAAAACTTATTACTTATAACTTAAAACTTATTACTTGAGCAACCCTTTCTTGCTAATTTGAGATATTCCCTCATCTTCTCCCCACTCTGCAACTATAAATCCCTCAGAAAACAAATTTGTTTTCTCACTTTGCAAGTTTGCAGATGATACAAAGCTGGGTGGAAGTGTGAACTGCGAAGAGGATGTTAGGAGGTTGCAGGATGACCTGGACAGGTTGAGTGAGTGGGCAGATGTGTGGCAGATGCAGTATAATATAGATAAATGTGAGGTTATCCACTTTGGCAGCAAAAACAAGGAGGCAGATTATTATCTCAATGGTGTCAGGTGAGGTAAGGGGGAAGTGCAGCGAGACCTGGGTGTCCTTGTACACCAGTCACTGAAAGTTGGCGTGCAGGTACAGCAGGCAGCGAAGAAAGCTAATGGCATGTTGGCCTTCATAACGAGAGGATTTCAGTATAGGAGTAAAGAGGTTCTTCTGCAGTTTACAGGGCCCTAGTAAGACCACATCTGGAGTATTGTGTACAGTTTTGGTCTCCTAATTTAGGGAAGGACATCCTTGTAATTGAGGCAGTGCAGCGTAGGTTCACGAGATTGATCTCTGGGATGGCAGGACTGTCATATGAGGAAAGATTGAAAAGACTAGGCTTGTATTCACTGGAGTTTAGAAGGATGAGAGGGGATCTTATAGAGACATATAAAGTTATAAAAGGACTGGACAAGCTAGATGCAGGAAAAATGTTCCCAATGTTGGGGAGTCCAGAACCAGGGGCCACAGACTTAGAATAAAGGGGAGGCCATTTAAAACTGAGGTGAGAGGGAACTTTTTCACCCAGAGAGTTGTGAATTTGTAGAATTCTCCGCCACAGAAGGCAGTGGAGGCCAATTCACTGGATGAATTTAAAAGAGAGTTAGATAGAGCTTTAGGGGCTAGCGGAATCAAGGGATATGGGGAGAAGGCAGGCACGGGTTACTGATTGTGGATGATTAGTCATGTTCACAATGAATGTGCTCGAAGGGCCGAATGGCCTCCTCCTGCACCTATTTTCTGTTTTTCTATGTTTCTATGTTACTTCTCTATTTCTGATGAAGGGTCTTCGACTAAAAACAAACACTATTTCAACCACAGCTGCTGCTCAACCTGCAGAGTTTACAGCATTTTCAGTTTTATACCTTCTTCTGCAGATGCCTTGTTGGATGTTTGTTGATATATCACTGATCAGTTTTCAGATTACAGCAAATGTCAACAATAGACAATATCATTCAAACCTGACCTTGTTCTTAAACAAATCTAAATGAGAAAAAGTGGTGCATATCAGCAACATTGAAAGCAGTGCTTTGCATATTTACTCTTTATCACAGAAGCTTAAGACTTTTATAAATGCAGCTATTTTTGTCCAATCACCTGACAACTACACCTACAAATACAACTACACCAACTACACCTACAAAACTGACTTAACACTGAATCCACAAATCATTTTTTACACTTTTTTTTGTTAAAATGCTGACTGCACTTTTTCAAAAGCAGCAGCAAAATGCTGCCACAGTACAAGCCTGCCTTGGAGAGGAGGGAAACCAAGGGAGAAGGAGGGAAAACATGCAGATGTAATTCTGTGTCAGAAGGAACACTGGTGCTGGTTTACACCGAAGATAGACACAAAATGGTGGAGTAACAGGCAGCATCCAAAGAACAGGCAGCATCCAAAGAAAAGGAATGGGTGACATTACTCCTGCATTTTGTGTCTATCTTAGATGTAATTCTGTCTGGGTACCCACCCCCAACCAGGTCGGTGCATCCATTCCCATGCTCTGGGAATCCCCAAGCCACTGACAGCCATACGATTATAATAGTCTGTGGAAAGAAGCACTAATCGCTGCCTTCAGCTCACAGACACAGAACTGGTCTGCTGCTCAGGCAGATCAGTCATCATTCACACAGACAGATGGAAACACAGAACTTCAACATCCCAGGGGACACATTAATTGACATATGATTGGTAATCTGGTGTCTGCTTTGCTCTTGTCAGACAGTGAATGAAAAGTGTTGCTTATAGGTTGTCTATTTTTATATTGATGCCTGTCGTTGAGGAAAGGAACATTATGCACATAAATTATATCATCGTGCACACAAATGTCACCATAAAAATCACACACACACACTTGGATGGATCATGTCCAGAAAACATTGATCAAATTTTCTGGTGTGTGAAACTTTACAGACATTTTAGTTTTAGTTTGGAGATACAGCACGGAAACAGGACCACCGAGCCCACGCCAACCCTAATCACCCGTACACTAGTTCTATTGGCGAAACTGTACTGCATTCTGTGTTCCCAATGTGGCCTCCCGTACAATGGGCGAGAGCAACCCGAGGCTCGGCAACCGTTTCGATGAATACGAGCACTTAGTTCACCAAGGACTACTGAATCTCCCGGATGCTATCCATTTTAACTCCGCTTCCCATTCCCATGCTAACCTTCCTATCCTTGGCCTCTTCAACTGACAGAGTGAAGTTACACGCAAACTGGAGGAACAGCACCTCATATTCCACTTGGGTAGCTTACAACCCAATGGTATGAACCCGAGATGCTGCCTGACCTGCTGAGTTACTCCAGCATTTTGTGAATAAATCGATTTGTACCAGCATCTGCAGTTATTTTCTTATATTTCTTTTACAACCCAATGGTATGAACAGTGAATTCTGCAATTCTAGATAACTACAAGTCACCCCCCTCTCTCTGCCCACCTGGGCACACTGAGTTCTCCCCTTCCCCTCTGCAATCCTTCCTCTAGCTTCACAAATCACAATTCTTCAAACATTTTGTCTCACATCTGCCTTTTCATCTCTGGCCTTTGTCCAACCATCTGCCGGAAAAAAACCCTTTACCTATTACCTACCAGGCTTTGTCCTGCCCCTCATCTCTTCCAGCCTTTCAACCCCACCAACCCCCAAACCCCATAATCAGTCTGAAGAAAGGTTCCGACCCAAAACGTCTATTCTCCCGAGATGCTGCCTGACCGGCTGAGTTACTCCAGCATTTTGTCACTTTTTTTGTAAACCAACATCGCAGTTGCCTGTTTCTATATTCTACACTCTGTTTCCTTTTTCTTTTGCAGTACCTGTTTTACTTGCGTGTGTATTTACACGCAAATGTTTTTTAACTGCATCTCCATACACATGACAATAATAAACCTATACCAATATTAATCTAGAAATCCCTGCTGTGGGAAATATACTTTAAATTACAAAAGCTCCAATAAATCTCCTCTCCTATTTGAAAACAATAAGTGTTAAACGGTATGCTCAGTGGTGAAGCATAAAGTTTGTAGGTTAATTGGCTTCTGTAAATTGTCCCCAGTGTGTAGGGAGTGGATGAGAAAGGGGACTAACATAGAACTAATGTGAATGGGCAACCAATGATTGGTGTGGACTCAGTGAGCCGAAGGGCCTGTTTCTATGCTGCATCTCTAAAGTAAACTAAACATGGTTATCCCTAAAAATAATTTTTGACCTCATGCTTGTTACAATGGGTGCAACCTTTTACTCATAAGCCAGCAGATCCATTCAAATCTGTTGGCTTGTGCTTGCCTCAGCTATTGCAGAAGGCTGACAATCAGCTGGCACTGAGGAGTTCTGAGCAAGTGCCAATACCAAGATGTTGGTGCTGCATTGGGGCAATGCAGAACTCGTCAGGTTTTCCAACATAAAGGCTGGAATTTTAGCCTACTAAGCCTGTGACAAGTCAGCACATCCAATTAAATCAAAGTTGTTGAGAGAGGTTCTCTTCTTTGTTGTTTTATTTCATTTATCTGATTTGAATGTATTTAATTGTATGGCATTTAGTTTATCGTTTGATAAATACATGTTTAGAACTTGACACCTGCTGGGTACATCAAGCGAAATGATGGTCTCTCCAGCCAATGGGTAGGTAGGTGGACTTCCAGCAGAGATAGTAACAGATGACAACATGTGAAAGCAAGGGCTGGGGGGCGGCAAATTCATGTGGGATGCTGTTGAAGAGCCCCTTCTTCTATTAATCCTCATTGGCCACAACATATCACTGACATTCAGTAACAGGGGCTAGGCTCAAGTACTGCTTTGTAACTAAATAAACCAACAATAGAATTGAATCACCTTTTAACTCATCGAAAAACACAGTAAACCCTCATTATAACGGAATGAAGTCCGTTATTGCAGATTGTCTGCTATAACCAAGTAAGGGGTTAACATTGTACAAGTAGTAGAAACAACTGCAGTTGCTGGTTAATACACAAAAGGACACAAAGTGCTGGTGAAACTCAACAGGTCAGGCAGCATCTCTGGAGCGAAGGAATGGGTGACGTTTCGGGTGCCTGTCTAATGAAGTACTTGTCTAAATGTCATTTAAACATAGTGATTATGTCTGAAGGAGAGTTTCGACCCAAAATGTCACCCATTCCTTCTCTACAGAGATGCTGCCTGTCCCACTGAGTTACTCCAGCTTTTTGTATCTATCTTATAGACAATAGACAATAGGTGCAGGAGTAGGCCATTCAGCCCTTCGAGCCAGCACCGCCATTCAATGCGATCATGGCTGATCACTCTCAATCAGTACCCCGTTCCTGCCTTCTCCCCATACCCCCTCACTCCGCTATCCTTAAGAGCTCTATCCAGCTCTCTCTTGAAAGCATCCAACGAACTGGCCTCCACTGCCTTCTGAGGCAGAGAATTCCACACCTTCACCACTCTCTGACTGAAAAAGTTCTTCCTCATCTCCGTTCTAAATGGCCTACCCCTTATTCTTAAACTGTGGCCCCTTGTTCTGGACTCCCCCAACATTGGGAACATGTTTCCTGCCTCTAATGTGTCCAATCCCCTAATTATCTTATATGTTTCAATAAGATCCCCCCTCATCCTTCTAAATTCCAGTGTATACAAGCCTAATTGCTCCAGCCTTTCAACATACGACAGTCCCGCCATTCCGGGAATTAACCTAGTGAACCTACGCTGCACGCCCTCAATAGCAAGAATATCCTTCCTCAAATTTGGAGACCAAAACTGCACACAGTACTCCAGGTGCGGTCTCACCAGGGCCCGGTACAACTGTAGAAGGACCTCTTTGCTCCTATACTCAACTCCTCTTGTTATGAAGGCCAACATTCCATTGGCTTTCTTCACTGCCTGCTGTACCTGCATGCTTCCTTTCAGTGACTGATGCACTAGGACACCCAGATCTCGTTGAACATCCCCTCTTCCTAACTTGACACCATTCAGATAATAATCTGCCTTTCTATTCTTACTTCCAAAGTGAATAACCTCACACTTATCTACATTAAACTGCATCTGCCGTGTATCCGCCCACTCACACAACCTGTCCAAGTCACCCTGCAGCCTTATTGCATCTTCCTCACAATTCCCACTACCCCCAGCTTAGTATCATCTGCAAATTTGCTAATGGTACTTTTAATCCCTTCATCTAAGTCATTAATGTATATCGTAAATAGCTGGGGTCCCAGCACCGAACCTTGCGGTACCCCACTGGTCACTGCCTGCCATTCCGAAAGGGACCCATTTATCCCCACTCTTTGCTTTCTGTCTGTCAACCAATTTTCTATCCATGTCAGTACCCTACCCCCAATACCATGTGCTCTAATTTTGCCCACTAATCTCCTATGTGGGACCTTGTCGAAGGCTTTCTGAAAGTCGAGGTACACCACATCCACTGACTCTCCCCTGTCAATCTTCTGTGTTAACCAGCATCTGCAGTTCCTTCCTGCACATAGATTCTGATGTCAGCTTTCACATCAGTAAGGTGCAAGTTTATCCGTGCTTTCTCATGGGCTCATTGTTTTCCAAAATAAAAAAAGAACTAAGAAAGTAAACTTACAATTCTCTTACAATAGTGATATCCTCTAACATCCACATATCCTTAGAAGAAAAGATCAAAAGGTGTATATATACACTTCGTAGCCCTCATTTCTCAGACTAACAGATCTTGCATGCTCTCAATCTGTAATATTTTTTACTTTAAGTTCACATAATTTTGTTTGATTTGGAGTACTTAACTCAAATCACTGAATGATTCAGCTCCTCTGTCGGTTAAATTCAGTTTAGAACATCAGGTACAGACTGTGTAGGTATTGTATTAAAAAGCCCTTGTTTACCATTTTATTTATGTTAAATTACACTAAAAATATTTTTCCATCTACGCCAGCCGAGAGAAGCAAAGTAAAATATGGAATTAAAGGATCATTCGTTGCTTCAGGGAAACAACCTTGAACAAGGTCAGATTAACTTTTTCTGAATGCAGCTATTGTGGAGTTCCACAAACAATTAATTATGCAAGATAAAATTAAAATACTAGATTTCTATCTTTGGAGACTGATGGCATATTTCTCAATTGGATAAGGCACGGCTTGACATGCTTTGCTTATTTAGAAAATGGAGCTGAATGAGTTGCCAAAAAATTCACAAACAGTCCCCATCATTTCACTGTACTGAACCTCCAGGCAAAAGGCTACTGGAGTACTTCTTGGCAAACTGTAATCTGGCCATCCTATTTTTGCGGCTAACCAGCGGTTTGCATCTTGCAGTGTAGTTTGCAGTGCAGTATTTCTGTTCATGAGGTCTTCTGGGGACAGTGGCCATTGACAAATCCACACCCGACATCCAAAGAGTGTTTCTGATCTGTCCGACAGGTGTTTAGGGATTTTTCTTTATTATAGAGAGAATTCTTCTGTCATCAGCTGTGGAGGTCTTCCTTGGCCTGCCAGTCCCTTTGCGATTAGTAAGTTCACCAGTGCTATCTTTCTTCTTAATAATGTTCCAAACAGTTGATTTTGGTAAGCCTAAGGTTTGGCTGATGGCTAACAGGTTGCTGCGGGCCGGATAAAATCTCCTGACGGGCCGGATGTGGCCCACGGGCCATAGTTTGGAGATCCCTGGGTTAGACAATCAGACCCCTTTCCCCAGGGTGGACATTTTAAATGCCAGAGGCCGTTGCGTTTCAAGTCAGAGGGGGGAAATTTTAAGAGAGATGCGAGGGCAAGTTCGTTTTTACAGATATGTAAGTGCCTGGAAGGTGCTGCCAGAGTGGCAGCAGATACAATAGTGCTGTTTTAAACCAAAGGTAGACACAAAAGGCTGGAGTAACTCAGTAGGACAGGCAGCATCTCTGGAGAGAAGGAATGGGTGACATTTCGGGTTGAGATCCTTCTTCTCTCCAGAGATGCTGCCTGGCCCGCTGACTTACTCCAGCAGACACATTAGTGTTGTTTAAGAGACTTATAGACAGGCACATGAATATGCAGAGGATGGACGGATGTTAATCATGTGCAGGCACAAGGGATTAACTTAATATGATGTTAGGTTCAGCACAGGCATCGTTAGTCGAGGGACTCGTTTCTGGTGCGTTCTACTGTGCCACGTTCGATATCCACCAACGTGCCCCTATTGGGAGGTATGGAGGCCGTTGCCTTTCAAGTCAGACATTATTGTTTGTTACCCCAGCAAATGATCACCTCTGTCTTATCCATAACTCCTCATTGCACATACCAGGACATCCTCTCAGTACTGCCTTGATTTTGTTTACAAAATTCTGTTCAAAAATTAGGCACACATCTTGAATATGTAAACAGACAGATATTTGAATTTAGTAGGCAATTTAAACCAATCATGATCTTCCCATCAGGCAATTGATAATCCAACAATAACATTATTCTATTGGTAAATGTAGATGTAAATCAAATTTAATTGAGATGTCCTCTAATGTAAACTCTTAAAATTTCAGACACCAGGCATAAATAAACACACAAAGGTGAAGAAAGGTCCCGAAATGCTGCCTGTCCATTTCCCTCCAGATGCTATTCCTCCAGCAGTTAGTGTTATTACTCAATACTCTTGTGTGTCCATAAAATATACAAATGTGGATCTATACATAGAAGTTCTTTCTTAATGATTTATCAAATAAGTACGCTTTTCCACAAGACAAAATTCTATTTGATGACAGTTGAATGGCCTTTGACATTATTGTTTGTTAACATTGGTGAAGCAAAGGTAGTTCTCAACTTTGCCAAGATAAATATCCCCATTAAAATGTAACAGCATTGATGTCCAGAGCGATCTTGGAATCCAAGTTCATAGCTCACCAAAGGCAGCAGGATAACTAGATAGATTGGTGAAGAAGGTTTATGGTCTGTTGCCTTAATTTCTAGGGGCATTGAGTATAAGAGTCAGGAAGTCATGATGCAGCTGTATAAGACTTTGGTATGGCTGCGTTTGGAGTATTGCATGCAGTTCTGGTCACCCATTACAGGAAAGATGTGGAGGTTTTGGAGAGGGTGCAGAGGAGCTTTACTAGAATGTTGCCTGGATTAGAGGTTTTCAGCTATAAGGTTTGATAGATTTGGATTGTTTTCTCTGGAATGTAGGAGGTTGAGGGGAGACTGGATGGAAGTACATAAAATTATGAGAGGCATAGATAGGGCAGACAGTCAGAACCTTTTCCCCCCCAGGTGGAAATGTGCCACACCAGAGAGAAAAGCTATGTTAGAGGGGGATAGTTGAATGAACATTTGACGAACACTTGAATTGCCAAGTAACTCAGCGGGTCAGGCTGCAGCTCTGGAAAAAAGGAGTAGGTGAGGAGTAGATAGGTCGAGACCCTTCTTCAAACTGAGAGTCAGGGGAAAGGGAAATGAGACGGTGATGTAGAGAGATATAGAACAAATGAATGAAAGATATGCAAAATCATAAAGATGATAAAGTAAACAAGCTATTGTTAGCTGTGTCCTAAGTGAAAATGAGATACGGACAATGAGACTCAACAAGACAACTTGGGTGGGGAGGGGATGGAGAGAGAGGGAATGCAATATGTCAATATTCATACCACTGGGTTGTAAGCTGCCCAAGCAAAATATGAGATGCTGTTCCACCAATTTACATTTGGCTTCACTCTGACAATGGAAGAGGCTTAGGACAGAAAGGTCAATGTGAGAATGGGAAGGGGAATTAAAATGTTTGGCAACGGGGAGATCAGGTAGGTCCAGGCAGACTGAGCGAAGATGTTCAGCGAATCAATTGCCCAGTTTGTGCAGTGAGCTGGTATGTGTCCACAAATAACACTCAAAATTACCCCAAAATAATTAATTTATAAGGAAATTGTCACGTTAAAAACATGGAATAAAAGGTCAATTTTAAGCAATTTATCCTCATTCAATTTTTTTTAATTTATATCTTCCAGCTGGCCCTTTCAGCACACTTCAAATTCAGCATAAATGCATTAAAAAAAAGATAACTATTTTCTGGTCATGTTCAGATCTAAGGAACAGAAGCTTCCAAAAAGATTTCTACCTCATCAATTATATTCTGCCTATTTATATACGTCCTCTCAACAAGAATGAATACTGTAGCAGAATATGTCAATTTAAAAGATTCCCAGACTACCTGCCAGTAGCACCATGAAAGATTATCCAGAATATGCTAACAGGCATTGAATAGACAACGAGGGTATATTAGATTATAATTCCAAATTGACAAAGTGTGATGGATTAGAAGAGGGAATTAATCTGAAGTATAAATATTTAAAATATTGTTTGGCCATTCAAAAATCATGGGTCATACAGATTCTGCTCAGAAAGTTACTTAGGACAGCAGAGTGTTGCAGTTAATAAAGCTGCTGCCTCAGGACTCTAACGGACCGGGTTCAATCCAGACCTCCAGTGCTATCTGTCGATGGTTTGCATATTTTCCCTCTAACCGCTTGAGTTCCCCCAGTGCACTCCAATTTCCTTCCAACGGGCAGGCTGATCAATTAACAGCCCTCTAAATCACCCTTTGTGTAGACGAGTGATAGAATCCAAGAGTGGTTGACGGATTAAAAGACTGGATTTCATGTAGGATTGTGTTAAAAAAAAATGGCGTGGAGTTCATGGGCTAGTGGCATGTTTTGTGCAGTGACATTTCTATGACACTTACCTAGCATTAGTGCAAGCAGCCTGTCTAACTGAATCCCACTTTCTTGTATCTACTAATACTCTCTTGGAGAATCAACCTCAATAAATAGTGTAGATAATTTCCTTAATATTCAAGTGATTATTTATATAATATTCATCTCTTTTCATCATTGTGTTTGCACTTGATTACATTTTCAGATCCTCCCTCTTTAGCACTTCAGCCACAATATTTCAATATTAACAACAAACCATTGTTATTTCAACATTCCTATGCAATACTTTCTCGCATGAGCAAAGGAAAGTGAATCATTAAATAATATCAAACCAACCTTTTTAACAACGTTTCTAGTCATCTCCTTCTAATATTCCCTTTTGCTCAACGTGAATGTTGCCCAATTATAGGAAACCGCCTGCATTTTTAACTTAAATGTAAGTTGTTGGATATAGTTCTCTGCAGAAAATTGCAAAAGGCTCCATGTCTAGTTTTTACTCTCAGCTTTCCACATTGAGTACTGATTAAGCCTAGAACTCACAATCAAATTGTAACCGTGATGAGAAATAGCATATAAATCTTTATTTATCAATAATGTGCTTTAATAGTATTTGTAGTCATTTCGTCGATGGTGCAATCTCAGTCGCTACAGTCATGCTGCTTAGAAAAGAAAGCCCCAGGGTACTGACCTAAACTGTAATCCTGTACTTCACTCTGCAGTTGTATAATACATCACATCCAATGCATTTGACACTCATATTGGACACAGCAGGGGGCAAAATAATCTGATTTTTCAGCTGTTCATGTAACCTTCAGTGCTGAAATTACTTAAGCCCCTGGGACTTATTCTGCCCTCGATTCCCTGTACAAGCCAACCTACATTCTGTAACAGAGATTAAGCTATCGTTCAATGGGCTGATATATTAATGTGGGTCATGACATACCAATTCATCAGTACTCCATTTGAGTGTATAATATATTTCCACATTTCTAAATTACATAGGTCGCATAACTGAACTCTTTTTCCTATTGGTTTAATATGAAACAATGTGGAATTTGTTCGACCAGATTTGTACATGGAAATCTGAAGCAGTTAATTTTATTACTTAGATTTCCAGAGTTATACTATATGCAACCCATTTACAATTCACTTTTATTTATCCCACTTACACTGAACACGGATGTTACACAAATCTTTTTGCAAACATAAAATGTGGCAATAAACATAATTATATCGAATTATTTCAAAAACTAACATTCCACCATTATTAATGCTTGTCTTATTCAGTCTGATGCTCCAATCTCATTGATAAATGTTTAAGTATGAAAGATGTGGGGAGGTAAGGATTAAAATATTGGTTCCCCACTGATCCTGCCAAATTGAATGCAGGGCCAGTTGTAATATTTCCCCACAACCTTTGCTACTCCAGCCAGCTAGACTGACTGCCTGGCATCTGTCAAGCAAGGAGCCAGCTGGGGAATATAGGAGAGCAAAGTCCTACATGGGAAGGAAGGTTTGGACAAGTCAAGGATTCTGTCATGAGGGGCAAAGAAGGACAGTGAGCAAAGCACAAAAACATTAAAACATAGGTATTCAACCTCATTAAAATATTTAGTGACTTGCCCGCCTCTTCAGATTGAATTAGTTGCCCAGCATCAACCTGTCCCTATTAAAACCATTTAAGAGCAAGATACCCCTTCACTTAATGTTCAAGAGAAAAAAATCAGTCTCAATAAATCACTAAAGGCTGATTCTTAAGTTTATTTTGTTTATCAAAGACATGACATTTTCTGCTGACCGTGCGCCTGACAATCTGTCAGTGCAGTTAGATTTCGGCAGTGTAGACTGCCTTTTGACATTAATCATTAAATTCTCAGAACTAAAAGAAAGATTATACCATAATTGCAGTATAACATGGCATAGAATCCAGGAATGGAAAACGGCCAATTCAGTGTTTCAGAATATGATATGTAATGACATAGTTCTCAAGACAGAACATATCCTGCCAACTATTCTGTCTAAATTCTAGATTTACTTTAAAACAATCTGTTCTGGATACTCCCAGCATCTATTACAATGCATATCAAATAGGTTGCAGAGCTCAAGAGAGCGGATGGTTGTTCTAGTCAAAGATTTGCAAAAGGCTAGTGTGAAAGTTCAAGAAGTAATTGAGAAAGCGAACAGAATGTCATTGTTTATTGTTAAGCAAATTGAATGTAAATGTAGAGAGGCTATGCTTTAGTTATTAGAGCATTGGTGAGGCCCACATTGGGAAAACTGTGTACAGTATTTTAGAGAAATGTTAATGCATTGGATCCAGTTACAAAACTTTTAGCTGTACTAGTGAAAAGAGGAGGCAATAGACAATAGGTGCAGGAGTAGGCCATTCAGCCCATCGAGCCAGCACCCCCATTCAATGTGATCATGGCTGATCATTCACAATCAGTACCCCGTTCCTGCCTTCTCCCCATACCCCCTGACTCCGCTATCCTTAAGAGCTCTATCTAACTCTCTTGAAAGCATCCAGAGAATTGGCCTCCACTGCCTTCTGAGGCAGAGAATTCCACAGATTTACAACTCTCTGAGTGAAAAAGTTTTTCCTCATCTGCGTTCTAAATGGCCTACCCCTTATTCTTAACAGGGATGAAACCTACAAGATCGTCAGGGGTCTAGATATGCTGGACATGGAGAGGATGTTCCTCTGGAGGGGGAGGTTAGACAAAGAAGTCACCCGTATCAAACACAGATCAGGAAGTTTTTTTTTCTCAGAAGGTTGTGAATCTTTCTAATTTTCACCCTCAAGGGCTGTGAAAGCAGGGTCCCTGAAATATCTTTAAGGCATATATTAGGACAATATTTGATCAGCAATAAGATGAAAGGTTACTAGAAGTAGTCAGGAAAACAGAAATGACATTACAATCAGATCAGCTCCTAATCCATGATTGTGCAGATGAAACTAAAAACAAAATTGTTGGATTGGTGTACATAATGACTGAAATCTTTCATTTGTGCTCAGTCATGAAATGCAACTCCCAACCCCTTTATACTATTATCTGCAGCAAGTTTGCACAACACTGGAGGCTAACTCATATTCAGTATTTGAGGAGAGGCAGGAGAAAACACATTTAAAAAATGCATCATGACAAAAATAATGGTATTTAGCAGAGACCCTTAAATGTGAGCTGCTATGTTTACCTCCTGCAGTAAGAACAGTAATGTAGAGAAACAATCATAGCACAGGGTTTGCAAGTATAAAAATCGGTTTTGTACAGCACTCTTCCAAGTGCACAATAAATGTTATATCATCAATACATCATGTTAAGCAAAACTTCAAATTAGTCTCAAAAATAAACATTGAGAGAGGTCCATCGACCTTACCTTGTCTATCATATCTGGCCGGTTGGTTGCTGCCAAGATCGTCACATTATGTAGCTGTTCAATACCATCCATTTCAGTGAGCAGTTGTGCAAGAACTCTATCACCCACGTTCCCACCACCAGCAGAGCTGCCAAAATATACAGACTTTAAGTACTTCGTGTAAAACAGAAAAAAACTCATGAAATTCAATAAATGGAATCACAACATTTAAATTTGGCTTCCAATAGAAGTCTTAATCTTCTTGTCAAACCTTATGTTTGATTAATCCAAAGAAAAAACTTTGTACTTATTACTGAATGGCCCATTGTAAAACATTTTACTTAATAACCAACAATGCTCTCAGCTATGTGACCTTGTCCCTCCTCTATGATCTCTTTTAGTCCTGTGACTCTCATCTTCTCCGGCTCTGGCCTCTAACTCAGCCTTAATTTCTTTCATCCTACCATTGGAGTCCATTTGACACCTATCCTATTATGAATTATTTTGACCACCATCATTTTTCTTCTTTAGGTGAAGAGGTAGGCCATTTAGGACTGAATTCTTCACTCAGAGGATAGGGTTGTGGTGGTTCAGTCATTGTGTTCAATCAAGGTCATAAGTGATAGGAGCAGAATTATGTCATCCGGCCCATCAAGTCTACTCCGCCATTCAATCATGGCTGATCTATCGATCTATCAAGCCATGATCAATACATTTCTGGAATCAGAGGATTTAAGGATGTACTTGAAAATGTTAGTGAGCTGGAAGATTGCCTGCGATCTGAATGAATGAGAGTATACCTCCGTTTTTCTATCTAATTCACGTTACTTTATGTATGGTTCACATATTCGTGCTAATTTTCCTTTGTTATTTTTAAAGATGCAACAATTTCTATCTAAATAACCCAAAAGAGAGCTTGACAGCAATCAATGTACATTCATTCCCCTCATTGTGAAACCTATTTAAGTACTGCTTTAATCATAATGCCCAAGTTCACAATGAGCAAAGCATATTTCAAGTCAACATTGTAAAATGAAAGTGTGTAAGAAGGAACTGCAGATGCTGGATTAACGGGTCAGGTGGAATCTCTGGAGAAAAGGAATAGGTGACGTTTCGCTTCAAGACCCTTCATCAGACTGAGAATTAGGGAGTGGGAAATTTAAGATTAAGGATTCCATGATGAAACCAATGCTCACATTGTTAATTAAAGCTTTTCCCTATTTGCTCGATTATTTATGCCAAAGAAAATAACTTTCTATTGTATATTATTGGGATATCATAAAGAGTTGCCCTCAGACGATATGTTAAACCTTGATCATAAATGGTTACAGCCCTTATCATAATGTACAGTGGTAAATTGGCAATACCAGAATTTTCAACACTGAAGGAAAAGTAGTATATGTGTAACAGTCAGAATGGTTTGCAAGTTGAAGGGAAACTTGCAACTATTGGTAGAAATTCCAAGACTAAGCAGTATCAATGTATAATTGTCAAACTTATTATATCGTGAGTTAGTGATACCAATAATACGGTAAAGAGCCTGTCCCACTTAGGCGATTTTTTAGGCGACAGCCGGCGACTGTCAAAGTCGTAGCAGATCGCCAAAATTTTCTTTTACCCGACAACAATGACCACGACAATGCCGAGTCAGGTCGAGATTACAGCGTCTTTGGAAACATCGCAAAATTCCCACGCTGTCAATGCTTCTCCGGCGTCCTGGTTTTCACTGAAATCACTGACAAGTCGGTAAGTACTTAAGAGTTTTGAACTATAACATCTTGTATGGGTTACTTAAAAACCAAGCATCACTGTAACAAGGCATAAACTGGATTTACTTCCAGTTTACTAATAGCTGTATTAAAAAACAAATTAAAAAGTGGTTAAGTGGATTTATGTGAAAAGTGTGTGGGCATTCTTTGAAAATGTACAGGAGATGCATATCTGGTTTCTGGGTTGCATATCTGGGTTGAGAGCCCACTTTAAATGTAATGGCTGATGGCCATAAACATCACGAAATTCCCAAGCCTACTTGACCGTCAAACTGTCGCCTCCAATCTACCTGTCAAATGTCCTGACGGTAAATAAATTGGTTAAACACAAGCATTTTATGGTATCTTGAAATGACTTTACTTATTTAAAATTATGTGCTTCTAAATGCATCTAAGAGAACCTATCAAACCTGGGGACAGCATGCGACAGTGCCCGCAATAAGCAACGATACCTGGCGACAAGCCAGCTGTCGTCGAGAAATTTCACTCCGGATGATTTCTCAGCGATGCGCTAAGATCCACTAAGATTCCTCATGATCATGCCCGCGACACCCCGGCGAACTGTCGGCGACAGCCTAGTCGCCGGCAGTCGCCTTAAAATCGCCTAAAGTGGGACAGGCCCTTAAGTAATATTGACAGGAGTAGCAAACACCAGTATGTTCTACTCTTGAAAATGATGGTGTCCTTGCTTTTGTTGCAAATGCATCCATCCATCCAATTATATATAATGCAATTCCGCATTTAAACTTTGAAAACGGTGAACTATCTTTGAGATGTTATGTTCTTGTAGCTGTGTTGTTGACTGAGAAACACTGACCAAAGAGTAGCCCATTTCTCTGCATAGCTTTGTTTAAATGCCAACAGGTCTTTTCCACAAATGTTGGTATCTTCTCAGAAAGCTAATGATCTGGTATATACTTTTCATCTTTTTCCACTAACTGCCTGTAGTTCCCCAACTCAGAAAAGTAGAACAGGTGCTCCACATCAACCTTGGTCCCAGGACTTCTGCAAGGAATTATTGCCCTCTGTAACCACGATTCAAAGTGTGGTGCTTTTCAAATATGTTACTATCTAAACATGATTTCTTCTGGCTTCAACAAATTAAAGGTTCTAAAAGAAACCAATCACAATGTCAAACATTGTCAACTGCTCTCTGAAAAAACCTTGCAAATCACTTTGTCTCATTTGGCTTCAACACAGCATATTAATAACAATAAAATCAGAAGTAACCTCAGGATTTAAATATGACAAAATATGACACCCAGCCCAATCCACCACAAGTAAAAGCCACAGAAAACTCTGGAATTCCAGCACCAATATTTTTAAAAGAGCATGCTTAGCCCCAGTTGAGTATAGACATCAAGTCCAGTCTCAAAGAACAACCTCTTTGTTTTGCCAGTGTACGTGTTTTAATTTAAGTGGGAATGGATATAAAGCAACTAACATCAATGAACCATGAATGTGGCAATTGGAGTTGGAATAAATCAATAGCTTCTCAACCTTTCTACCAAGTTTAGACTTCTGTTCACTACCAAGACCAGCTTGATTTGATTACCAATATGTCTGTGTGTGAGAAATGACTAACCCTAAATTATATCTTTAACACCAATGGAAATTCTACTGCTAATATCAGAAAACCTTTCCAAAAAAAAAAATCACCTAGCAAAACCCAAAAAGTTACAATGGAATTTTAAAAAAAATATCCTGTCACGTTGCATATCAGCAAAAAAAATTCTGCCCCAAGCAATAATTTTCGCTTGCCTTTGAAAAAAAATTTGAAATATGCAGATTGTTTTAACGGCTGCGGCTCTCTGGCAGTCTGTTGTCTTTTTTTCTTTTTTTTTGTTTGTGTCGGTGTTGGGATGGTTTTTGTTTCTGTTTTTGGCTGTGTATGTGTGGTGGGGGTGTGTGGTGGGGGTGTGTGGTGGGGGTGTGGGGTGGGGTGGGGGGGTGGGGCGGGGGGAAACCTTTATTTTATTAGGTCTCTTCCCCGGGGCGCGGCTCGGCTGCGGGCCTTAACATTGCCGGCGCAGCTCGGCTGCGGGACGTTTCAGTGCCCGGTGCGGCTCGGCTGCGGGCCTTAACATTGCCGGCGCAGCTCGGCTGCGGGACGTTTCAGTGCCCGGTGCGGCTCGGCTGCGGGCCTTAACATTGCCGGCGCAGCTCGGCCGCGGGACGTTTCAGTGCCCGGTGCGGCTCGGCCGCTGGACTTAACATCGCCCGGTGCGGCCGCGGGACGTTTCAGTGCCCGGTGCGGCTCGGCCGCTGGACTTAACATCGCCCGGTGTGGCCGCGGGACGTTTCAGTGCCCGGTGCGGCTTGGCCGCTGGACTTAACATCGCCCGGTGTGGCCGCGGGACGTTTCAGTGCCCGGTGTGGCCGCGGGACGTTTCAGTGCCCGGTGCGGCTCGGCCGCGGGACGTTTCAATGCCCGGTGCGGCTTGGCCGCTGGACTTAACATCGCCCGGTGTGGCCGCGGGACGTTTCAGTGCCCGGTGCGGCTTGGCCGCTGGACTTAACATCGTCAGCGCTGTTCGGCCGCGGGACGTTTCAGTGCCCGGTGCGGCTCGGCCGTTGGACTTAACATCGCCCGGTGCGGCCGCGGGACGTTTCGGTGCCCGGGGCGGCTCGGCCGGGGGGCCTTCCATCCCCTTGCGGGGGCTGTGCGTGTCGTTTGCCTCGGTAGGGGTCGAGCTGCCTGTCCGTGGGTGCGGGGGGAAGAGAGGGGAAGTTTTTGTTGCCTCCATCACAGTGAGGGGGTGTTTGGAGTCACTGTGATGGATGTTTGTGTTGGGGTCGGGTGTCCTGTGTTCTTTTCTTTTTGCTGTATTTTGTGTGACTGCTGAAATTTCGCTCGGTGTTGTGCCGAGTGACAATAAAGTGTTGTTATGTTATGTTATATGCAAGCTGATATAACCTTTCATTAAAAGATTGAGGTAGGAAACTGCATCACAGAACTTTCTGAAGTACATTCATCTACAATATAGTTCAGTTCAGTTTAATTTATTGTCACATGTACCGAGCGAGGTACAGTGAACAGCTTCAGTTGCATGCTAACCAGTCAGCGGAAAGACAACACATGATTATAGAATGAGGCAGCACAACAAACCAGAGCAGAGGTTCCTGAAATGCCTAGAGTTCTTCCTGCAGACTCTCCAATACAGCCCAGTCATGCTGCTCACTTAGGCTGGATGGTATTATTGAGTCTGACATTTCTGTCAAGGTTGCACAGTAGAAAACTGTCAGCAAGGCACTCCTGCCAACTCAATCTTTTCAATTCTGCTGCCATGATCGTAATTAACTGTCATGCTGCTTTATTTCCTCCATTCGCTGACGCCAGTGAAATATCGCTTGGCAGTTCAAGGCTTCCTATGGTGTTCAGTCCTCCTTCATTAGTAACAGGAAGTGGTATACATCTTTCTTAAGCATTAAACCCAAATCAACAGTCATGAATAAATAATGGCACTATTTTGTTAAATCAAAATGACTGACTAAAAATCATCCTGTAGTGATTATACTAAAAGGTGATATTCTTAAAGAATATCACTTTGTAGAATAAGCATGAATTATTTAATTGAAGTACCACATTATATATATGTATCTTTATTTGACAATTTAACCAGAAATGTCACTGAATTAAAGTAAAATAAGGAAATGCACATTATGCTGAAATTAACTGTATTGATATTGATATTATTAAAGAGGGATTTAAATCCAATGGAGCTAAACCTACTTTTATACTGAGATTGAAATATATTCAGTTTTTGATTTGGTAAAGGCAACCCAAACTCAAGTTGGCTTAGATTCTGCAGTCACATCTAAGGGACTTTATTTACACCTGATCTTGAACAAAATAGCCCAAAAGACTAGATGATTTGTTGGACAACAAGCCAAGCAGTAAAAGTCATATATTTCTGATTAATATGTTAGCAGAATATGCACAATGTTTGTCAGAAATATTGTTTTAGATGAACAAATTTCAGTACAACTTAAAACATTTAAGTTTTAAAAGTCCTTGACAGTGTGAGGTATTTATCCATGGGAACTACAATCCAGCGTTAGAGTTATTCTCTAGGACTGTAGAACCAGTAACAACAATGCAATAAACCACTGAAACCTCACTTAAATACCAAGAGATAAAATGTAATAATTTCAGAGTTTATAGTAAGAAATGGTTATGAATTTCTTGCATTATCATATAGTCATGGATATCTGGAGATTATGCGAGCAGAGGTGGGAAAACAGTGCACTCTGTAGATAGGCAGAGAAACATTCACGTCGAGTATCAGATTTCCAATGCCTAACTACATGTGTGTACTCCAGAAATTAATGTGAACGAAGGAACTGCAAATGCTGGTTTCAGCCGAAGATAGACACAAAAAGCTAGAGTAACTGAGCAGGTCAGGCAGCATCTCTGGAGAAAAGGAATAGGTGATGTTTCGGGTCAAGACCCTTCTTTAGCTTTTTGTGTCAATCTCCAGAAATCAATGTGTTTCATTACGTAGTGCTAAGTTTCATAATGCTAACATTACTTCTATCATTATAGACCATTAAATCTAGTTAGCAAACCAAAGAAAATTAGAATATTATCCAGTTTATCTCAATAAAGGCTAAGGAGGGCCCCACAAAGACCATCCTTACCAAGCATCTTTCTCGCCAATGTCCGGTCACTCTCCAACAAGCTGGATGAGGTAAGGCTGTGGATCAACACCCAGCGATCCCTGAAAGACTGCTGCGCGCTGATCTTCACAGAGACGTGGCTCAACGCGCTGGTCCCCGACGGGGCTGTGGAGCTAACAAACCGCTCACTACATCGTGCTGATAGAACAAAGGACTCCGGTAAGAGCAAGGGCGGTGGGCTCTGCATCTACATCAACAATGACTGGTGCACCAACCACTCCGCAATAGAGAGCTACTGTTCCCCAGACCTGGAATACTTACTGCTCAAATGTAGGCCATTCTATCTGCCGCGGGAGTTTACGGTGGTCATCATCATGGCCGTATACATTCCCCCACAGGCTAATGCTAACCTAGCACTAGCACAGCTACACTCGACCATCAGTAAGCAGCAGGATGCCCACCCCAACGGTGCCTTCATTGTTGCAGGGGACTTCAATCAGGTCGACCTACGAGCCTCGCTCCACAAATTCCATCAGCATGTGCAGTGCCCTACCAGGGGCTCAAACACACTGGACAAGGTGTACACCAATGTAAAGGACGCCTACAGAGCTCTCCCCTGCCCACCCCTGGGACAATCCGATCACCTCTCACTGTTTCTACTGCCCGCATACAAACCCCTCATCCGCAAGACCAAACCCACAATAAAGACGGTCAAAATATGGCCCGAGGATGCCACCCTACAACTCCAGGACTGCTTTGATCGCACCGACTGGGACCTGTTTGCACAACAGGCCACCTACGGTTCAGAGGTAAACTTGGAGGAATACGCATCCACTGTGCTCTCCTACATCAACTGCTGTGTGGAGAATGTCACGGAGGACAAGGAGATAAAGATGTTCCCAAACCGGAAACCCTGGATGAACAAGGAGGTACAGAACCTGCTGAGGGCACGCAACAATGCCTTTAAATCTGGTGACACTTCAGCATACAGTGTTGCCAGGTCAAACCTGAACAAAGGTATTAAAAGGGCCAAAGATACCCACAGGCAACGGGTGGAAGACCACTTCAACACCACGGACACCAGAAGCATGTGGCAGGGTGTCAGGGACATCACTGGCTACAAGAGCAGCTCTGCCTGCCCCCACAGCGATATGGCACTGACCAACGAGCTTAACACCTTCTTTGCCCGCTTTGAAACTGGCAAAACCACCTTGAGTGAAAGAACCCCAGCCGAGGCGGTGGGACAGGTCTTGCAACTGAGCACACAGGAGGTACAACGCGCTCTGCAAAGGGTCAACCCACGCAAGGCTGCAGGACCGGATGGAGTTCAAGGAAGGGTACTGAAGGACTGTGCTGAACAGCTGGCTGAGGTATTCACCAGGATCTTTAACCTGTCATTATCTCTGGCTACGGCCCCCAAGTGCCTGAAGTCGGCTATCATAATTCCGGTGCCGAAAAAAGCAAAGATCTCCAACCTGAACGACTACCGCCCGGTTGCCCTAACGCCGATAGTCATGAAGTGCTTTGAGAGGCTGGTCCTCTCACACATCAAATCCAGCATCCTGACTCACTGGACCCACATCAATTTGCATACAGGGCAAATAGATCCACAGAGGACGCCATCTCTTTGGCTCTTCACACTGTCCTGACTCACCTAGAGAGACAGGGCACGTACGTGAGGATGCTATTCATAGACTATAGCTCCGCCTTCAACACGGTCATCCCCACCAAGCTCATCACCAAACTCCACCAGCTAGGCCTCAGCTCGTCATTATGTGACTGGATCCTGGACTTCCTGCTGGAACGACCGCAGGCAGTGAGAATAGGCCCGCACCTGTCCTCCACTATCACCCTGAGTACCGGCACACCACAGGGCTGTGTTCTGAGCCTCATGCTCTACTCCCTCTTCACACACGACTGTGTTCCTGCATTCGACACCAACACCATTGTCAAGTTTGCAGACGACACAACGGTGATCGGGCTTATCACCAACGGGGATGAAACAAACTATAGAGCGGAGGTGCAGAACCTGGCGGACTGGTGCTCGGACAACAACCTGTCCCTAAATACCACCAAGACCAAGGAGCTGATCATCAACTTCCGTAGGTCACATAACGGGGAATATGCCCCGATCTCTATCAACGGGGACAGTGTGGAGAGAGTGTCCAGCTTCAAGTTTCTGGGCACTCACATTTCGGAGGACCTAACATGGTCCAATAACACTGCTGCGCTGGTCAAGAAGGCACAACAAAGACTGTTCTACTTAAGAACACTGAAAAAGTCTGGTCTACCCCAACAGCTGCTGACGACCTTCTACCGCTGCACCATAGAGAGCATCCTTACGCATGGCATCCCTGTGTGGTACCTCAGCTGCACGGAGGCAGAAAGGAAAGCTCTACAGCGGGTAGTCCATAGAGCTCAGAGGGCCATCGGAACACAGCTACCAGACTTGGAGGGCATCTACAACACACGATGCCTCAGGAAAGCCACCAGCATCCACAAAGACTCTTCACACCCCTGCAACAGTCTGTTCGAACTCCTTCCATCGGGCAGACGATACAAGGCCTTCTACGCCCGCACCTCCAGACTCAGGAACAGCTTCATCCCCAGGGCCATAGCTGCTATGAACCGGTCCTGCTGAGCCGGATGGCCACAACGCATAGATCAACTTGCACTTTACCCTGTCTAAAACTGTTACAATTGTTTCGTTTCATTGGGTTGCTGTTGTCGAAATTACTTAAATTATTGCATCGTATGGGAGGCGCATTCCCAATCTCGTTGTACCCCTGGGTACAATGACAATAAATATATATTGTATTGTATTGTATTGTATAAGTTTCATTATTGTTTACCTTGTCTCTAATGGGGGCTACACAGAAGATAGGACTGATAATTTACAGCGAAATGCTCTAAAAATTCAATGACAGACTTTTTCTCCTGGTATTTCTTGAAATTCAAGGGAATATGCAGAGTGAAAATTAAACAAGTCCAGATGTAATTTGTTGACATTGAATACCTTCCATAATATTTGGCAATGGAATGAAATATCCAATCTGTGCTGTAAATTAACCCTATAAATAAAATGGCAATTAACAGAAATCATGAATAAAAAAATATAATATTGGGATGCACATCAGCTATCAGCTGAATATTTTTTGAGCATGAGATCTCGCCACAATGCTGAAGTTCACCAGGTTAATTCCCAGGATGGTGGGACTGACATACAATGAAAGAATGGGTCGCCCCAAATAACAAAGACATCCCCAAGTCATTGAAAATTCAACTATTTTCTCACATTTAGTGTCACAAATACTGAGGGATAAGAATTTATGAATGGAAGTAATCTCATAATAACATCACAAACAGATCTTTCCTCCCCACACACAGTGACATGGCACTTGTCGCAAAGGAACACCCCCACCCCACCTGATTAGGCTGTATGTATCATGAATGGCTGAAAAATTCAGGGCAGGATAGCATGCCTAGCTTCCCAGGTTTTACAAAGCTGTTAACCAAAATAAAATAGTGCTAAAAGAATGGAATTCAATATTGAATCATAAGAGGTGTGATTCATGCTTGCTCAGAAGAGGAAGTACTGTTCCTAAGGCCTTGGAGTAATCCAGAGCTTCCAATTGCCTGCCACTACAATTCTCCATCCCAATCACAGTTTGACCCCTCTGCCTTGCACCTGCTGAACTGTTTAAACACGCTCAATGTAAACTCATGTAAGCTAATGGCCCTCTTAAGCTCCCTGTTGTAAGCCATTTGAACTTGCCTCCCCATGTGTCTGTCCATGTCCTCCTCCACTACCAAGGAGAGGACAAATGCAAACTAAAGGAAACATCCTTGCTAGCCTACAACCTAATGGTATGAAGATATAATTCTCCAAATTCAGGTAATCTGCCTCCTCTGTTTCTTTCTCTCCCATCTGATCATCTATGTCCTCTTACACACACCCTTCTTTTCAACAGCCCCTCATCCACAACACCTGCTACCAAGCTTTCCCTTCCACCACCTGTCCCAACTGCCTATTACCCACACACTTAACCCGCAAGGCCTCCTGCTCCCCCTGTACTGTTCTCACCTGCACACCATTCTTCCCTTAACTGTTTACTCATCACCTTCCTTTCTTATCAGATTCAATAACCTGTAGCCGTTTCTTGTCTCCACTTATCATCTCCCAGCCTTTGTCACTATCACCATCCTTCCCTCCCCCACATGGCTCCCTTTATCATCTTCATCTCACTTGAGCAGGTACATCCCTAACATGTAGAAAATTCAATCTTAGTGACAGTTTCTGTAACTGATGAGCCCGAGGGCAGTCTTGCTGACTTTCAAACCGGTTGTAGGCGCAGCCAGCCATTTCCACTGAGAGCAGTCCTGCACTACACCATCCTGAGCTGGGTAACTCTGATGTGCTGAGAACTAGCCTTCCAGCACCAGTCAAGGCATGGATAGTCAAGGCAAGGCAAGGCCAGTCTGTAAACAAAACACATAGCCCAATAGCAAGATCCAACAACCTCAGAATGAAAAGTATATCTGCCTTAATAATCAGTGTTAGGTACATTTAAGAGTTGCATGTCTAAAGCAAGCAGAGCCAATCAGTATAGGTACATTGGAACAGAATATAATCTGCTGCGAAGAATTCTGAATTCAAGCAAAATTTGTAGAGGAAAAAGTCAGTCGATGTTCCGGGTCAAGAACCTGCATCAGGATTGATGCTATTTGACCTGCTGATTATTTCCGGCAATTTATTTTTTGCAGCAGATTCCAGTATCGACAGTCCCTTGTGCCAGCATGGGGAGATAGCTTTGCTATTTCACAGTGTGGCATACATACATTGCATTTTGCTAGTTTATTATAAAAATCCTGATCACTCATCCATTCAGAAAAACATACAAATTGAACATGGAAGCTGGCAGATTCCATTCAAACAAACAGGCTCTTGTCGACAATGAAGCTCCAGATCTTCTTACAGTAATCACCAATGACAGTAATCCAAGAGAACATCTAATTCAGAAACTTATTAATAATATCCAGGAGTTCAAAATAAACCAGATTCTCAGGGAGCTTATAATAATTGTGCTCTCGTTAGCTGGCCTCAGAAAGGCCTTCAAAAATTAGGATGGATCTTAAAGTTTACAAACATTTGAAAAGTTTTAATTGTTTTTTTATTCCAAAAACTTATCAAGGAATTAACTACCCTTACAATCTATTTGTGAAATAGTTTTAAGTATTTCCTTCTTTAAAAAGTGATTTTCAATTGTTCAAAATTTGGTTATTTACATTATTCACATTTCATCTTTTGGCATTTATGGTATTAAAAAAATACATTTAAAATATTAAACTGAACGGTCACCATAGCTCACAGAATAATCTTTAAAAAATAAAAGGAATACAAGTGTGAGATCATTATTTATATGCATCTTTTAAAAATTAACAAACTTTATCAATAACGAATAAAAGTTTGCATTTGAATATGTTGCCCCATCCTGTTTTCAGACTACAAATTGAACATTCCAGAGAAAAATAAATAAAACCCATATCTCCAGAGGCTAACAAGAATAATAAAAGCAGTAGATCGATAAACATTCAATCAGGTTACTGAATGCCAACAAGACCAAGGTACCATGCTAGCCAGAATCATGGACATAGTTAAGGCTATTGAAAGCACCCTGGCGGTAGTGCTCCAGAACTAAACGCGTGTGCCTCCAACCTACTCACTGGCATCATCCACTAACAAGGACAAAAATACCAAAGTATATTGTGTCCTTAAAAACCAAAAGGGATTCAATCCAGTTTACTCACCACAAAGTATGCAATTAAAAAAATGCAGACTAAGGATCGGTTTAGGTTCCAGCACAACAAAGCCAACAGCAGTTGAGGTAGTTCCATCTACCAACTTATTCACTCCCTCTCTTGATCATCATTGTACTTTGACATCTGTTAAATGCATTAGTTACCAAGAGCACTCTGACAGCAGCTGCCAAACTCATGACCCCCGTCACCAAGAAGACCAAGGGCAGGAGACAGGCAAGGACACCACTATTTCTGGATTCCTCTCCAAAACTTATACCTTCTGGCCTGGAAATGTGTCACCTTTCATTGACCTGATCTAAATGCTGAAACTTTATACCTTAGAGGACTGTGGGAATGGCAGCAGATGGAGGACCTGGGGGTTCACCTCCTACTCCGTCAACATCAGCGGTGTTTCAAGGTCGGCACCCCGGCGTGCAGAGGCTGAGCAGTGGTTGTCCGGGTCAGTGTGTTGGTGGAGTGGACTGCAGGAGGCCTTGCAACAGCCTGGGGCTCGATTCAATTGGGCTGCACTGCAAGAGGCCAAGCATGCGGATCAGACACGGCCTGCAGTGCCACGGAGAGTTGGAGGACATCGTGTGGCTGCGCCTAACGGCTGCGGCTCTCTGGCAGTCTGTTTGTCTTTTTTTCTTTTTTTTGTTTGTGTCGGTGTTGGGATGGTTTTTGTTTCTGTTTTTGGCTGTGTATGTGTGGGGGTGGGGGGTGGGGTGGGGTGGGGCGGGGCGGGGGAAACCTTTCTTTTATTAGGTCTCTTCCCCGGGGCGCAGCTCGGCCGCGGGGCCTTCCATCGCCCGGCGCGGCTCGGCCGCTGGACTTAACATCGCCAGCGCGGCTCGGCCACGGGACGTTTCAGTGCCCGGTGCGGCTCGGCCGCGGGACTTAGCAGCGGCCGCGGGGCCTTCCATCGCCCGGTGCGGCTTGGCCACTGGACTTAACATCGCCAGCGCGGCTCGGTCGCGGGACGTTTCGGTGCCCGGGGCGGCTCGGCCGCGGGACTTAGCAGCGGCCGCGGGGCCTTCCATCCCCTTGCGGGGGCTGTGCGTGTCGGTTGCCTGTCCGTGGGCGCGGGGGGAAGAGAGTGGAAGTTTTGTTACCTCCATCACAGTGAGGGGGTGTTTGGAGTCACTGTGATGGATGTTTGTGTTGGGGTCGTGTGTCCTGTGTTCTTTTCTTTTTTGCTGTGTCTTGTGACTGCTGAAATTTCGTTCGGTATTTATACCGAATGATAATAAAGTTCTGTTATGTTATGTTATACATCACCTGACAATTGGTCTCCACTGCCTTCTGAGGCAAAGAATTCCACAGATTTTCAACTGTCTGAGTGAAAAAGTCTTTCCTCATCTCCATTCTAAATGGCCTACCCCTTATTCTTAAACTGTGGCCCCTAGTTCTGGACTCCCCCAACATTGGAAACATGTTTCCTGCCTCTAACGTGTCCAATCCCTTAATAATCTTATATGTTTTAATAAGATCCCCTCTCATCCTTCTAAATTCCAGTGTATACAAGCCTAGTCGCTCCAGTCTTTCAACATACGACAGTCTCGCCATTCCTGGAATTAACCTAGTGAACCTACGCTGCACTCCCTCAATAACAAGAATGTCCTTCCTCAAATTTGGAGACCAAAATTGCACACAGTACTCCAGGTGCGGTCTCACTAGGGCCATGTACAACTGCAGAAGGACCTCTTTGCTCCTATACTCAACTCATATTGTCATAAAGGACAACATGCCATTAGCTTTCTTCACTGCCTGCTGCACCTGCATGCTAACCTTAAATGACTGATAAACAAGGACACCCAGATCTCTTTGTACTTCCCCATTTCCTAACTTGACACCATTCAGATAATAATCTGCCTTCCTGTTCTTACCACCAAAGTGGATAACCTCACATTTATCCACATTAAACTGCATCTGCCATGCATCTGCCCACTCACACAACCTGTCCAAGTCACCCTGCATCCTCATAGTTCACACTGCCACCCAGCTTTGTGTCATGCAAATTTGCTAATGTTACTTTTAATCCCTTCATCCAAGTCATTAATGTATATTGTAAATAGCTGCAGTCCCAGCACCGAGCCTTGTGGTACCCCACTAGTCACTGCCTGCCATTCTGAAAGGGACCCGTTAATCCCTACTCTTTGTTTCCTGCCTTTTATGGCCAAGTTAAGACACTACATTTTTTTTAACTTTCAACTTGAAAGGTACAAGATGGCACCAGAAGACCTCAGTGGTCCCGGCCTCAGAGAGACTGGGGGAAGTGGTTAATGTTGGCGCTGCATCTTCTGATGCCGGTGCGGGTCTCGGCCTCGTGGCGGTCGGTTGGGTCTCGACACAAACTTCACCTATCCATGCTGTCCAGAAATGAGGCTTGACCTGCTGAATTACTCCAGCACTTTTGTGTCCTTTGTTGTACGTGCCGATCCAAGCCATTGGTTATCAATTTCTATGGCTTGCCAATTTCAGTGAACCTTCGCAGTGTTCTTAAAGGGACAGTGATGTATGATCACTGAGGACGCTCTGTCGGCTATAACCAAAATCCGTTATAAAGAGGTCCATGGTAATAAGGGTTTACTGTATTTGCAGTGTACAGCTGCATTTGCAACTTGCAAACTGTACCGGTTAGAAACACTGCTCAGGAACAGATCCTGCCTTAACCTAGGTTGGACATGTAGTGCGATTATCACACGTTTCTTAACATTCAAACAATAGTCGACATATTGTTTCTCACCAATCCTTACAAAAATACTCAATCCATTCATCAATGACCTAATAAAATCGAAGCAGGTTTGATGTTGAAGAACTGGCATGTTAACATTGTAATGACACGAACATTAAATGTCCTAGTATTTTTACAGAGATATAATAATTTCAGTACTCACCTCCCTCTCGCAACAGCCAGTGCATCTATTTCATCAAAGAAGAGGATGGAAGGTGCTACAGCCCTGGCCTTCCTGAAGATCTATATATATAGATATATAAAAGAGGAATTAAAGAATAAAAACAAAACCTCCATTGCTGCACTTCCCAAACATGAAAATAAGTGCTTAAAATGGAGATTTTTTATGCCCAAAATATTACATGCCACAAACATACATTTAACATATTGGAAGGATCAAAGGGACAAAAAGGCTAGGAAGTGGTGTGAACCCAGAAATTTCCCCAAGTTATATTTGGCATCAAGAGAGTTTGAGAGCATTTAATTTGCATATGCACCGGCCATGGTATAGGTAACTAGATGCTAAACCAAAGTCTGTGGAGCAATCCATTGTTATTCAAAGTTGTTGAAGTAGTGGTTAATTTTGCATGGTGTTCAAGAACCAGCTGCTTGCTGGGAAGAAGCTGTTTTTGAACATGGAAGTCATGGTTTTCAGGATCCCGAACCTTCTTCACCTTCTGGTAGGGGCGACACAAGAGCATGGCCAGGGTGGTATGGCTCTTTGCTAATATTAGCTGTCTTTTTGTAGCAGTGTATCCTGTAGATCCCTTTGATGGTAGAGTATTAGTAAGCAATGTCCACCACTTTTTACAGTCTCCTTCATTCCTGGGCATTCGAGTTACTGAATCAGGCCCTGACGCAACCAGTGCACTCTCTTCTACACACCTGTAGAACCTTGATAGTATTGGGCTAGATCCCAAATCACCTCAATCTTCTAAGGAACTAGAAGTGTTGAACTTTCTTTGTGATTACATCAATGTGCAGGATCCAGGACATATCTTCAAAGATATGTACGCCCAAGAACTTGAAGCTGTTAACTCTATCCCTTCCCATAGAAATTACATGCAAAAGTAGCATTATGTTTAAAAAAATATTTCAATGTAACTGTCTACCCCACTGCATATCTTCAACACAATGGAATAAACCTCCTAAACGACTTCTCAGGGTGACATTGCCCCTCCAATGTGAATGTATCTGCTCATAAATGTCAACAATACTCATTTTCACTTTTCCTCTCTCTTTAATTTGCCAATCATTAAAAACAGGAATTCCCAAAGCTTAAAACAAAACTATTAACTTATGACTTCAGTTTTTGATCCTCTGTGATTTTGCCTCAGGCAAAAACCAAGAATAGTTCTTCAGAATTAGCAAGTAGGAATTTAAGGGGAAGATAATGATTGTGCCAGTTGAAAAGAGAAAGTGGAGACATAAGGGGCAAGGGGCAGATGCAATAGGGTGCTGGATAAAAGGAGCAGGATGGATTTCAACAAGAAATACAGGTTTATGGAGGGTAAAGAAGTTTTACTGACTGAAAATTATTGCAGAAAATAAAGTGATATGTTCATTTTTAATACAACAGTGCCTGTCATACATAATTTTGCAGCAAATGAGGTAAAATAGAGCACCTCAACACAATCTCATTTTATTTTGAAGAATCATTTCACATCGTACAGCCAAACAGCTGGCAATGCAACATAAGTATATTTGCCCTTGTCCAACCTACCTCTCGCACAGCCCGTTCAGATTCTCCAACATATTTACTCATTAGTTCTGGTCCCTAAAAATGAAGCATAAGGTTATTTAACCATAGTTCTCATACAAAAATTGCAGGCAACGAAAAATGCAACGAACATTCATAGAGGTTCTGCGTACTTTTATAAATGCAGACTATGATCAAAAACTTAACCAATTTAAACTCAACAAAATTACCCAGTTACAACAGTTAGAGAAGTACATGGATAGTACAGGTTTGGAGGGGTAAAGAAGTGAACTACTCTACCAGAAAACACACTTTGCAAAAAGCAATAGAAAACTTCAGAAGCATTAATACAAAAAGAATGTATCACAAAATGCTGGAGTAACTCAGCGGGTCAGGCAGCATCTCAGGAGAGAAGGAATGTGTGACGTTTTGGGTCGAGACCCTTCTTCAGACTGAATTGTCACTGAGGATTACATTATAATAATGAATGATGCTGTTTTCCACTTTGCGTTGGGCAAGAACTTTTGAGCCCAGGAAATGTCTTAATTTGTTTTGCAATATTAAAAGTGCTATATAAATTCAATTTATGGGTTGTCTATCTATAGTTGATGAAGTGGCCTTCTTGGGCAATGACTTTGCTAATATCAAAAATGTTTTAAAATAATTTAAATTGCACTTTTGAAAATTGAGCTTATTAAGAATTCAGAATAATTACTGTTACAATTTCTATCAATATCTGCTGTAGTATTTGTAAATTGTAATAAATTACCTTCACTGCTAAGAAATTCAGTCCACTCTCATTGGCCAGAGCTTTTGCTATCATTGTCTTGGAGCATCCAGGCGGCCCGTAGAGGAGAATTCCCTTAGGAGGCTCAATTCCCATTCTGACAAAGCATTCCGGGTGTTTTAGTGGCCACTCAACTGCTTGCTTGAGTTTCAGTTTCACATTTTCCATCCCTCCTATGTCTGACATGGACACCTAAAGAGTGAAAAGAGATTCATTGAATACAGGTAGACACAAAATGCTGGGGTATCTCAGCGGGTCAGGCAGCATCTCTGGAGAGAAGGAATGGGTGACGTTTCGGGCTTCTGAAGAAGGGTCTCGACCCGAAACATCACCCATTCCTTCTCTCCAGAGATGCCGCCTGACCCGCTGAGTTACTCCAGCATTTTGTGTCTACCATCGATTTAAACCAGCATCTGCAGTTTTCTTTCCTATTAATTTAATGCAGGATCAATTTATGTGAAAATGTCAATTTCACTATACTGGATATTAAGCAAAATGTAAATGTCGTTTTATGTTCCCTATTATAAAAACAATAACCAAATAATATGACTTGTTTCTTTAGTAATATCATTCAAGTTTCCATTTGGCAAAACCAATGCGGAACATGGATAATTAAATGGGCATGAATGGTTCCAAGTTCCTTTTTCCCCCCAATAACCACAGAGCCATCACAGCATGTTCAAAATAATCTTTAAGAAAATTAATAATAGGATATGACTCTGCATAAAGACCACTGACTTTCTTTTTTTTCCCTACTTCTCCTCAAGGGACAGCCTTGAGTATTTAGATCCAGTTTTCATCAACCAATCTAAAAAAAAAACAATTTTCTGCTTAACGGTTATCCAGACACTTTGCAGGAGGGACAGTCAAGCAAAATGAAGAACATTTTTGTTTCCCCCCCTCTCTTTTCAGACATATTTAGCACCACCACCAACATTATTGTTATTGCTTTTGAAATCAACATAATTCTTTGGCAAAGCACATCTCAAGAATCGAATTTAGGAGATAATAATAGAAAGTTAACATTGCCCTCTTTGGAAAATGTCCAAATGAATTTCTGAAACTATAGTATACCAATATAAACTAAACAATATAAAAGTTCAAAAATTTGGGATAATATTTTAAAAACCAGAGTTTATTTTCAGTCTTTAAGGATTAAGCCAGAACTACATCTTCAATCATCACACCAACATTTGCCATTGATAGATGTCCTTTTCAGAATGTCCTTTTCAGAATGACAGGCAGTGACGAGTGGAGTGCCACAAGGCTCGGTGTTGGGGCAACAACTGTTTACCATATATATTAATGATTTGGATAAAGGAATTAGAAGTAACACTGGCAAGTTTGCAGATGACACAAAGCTGGGTGGCAGTGTGAACTACGAAGAGGATGTTAGGAGGTTGCAGGGTGACCTGGACAGGTTGAGTGAGAGGGTTGATGCATGGCAGATGCAATATAATATAGATAAATGTGAGGTTATCCACTGGCGGAAAAAACAAGGAGGCAGATTATTATCTCAATGGTGTTAGGTTAGGTAAGGGGGAAGTGCAGCGAGACCTCGGTGTTCTTGTACACCAGTCACTGAAAGTTGGCGTGCAGGTACAGCAGGCAGTGAAGAAAGCTAATGGCATGTTGGCCTTCGTAACGAGAGGATTTCAGTATAGGAGTAAAGAGGTTCTTCTGCAGTTGTATAGGGCCCTGGTAAGACCACGTCTGGAGTATTGTGTACAGTTTTGGTCTCCTAATTTGAGGAAGGACATCCTTGTAATTGAGGCAGTGCAGCGAAGGTTCAAGAGATTGATCCCTGGGATGGCGGGACTGTCATACGAGGAAAGATTGAAAAGACTAGGCTTGTATTCACTGGAGTTTAGAAGGATGAGAGGGGATCTTAGAGAGACATATAAAATAATAAACGAACTGGACAAGCTAGATGCAGGAAAAATGTTCCCAATGTTGGGGGAGTCCAGAACCAGGGGGCCACAGTCTTAGAATAAAGGGGAGGCCAAAACTGAGGTGAGAAGGAACTTTTTTCACTCAGATAGTTGTGAATTTGTGGAATTCTCTGCCACAGAGGGCAGTGGAGGCCAAATCACTGGATGAATTTAAGAGAGAGTTAGATTGAGCTCTGAGGGCTAATGGAACCAAGGGATATGGGGAGAAGTTGGGCACAGGTTACTGATTGTGGATGATCAGCCATGATCACAATGAATGGCGGTGCTGGCTCAAAGGGCCGAATGGCCTCCTGCACCTATTTTCTGTGTTTCTATGTTTCTATAAGGAGAGTGACTTATCAGTGAGGACATCATATCAAAAAAGTTTAGCACAACCAAATATTTTTGAAAGAGGACTAAAGAATCATATAATAAAGGAAGACACGTTTGAGATATTAATTTGAGATATTTGGCCAGACAAAATATCTTTCCCTGGCCCTAAAATCTCACAATCTACAAGAGCCCTTCACATTCACCTAATGTACTTCAGGAACTCCTCACAGTATAGTTATCCAATATCCTTAGTTCCAAAAATCAAACTCTCAAAATTACCATAGAAAAATGCAAACCATTCTATTCTTCATAATTATACATTACATGCCATCAAGATTGTGAGATGCCCAAAAAGATTTGAATGCAGTGTCAAAACAATCTTATTGATGCTATTCGAACCAAGGTTCACAATTTTAAACTAACTCCCAGCTGAAGGCCACATTCCCAGGTTACAAGCGGCTGACACAGACACCTATACATTTGGATGAGCTCCCATATTATTAATTTCAAAAGTCTACTGTACATATATATATTTATTCCCAAGAATGGCCAAACTAGTTCCCTCTCTCTCCCTCCAATGATATATTTGTTCTTATCAATTTGGGGTGATTTGTGTGCATTTCATTACAGATAAGTATGATTACCTGTGAATTTTCTGTATTTTCCAATTTACAGCCAACATTGACTTAAGGAAGTCCATAAAAGCAGAACCCGTTCATTACTCAGGGATGGCTTGTATTCATTTTTTGTCAAAGATCCATTATCTAGCAGTCCACTCAATAGTTACATTGATTGTTACTATGCATCAGATCTGACCAAGAGTGTCCAATACATTTTTGCAACCATGAGGCTGGAACGTTCAACCCCCAAATGAAGGAGACGAGAGATTTTATTGAAGGTTTGCATGAAAGTCATATGGTGTCAAATGGGGTAATTGAAACAACCAATTATACATTGCAGCTACCGATTATGCATTGATGAACACCTATTCCTTTCAGTTAATAGCAATACCTGGATCCAAGGATTTATTCAGATAGCTAACTTTGTACATCATTTAGAATTAAATAGTTGCATAGATGGTGTGCAACTTCTGGAATCCAAGCCACAAGAGCCAAATCAAATGACTGATCATTCTAATGTCTGAAGAAGGGTCTCGACCCGAAACGTCACCCATTCCTTCTCTCCAGAGATGCTGCCTGACCTGCTGAGTTACTCCTGCATTTTGTGAATAAATACCTTCGATTTGTACCAGCATCTGCAGTTATTTTCTTATTCTAATGTGTGTCATCACTCGGGACATAATTGCTTATCCTGGTAAAATAAAAATCCACTATCTGCCCACAGCTAACTTGGAGAACTGCCATAAGTTCCCAAAGGGACCTGAATGAATCCAGAGATGAAAATGTTGGGTCCAGCAGAAGCAAGACATCCAATAGGACACAAATGTTTGCAAAACCCAGTGATCTTCTAAAAGATCAAGGAAGTTAAGGCTCTGATTGTACCCTGTAATTATTTCACAAAATGCTGGAGTAACTCAGCAGGTCAGGCAGCATCTCAGGAGAGAAGGAATGGGTGACGTTTCGAGCCGAGACCCTTCATCAGTCTGAAGGGTCTCGACCCGAAACGACACCCATTCCTTCTCTCCTGAGATGCTGCCTGACCTGCTGAGTTACTCCAGCATTTTGTGAAATAAATACCTTTGATTTGTACCAGCATCTGCAGTTATTTTCGTACCCTGTAATTATAACAGTCCCTCCTAAAAATCCCTCCTGAGCATGTTCAAGACCAAACACCATCATCATCACTTCTGGGTTAAACACGCAGCAGCAGGAGCACTGCAAAACACTTGCCCGAGTGAGATGAGAGACTAAATAAAGTTTTATTCTTGGAATATTGATAAATTTAGTCAGTTTCCAAACCCCTGAAAAGTCCATACAGCTCAAATTGATCCTGAAATGAAGTTAAAAACAAATCAAAATGAACGGGCGGCATGGTAGCGCAGCGGTAGAGTTGCTGCTTTACAGCGAATGCAGCGCCGGAGACTCAGGTTCGATCCTGACTACGGGTGCTGCACTGTAAGGAGTTTGTACGTTCTCCCCGTGACCTGCGTGGGTTTACTCCGAGATCTTCGGTTTCCTCCCACACTCCAAAGACGTACAGGTATGTAGGTTAATTGGCTGGGTAAATGTTAAAAAAAATTGTCCCTAGTGGGTGTAGGATAGTGTTAATGTACGGGGATCACTGGGCGGCACGGACTTGGAGGGCCGAAAAGGCCTGTTTCTGGCTGTATATATATGATATGATATGATAATTAGCCAGAGTTTCCATAAGACAGTGCACCAGTAACTACCAACCTGTAGCCTAAACAGATTCATAACTTTGACAAAGTTTACCACCAGTATATAATATATTGTATGGTAAATAATATAATATATGGATTTGGGTCCTGTTTAAAAGATTTTAAAAATGAATATTTTCAATCCACTCCCAGTTTCCAAACTTGATCTTCGGGGTTAAAAAACAACCTCACTTCTCGTCTAAAGAACATTTGGAAAGGGAATGTTTCACTGGAGGATTAGTGACAATAATACAAATAATGAATTTCCAAAACTCCATAAAAACATTTTTCACCAATTAGGAAATAATTACACTTCCTCTTTCTTTTACACCATTAAACTGCAGGATATTCAGACAGATTATCATGACTGGAAGAATTACCATACTTAATGTTCACTGCTATTTCTTTGTATTGCTGATTCGCAAACAACTTTCATGAAATATTTTATATTGATCCAAGTATTAATTATTTAAGAACATTTCCCATAATTGAAATTGAGCAAAATACCACTTTAAAATGGTCTACCCTCTTTCATTTCTGAATTTAACACTCTGTTGCATGCATGATTGATGCTTTCACAACAGTAGTTGAACACTTGTACTGAGAAATACAGAAAGCTGTTGGATGAATAGGAGTGTGTCAGTTCCCCACTTTAGAGTATCTGAGAATAAAAACACGTGGACTATTTCCTTGAAGATATGATATGTGGACCCATCATGTGAAGTACACATAACTGTTTTTATCCAGCCATCAGATTCCTCCACGTCCTTGAATTGGTCGGCTAGCAGGAGGCATAATTCTCCACCACAAAGGATAGTATTCTTTCATCATTAAGCATGAAAGCAGGCAACTCACTGCCAACCTTCTTTGGCTCCACTTACAGCTCCCTTATTGTGACTCAGCCCATCTTGCCAATGCTCTTTCAACAAAGATACTGAATGCCTACAGCTTGAAGATCTGGCTCCTGATACCTCCACATCACCCCAATACACCACAGTAGTGCACTTACAAGGTTACTTTGTGTGCATAAAGAAACTGAAATATATTTCAGCATACCGAAACAAATGTTCTATTATTTTGGTTGCCCTGAAGGTAAATGTCTGTATGCACCCACAATGATTGGCAATATATTTTCCCGAGACTTAGACGCAGTACATTTCCACTTTTTGACTACAACAGAGTCACAATTCAATGCAATTGCTTTGCAGACCACAATTAAAAATCAAGTCAGGCTTCTGCTCCATGAAAACAAGGAAGATACATTGAATGAGTAATAATGTAATATTCTCAGAATTCATATGAAAAACACAACAATATTCAAACTTTGCAAAATCAGCCTGGAACGTGTAATAAGGAAAAGATAGTCTTTGAACATCAAAATTATCACAGATTACAGGATTATAAACAAATTTGGGCATTCTACTATTTTATTCGAAAAGACGTCTCTCCTATGTTCATTCTTTTATTTTTGTAAAGTAGCTGCATTGCACTTTAATTATTCAGTGAAAGTCAAAGAAAGTTAAGATATCTAATTAATACACTGGCCATGGCTTAACTACTTAATAATTATTAATAATTACTAATCAACCTCTGAACCAGATATAGTGAACTGGAAGCTTTCTTCATTAATTGTGGTGTCAAAATAATGTTGGTGGTGGGATGTGAGGGAGAGGATAGAGGTTTTAAAGTAATTGGTGCAAGAATAAGAATCGAAATGAAGGAGGAAAAACATCACCCAAAGAGTAAATGAAGCAAAACTCCACACTACATTTAAACAGTAACTGGGTGGCACGGTGGAGCAGCAGGAGAGTGGCTGCCTTACAGCGCTAGAAACCCGGGCTCGATCCTGACTATCTCTAAACTAAAGTAACTGTATGGGTATCTGAAATGCCTTCACATATAGGGCTCTATATCACTTGCTAGAAGGTGGTATTAAGCTGGGCAGCTTTTTTTATACCAGTCTGCAAATGAAGGGCTGAATGGTCTCCTTCTGTGTCATTAATTTTCTATGATACAATAAACAATTAAAAGTGTGTGACCTCATCCTATTAGGATATGAATTGAAAAGGAAAATTTAAAAAACTTACATTTAAAAATGTTAAGTTTTATTTGCTAAATGCAACTCTCTTTTTCTCTTTCAACCTAATCTCATTTTCACTCTATTTCTGTTTCATTACCCAAATTCACACTGAATTCATCAAATCTAATTAATCCTCACTTTTCTGTTTACTTCCCAATCCTTTAATCTAATTATATTAAGAGTGTATCACCTCATCCAAAAGGGTGGATTGATGCCCATACCTCGAACAAATTCATGAGTAAATTGTTTTCATTGTTTAAAATTCACATGCAGGATATATAAGAATTGCTGGCAATATCAACATATACAGCCCATTTTAAACTGTCCTTCAGAAGGTAGTGAACTGCTTTCCTGAATTTCTGGTGTGCTTCTGATGTTGGTTGCAGGTAGGCAGTTCCAGACTTGGAGCCAGGGATAGTAATAAAGATCGTTTCTAAGTAAGGATGGCAGGCAACTTGGAAGGAAACATGCAAGTCAAGTCAATTTTATTTGTATAGCACGTTTAAAAACAACCCACGTTGACCAAAGTGTGGACATCCGTTCAGGTACTAAGAACGAACATACAATGGCAAACATAACAGCACATACATAAACAGTTCACAGCGCCCCCTCAGAGGGCCTCAAACGCTAGGGAGTAGAAATAGGTTTTGAGCCTGGACTTAAAGGAGTCGATGGAGAGGGCAGTTCTGATGGGGAGATGGATGCTGTTCCACAGTTTAGGAGCTGCAACCGCAAAAGCGCGGTTACCCCTGAGCTTAAGCCTAGACCGCGGGATAGTCAGTGGCCCCAAGTCGGCCGACCTGAAGATAGAGTGGTGGGTTAGAAGATTTTTGATATATGGGGGGGGGAAGCCCGTTTAGGTCTTTGTATGTAAATAGGAGGAGCTTGAAGTTGATTTTATACTGTACTGGGAGCCAGTGGAGAGAGGCCAGAATCGGGAAGTGGTAGAGGTTATGGATACCTCATGTATTTTGCAGACTGGGTACATTGTAACTACAGTGCACAATTCTGTGGATTCTGGAGCAACGTCTTACGATACGATATGATAGAACTTTATTTATCCCAGGAGGGAAATTTATCTGCCAACAGTCGTCATAAAACACAAGATACATGAAACATGAAATTAAAGTGATGTGTGGAAAGGATTGGGATGTGCACAGATTGGGGAGGGGGTGGTGAGGGGAGTCAGTCTACCCCATGACAGAAGGGGGAGGAGTTGGAATTTGATAGCCACAGGGAAAAAGGATCTCCTGCGGCGTTCTGTACTGTATCTTGGTGGAACCAGTCTGTTGCTGAAGGTACTCCTCAGGTTGACCAGTGCGTCATGGAGGGGGTGAGTTGTATTGTCCAGGATGCTCCGCAGTTTGAGAAGCATCTTCTCCTCCAAGACCACCTCCCATGAATCCAACTCCGCCCCAGGACGAAGCCAGCCTTCCTGATGAGTTTGTTAATCTTATTTGCGTCCGCGGCCTTCGCCCTGCTCCCCCAGCACACAACAACGAAGAAGATGGCACTGGCTACCACCGATTGGTAGAACATGTGCAGCATCTTTCTGCAGACGTTGAAGGAGCAGAACCTTCTCAAAAAGTACAGCCTTCTTGTACAGAGCCTCAGCATTCCTGGACCAGTCCAGTTTACTGTCCAGGTGCACTCCAAGGTATTTGTACTCCCTGGTAAACTGCACATCCACACCTTTGATGGAGACAGGGGACAAGGGTGTGTCTTACTCTTATCTTAGACTGTGATCAAGATATTTTTGATATGTGGCAAGCAGAAATAAGGATTAGAGGCAGTGAATGTTTGGGTAGTGGATTGTGGAATTGTTTCCAATGATAACCACTCTCCCATTAGAATAGTCTATTTTGATCCCTTTGAACTGGAATGACAAGTAGGTTTATAGCACCCTGTTCTGTCACAACACTTTAACTTCCACTGTGTTGTCATATTGCTTGCCTGGGGTCCAATCCAGCTTAAATCTCAATATTTCCATTAAGACGACAAAGGTCACAAACTCATCATAGGTCTCATTATTTCCTACCTATCTCCTTTACCTACATCCCCATCCTCAATTCCAATACAACTAGTCTCTTCCTGGAATACTTTATTCAGGTTTGCACATTTGCACATCATACCTTGTGAAAGATATATTTATTTTGGCAGTGGTGCAATGCAAGTTCAATAGAGTGATATCAAGCATAAAGGGTTATATAAGATTAGATTGTAAAGGATTGGATTTTATCCTTTTGATTTTAGCTGGCTTATTTCCAATTAAGGTATTTAAAACAATAAAGGATTTAATAGGGTAGATCAAAACCATTTTCTTTAGAGAGAGGAAATTAAGAACAAAGATTAAATCTTAAAAGAGCTAAACCCCTGAAGGACGAAGCGTGAAGGCACTTCATTTCCACACAAAAGATGGCAGGAATCTATAACACTTGTCTAAAATTCTGTGGATTCTGGAGCAACGTCTTCGATTGTGATCAAGATATTTTTGGTAAGAGGAAGCAGAAATAAGGATTAATGGCAGGTAACTGGCATTGAGACAAACAGCCTCATTCTGATTGAGTATCGGACCAGCCTCAAAGGGCCTAATTGCACTACTTCTGTTCTTATATCTTGGCATGGCTCCTCTCCCATTCTTCATACATTCCTGCTTCTCTATTCCATCTCTCCTTTGCCACTTCATTCCACTTTCCCCCACTGATTCAAATGAGGTATTTATGTACATGAAATATTTGTAAGCTGAAAATAACCAATAACAGCAAACAAAAATATCCATGATAATACTAATAAGATTATAAGCTACAAGACCATATTTATTCCAAAACATGTTCTTATGGCCTCAGTCCAAACATGGACAAAAGAGCTGAACTCCAGAGATGAAGTGTGAGTAACTACACTTGACACCAAGGCAGCATTTGATCGAGTATAGCATCAAGGAAGGAGCCTTGGCTAAATTAGAGTCAATAGGAAGTAGAGTAAAAGGCTCCACTCTTTGGAACCAAGCAGAAAGAAAGATGGTTGTGATGGTCAATCATGTCAGCTATAGGACATCAATGCTCTTTCATCAATTACTTTGCATCAATCATAAGGTCAGAAGGAGGAATGTTCACTGTTGATTGCATAATGTTCAGCATCATTGACGACTCCTTAGATAATGAAGCAGTCCACATCCAAATGTGAGCAAAACCTAGACAATATCCAGGTCTGGGCTGGTAGGTGGTGTAACTATTATGTCACATAACATGAGAAAATCCAGGCGGGACTGTCATATGTTGAAAGACTGAAGCGACTAGGCTTGTATACACTGGAATTTAGAAGGATGAGAGGAGATCTTATCGAAACGTATAAGATTATTAAGGGGTTGGACACGTTACAGGCAGGAAACATGTTCCCAATGTTGGGGGAGTCCAGAACAAGGGGCCACAGTTTAAGAATAAGGGGTAGGCCATTTAGAACTGAGATGAGGTAAAACTTTTTCAGTCAGAGAGTTGTGAATCTGTGGAATTCTCTGCCTCAGAAGGCAGTGGAGGCCAATTCTCTGAACGCATTCAAGAGAGAGCTAGATAGAGCTCTTAAGGATAGCGGAGTCAGGGGGTATGGGGAGAAAGCAGGAACGGGGTACTGATTGAGAATGATCAGCCATGATCACATTGAATCGCGGTGCAGGCTCGAAGGGCCGAATGGCCTCCTCCTGCACCTATTGTCTATTGTCTATAACATCCCCTGACATACATTACCATTAATGAATCTATCACTTTCAATATCCTGGGAATTGAAACTGATTGGAGGAGCCACATACATAATTTGGCACTAGAGCAGGGCAAAGGCTAGGAATCCTAAGGCTAGTAACTCATCTCCTAACTCCCTAAAGCCTGTCTGCCATCTCCAAGGCTTGTCAGGAGAATGATGGAATACTCTCCACTTCCCTGGATGAGTGCAGCTTCAACAAAACTCAAGAAGCTCGACATTATAAAGGAAATAGCACTGTGCTTGATAGGCACCCCATTTACAACCTTTCACTCGTTCTATCACCAACACACAGTAGCAGTAGTTTGACCCATCTGAAGGATACACTACAACAACTCACCAACTCTCCTTCGATAACAACTTCCAAACCACAACCTTTACCTATTCGAAGGACAAGGGCAGCTAAAGCTTGGGGACACTGACACCTGGAAGTTGCCCTCCAAGTAATCCTGGCTTGGAAATGTATTGTCGTTCCGTCACCATCATGGGTCAAAATCTGGGAACGCCTTCCTAACAGAGTGGTAGACCCCCACCTCAAAGATCACAGCAGTTCAAGGCTACTCACCATTACCTTCCCAAAGGCAATTAAATGCTGGCTCAGTCTGTGAAGCCCCCATCATTTGAATGAACGAAGAAGCCTAAACTATTCACTGAATGACCTTGCTTAATTAGATTTCAGCAAGTTCAAGGTTTGGCATAACTACAAGATGGTTCTCTAGGCCAAATAGGTTCACCAGACCAAGTGGCCAATTGACAAACTATTTTAAAAATATTAATCAAAAAGCAAATACCCCCGATGACAAAAATCTGTTTTATATTAAAATTTCAATTCTCCATAAGATTTTGCTCATTTAAGCAAAATACAAAAAGATGTCTACTTTCAAAAATGGAAAAGCTACGCTGCAGCTTTAATAATCAAAAATAACTAAAGTAGCAAAATAATTTACGTTCCAGCAAAACATTTTCTGGAAATCACATGATGACCTTTCATCCTCCCACCTTTTCCTACAAAGTTAATTAAAATGCGCATGCTCTTACAATCGCATAGAATCGTGACCCCAATCAAAGCCATTTGTTTCTTCAGCAATTGACTGAAAAAAAATCACAATTCATAATACGTAAACAAATATATTTAAACATTATTTCTTTCGTGCAAAATAACTTACTTTTGGCACATCAATAGTCACTTCTCTCATGGCACTCGGTCTGACATCATTCATCGCTTGCAGGAAGTCGTTAAAAGTTATCTTCACTGAACCGGCCAAGTTATTGTCTGAAGGGCTGCTACATTCTCCAAGTGCTCGACGCAAAGCATGCAGACCTGTCAGAAAGAAAAGATTTTTGTGGGTCACCTGTTTTGAGTTGGTCTTGATCAACACGACATTTTGTTTGCAAATTAGCCCTCGGTTAATTCTAGTTTTGCAGTTACAATCTTTCTTCAAAGGCACACAATAACCTGCATGTTTCCTACTTCAAAAATTAAACATTTTCAATGCAAACAGGAAACCAAATGCTGCATAACAGCATAACTCAAGGCGAATTGGCAAGAATTTATTCCAAAAAATCATTACTTTAATTAGAACAGAATGATGCAATTTGTCTCAAGTGCATGATTGTGACTGCAGCAAAGGTCATAAGGTTTATCTGTAAATACAAGCAAAGGTGCCAATTGCATTGAAGTACATCCACTGTGTTAACATTTGTGAGTTGCCACAAGGTGGCTTGTAAATATTTTTTAAACTGCAACGTGGAAATATATAATAAAATGAGAAAATGCTCAAAATACTCAGCAGATCAGCCCACATACGTGGGGAGAGAGATAGAGTTAACGTTTTAGGTACTAGATCCTTCATCAGAAACCGTGTTGATTGAAGCTATGCAAGTTACTCTTAAGAAGAATATACTTAGTGCCTGCAACCACCAGGTTTGAACACAGATTGGTGATCACAATTGAGTACGGGCATGAAAAGATACCTCTATATTCAGACGTGGTTCTGGACACTTTGGTCAATGAAATCGGGCGGAGATGACTGGAGTCCTCTACTTCAGAAGACCATGAAGCTAATGCTCATAGTCAAGCAGGGAAAGATTACAACAAAAGTCAATACCAGTCTGTCGCACAAGGATGTTAATCAATCCAACCAAGGGCAAGGATGACATTACTAAACCTTATCTTCTACCACACACACTTCCATAGTGCTCAAAAGAAGAGATTTCCATGGTTTTGGCCCAGCATTTATGGACGAGTGTATATACTTTCCTGTCAGGGTGGCGTGTGCCTTGGATGGTGATATAGTAGTATGTCCATGTGTTAATTGCAGGATTCTACAAACCTAACAAATGAGTTATAGCTGTACATTTTGAGGATGTTACACCACACAGCTATAGAAGGTATGTCACTACCTTGTGCTGAACAGACATAGCACCTCGGACCATTCCCTGAAGGTCAACGTGTCCTTTGGCAAGCTTTTAACCTTGGCCTTCTCATCCTTCAGACCGACAGACTGCCTTCTGCCTCTTCTGCTCTATTCTACTAGACTCCGAGAACTGCTATTGATTCACCCATCCTTGCCAGCAATCAGATTCTGTGTAAAAGATATAACTTCAGAATGTAATCCCAACACCAACCACAGCGCTGGTGCTTTCGTACACACTAACAAACGTGCAGACCCTTGAGATGAGGGGATAAAATTGGCAGCTGTTTGAATATGGACAGGAGGGGAGAGCATCGCTACTGAACCACTTACCTTTACTTGGTGCCCAAAATTTCACTTTCAAACTTTCTATACAGGGAATTTTTGAATGAAAATATGATGATTTCCATCCACTCAGCTCAGCAGCCCAACTATATGACTCAGTAATGTTGCAGCCAATTTCAGATTAACTCAGCAAAAGCAGCTGATTATTTTTCCAAAACACGCAGGAATAATCCTGTTACTGAAAATGTAAGTTATATGCATATTTTTTCCATTTCAGTTCATTTTTTCTATGAACCAGAATTTTCTGATGAGAACAGTGGAAAACATTTTCTCACCTCCTGAAGCTAAGCGTGGAAAGTTAATTGCACCAATGCCCATTCTTCGATGAGTTAATACATTTTGTAACCTTGCTTAACAAGACTGGTCGAGCTATACACTGATGTAGCCCATGGAAACATTGAACGAACTATCAAAGCATTCACAATTAAACTGAAAAGATGTGCGATCAGTTCTGTTGCACTTACTTAAATTGACATCAATGTACTTCCTTTTCCATTTAATAGTTATCAGATGTGAAAAAATATATACTTTTTTAATATTTTCAATAACAGATTACATATAATCAAAGATCATCAAACATTAGAGCTTCCGATGTTGCTACTAAAAGTTCTACGCCAAAAGTGCTTTTGGTTTTCATGGATTTCATGGAGATAAATATTAAAAGTGCAAGTTAATCAAATGGCAGTAAGATTCAGAACACTCTAAGCAGCCCAAGTACATGAAGAGCGCCCCCTGCTGCACTGATGCCACATTTGTTATCTGACATCGTTAGCTACACAACAGCTTCATCTATTTCCCAACCAGTGCCAAATTAGGAATTATGGGCTTTGGGGAGACTTACAAGGCCTGAAGAAAGTGAAAATTCTAAACAGACTCAATTTTACTAAATGTTTACAAGGACGACACAGCAATGTAACTTACATTCATTAAAATGTTCAGTACAATGATAACGTTAGATAATTATAAAAGGAATACTGGGCAGAAAACCAGAGAAGCAAGCCAAGAAAAGTCATAGCCAGATCAGTTAAATAGAAAAATAATGTTCAGGCAGTGTTCTTCGAATATATTAATCATCTGCTCTTCAATGAATCTAACCAATATTAATCTAATCAATACTAATCTACCACTTAAGAAAGGTGCAATCTCTATATTGGGTTGGAGTACAGACCTCTCAATGGCCATCGCGAGATAGAGGAACAAATATGTCAGCATATTATGGAAAGAGGGAACATCAACACTGTAGTTGCAGTGGGTGAATTGAATCTCCCCAGAATTGACTGGGACACCGTTCATGCAAAAAACTCAGATGGGGATTTGTGCGGTGCACCTAGGTGTACTCCTTGACACAGAATGTAGATAATCCAACTAGGGAAAGGGCCACACTAGATCTTGTATTGCAAAAATGAGCCTTGTCAGGTGATCAGTTTCAGTGGGAGAGCAGTGATCATAATATGTTTTCTGATAGTTATGGGTAAGGAAAAGACTGGACCCGAGGGTGGGGAGGGGGAATGCTAAATTGAGGAAAGACTTATTACAACAATTTGAGATGGGAGCTGGGGAGAATATTTTGGGAGCAGTTGTTAGGTGTCCACATCTGAAGTGTGTGTCATTTAAAGGCCAGCTGTTTGGAATTCACAATCAATATGTTCCTCTGAGAAAGAAGGATAAGTGGATAAACGTGAGGTTATCCACTTTGGTGGTAAGAATAGGAAGGCAGATTATTATCTGAATGGTGTCAGGTTAGGAAAAGGGGACTTACAACGAGATCTGGATGTCTTAGTGCATCAGTCACTGAAAGATTTTAGATTTAGATTTAGAGATACAGCGCGGAAACAGGCCCTTCGGCCCACCGAGTCCGCGCCGCCCAGCGATCCCCACACATTAACACTATCCTACACACACTAGGGACAATTTTTACATTTACCCAGTCAATTAACCTACATACCTGTACGTCTTTGGAGTGTGGGAGGAAACCGAAGATGTCGGAGAAAACCCACGCAGAACGTACAAACTCCGTACAGACGGCGCCCGTAGTCAGGATCGAATCTGAGTTTCCGGCGCTGCATTCACTGTAAGGCAGCAACTCTACCGCTGCGCCACCGTGCCGCAAAAGGAAGCATGCAGGTACAGCAGGCAGTGAAGAAAGCCAATGGAATGTTGGCCTTCATAACAAGAGGAGTTGTTCATCATAACATGTTGTCCTTCATAACAAAGAGGTCCTTCTGCAGTAGTGCAGGGCCCTAGTGAGACCGCACCTGGAGTACTGTGTGCAGTTTTGGTCTCCAAATTTGAGGAAGGATATTCTTGCTATTGAGGGCGGATATTCTTGCTATTGAGGGCGTGCAGCGTAGGTTCACTAGGTTAATTCCCGGAATGGCGGGACTGTCGTATGTTCAAAGACTGGAGCGACTAGGCTTGTATACACTGGAATTTAGAAGGATGAGAGGGGATCTTATTCAAACATATAACATTATTAAGGGATAGGACACGTTAGAGGCAGGAAACATGTTCCCAATGTTGGGGGAGTCCAGAACCAGGGGCCACAGCTTAAGAATAAGGGGTGGGCCATTTAGAACGGAGATGAGGAAAAACCTTTTCTGTCAGAGAGTTGTAAATCTGTGGAATTCTCTGCCTCGGAAGGCAGTGGAGGCCAATTCTCTGGATGCTTTCAAGAGAGAGCTAGATAGAGCTCCTAAAGATAGCGGAGTCAGGGGATACGGGGAGAAGGCAGGAACGGGGTACTGATTGAGAATGATCAGCCATGATCACATTGAATGGTGGTGCTGGCTCGAAGGGCCGAATGGCCTACTCCTGCACCTATTGTCTATTGTCTATAAGGACAACAAAGTTTGAGAACCTTGAAAGATGAGAGATGTTGTAAATTTAGTCAAGAAGAAAAAGAAAGTACATGAAAGGTTTAGAAATCTGAAATTGGACCAGGCCTCTGAGGAATATAAAGGATGCAGGAGAGAACTTAAACAGGGAATCAGGAGAGTCTAAATGGGGCCATAAAATGTCCTTGGCTGCTAGGATTAAAGAAAATCTTAAGGCATTTTATAAACATTAAAAACAAGAAAGTACGGAGAGGGTAGGACCACTCAAGGATAAAGAAGGGAATTTATGCCTGAGCAGAGAAAGTGGGTGAGGCACTAAATGAATACTTCATATTGATATTCACCAAGGGGAAGGCATGAGGAAAGAAAGATCAGTAACAAGTGTGTAAGAAGGAACTGCAGATGCTGGTTTAAACCGAAGATAGACACAAAAACCTGGAGTAACTCAGCGGGACAGGCAGCATCGCTGGAGAGAAGGAATGGGTGACGTTTCGGGTCGAGACCTTTCTTCAGAAGTGTGTTGTTATTCAAGGACTTGTTGATATTAAGGAGGAGGAGTTGTTCATTTACGAGCATTAAGGCAGATGTCCTGGAGCCAGATGGGATTTAATAATTCCATGATACTTTATTGTCCCAAGTACCTAGGTACAGTCGAAATTGTTTTGTATACAACCCAGTAAAATCGTATTGCAGACCTTACCTAGGCAGTACACAAGTGTCACCAAGTTTCTGGCACTGACAAAGTAACAAACGTTCACTGAATAGTCTTATCTTCTCCCTGCCGCCACACGCGGCAGCTCCCCCGCCGCGTTCTCCCATCATTCTCGGTGGCCCCGTGCCAGGCCCCCCTATCGTTCTCCCATCATTCTCGGTGGCCCCCTGCCAGGCCCCCCTATCGTTTTCCCATCATTCTCGGTGGCCCCGTGCCAGGCCCCCCTATCGTTCTCCCATCATTCTCGGTGGCCCTGTGCCGGGCCCCCCTATCGTTCTCCCATCATTCTCGGTGGCCCCCTGCCAGGCCCCCCTATCGTTTTCCCATCATTCTCGGTGGCCCCGTGCCAGGCCCCCCTATCGTTCTCGGCTCCTTCTTCTACTGAGTCCCCACTTTGTTCTCGGCGCCCCCCCCCCCCCCCCCCCCCCGCCGGGTTCCCTAATCGTTCTCGGCGGCCCTCCTTGCGCTCGATTGATCTCGACGGTCCCTTAGCTTTTGGCCCTCCTCACTCTTGGTGGTGGTTCGTGGGACCTTATCCCTGGTTATTGAGAGAGGCAAGCAAGAAAATTGCTGGAGCTCTTGACAAAGATCTCTGGATCCTTTTTTTAGCTACAAGTGAAGTCCCAGGGAACAGGAGAATAGCCAATGTTTCAGTTTCAGTTTAGTTTATTATCATGTGTACGAGCTATAGTGAAAGGCATTTGTTGCATGCTAACATGATTACAATCAAGCCATTTACAGTGTATAGATACATGATAAGAGAATAACGTACACCTGTAGAAGTTCGATTGAATATTTGGTGACATGCCCAATCCCATCAAACATCTGAGGAAGAAGAGTTTTCTTTACGATTACTTCAATGTGCTGGATTCATGATGGATGTTCAGAGATGTGAAGCTGTTGAATTCGTCCACCTCCGTCTCATTGAAGAAGACCTTCAATGGATCCTTCCCTTTCCCTTTCTGAAGCTAACAATCAGTTCCTTGGTCTTGCAGAAGTTAAGAGCAAGATTGTTGTTCTGTTGCTTTTCAATCAGATTATCCATCTCCTTCCAAGACTCGGACTCATTGTCACCCGTAATTCATACAACAACGGTGGTATCGTCGGCAAATTTAAAGATAGCTTTGGAGTTACGTTTGACCACTCAGTTATGGGTAGAGAGTAGAGCAGGGGATTGAGCACACTCCAACATTCCAGAGAAAATAATCCATGTTTGTCCTACCACGACTCATAGCTTGTACTTTCTAGTCCAGGTGAACTTCTGCAGCACCTTTTCCAGTCTCCACATCCTTCCTGTAATGTGGTGGCTACAACTGTACACAATATTCCTAATTAAAGTTATATACAGCTGCAACATGACTTCCTGACATTTATAACCATTGGCCTGACTAGAGAAGGCAAGCTTTTACCATCCTATCTACTTGTAGCTGTCAATTACAGGGATATAAGGACTTGCTCCCCAAGATCCCTAAAGGACGTGACATTTACCGTATACTTTTTCTTGCATTTGGCCTTCCAAAGTGCAACGTTTGCACTGCTCTGATCCCTGGGGAATATCACTGGTCACAGGCCTCCTGTCAGAATAATACCTGCTCCACTTCTTCCTCACATCCAAGGCCAAGGCAGTTTTGAATCCAATCTATCCACGGATCCCTTGTGCCTTCTGGATTAACCCGTCATGAGGGAACTTTTTGAAAGCCTTACTAAAGTTCATGCAGACATCATCCACTGCCCTTTGCTCATCAATCAATTTGATCACCTCCTTAAAAAAACTCAATTAAATTTGTAAGACACGAGGACAAAAGGGTCTACAGATGCTAGAATCTTTAGCAAAAAAATAAATTGCAAGAGCAACTCTGTGAGTGAGTCAGCATCTGTGGAGGGAAATGGTCAGATGATAATGATAGGTGCATGTGGGACGTGCGAAGATCGGTGACAACACCTTCTCCACAATAATTACAAACACTGGTGTGCCGCAAGGATGCATTCTCAGTCTCCTACCATACTCCCTAAACAGTCATGACTGTGCAGCCAAAATAGGCTTATACGCCACCTACAAGTTTGCAGATAACAACACTGTGATGGACCAGTCACAAACAATGATGAGATGTTGCACAGGAAGGAGATAGAGAACTTGGTAACATGGTGTCAGGAAAACAATCTTTCCCTCAAGGTCAGCAGGGTGAAGGAGTTATTAACTTCAGGAAGCGTAGCGGTGAACATGTCCCAATCAGCATCAATGGTGCTGAAGTCGAGAGCTTCGCTTCCTTGCTGTTAATATTACCAGTGATCTGTTGTGGACCAACCGCATCAAAGCGACAGCAAAGACGGCCCACCAACACCTCGTCTTCCTCAGAAGACTGAGGAAATTCAGTATGTCTCCAATGATGCTAACAGACTTCCACAGATGCACCATTGAAACCATTCTGTCGGGTTGCATCACAGCTTGGTTCTGGAATAGTTTTATCCAAGACCACCAGAAATTACAGAAGGTTGCAAATGTAACCCACTCCATCACACAGACCAGACTTCCCAGCGGTGACTCTTCCACACTTCATGTTGCCCCGGAAAAGTAGCCAATATAATCAAAGACTTGTCCCACCCCAATCATTTCTTCTTCCACTCCCATCACGCAGAAGATACGGAAGCTTGAAAACATGCACCACCAGACTTCACGAACAGCTTCCTCCCTTCTGCGATCAGGTTTGTGAACATTCTTCCATAAGCTGGCGTACTGTCCTATTCACCTCTACCTCATGGCGGACATTGGATTTTGTCTATGGCAACTGCTGCACTACAATGCTGAGAACTATATTCTGCACTCTGTATCTTCCCCTTTACTCTATCTATTGTACTTGAGCTTGGCTTGATTTTATTTATTTATAATATTATCTGATTTGACTGTGTCGCAAACTGCACCTTGGTACACGTGACAATAACAAACCTAAGCATTAATGCAATTACAACGAAATCTCACCAACACCTCTATTTCCTCAGAAGTTCAAGGAAATTTGGAACATCATTAAATACTATCAAACTTCCACAAGTGTATACTGGATGGCATACTGATTGGTTGTATCATTGGTTGTATTTGAAAATTCACCTACTTAAACACTTTGACTGAGTTAGTACTGTTACAATTTAAGCAAAAATGCTTAAAGATGTTGGAATGGCATGGCTGACATTTACATGGAAATTTGAGAAAGGTGAATAAAATAAAATCAGCCAGATTTTCTATTTCGGGTCAACAATAAAGCATGGGCATTAGGATAGGGTGGGGAAATAGGAATATAAGAAATAACCAGTTGGTCTTTTGGCTCAGCCATGAATACACATCCTTTGATATTCTCTTTCTTGATCTCTTTCTCAGTCACTGAGATTTCAGTCTTTTTAGGTAGAGATTTCCAAGGATTCACTGTTCAATTTTGGATGTGCAGTAATCCACTGAAGTGGCAAGAACAGGAAGGCGGATTATCTGAATGGTGTCAGATTATGAAAAGGGGAGGTACAACGAGACCTGGGTGTGCTTGTACATCAGTCTCTGCAAGTAAGCATGCAGGTACTGCAGGCAGTGAAGAAAGCTAATGGCATGTTGGCCATTGCGAGAGGATTTGAGTTTAGGAGCAAGGAAATCCTACTGCAGTTGGAAAGGGCCCTGGTGAGACCGCACCTGGAGTATTGTGTGCAATTTTGGTCTCCTAATTTGAGGAAGAACATTATTGCTATTGAGGGAGTGCAGCGTAGGTTCACCATGTTAATTCTCGGGATGGCGAGACTGACGTATGATGAACGACTTGAGTTGACTGGGCTTGCATTCACTGGAATTTAGAAGGATGAGAGGAGATCTCACAGAAACATAAAATTCTTAAAGGATTGGACGGACTAGATGCAGGAAAAATGTTCCCGATGTTGGGGGAGTACAGAACCAGGGGTCACAGTTTAAGAATAAGGGGTAGGCCATTTAGGACTGAGGTGAGGAAAAACTTCTTCACCCAGAGAGTTGTGAAGCTGTGGAATTCTCTGCCACAGAAGGCAGTGGAGGCCATTTCATTGGATGTCTTCAAGAGAGAGTTAGATTTAGCTCTTAGGGCTAAAGGAATCAAGGGATATGGGGGAAAAAGCAGGAACGGGGTGCAGATTTTAGATGATCAACCATGATCATATTGAATGGCAGTGCTGGCTCGAAGGGCCAAATGGCCTACTCCTGCACCTATTTTTGTATGTTTCTATGTTTCTAAATGTCATGTGAGCAGAAATGTCAATAACTAAGGAAACAATTAATAACCACGGTTGAGAAGAAAAGGGGAGAAAAGCAGCAAAATTTTAAAAAACTGTAATTCATGTGTCATTGAAATGCCACAATAGTCAAGAACTGCAAAAAATTTCAATCTAAATAGAAAGACCTGCCTGTGATTATTTGGGGAAGACATATCAGTTCAGTGCTACAAAAAGGAAACATTTAACATAAAATAACACCAATCAAACCACATATGGAAACTGTCTTCCTGTTTCCTCGTCATTATGTCTTTTTTCCTAATTACACCAGTGAATTCCATAGCCCACAATGATGCTAGTGTACTGGAAGTCCCTGCATGATTCACAGCTTTTCACTCAATGGATAGAGTATTTGTGATCAGCAGAATTCTCTCATATTATTTGTGCAAAATGAGGACATAAGCATGATTTATTATTTACTCAGAATGATTCCCATCCTGGGCATTGAAGGGTTAAGGTGCACAAATTAGAGGAAGCACTTTGCCATAAGCATGTTCCAATTTTGTTTATTTTTCCAAGGTATGAATAAGCCTTCAAAAGTACAGTTAATTCTCTAGCCCGGTACAAGGTCAAACTGTTCCAGGTCCAGTCGTGTATTTCCCTCGAGCTATACATCAATTGTCTTTGGAAAACACTGCGGATAAGCTGGGGACTTACTCTGAATTAATGCAAGGAAACATCTGGTACAGCAGGCTGGGGCAAGGAAAGTCAATCTGATTACAGAGTCAAGCAACATTAATTAAAATAAGTACATTTGTGTTCTATTAGAAACAAGCAGCTTCCTACCAAAATATAAAAATCAGTTTGGAAAAGGAAATTGTTCCTTGGCAAGCATAAAAATTTTGAAAATCGCAAAAGGCACTTCTGTCCAAAATGCATCTTTGCTGAAGACTAACATTACTGGAAACAATGTAGCAATGATAGAATATGCAAATAATTCCAGTTAACTGATGAAAACAATAAGTACTTATCAGAAAAGCATCACTGAATTGACTATATTAACTTTTCAAGAATTTTAAAGTATTTTTACTAAATCAAAAATGTGTAGGGTTTTAAATAAATATTTAACAGGCCTCCTTTTGATCACACAAGCTTAAAAATTTGATGTACAAATATACAAATTGGTGCTTTCAACTCATGATTATTTTAGTTCTGAAGTATTTGAGATCCATTTACAGTAGTTCATGATAGTTATTTAGTTGCAGTATTTGAGGTCTATTTACAGTGATTTATGATAGTTATAAAGAAGATGCACATTTATGCATTAACCCTGAATCTTGCTCCAGCGTAACTTTAATCACTGGAAGAAGGTTCCTCTCATATACACAAGTACAAACACAGGGCATATAGGAACCAGATTAGATCAATCAGCTCCTTTAGTTTTACTGCAGCTATGATACAGTTCAAACTGGTACTAAATTCAGATTAATTTGTTGTCACATACACCAGGGTGCAATGGAGTTCCTTGTTCGCATGAAGCTCAGAGTAAACAGTGTACGGTAATGATTGATACACTAAATACAACAACAAATGCAAAACAGCAAAATGTTGCAAAGTGCAATCTAAAGTACAATGATGAAATAATCGAATGAGGTACAGTTAAGAGTAAGAGCATCACCTCCACGAAGCAGGTGTGAAAAGGGTAACTGGTTCAGGAGTCTGACAGCCATGGGAAATAAGCCGTTCTTGTTTCATATTCCTGCATCTTCTCCTCGAAAATAGAAGAGAGGAATAGATATGGTTAGGGTGGCAGGCATCCTTGACAATACTTTCACCCTCCCAGATACAACACACCATGAAGACAGGTTGGATGGAAGAAATGACAAGCTTATGATGGACTGGGCCATGTTCACCACTCTCAGCAGGTTCAGGCAGTCAAGAACAGAGCAGTTGCCTCACCAGGTTGAAAAGCCCAGCAAAATACTTTCTACAGGGCATCTGTAGAAGTTCAAAAGAATCTTTATGGACAAGCTGAATCTTCTCAGTTGCCTACACTCAATCTAGCAACAATTGCTAAACTCAATCCAAACAGGATCTACAATGAGTGTGTTACCGAACATTAAACACAGAAAACACATTAAAATGATGTGAATAAAATGAACTAGACACGTGGGCCTGTTGTAAAATGTGACTTGTTATCTTGTATTTGTAACAGACTGGTCTCTACAGATAAGTTACAAGAGAAGTGTGGTTGGTGAGGATATGCTTTACAGAAGTTTAACAGCGGAGATTTAGGAATAGATGAACATCTTAATTTCCCTTTTGGGTCATCATGATTTCAATTAAAAATTTTGCATTGAAGAATCAATCGGTACAGTCTATGAGAGGGTAAGTCGTAAGTGATTTGTGACTATTTTAGCGAATTAAATGTTTTTTGTTCCAGTAATCTAGGTGGCTGCATTGACAAGATACAGTAAATACCAAAACCAACCCCCCAAAAAAGGACTTCTATTCACCTCGCAACTGTCATGAACCTTGGGACTTCCCAAAGCAGTTTACTGATGCCTCCATTGCAAGAAAATAAATCAGCATTGAATTTCCGCAAAACAAGTCTCCACAAAATGCAATGATAAGGTTTTTTTTCAATGATGTTAAATGTTTCTGGTCTTCAAATCTATCCAATAGGATTAATTTCATATCCACCCAAAAATGCCTGAGGAGTGTTAAAACGCAGAATCCAACACTCCACTACTCCCTCAGAACCATCATACTAACATAGAACATAGAAAGTAGGTGCAGGAGTAGGCCATTCGGCCCTTCGAGCCAGCACTGCCATTCAATATGATCATGGCTGATCATCCAGATTTCAGTTCCTGCTTTCTCCCCATATTCCTTGATTCCATTAACCCTAATAGCTATAACTCACCTTGCGGAGAATTTGCAGTGGAGCGGCAAGATGTGCAGGAAAAATAAATGCAGATGCTTGTTTAAATCAAAGGTAGACACAAAATGCTGGAGTAACTCAGTGTTTACCTTAGCTATAATTAACTCTCTCTTGAATACATCCAGTGAATTGGTCTCCACTGCCTTCTGTGGCAGAGAATTCCGCAGATTCACAACTCTCTGGGTGAAAAGGTTTTTCCTCAGCTGCAATTACATAGTGAACTGTCTGGGGTAGGGCCTGAATCCTCTATGGTCAGACTTAAATGATAGCGGTACTAACGGAATCACATCTGTTTTGTGTAGATTTAAGTCTTCCTCGAGAGAATATAGAAAAGCAATCTACACAAACACCATTTCCAGAGAGTGTTGCACTGATAGTTACCATCTTTTGGAGAGGATAATCCCACAGGTGCAATACAGAAGCCCTATTCCTCAGTTCCTGGTGTAAATTAATAACAATTGCATAAAGTGGACGATGTACACAATGATTAATTTTTTTTGCACATTTTACAAAACGAAGAAGCAGATATAGTCTACTCCCTCCAAAACAAATTTGGGGTCACATTGCACTACAATCTTGCACCATTCTGCTGTTTTGAACGTCATATTTATTGATGTACTCTCTATACTGTTCACTCTGGCAGCTTCATTTGAACAGGAATTTCATTGCACTCTGGTATATATGACAATAAACTCATCCGAATCTGATAACATCAAAAGTCATAGTATATGGACAGTGAATAAAGTTGCCTAATATATCAACTGGGAATAGCAACAAGGGAATGGCGGATGGAATTTAACTTGGACAAGAAGCGATGGGGAGTTCTAGGAAGTTGAATAAGGGAAGGGCATACACAGTGAATGTCAAGACCCTGGGGAGTGTTGTTGAACAGAGAGACCTTGGGGTGCAATTACATAGTTCCCTGAAAATGGCAACACAGGTAGGGAAAGAGATGAGGAAGAGTTTAGGCTTGTTTGCCTTCATTGTACGAATTGTTACCTCATGTTGCAGTGTAGAAACAATGTTTTCACCACTAGTGAGGCAGCACTTGGAGCATTGTTTGTAGTTATGGCCATCACACTAAAGAAATGGTGTAATTAAGCTGAAGGTGTGCAGAAAAGATGCACAAAGATTTTACCTGGATTGCAGGGCTTCAGTTATCATGAGATATTTCATTGGTCATGACCGTTTTTTCTGGGGCAAAGGAAACTGAGAGGTTACATGATAGAGATACCCTCTATGTTTAGACACCTTGACCATGGGAAGCAGACACTGGTTGTCTATCTTGTTTATGCCTTTCACATAATATTGTGAAAGGCATAAACAAGGTAGATAACCAGTGTCTGTTTCCCCATGGTCAAAATATCTAAAAATAGAGGGTACAGGTGTAAGGTGAGAGGGAGGTTTGAAGGGATTTTGAGGGGTAAATATTTCAGAGAGGAGTTAGTATTGGGCCTGAATTGCTGAGAGGTGTCTCCTAAACACTGTTACTATGGAGGCAGGAACAGTGATAACAATTAACAGACAGCTTGACAGGGCATAGAGGGATAGAGTTTAGGAGCAGGGAGGTTCTGCTGCAGTTGTACAGGGCCTTGGTGAGACCGCACCTGGAGTATTGTGTGCAGTTTTGGTCTCCTAACCTGAGGAAAGACGTTCTTGCCTTAGAGGGAGTACAGAGAAGGTTCACCAGATTGATCCCTGGGATGGCGGGACTTTCATATGAGGAAAGACTGGATAGACTGGGCTTGTACTCGCTGGAATTTAGAAGACTGAGGGGGGATCTTATAGAAACATATAAAATTCTTAAGGGGTTGGAGAGGCTAGATGCGGGAAGATTGTTCCCGATGTTGGGGGAGTCCAGAACCAGGGGTCACAGCTTAAGGATAAGGGGGAAGTCTTTTAGGACCGAGATGAGAAAACATTTCATCACACAGAGAGTGGTGAGTCTGTGGAATTCTCTGCCACAGAAGGTAGTTGAGGCCAGTTCATTGGCTATATTTAAGAGGGAGTTAGATGTGGCCCTTTTTGCTAAAGGGATCAGGGGGTATGGAGAGAAGGCAGGTACAGGCTACTGAGCTGGATGATCAGCCATGATCATATTGAATGGCGGTGCAGGCTCGAAGGGCCGAATGGCCTACTCCTGCACCTTTTTTCTATGTTTCTATGTTTCTATGATATGGAATTGATGCAGACTAGTGAGATTAGTATAGATTGGCATGATGATTGGCATAGATTTGATAGGCCAAAGGGGCTGTTCCTAAGTTGCATATCTCTGACTTCATGACTCTTTAAGTGTCATTAAAAATGCAGTATTATTAGGATGACCCCATTAGAAAATATGGTGGAAAAAATGGTCGTTGTCTACTTGAATAATATACTCTATTTTACAATCTCTGCCATTAAACAGAATTTTGACAATTCTCCTGAGTGTTGTCATTCCAGTAGATCTAGATACAAGGACCTGCAGAAGCATGTTTACAATAAAAAGGGACACAATAATGGTGGAGTGTTGTGAGAAGCATAAATAAGATTTACTGATCTTGTTGATTTACTGAGGCTGAGATACTCCAGCATTCCAGTAGATGGCAGCCTGCCCCTCAATATAACTGCCATCAATGTGGGAAAAGATGTATCATCCCCATTCTCAATAGTCAATGTCGCCCTTTTCACAATTTTGAGAAGTTGCAACGCAGTTCCTATCTGCACCTGAAATACTTCAAGATTAGGCATAGTCCTATCAGACTCTTTCCCTTTCACCTATCTGTATCCAAGACACGCGAGTATAAGCCTTTGGCACTGGACTGACTTTTTCTGATTCAAAAGTACTTTAATATAATAAAGTGACTTTGGTGAGAATCTCAATTTTAAAAGTCAAGGGACAAGAATGTTTGTCATATATACTGATAACAGAACAATGTCATTCTTACTTACTGCAGTTCTACAGGCCCCGAAGCACTATAACACCCAGATAACATAAATAATCAAACATATAATAAGAAGGTATTTATTCACAAAATGCTGGAGTAACTCAGCAGGTCAGGCAGCATCTCAGGAGAGAAGGAATGGGTGACGTTTCGGGTCGAGACCTTTCTTCGGTCTGAAGAAGGGTCTGAACCCGAAATGTCACCCATTCCTTCTCTCCCGAGATGCTGCCTGACCTGCTGAGTTACTCCAGCATTTTGTAAATAAATACCTTCGATTTGTATCAGCATCTGCAGTTATTTTCTTAAACATATAATAAATTATTTATTGTATTTTTGATACAAGGTGACTATAAAAGTGCAAAAATCTAAGTCTGTCGTGCAACCAAAGACAGTCCATAGAAGATCACAGTTGCTGACGTTATATAGTGTTCAAGAGATTGATGGTTGCTAGGAAGAAGCTGTTTGAAGCTGGTGTTCACGGTTTCAAGGTTCCCATACCTTCCTCTTGCTGGTAGTAACAAAATTAGAGTGTGGCTAGGCTAGTGTGGATCTAGTAAGTAACAGAACAGATTCTTTGGTTCTAAATCAAGAAGATCCTATCCTAATAATATGTACAACTAGACCAAGTGGACCCGTTGGGCCCAAACCTCTCCTGCATTGGTGCAGCACCCTGTCCTCCCCCCCTCCCCTCTCTCCTCAATCCCCCACTCCCCTCTCCCTTCTCCCCCACTCCCTCCCTCCTCCCCTCCCCCTCCACTCCCTTTAAACTTAAAAATGTGAATAACTTTAAAAATATAACACCAATTTCAATAAAACTACTTGCATTATCACTAAAGTGACAATGGTGAGTAAGGCGGGCCTAAAATTGTCACGCTATCGTGTACCGTTTTGGCTGAAGTTCAGTCACAAACAAGATAACAAACGAGAGTTTTAGTATATAGATGTGAGAAGTTATTCTGAACACTTATTGATGTTGACAGTAAGGTGACCTTTCTTTCTCAGAAATGAACTGCCTGAAAAGCAGTAATTCACATCAACCACTATAAAAAAAAACACTTGTGTCAACTGCTTTTAACAATAGACAAATTAAAAAGGTCACGTCGTGGTAGATAAGATTAGCTTTCATCAACAGTGAAGGTGTGAGAAGCCGCAGAGAGCTCATTTCACTCTGTAAGAAAGAGCATCACAACAATATTATCCTTCTATATAGCAGTAACGAACAGTGGCACTACAAATGTGAACAAACTGTAACACAAATAGTGTCATATTAAACAGAATAAAAGCACATTAACACACTTTTCAACCATTACCAGCACTCTTAACAAGCAATAAATTTGTAAAAATGCAAAGAAATTTAACTCAATAGTTGAAGCACAAAATCGCAGATACTGAACATCTGGAAAAGGAGAAAATACAAGAATCACTCAGGAGGTCACGCAGCAACTGTGAGGAAAGAAACAGAATCAACTTATTATATTAAAGAGTTGGAAGAGCCAAATAAACGAGGTGTAGAGGGGAAAGGGATGGAGAAAAGAAAGGAACCATCTGTGATAGAGTGGAGATTAAGATTGTAACTATTATTTGCAGTGCTGTCCAGTTTAAACCTGAATGAAAACAGAGAGAATGTGAGAAGAAACAAAAACTACACTGGGACCATGAGATGCAGAACTGCGAGAAATCAAAAGAGAATGCTAAAAATACCCAGACCAGGCAAGACCCATTGAAAAAGAACTGACATATTACAGATGGTTGAAGCTACATCTGAACTGGCCAGTTCCAATGCAAACAAGAACATTTGGTCTTTGGTCCAGAGGGTCACAATCTGCTGAAGATGGTAATGAAATATGATGTGCTAATATTTGAGCTTTGTCAGTACTTGCCATTTCTGCCTACCACCCTTCTGTGACTTTGGCACAGTTTTTCTCTTTATGTGTGGTTTACCCTACTGGGAATAGCCCACGGCCTTGCTAATAGCAGCACGGGATGCAGGCAGGTAAGTATCATCACATTAACCCAGTTTGTATTTCCTATCAGAATATTCCCTTTATCCTACCCAACCCACCCTTACCATCTCAGCTACTAAAAACTAATTTGTTTTCTCTTTTTCACAATTCAGACCTAAAACATTGACTCCCTTCCTCTTGTCACAATTACTGCCTGACCTGCTGAGTATTCCCAGCAATTTCTGTTTTATTTCAGACTTTTCGCACCGGCAGTTTATTTCTAGCCTTTCCCTGAGCTAACGTCTGCATCTGTGAACACTAGTGGAAGGATGAAGTGCATATGCCCTATAGCAAACCGTTTTTGAAAGAATACTTTTAAAATGTTCACTATATGTTACAGAAGTTTGTTTTTTGGCAAGATTCTTCAAAAAATGGTGAAGCGATAAGTAGCTGAGAGGGATAATTGGAGCACAAGTCACCGAATCAATATACCACCTGATATAGACCTGGGTCTCCCAAAAAAAGAAAATACTGTTGGACTGTTGGAAGTCAAGGATGAGATTAAAAAAAGCTTAAAATTATAACCAGTCACTTTGGGAGTAATTTCACGAAACACTTCCTCATGCATAATAAGGTAGACATTTGGTTCAATATTTCACATCGGTTTGTATGAAGTTAATAATTATTTCAATCAATAATTAAACGTAGTAAGGGACAGGTGGAATTGAATCAGGAAGCAGTCCTGATTTTATATGGAAAAATCTAAAGCATAACAGCAAATACACACAAGAAAATACCCAGGCCTGGGTCGCTGCCCTCAGCAATTCTTGCTGCACTGCTCCAAGGTCAAGATGATTGACCTCCCACAACAATCTTCAACTGCACAGCTACTGGAATGTTGTTCTCTTGATGCCCATTGGCCTCATTTTTACGGACTTCTTTATATCATATCATATCATATATATACAGCCGGAAACAGGCCTTTTCGGCCCTCCAAGTCCGTGCCGCCCAGCGATCCCCGTACATTAACACTATCCTACACCCACTAGGGACAATTTTTACATTTACCCAGCCAATTAACCTACATACCTGTACGTCTTTGGAGTGTGGGAGGAAACCGAAGATCTCGGAGAAAACCCACGCAGGTCACGGGGAGAACGTACAAACTCCTTACAGTGCAGCACCCGTAGTCAGGATCGAACCTGAGTCTCCGGCGCTGCATTCACTGTAAAGCAGCAACTCTACCGCTGCGCTACCATGCCACATTCAGCGAAACATTGCTTTCATGTCAAGCGCAACCACTTTCACCTAATCTTTGCAGTTCAGCTCTTTTGTCCATGTTTGTACCAAACATGGTACGAAATCGGAAGCCAATGATCTCAATGAAACCAGAACTCACCAGGTGAGCAGATCACCAGTGAGTAAGAGCAGCTTGATAACATTTTGCCAATGATCAATAAGAAATAGGTAGCCTTGTATTTGCGCAGATCATCTTGTCACCTTTTCAAATAACTCAATCAAATTTGTAGGACAAAACCTGCCCTGCACAAAGGCTCACTGCCTTGAATTAGCCCATTTTCTTCCAAATTAGAATAAATCCTATTCCTGGGAATCCTCTCCAACAGCTTCCCTACTACTGATCTATCAAATTTGCAAATCCAGTACATTTTCCATGTCTAATGAAAGGTCTCGGCCCGAATCATCACCTATCCATGTCCTCCAGAGATGCTGCCTGACCTGTTGAGTTACTCCAGCACTTCGTGTCCTTTTGTGTATTAGTCAGTATCTGTAGTTCCTTGTTTCTACATTTTCCATGGTGCTTGGTACATATTAGTGCCATCACTATAATGGAACAGTTTGGTTCAAGGAGTGGCTTGCTTTAAAGCGCAGGATCCTCAGCATTGCAGCATGGATACTGTCTGATCCCAAAGGTTTTACTAAGTCCAAAGTTTTCAGTGTTTTAGAGTCAAAGAAAAAAAGCCCTTCAGTCCACAACATCAATGCCAATCTTCTCATGCATTTACACCAATCCCATTTCTTAATATCACATGGAGCAAATCAAATCGGCTCAAGACAGCTTGTGAACACACTTTCCATCCAATGCCAGATCATGCAAAGAGCAATGACAATGAAAACATTTAAAAAAATGATGTGTTATAAATGCAGCAAAAAAACTGTAGATGCGGAAAATCTAAAACAGCAGAAATGCCAGAACCACACAGCAGGTCAGGTAGTGACTGTGGCAATGGGACCGCAGGCAGGATTTCACACTTCTAGCTAGAAGTCTCCACACTTCTAGCTGAAGGCTGTTGCAAGTGCTTCTGCCTTACTTGTAACATTCAACGCTCGGCTTTGACTACCATTGAAGATGGGATCACTAAGGGCCCAAATGCTAATCCTTTTTCCAGGATTATTGCCACAGATTTGATCTATTAGAAAGTGAAAGAGGAATGGTCACAGGCAAAAAAATGGACCCAAGGACAATATCAGGCCAGTCATGAACATATTCAACGGAGAGGCAGATTTGTGGGGCCCTTTTGTCTATTCATGTTCCTTTCTTATATTCTTAAGTCCTGGCCTTTTGCAGGAAAATTCATTGATACATAAACATCAGAGAGAGAAGTACCAAATTCAATTATGCAGTATCACAAGGGGAAAAAACATTAACACTCACTGTTTGAACTCAGATAGAGTATAAACAAGGCATTGAATAATGGTTGGTGTCCACAAAACTACATCCTAGAAACAATAAAACTATCCTCAGTAATGAAAAATAGGTATTATCATTCTGCCAATCTGCCCAATTGCCTCTTAAAATCAGAGCTACTACTTTGCTTCTGTAATAGAATATTTGATTATAAGATCATAGGTCATAAGTGATCGGAGCAGAATTAGGCCATTCAGCCCATCAAGTCTAATTCACCACTCAATCATGGCTGATCTATCTCTTCCTCCTAACCCCATTCACTTGCCTTCTCGCCATAACCCCTGACACCGATGCTAATCAAGAATCTATCTATCCATTGACTTGACCCCCACAGCAACCTTCTGTGGAAAATAATTCCAGATTCACCACCCTCTGACTAAAGAAATTCCTCATCTCCTTCCATTAACAAACTCACAATTAATCTAAAAATTCAGGTTTTCCCAAAATAATTGTTCAATTCTAGTGCATTTACATTTTACCAATATCCAAAAAAATAAGATTACTATCCTCTAAGCAACACTTCTTCAAAAAAATCTTAAAATGCAATAATCAATTAAGAAAATGTAAAGAACATAATGCAGAAGAACTTTGCCATGACGAGCATCCTAAACAGCCAATATCTGCTTTCTTAAGCATTCAACAGGAAGGTTTAATGCATGGTGGAAATTAACATCTATTACATCAGAGGCATGAGTTAAAGCTAAAGGGAAAAAAACCATTTAAATGGTTGATCTGTGTCAACCACAAGGATACAACACAGTTTCAAGAGGAAACTTTATAAAGTTAATTTCTTTTCCTGCAGAAATAGTGGTGAGGCATAGCAAGTCAACCCTCATCGGTGCTACAATGAACAAATATTCAGTAGTCTTTCTCTATGATCAGAAAAGGCTAACATGAGTTGCTCATGAGTTATTGTCATATATCTCAATCAAGCACTCCGAGCAGCAAAACACCTGGTTGTGAAAATTGATATTCCAGTTACTCAAAAGCTAATTGTTTTAGTCTGTCATAAAAGTGCTGCCACATTTTTTAAATTATAGCAATGTTTTTGTTGGATGCCTGTGGCAAATAGGTAAAATACATGTAAAAAGACGCAGCTTTAGAGAAATCAACTCTTCACACTCCATCCAGGTGGAACATAATAAAACTGAACGTTGAAGTTTCATATTAGAATTACTTTGGTTCTTAACAGAAACACTATTCCTTACATTGGAAGCTACACAAAATGAAACTCTCCTATTTGATCTGGAAGTAATCTAGGACAAAGTGCAGAATATGGACATGTAGCCAAATGGCCTGAACAAACTGTAAGCAATGCTGAAGTTACAGGAATTAGCAAGACAGAAACTATACGGGAAATTTGCACAGACAGGGTTGAATAATTCAGCAAATAAATCCAATGCTCCTAGATTTAAACAGCAGTAAAAACCCGACTTTACCATTGTGAAATTCTCTGCATAATGCTGTACAACGAACATTGCTGCCTGCCCCGCTAAGTTACTCCAACATTTAGTGTCTATCTCCGAGGGAATTCAAGTACTTTCCAAGAGTTGTAATGTCAGCTGCAGGAGGAGCCCCTGGGCCACAAAGATGGTCAGGTGAGGAGAGAGGGACATTAGTTTGCGGGAACTGCTCCAGTAGACCAAGCGCACAGGCCAACCGGACTTTGGACTTTGAATAATGGTGCCAAAAATGGCGGCACCTGCATGTGTGATATATGCAAAACGAATTTCACTGTGCAGTTGCATACGTGACAAATAAAGCACCTTTGAACCATTGAGTTTGCAACTAATAACTTCCATCCATTCCAGGAAGCACATGCCAATGTTGAAGTCAGTCATTGAACAGCATATCCAGTGGTGCTTGAAAGGGTCAAGGTCTAGGTCGGTGAAATAGCTTCTTAGCACATATTGTACTGAAGTTGCTGCAGCCAATCACACCGGAACCCTGCCTATCATGAATGCCCTACAGGGAGACTAAATCCAAGTTAGGACAGGGTATGGTTGACATAGATGCATGGTGGAGGCAGACCTCAAAGAAGTCACTATCAATTTGTTCTGTGCTCAGCATGAGACTTGCTCAAGCAAGGTCAAAGGTGGCATCTCCTAAGATAGGTTTACTAGGTTAATTCCCGGAATGGCAGGACTGTCATATGTTGAAAGACTGGAGCGACTAGGCTTGTATACACTGGAATTTAGAAGGATGAGAGGAGATCTTATCGAAACGTATAAAATTATTAAGGGGTTGGACACGTTAGAGGCAGGAAACATGTTCCCAATGTTGGGGGAGTCCAGAACCAGGGGCCACAGTTTAAGAATAAGGGTAAGGCCATTTAGAACTGAGATGAGGAAAACCTTTTTCGGTCAGAGAGTTGTGAATCTGTGGAATTCTCTGCCTCAGAAGGCAGTGGAGGCCAATTCTCTGAATGCATTCAAGAGAGAGCTAGATAGAGCTCTTAAGGATAGCGGAGTCAGGGGGTATGGGGAGAAGGCAGGAACGGGGTACTGATTGAGAATGATCAGCCATGATCACATTGAATGGTGGTGCTGGCTCGAAGGGCCGAATGGCCTACTCCTGCACCTATTGTCTATTGTCTACATGCATGAGGAACCCTTAATGTACAGGAAACAACGACAACATTGTGCAAGAGCTCCCAATATATCCTGAGACAACAACCTCAAAGCTTAAATCCTCAAACAGTGCCCTCAGAAAGCAGCTCGTGGTGTTTTGGCAACACCACCTCAATTTCACCACAAGATGGTGCAACAGCTAAAACTAGACCAGTAGTGCAACGTCGTTACCTGCTTCCTTGCAGACTGCACCCAGATCTGCACCAACGTATCCATGAGCACCATCCGCAATGTGTACCAGCTCCTTCTCAGTCAACGAGATTGGAATATTCTTCAGAAATTTCTTCATGATATCTAGCCGATCTGCAGCATTAGGAATACCAATCTCTATTTCTTTATCAAACCGCCCCGGTCGCCGAAGTGCTGGATCCAAAGCATGAGGTCGATTTGTGGCAGCGAGGACCAAGAGCTGTCCTTGACTCCCTTCCTGACATGAACAGAAAAAAGATATATTCCATAAATACAACTACTTTAAAACCTCGACATTCAAATGATAAGCTTCCAACCACAGGTTTACGTATAGAAAAACTGCAACATTCGGTTTGCTTGAGTTTTTTTTGTAAATACCCATTACCATTCATTGTAATGTTTAACCAATGATCTCCATAATCTAGGAGCACAAAGACAGCAGAGGTATGGGAATACCACGTCTACAAGCTGCCTTCCATGTCACACACTATTCTAGCTTGCAATTATCTCATCATTCCTTCACTGATGAACTCAGTCCATCAGTGACACTATCTTTACTACAAAGACTGCAGCAATTTTTGAAGCCCCTTTTCTCACGAGCAATTGGAGATGGGTTCAAAATGTTTGTCTAATCATAATGGGGTATATCCATATTATTGTAACTACACATAACTATTGGAATTGCCATATTCCAACTATTTAAAAATCATTTATTCCAACTGCTTTCACGATAAATTATTCCAAAACTATAATCTTTCTTCCCATGAAGAAAATTGAAACAGGATATTAAGGAGGAAAGCTCTCTCAAATCTTATCATAAGCTGAACACCAATATGTCTAGAAATAATTCATGACAAGGAAAGCAATTAGAGTGGAACACAAGCATGCTGCATTGAGTAACTCAGTGGGCTAACATATCTGGAGAAAAAGAATAGGTGATGTTTTAGCAGCCAAAGCATCACCTATTCCTTTTCTCCTGAGTTGCTGCCTGACCCACTGAGTTATTCCAGTGTCTATTTTCGGTATAACCCAGCATCTGTAGTTCCTTCCTACATATGCTATAGCAAGAATTGATTTATATGTGTGAGAAAAGCATGTCTCCCTTTCATACATATTCGCATGTACATCTTTCCCCATCTTTATCAATTCCCCATCTTTATCAATTCCCAACATCACCATATTTTCGGTAGGAAAAAAAACCTGCAGATGCTGGTTTAAGTCTTCATCAGTCTGAAGAAGGGTCTCGACCTGAAACGTCACCCATTCCTTCTCTCCTGAGATGCTGCCTGACCCGCTGAGTTACCCCAGCATTTTGTTTCTATCACCATATTTTCCATCAACTGTCAACAGGAGACCCAAATGAGGGTTATTGAGAGCTCCCATTCATTCATTACTGCTTCATGTTCATGACACAGAGCATTCAACTCATTTGTGAGCATCAATATGCTCATGTCTTTATCAGGCAGACATAACTTCCTAAACCATTCCCAAGTGGCTTTGTTACTTGAGATACAGGGAGAATCAAGAATGGTTTCTAGAAGAGTCATTGAGCCTGGATATTAGATCACAATCATCTACCAAGCACTGGTTCAGGGAAAACATACAATCACAACACAATAATTCACACCATTTTAGAACATGATCAAAGCCCTTTTCTCAGCCACACCATTATGTGCACACATCAACCTTATCAAGGATCATAATGTGTGACAAACACCCCTTTACTCAAACTACCTTAAGCACTAACTGAAAGGTCAAGTATCAGCCTCAAGGATCATAAAATAACAGATCTCAATGCTCTGAACTTTAATTCACTTTGCTGAATAATTGTCTTACTATTAATCCTACCACCCTTTACTCACCGAGCCAATACCATCCATTAGCGTAAGCAGTGATGCCACCACTCGCTTCTCAACTTCATGCTGAGCTCCTTCCCGCTTCGGACAAATGGCATCAAGTTCATCAATAAATATGATTGACGGTTGACTGGAAAAGAGAGATAAGCTATCAAACGTATTATAAAGGTTATGTACAAAAATGTTTTTTTTTAATGAATCTCATTAAGTGGAATCAAATTTTGTTTTACAGAAGATAATCGTTCCACTTCCCAAACATCCTTGCACACTTAAGTGGACAGTTCTTTCACTAACATCAATTTGGAAATAAAAGTTTTTTTATGTTATCAAAGAATCAAGAGGCTGTTTTTTTGCTTGGTTTGCTGCAGCTGATTGCACATACACATATAATTGAAAAATTGTTGATTCATGGCTAAGATCTAGGTTCTAGGTTATTCCATTGTGGTGCTAATATTTTGGTAATGTTCCTGAACCAATAATCTAGTGGCCCAGATGAATAATTCAAAAATAGAAGTAAAGCCCACCTCTCCAGCTCCAGATTCAAATGCAATTAACTAAATAATTTGGAATAAAAAGCCGATTTCAATAATACCAGCCACAAACCCACTAATCTCCACAATAGCCCCTCTGGTTAACAGGTCCCACCATAATAGGAAATTGCTAACCTCTTCTAGTCTGGTACACATGATTGAAGAGCTACCTCAATCTTGTTGATTCTTAGCTATGCTCAGAAATGGTCCAGCAAATCATCCAACCAAGGGCAGTTGGGGTGAAGCAATAAACATAGGCCCTGCCAGCAATGCCTACACTACAACCCATGAGAGAGTTAAAACAAAGACCATTCTTTGGTCAATGCACCAACTATAAACATTAACTTTAAACTATAAACAAAATACCTTCGGTTTGTACCAGCATCTGCAGTTATTTTCCTAAACTATAAACAAAAGATATATATTAAAAGTGCTTTGTGGTAACTTTGGGTTACTATGCAACCCAGAAATGTCAGCTTCCAGCCATCAACAAGTAGTCTTTCCCTCTGAATCCTCCTTTAGGTGAAGACATAAAAACTAAGAAACTTCCATCCATTGTTTCTACGTAAGGAATGTTTAAAGTTTAGTATAAAAGTGAAGGACACAATTAGGACCAAATGCAGGTATAAAAAAGGGAAAATAAAAAAGCAAATATAGATGCCTTTATGAGGGAATACAGAGCTCAGACAGACTTGGGGAAATTATAAAAGGAGGACAAGGATATGGCAGAGATGCTAATTAAATGTTTCACAAAATGCTGGAGTAACTCAGCAGGTCAGGCAGCATCTCAGGAGAGAAGGAATGGGTCAGGTCGAGACCCTTCTTCAGTCTGAAGAAGGGTCTCGACCCGAAACGTCACCCATTCCTTCTCTCCTGAGATGCTGTCTGACCTGCTGAGTTACTCCAGCATTTTGTGAATAAATGCCTTCGATTTATACCAGCATCTGCAGTTATTTTCTTACAATTAAATGTTTCACGTGGATTCAAAAACAAAGTGGGACGAGTGAAAATGAGGAAATGGAATAATTAATGTAGAAAAATATTTCTGAAGAAAATGACAACGCTGAACAAAGATAAATGCAGTAACAGATGTAAAAAGTTACTCAAAGAGAATAAAGAATGAGAGTAAATTGGTATTGAAAGATCATTTATTATGGCTATTGCTAGAAAACTATGGTGTAGCTATGGGATTGATACCCACATTATTCAAAATGATGCAAGAGATAGGAAATTAAAGTGATAAGAAAAGATTTGAAATATTAGGACTTTTGCGAAAGGGGAATTGCAATTAGTTTTGGATTGCTCTAGCAAAGTATTATATAGGGTCGTGTACTGTAAATGTCTATGGTTCTGTTAAAGTTCCTTGCTAATCACAGCAATTTAGAATTTATTTTGGAGTTACCATTGAGTGGCTTCTGCAAAGATCTGTCTCAGCCTTGCTTCACTTTCTCCAAAGTACCTGAAACAAAGGAAAGCAGGTACCTGAGCATTAGAAGATGAAAACATCAACAAAATTGCTGAAGCTTTTGAGGCAGCACATGCTGTCACTTTGAACCGCCTGCACTTGCCACTGACAACCAAACCAATCACGGATGTTCTTTTTCTGGATTCTCCAGTGTCGACTTGCAGGCCAAATCCGTCCCAGTGCAAAGTAATGATGCTCTCTGCAGTGCCAGAGTTTCATATGATGCAACATTATTAGGTGACCAGGCTCGGACAAGACCTACCAACAGAACACCTTGAAAAAATACTTTTACAATTGTTTAAGTCGTATCCCCTGATCTAGCTAATAGGCAAACCTGTTAAGGATCCTGATAGAAATAGTCCAAAAAAAATTTATTTTTTAAATCATAATACTTAAACATATTTAAGCAAAATCAATAAATTCAAAAAATTGTAAATCATCTTTGCATCTCACAGTTGTTCCTTTTCATTCAAATCAATCAGATTTTACAATAGGTGCAAAGGAATATTTCTCATCCTCCATTTTTGTCCTCTCATTATTAGGTTTTCACGTTCTCAAGAGACGTGATGCATTGGATAACGCTCCCTCCAATGTGCCTCAACAAAGTGATACTGGCCCAGTAATGAAAAGCCATTAGCAAATGCACAAGCATACAAACACCACATCGCTTCCACATTGATTTTATTATTTTCCTTCAGACTAGTAATTTAGAATGGATGTTGTCATGTGGATAGACATCACTATCTGTGAAATCATGCTGCACATATCATCTCACTTACTTGCTTATAATTTCAGGTCCATTGATAACAATGATATGAGCTCCAACTTCGTTAGCCACAGCTCTAGCAATCAATGTTTTCCCAGTTCCAGGAGGACCAAACAGCAAAATTCCTCGGGGGGGTGTAATCCCTAAATCACAACAAAATTAAAGATGGATAGCAATCAAAAGAGTCTTCATTTAGAAAGAAAACATGGTCTGTTCATCTTTTAGGAGACCCTATTTGTAAATGATGGGACACTGTGAAGTACTGATGCACAAAGGGACATAGATGCCTTGTAGACACAAGGAACTACAGAAGGGGAAATCTTGAGCAAAACACAATGTGCTGGAGTAATTCGGCAGGTCAATCAGAATCTGTGGAGGGAATGAACAGGCTAGTCTGAAGAATGACCCCGACCCAAAATGGCATCTGTTCATTCCCTCCACAGATTATCTCTGAAATGCTGAGTTGCTCCCACACTTAGATATTCTTGTACATAGTTACTAAAAGCTACCATGCAGGTACGGAAAAAAAAATGCTGGTAGAACTTATCCTTATGCAATGGAAAGAGAAACCAGTTTATGTTTCAGGTCAAAGACCTTTCATCAGAACATTTTCTATTCACTTCCCTCTAAATTGTTATCCTGCATTCCCTTAAATGCATATAATGGCTGTCTCCCCAACAGTCTGTCTGTCCCTTCCTTCTTGTGTTTTAATAGTATGTGTTAAATGCATGTTTTCAGTGTTCTTTAGCTTGTTTTATGTGGGGAGTGGGGGTTGGGGGAAACTTTTTCTAATCTCTCACCTCAACAATGCAATTTTTTCCCGTATCGTATCTCTGTCCACACTGCAGCCTAACATCAAGACGTTGGCGGCCTTTGCTGGAACCGACATTTGAGCGCTCCGCCGTGGGTAGCATACAGGACTTTAACATCGTGTAGTCCGTGATCCCTTTGCCAGGGATCGACCTCGGAGCTCCAACCGTGGGTGCTTGCGGACTTAACATCACGGAGCTCGCGGTCTTTGGTCAGAGTTCGGGAACTCCAAGCGCAGGAGCTTTGACCGCCCAGACGCGGGAGTTTCGATCGCCCTGACAGATAGTTCAACTGCCCCGGCCGCGGGAGAATAAAGAGGAAGAAGTTTGGACTTTTTTGCCTTCCATCACAGAGGAATGTGGAGAAACCGCTGTGGTGGATGTTTATGTTAACTTTTACATAATTGCGTGTCTTGTTGCTTTTTTGTTCGTATGGCTGTATGGTAATTCACATATCGCTGTACCTGAATTGGTACTTGTGACAATAAAAGACCTTTGAAACCTTTGCTCCATAGCTGGTCTTTTGTGGTACAGACTTCAACATTCTCACCACTCTTTGCTCAATTATAAATATATGAATTCCTGACTAGATTTCTTGGTGACCGTCTTACAATAATGAGCTTTGGTTCCGCTTTTCCCCAACACTGAAGCATTACCTCTACCAATTTTTTTGTGATTTTGAAGGTTTCTGCTTGGTCACCCCACAAGCTGTTTTTCTGAAGACAAGACTCATTCCTGCAAAGCATACCCTCATATTTCTGAAACCATATTTTTTAGACAATAGACAATAGGTGCAGGAGTAGGCCATTCGGCCCTTTGAGCCAGCACAACCATTCAATGCGATCATGGCTGATCATTCTCAATCAGTACCCCGTTCCTGCCTTCTCCCCATACTCCCTGACTTCGCTATCCTTAAGAGCTCTATCTCGCTCTCTCTTGAATGCATTCAGAGAATTGGCCTCCACTGCCTTCTTTTTAATTTTCTCTACACTGCCACCTAACTATTTTTTAATAAAACACAGTAGCCAGAAATGTACACTTGAGGCGATCTAATCAATGTTCCATAACTAAAATTCCCTACTTTTCAATTCTATCCATCTAAATGTAAACCTTAGGGTTTGGTTCGGCTTTTTATTTACGACTGTGCTAATTCATAGCATACCTTTAGCAGTTCCACAATCCAGCCCTGCCTCTAGACTCCATGGACAGATCAACAGCTTCAAAGCCAGATGACTGCATTTACTACAACCCATGTCCACATTCCTTAAATCAGAGAATGTGCTATTCATGTCAATACTGTTCAAAACCATGAGGAAACAAAAAGTTAGCCCAAGATGGCTCTACCTTCCTCATCAGGAAGACCTAGTCCTCTGTTTTACACACCTATATACTTTTAAGTCAAGCTAAATTTGTAAAATGATCTATTGATGATATCTCCAGTATTCACAGTGCTCTATTGCATTTGGATTCAAGCTTGGCTTTAATGTTAATTCTCTACTATAAATATAACGATATTCTGTTATTGTATTCTATCGTGAAATTTAACATCGTAGCAAGTGGTAGTCTCAAAACCGCTGTCTGTGTTTAAGTCCACTAGTGATTAAGCCCCACAACATATCTATGAATTGACGACTGAATTCCTTGACGACTATCTTATAATAATGGCCCCTGGTTCTCACAGGTACCCATAAATCAGTGTCACACTCCAGATGACAAGGCTGGGCCACTGTAGTCTGCTTGGAAAGTTGAACTGCTCAAAATCAAGTCAACAGTGAATGCAGCAAAATTATCTGCAATATATACATATTACAATATATATATTTAATATCCAAGGAGATAATTTTGCTATATACAAGTTTTACAGCTTTAGAAGACAGCAAAAGCAATAATTCTGAACTTGCCTGACCTTCATGTACGGTCACGTTCCAAATGAACAAACTGGCAAAGGTGATCAGTGGCCTCCCTGGCCATTGTGCAGTGGTCCATCAAATTTACCGCTGCATCATCCAGTGATTAAACATTGAAATCTACTTTGGCCTAGGTCAGGGTTTGTATCTAGTCAGAGCATGGGGTGGCAGAAGGATATGAGTGGGAGAGGGGTACGAGGGGGAGAGAGCGAAGGAGTGGCAGGAGGGCGAGGTTGGATGAAATTGTAGTTGGCTTGCACTCTGACAGATGTCAAGAGTCCAATAGCAGTGTACTAGTAGAAAGGGGGTGGTGGGAAGGGGGAAAGGGGAAAATTGGTGGCAGCGATCAGCCACTGAGATCATGAATTGCACACATCTGCACAGAGGTCCTTTACATCCTGACACTCATGGGGTGGAAAATGCAGATCAGCATGAAACTGCCAGGATTCCCCAACAGGTTCAAGCCCAATAAATTTGAATCATGCTGGGGAAAAGAGTTTCCGTAAAATCATCTTTTAGATGATTTTGCGACCAACAAAGAAATATTCCCAAGTCCCACAGTTCCCTTTTATCCTTTTTCCCCCATCCCATCCCCTTTCACCCACATTCCTCCCTCCGTCTTTACATTCCAATCCTCCTCTTCTTTCTTTACCCGACACTTTTTGCCTCCTTTTCGTTCCACCCTTTAATCTTTCCATCACCCATCTGCCAACCCCTCCCCCATACCTGTACCCACCTATCATTTACCAGGCTTTGTCCCACCCCATCTTGTTTATCCAGCTTTCCACCCCCACCCCTTCCAAATTTCAGGGCGAAGAGTCCCAACCCAAAACATTATCAGTCCATTCCTTCCACACATGCTGCCTTACCTGCTAAGTTGCTCCAGCACTTGTTTTTTTGAACAATAATAAAAGCTTATTTATATGATCAAATTAAAATAGATCAATTCTAATCACAGTTTGCAATGTCCTACCATAGGTCATGAACAGTTGTGGCTGTTTCAAGGGTAATTCAATAATTTCTCTAATCATCTTCAGCTGACTGTCCAGTCCTCCAATCATGTCATATGTGACTTTGGATTTGTATTCTTCTTTGATTTGGTCTTCGCTGTTATGCCCTTGCAGGAACTTAATTTGAGTGAGGAAAGAAATGTAGTAAAAAGTATCTTTGTTGCTTTTTAAGCAACTGTTAGACATCAGAACTAGGTCCTCCACAGGAAAGTCACATTTGTCATCTCCTTCCTGAATAGATTCAGACTGCTCAACATCTTCACTGTTGCTCACTGTGGAGCATATTATCCCATTGTCTGCTTCCAGTAATTTTCCACTGTCCACAGAAGTAGAAATTGATATAGTTTGAGAATCTGCCAGAGGACAAGGTAAATCTGAAGTAGTACTTCCATCTCTGTCCCGAGTAACTTCTATGGCCAAGTTGCTGAAATTAGTCGACAAGTCTATTGCTTCATTCTCCTGTACTGATTTATCAAGCAAGGATTCCTCATTCACACTTGTAAAACTCGATGTGACGTTGAACGATGTTTCCATGACAATACCATCCACACCTTTTATCTTCATCACCATCAAGTGAAATGTCCGGCCATAAAACGTAATATTCAGCAAGTTGCCCGGTAATACTATCTTCCCATCTACATGAAAATAAAGTAGAAGATACAAATAAAATAAGCGGTAAGTCCTATAATTTGTTTTGTGTATATACACCGAAACATAAGTTTGCGAGACCAAACGCAGGCTCGGCGATCGTTTCGCTCAACAGTGAGACCAAACGCAGGCTCGGTGATCGTTTCGCTCAACACCTTCGCTCAGTCCGCCTTAACCAACCTGATCTCCCGGTGGCTGAGCACTTCAATTCCCCCTCCCACTCCCAGTCTGACCTTTCTGTCATGGGCCTCTTCCAGTGCCATAGTGAGACCCACCGGAAATTGGAGGAACAGCATCTCATATTTCGCTTAGGCAGCCTACAGCCCAGCGGTATGAACATTGACTTCTCCAACTTTAAATAGTTCCTCTGTCCCTCTCTTCCCCTCCCCCTTCCCAGTTCTCCCACAGTCTTCCTGTCTCCCCCTATATCCTTTCTTTGTCCCGTCCCCCTGACATCAGTCTGAAGAAGGGTCTCGACCCGAAACGGCACCCATTCCTCTCTCCTAGATGCTGCCTGACCTGCTGAGTTACTCCAGCATTTTGAGATACCACCAAAACATAAGAGTCATATAGCAAATAAAAACAGGCCCTTCAACCCAATTCATCCATGCCAACCTACTCCCTATTTGGCCGCATTTGGTCCATAATCCTCTAAACATTTACTATGTTTAGTACCTGTCCAAGTGGCTTTTAAATGTTGTAATTGTACCTGCCTCCACTACCTTCTCTGGCAGCTCATTCCATATACCTACCAGCCTCTGTGTAACAAAGATGCCTTTCAGATTCCTATTAAAATGTTCCCTCCTCACCTTAAACCCATGTCCTCTGATTCTTGATTCTCCTGCCCTGGGCAAAAGACTCAATTCCCGTCATGATTTTATACACCTCTACAGAATCACCACTTAGCCTCCTGTGCTCCAAGGAATAAAATCCTAGCTTGCCCAATCTCTCCTTATAGCTCAAGCCCTCAAATCCTGGCAACATCCTTGTAAATCTTCTCTGCACTCTTTTCACCTTAACAATATCCTTCCTATAGTATGGTGACCAAAACTGAAAGTAATACTCCAAATGCGGCCTCACCAACATCTTATACAATTGTAACATTATGTCCCAACTTCTATACTCAATACCGTGACTGATGATGGTTAATGTAGCACAAGCCTTCATCATAACCCTACCTACCTGTTACGCCACTTTGAGAGAATGTGTACCTGTGTACATTCCCTGGGAAGTGTTGTAAAGCATACAATGAACCTACAATGTGTACACTGGCTATTTTCCAAATTTCAGGAACTCTTAAGCATGCCGGATTAAATTACATTGGGTGAAAATCCTTGCATGAAGTAAACGTACCTGTCTTAATTGTAAACAATCGCAACCTTAAGGTTGTACCCAAATTACAGGATAGCATCAAAGCAGGCAAAATGGACAAAATTGCAGAACAATAGTGCTCACTCCGCATTAATTGAAGTCATCTACAAAGGTTAATAGGGAGACCACAGAAATGGCAGGGGATGGGAGGGGAGAGGGCTAGAAAACTGAAGAGCAGCAATTGTAATGAACATCCAAAAAGTGAATTGGCTGATTTATTTAAATTCTATTTCACTTACTTGATAGAGGTTTTTTATTAGAAAGGAGAGAAAACCAGTTAATGTGATTTTTAATCTTTCAAAAGGCACTTGATAAAGTGTTTGTCTTCAAGATTATAAGGCCTCCGTGGGGCCATGGACTTGCTATTGGAGCCTGCGATCCCTTGCCTGGGATCGACGCTCCAACTGCGGCTTGTGAATTTCAACATCAAGGAGCTCGCAGTCTCGGGTAGAGACTGACATCGGGAAGCTCCAAAGTCACAGAAGGTTCAACTAGCCCCAAACTGGGGTCCGATCGTCCGGCGCGGGGGAGCCGAGATCCCCCCGATGCGGGAGTTTGATTGCCCCGACACGGAGGGCCCGAACGCCGGCTACGGGAGCCAAGATCGTCCCGTCAACGGAAGGTTCGAGTGCACCGACCGTGGGAGACCAAAGAGGGGTTGAACTTTTTTTGCCTTCCATCACAGTGAGGAATGTGGGGGAGTTGCTATGGTGGATATTCATGTAAAAAAATTATTTGGGTGTCTTTTTGCTCTTTATTGGTATGACTGTATGGCAAATCAAATTCCTTGTATGTTCCAAAACATACTTGGCTAATAAAGTACTATTATGATTATGATGAGACCTGGAGATTGAGAAATGGACAGGATCTTGGGCTTTATAAACAGAGGCAAACAGTACAAGGACATCGAAATCATGAGGGACCATTTTATAAAACACTCAGTTGGTCATGGTTGAGCACTATTCTAGACAACACAGCTCCTGGGAGAAATTAAGGCCTTTGAAAGGGTGCCTTGATTGATTGAAGGGATGAAGGACTTTTAGTTTTGAGAAAAAAATGAAGAATCTGGGATTGTCTACTTGGAACAGACAGAACTACTAAGAAGGGATCGGGTAAAGTATTTTAAATCGTAAAGGGCAAAGAACGATTAGAAAAAATTGTACCCTCTTGGAGGCAAATTCAATCTTGATGCTCTGAAGAGAATCAGATAGGTCCTTGAATGTAAAACAAATGCAAGGCTATGGAGGAAGGGAGGAAGAGAGTAGCTGGATGGACTGCATTTCTACTGAGTTGATGCAGATTAAATGAGATAAAAAGCGTCCTATGCTATGACCCATGATTTTGTGAGTCAATAGAGCCTTGAGTAATTAGAATCTGCTTACCCATATTCCTCATCAAGAAGTCAGATAATTCTTCTCTGTTGAAAGATTCATCTTCATCTCTGCAATAATCAAGGCAAGTAAAGTTTAAAACAATTTGGGTTAATGTGCGGGAATAAATGACAACTACTTTAAACAGTGATGTGTCACAGAACGTCAATACATTACAATGTTGTGTTATATTCATGTCATGTCTTTTTTTTTCCACATAGAAGTTTATTCCTTCAACTAGGCTCAAAGTATAACCTGTCAACTCAGCACGACAGGATGCAGGTCCTGGTATCACAATAAAGGTCATGAAATACAAATCAATGATGCCACTGGCAGGTATTAAGAACTCATACCAGCTGACCAAAAACACAACTTATGGTAATTTATTATTACATTTCTTACTACGCAACACACATATTGAAAAAGAAAACAAATCTGCTGTTTTAATACAAAAGGAACATATTATAAATGCTGGAAATCTGAAATAAATACAGATAAGGGAAAAAACAGATTAAATAATTATTTAAATGGCTAACATTGGATCTACCAGATACAAACCTCAAAGCTACTTGTACTTCCTCTGCCTGCAGTACGGGACCAAGCAGTGGCTGGGCAGTAACAACATCATTCACTTTGACCTTTAGATTCTTCTGTGCGATTCTATTCAACCCGATTTTACCCCCTGGGAAACTTGGTACTGGCCACGCTGTGCATACCTAAGAATAAAAGTGTTAGCCTACAAAGTAGAAGCTCTGTACATTTGACCAACTATACAACAACATACTGCATGGTACCAAAAAATACACTGCATATTATCCTGTCATATTGCAATACATAGGGAGGGCCCCAGGATATAATCTCAAATTGTGGGAAAGGGCAGATCTAGTATGTAAAGGTGGAACGTTTCCATTACAACTGTGGACATGTGAATAGGCTGCCGACTGATATATCAAATGATAATTCACTGAATTCCTCAAACTAGGAGCAAGGTCACTTCATGCAACAGATAGCTGTCATATAATATCAATCTCAGTCAGTGGACAAATTCTGATCCACTAAGCAAGACTCTGCAGTTTTGTGTCTCAAAATTGTCTTAGGTATTTAATCTGGTTTTCGAATGAGGAATGCATGTATTTAAAATAGCAGGCATCACAATGTATCAAGAGAGTGGATCGAGTAATATTTTTTTCCCAATCTATCATTTCTCACATGCAAGATGTTAATCTCACAATGTTACAATATTGACAAGAATAATAATCAAATAATATGTTGTATACTACACTATGGCAGCTATGTGTAAGTCACATCTCAGATGCTGGTCAGATGCTCAGATCTCAGATGCTGGTTTACACCAAAGATTAACACAAAATGCTGGAGTAACTCAGCAGGTCAGGCAGCATCTCTGGAGAAAAGGAATAGGTGACATTTTGGGTCATGTTCCTTCATCAGACTGAGAGTCAGGGAGGGGGACACTGAACGTATGGGAAGGTAGCTACCTTTTGTAAGAGGCATTTAGACAGTACAGGCAGGAAATAGAGGGAAATGGATCATTTGCATGCAGGTGGGATTAGTTAGAGTAGTATCATGGCTGGTGCAGGCATTATGGGCCAATGTGCCTGTCCCTATGCTATACTGTTCTGTGTTCAAAGTTCTAACAGTATAGACATGATAAGCATCATCATTTCAATTTCTTGGGTCATGGCTAAATGTATTGGTGGGCCTTTGGAATTTAAGTACATGAGGTGATCATGCTTCAATAATAATTCAGTTGTCCCAGGATACTGACTTAGTAATGATTAAGAAAGTGACACATGTCTGAGTCAGAATGGTGCATGATTTGATGGGAAAACTTAAAGGTGATATTTCATTACATTGCAGTGCTTGGAGAAAATAAATAATTGAAAAATAAGAATAATGAGAACTTTAAGCAAACCAATAGGACTGTGTTTGCTCTTCATTTTCAATAGTACTTACCTCCTGGCTGCCACCAGCACTGGTAAGGAGAATTGGTCGGCCAATGCAGATATTTGCCAGTTTTATGTTGTTTAGACTCATTTGAGCGAGACATCTTCGACAAGCCTTAGGTACCTTCTCATCAGCTACAAGAAAAACAATCAAACCATAATGGATACTTTGATTTTCCAATGTTTACCAGTCAGTCTTGCATACTGTGCACTTCATAAAATAGTTCGGCATAAATCTATTGAAGTTTAAATGTGCTCCTCCATTCTCGGTCCTGCCACCTATTTTGCCAGTGAGATCAATCTGGCTTGTTCAGTTGCTCCCTATTTATAATGAGACTTGTTGCAGCACAGAGATGCCATTTTGTCCATCCAGCACATTATAGTATTTTGTAACAGGTCTCTATTAATTTTACTCTCCAGCTCTTTCCCCTAACTTTGAATTTTGTTTTCCTCATCCGATTATTTATTCTTTTTTAAAAATAAACTCTGATCTAACCAGCTTCAACCATAGCACCAGGTGTTGCATTCTAGATCATAAGTCACTATTTAAGAAAAGGGTTTTGCTCATGTTTCCTTTAGTTCTTTATCCAACCTTAAAAATGTGCCACAATTTTCATGTGGTTTTGCGCTAATGATGTAAACTGGGATATATTCAGTGCCACTAACTGCTACACCATCATTCAGCAAAGTGACAGGTAGCACGATCTGCTCTCTGCTGCTCTGTTAGGGTTCCACTCAGCTCTAACCCTCGCCACAATCCTGGCCAACTGGAAAAAAAAACTCATTCTCGAGGCAAGATGATTGCCCTTCATCGTAGCATTGACCACAAATGAAATCACAGCCTTAGTTTATTCCAGTCAATAGAAGTCAAGCTGAAAACTCTGAGTGCTGGAAGAAAAATTGGAATAAACAAATGTACTTGTGGTTATTTAAGGTCATGAATATCACTGCAGGAGTTATTCAGGGTATTTATCATAAACAAACCACATACAATTGCCTCAACATTGATCTAACGTATGACAAAATTAGAAGAGTTGTTTGGCTTTATTTGCATTGTATGAAATTCAGTTTTCAATTCCTCAAAAAAATAAGACAGAAATCGCTGGAAACAATCAGAAGATCAAGCATCATCTTAGCAAAGAGAAGCCAGTTAAAGTACAACATACTAGAAACAAGGAACTACAGATATTATTTTCCATAAAATGACACATCATGCTGGAGTACTGTAGATTAGTGTAATGGTGTCACTCATGTTATGTGTCATGCTTTTGTAGTTACGCCCCTTTAGCTTTTGAGTGACCACTGCTTGTGTAATTCGGGTTAGTGTAAGTGGAACGTGCAGGCGTGAGGTCGTGCTTGCTATGTAGTTAATAAAGTCTTTGGATCATTATCCAGGTGTAAGGCCTATGTTATTATACGGTCAGCACAACAAGTATCTCAGCAGGTCAGAAATGCCCATGAACAACGGCCTGGGGAATAAACATTGGTCAGAAACTCACCAGTTATGTACACTGTGGAGCTGCTCAGCTTCATAAAGTTGTTCTGCTAACTGCAAAGCACAAGTCAGGTGTGCGACAGTGCCCTCTCTATTTGCCTGCATTAATACAGGTCCAACAACAATCAAAGGATTTTACTCAATCTATGTGAACATTGAAACCCAAAAGTAATTGAATCCAGCTAACAGAGAGGATTACCCTAGATTTCCACAGACCTAGGTTTAACCAAGACTCAAGTCAACTGTGGTGAAAAGCTTCACTGATGTCAAGACAATGGGTCTCATGTAGCCTTCTTTGTTTTCCGCCTTTCTTTTGCCATTTCAGATTTCATTCCTCACCAATATAAGCATAGGTTACATTTATGTAGACTAATGCAGGCCTTATATTCCAGTTAGAATTTAATATCGAAGCATAACTTTTATTATTCACTAGCCTTCACTATCCACCTTCAGTTTGCAATACTACAAGTATCAGTCAATTTCTTTGATCTCCGTCCGATAGACTATCTCTTTGTCTCCTGTCTCCTCCCCCCTTTCAATGTAACTTCAAATTTGTTTCATTTTTTCCTTTCCTCGGTTCTAATAAATGGTTATCAATGTGGAACGTTAGCTATCTCCCACACAAATAAAATGCTGTTTGTTCCAAGTATTTCCAATGTTTTCTGTTTTTATTCCAAGGATAAAACTGTCTATTTTACATTCACTCTACAAACTGAAAAATGTCCCAAGGATAGACACAAAAACTACAGTAACTCAGCGGGACAGGTAGCATCTTTGGAGAGAAGGAATGGGTGACTTAAGTCTGAAGAAGGGTCTCAACCCATTCCTTCTCTCCAGACATGCTGCCTGTCCCGTTAAGTTACTCCAGCATTTTGTATCTACAGACAATAGACAATAGGTGCAGAAGTAGGCCATTCGGCCCTTCGAGCCAGCACCACCATTCAATGTGATCATGGCTGATCATTCTCAATCAGTACCCCGTTCCTGCCTTCTCCCCATACCCCCTGACTCCACCATCTTTAAGAGCTCTAACTAGCTCTCTCTTGAATGCATTCAGAGAATTGGCCTCCACTGCCTTCTGAGGCAGTGAATTTCACAGATTTACAACTCTCTGACTGAAAAAGTTTTTCCTCATCTCCGTTCTAAATGGCCCACCCTTTATTCTTAAACTGTGGCTCCTGGTTCTGGACTCCCCCAACATTGGGAACATGTTTCCTGCCTCTAACGTGTCCAACCCCTTAATAATCTTATATGTTTTGATAAAATCCCCTCTCATCCTTCTAAATTCCAGTGTATATAAGCCTAGCCATTCCAGTCTTTCAACATACGACGGTCCCACCATTCTGGGAATTAACCTAGTAAACCTACGCTGCACGCCCTCAATAGCAAGAATATCCTTCCTCAAATTTGGAGACCAGAACTGCACACGGTACTCCAGGTGCGGTCTCACTAGGGCCCTATACAACTGGAGAAGGACCTCTTTGCTCCTATACTCAACTCCTCTTGTTATGAAGGCCAACATTCCATTGGCTTTCTTCACTGCCTGCTCTACCTGCATGCTTCCTTTCAGTGACTGATGCACTAGGACACCCAAATCTCGTTGTACGTCCCCTTTTCCTAACTTGACACCATTCAGATAATAATCTGCCTTCTTATTCTTACCACCAAAGTAGATAACCTCATACTTATCCATATTAAACTGCATCTGCCATGCATCCGCCCACTCACACAACCTGTCCAAGTCGCCCTGCAACCTCATAGCATCTTTCTCGCAGCTCACACTACCACCCAGCTTTGTATCATCTGCAAATTTGCTAATGGTACTTTTAATCCCTTCATCCAAGTCATTAATATATATTGTAAATAGCTGCGGTCCCAGCACCGAGCCTTGCGGTACCCCACTAGTCACTGCCTGCCATTCTGAAAGGGACCCATTTATCCCCACTCTTTGCTTTCTGTCCGTCAACCAATTTTCTATCCATGTCAGTACCCTACCCCCAATACCATATGCTCTAATTTTGCCCACTAATCTCCTATGTGGGACCTTGTCGAAGGCTTTCTGAAAGTCGAGGTACACCACATCCACAGGCTCTCCCCTGTCAAATTTCCTAGTTACATTCTCAAAAAATTCCAGAAGATTAGTCAAGCATGATTTCCCTTTCGTAAATCCATGCTGACTCGGAACGATCCTGTTATTGCTATCCAAATGCTCCGCAATTTCGTCTTTTATAATTGACTCTAGCATCTTCCCCTCCACTGATGTCAGACTAACTGGTCTATAATTTCCCGTTTTATCTCTCCCGCCTTTCTTAAAAAGTGGGATAACATTAGCTACCCTCCAATTCACAGGAACTGATCCTGAATCTATAGAACATTGGAAAATGATCACCAATGCGTCCACAATTTCTAGAGTAACCTCCTTAAGTACCCTGGGATGCAGACCATCAGGCCCTGGGGATTTATCAGCCTTCAGTCCCATCAGTCTACCCAATACCATTTCCTGCCTAATGTGAATCTACTTCAGTTCCTCCATCACCCTAGGATCTCTGGCCACTAGAACATCTGGGAGATTGTTTGTATCTTCCTTAGTGAAGACAGATCGAAAGTACCACTTCAACTCATCTGCCATTTCCTTGTTCCCCATAATAAATTCCCCTGCTTCTGACTTCAAGGGACCCACATTTGCCTTGACTATTTTTTTCCTCTTCACATACCTAAAAAAGCTTTTACTGTCCTCCTTTATATTATTGGCTAGCTTACCCTCGTACCTTATTTTTTCTCCCCGTATTGCCTTATTAGTTATCTTCTGTTGCTCTTTAAAAGATTCCCAATCCTCTGGCTTCCCACTCTTCTTTGCCATGATATACTTCTTCTCTTTGCTGATGACACTGTGGTGTCTCTTTTCTTCAAGTTTGCTGATGACACTGTGGTGGTGGGCCGGATCTCCAACAACGATGAGAAGGCCTACCGGGAGGAGGTGGCTGATCTGGCACTCTGGTGTCAGGACAATAGCCTCCTCTTGAATGTCACTAAAACAAAGGAGCTGATTGTGGACTTCAGAAGGGCTAAACATCCAAGGACGTACACGCCACTGGAGATAAATGGGTCTACTGTGGATAGGGTGAGCAGTTTTAAATACTTGGGAGTCCGCATCACAGAGGATCTGACGTGGGCAACGCACATTGTCGCACTGGTGGGTAAGGCTAAGCAGCGCCTTTACCACCTTAGACAATTGAGGAAATTCAGAGTGTCTCTGAGGATCCTTCATTGCTTCTACTCTGGGGCTGTAGAGAGCATCCTGTCCGGCAACATTACAGTCTGGTTTGGGAACAGCTCTGCCCAGGACAGGATGGCCCTGCAGAGAGTAGTGCGTTCGGCAGAACGCACCATGGGAACTACACTCATCCCCCTGCAGGACCTATACATCAGGAGGTGCAGATCCAGAGCAAGCAAGATCATGAGGGACCCCTGCCACCCCAGTAACGGACTGTTCCAGATGCTACGATCAGGCAAACGCCTCCGCTGTCACGCTGCGAAAACGGAGAGGATGAGACGGAGCTTCTTCCCACAGGCCATCAGGACTGTCAACTTTTATAACCCCAGAGACTAAATTTTTGTCGACACTAATAGTAACTTATTAACTTTATTTATATGCTGTAACTGTAATTCTTTTTTGTGCACAACCCGCAGGCATTGCCACTTTCATTTCACTGCACATCGTGTATGTGTATGTGACAAATAAATTTGACTTGACTTGACTTGACTTTTATTTTTATGCTGTCCTTGACTGCCCTTGTCAGCCACGGGTGCTTCTTACTCCCCTTAGAATCTTTAATCCTCTTTGGGATAAATTGATCCTGCAACTTCTGCATTGTTCCCAGGAATACCTGCCATTGCTGTTCCACCGTCTTCCCTGCCAGAGCCTCCTTCCAGTCAAATCTGGCCAGCTCCTGCCTCATGCCTCTGTAATCCCCTTTGCTATACTGTAATACTGACACTTCACTTCTCCCTCTCAATTTGTAGAGTAAAACATATCATATTGTGATCACTGCATCCTAATGGCTCTTTTACCTTGAGTCCCCTTATCAGATCAGGTTCATTACACAACACTAAATCCAGAATTGCCTTCTCCCTGGTAGGCTCCAGTACAAGCTGTTCTAAGAATCCATCTCGGAGCCACTCCACAAACTCTCTTTCCTGGGGTCCATTACCAACCTGATTTTCCCAGTCTACCTGCATGTTGAAATCTCCCATAACCACCGTAGCATTACATTTGCGACATGCCAATTTTAGCTCTTGATTCAACTTGCACCCTATGTCGAGGCTACTATTTGGGGGCCTGTAGATAACTCCCATTAGGGTCTTTTCTACCCATTTCTACCCATACTGATTCTACATCTCCTGATTCTATGTCACCCCTTGCAAGGGAGTGAATATCATTCCTTACCAACAGAGCGACCGCACCCCCTCTGCCCACCTGTCCGTCTTTTCTATACGTTGTGTACCCCTGAATATTCAGTTCCCAGCCCTGGTCCTCTTGTAGCCATGTCTCTGTGATTCCCACAACATCATACTTGCCAATGTCTAACTGAGCCTCAAGCTCATCCACTTTATTTTTCATACATCACGCATTTAAATACAACACTTTAACTTCGGTATTCACCTCCCCTCTCACACCGGTCACAATTGGCCCTGACCTTACTCTCTTATCCCATGCTTGGTAACCTATGTAACCTTGCATGGGATAAATGAGTACGGTCAGGGCCAATTGTGACCGGTGTGAGAAGGGAGGTGAATACCGAAGTTAACCTTGGTAACCTACTCCATCTTCATATTCCCAATTTGTCGACCCCTCCCCCCCCCCCACTACTTAGTTCAAAACCACACGTGTAGCACCAGCAAACCTGCCTGCCAGAATGTTGGTACCCCTGCTGTTAAGGTGCAACCCGTCCCTTTTGCACAGGTCACCCCTACCCCAGCATCTTCGATTTAAACCAGCATCTGCAGTCCTTCCTACACAAATGTCCCTAGGATGTTATTTTGATAGCATTGCCCAAATCTATAATCTCACCCCTAGATTGACAAGAGCAACAGGAACACCTTGCATCTCATCCGAGTTCTCCAAGATTCATGATGTGACATGGAAATGTACCCTTATTCTTCATGGGGTCCAAACACTAGAACCATCCAGATAGAATGTAGTAGCATACCTGCATTTCCCCAAGATTTGTAATGTGCAATAAACAATTGCCTTGTCTGCATGCCAATACCGCATGAATGAAAGTTGAAAAAAAAATGATGCATTGACATTTGAAGACAAGAAGCAAAAATTTGACAGAAGCAAAAAACAAATAGGTAATGAAGGACAAAAATCCACATCAGGAATTGTTTAAAAACTGGGCTGGCGTGACTGTTTAATTACTCCTGCAAAACAGTTCCCACATCATGCAAGTACCCATAACCAAAATATTTTTGTCGTCATATCAGGGCATAACACCTATCACGTTCACAATGCTTAACAGACTATACTACATCCTTCTCTCCCGAAATGCTGCCTGACCTGCTGAGTTACTCCAGCATTTTGTGAATAAATCGATTTGTACCAGCATCTGCAGTTATTTTTTTATACTACATAGAATGCCATTTGGCCCATTGTGTCTGTGCCAATCGAAAAAGGGCTACCCAACTCCATCCTACATTTCAGTACTAGGTAGATTACCTTGAAAGTTACAGTTCTTCTAGAATATAGTCAATACTGTTCTAACATGATGACAGTTTCTACCCATGTCACCATTTCAGCCAGTGAATTCCAGACCCCTGCCACCTTTATCTCCCTCCAATTTTTTTACCTATCACTTTAAATCTGTGCTTGCAGTGCATAACCTGAGAATCTGATTATTTGATACATTATCTGAACGGGAAGGTTTTGATCATTTACATTCCACAAAAAGATACAAAATGTTGCAGAAACTCAGCGGGTCGGGCAGCATCTCATGAGAACATGGATAAGTGGATATTTCGGGTCGGGACCCTTCTTCTGACTCATCAGCCTAAAAAAGGATCCCGACCCGAAACGTCACCATGTTCTCCGGAGATGCTACCTGAGTTACTCCAGCACTTTGTGTCTTTTTTTTCCCCCAACCTGTATCTGCAGTTTCTTATTCAAATTGCAGAAATATTTTGTGTGTCAATCTCCAGCATTGCTAATGGAGTAGTTCTTCGTGTCATCCCTTTCGATAATACAACTATTTTGAAACAAACTTGTTGCAACATCCATACCTTTGTCTAAGGTGTTAGTGACTGTCAGTGAAAGGCAATGCTGGGGCTTGGTCTCTGCACTGTCCAGCTCAGCCTCAGCCCCGGGACTCAGGGCACCAGGGGAGCTCACCGGCGATGCCCAGCAGTCAGCCCCAGCCCCAGCCCCAGCCCCAGCCCTCGGGGAGGTGCCCTGGCTCCGCACCGGTTTGCACTTGGCTTTCTTTTTCGAGGACATGATGTCTGCACTGCAGGGCAACCTCAGCACCAAGATGCTGTTTCCATGCGGCACCGGTGTTGATGTTAAACTTCCCCTGTGAAAGGGGAAAGGGCAGCCCGCCCACTACCGTAATCCATCAAAAAGAGACGCCAGCAACGCCAATGAAAATTGGGTTTCATGTAAATCACACTTTCTCCCATTGATGCTGATCTCAATCTCAATCAGCACTGTTTATTTTTCAGGATTTCTTGCCTTCGTACGTTTGGCAATTTCTTATGAAATTGTTTTGAATAATATGTAACTAATTTGACAAGGGAACTCAAGGCAAAGGAACCATTAGGAGGTAGTGACCATAATGTGATGTTTTATAAGAAAATAACTGCAGATGCTGGTACAAATCGAAGGTGTTTATTCACAAAATGCTGGAGTAACTCAGCAGGTCAGGCAGCATCTCAGGAGAGAAGGAATGGGTGACGTTTCGGGTCGAGACCCTTCTTCAGACTGATGTTTTAATCTGCAATTTGAGAGGGAGAAGGTCAAATCGGAAGTGTCAGTATTGCAGTTGAACAATGGGGACTATGGAGGCATGAGGGAGGAGCTGGCCAAGGTTCGACTGGGAAGGGATCCTAGCAAGGATGACAGTGGAACAGCAATGGCAGGTGTTTCTAGGAATATTCCAGAAGAGATGCAGGATCATTTCATTCCAAAGAGGAAGAAAGATTCTAAGAGGTGACCGTGGCAGACAAGGGTAGTCAAGGACAGTATAAAAATAAAAGAGAAGACGTACAACATAGCAAAGATGAGCGGGAAGCCAGAGGATTGGGAAAAGTTTAAAGATTAACAGAAGGTAACTAAAAAGGCAATACAGGGAGAAAAGATGAATTACGAAGGTAAGCTAGCAAAGAATATAAAGGAGGATAGTAAAAGCTTCTTTAGGAATGTGAAGAGGAAAAAATTAGTTAAGCCAAATGTGGATCGCTTGAAGACAGAAACAGGTGAATTTATTATGGGGAACAAGGAAATGGCAGACAAATTGAACTGGTACTTTGGTTCTGTCAACAATTTTTGTGTCATTTGTAAGCATGCAGTGAAGAAAGCTAATGGCATGTTAGCCTTCATAACGAGAGGAGTTGAGTATCGGAGTAGAGGTCCTTCTGCAGTTGTACATGGCCCTGGTGAGACCACACTTGGAGTATTGTGTGCAGTTTTGGTCTCCTAATTTGAGGAAGGACATTCTTGCTATTGAGGGAGTGCAGTATAGGTTCACGAGGTTAATTCCGGGATGGCGGGACTGTCATGATGAAAGAATGGAGCGCCTGGGCTTGTTTTTACTGGAATTTAGAAGGATGAGAGGGAATCTTATAGAAACATATAAAATTATTAAGGGATTGGACACACTAGATGCAGGAAACATGTTCCCGGTGTTGGGGGACTCCAGAACCAGGGCCCACAGTTTAAGAATAAGGGGTAGATCGTTTAGAACTGAGATGAGGAAAAACTTTTTCACACAGAGAGTTGTGAATTTGTGGAATTCTCTACCTCAGTGGAGGCCGATTCACTGGATGCATTCAAAAGACAGTTAGATAGAGCTCTAAGGGCTAGCAGAATCAAGGTGTATTGGGTGAAGGCTGGAACGGGGTACTGATTGTGGATGATCAGCCATGATCACATTGAATGGCGCTGCTGGCTCGAAGGGCTGAATGACCTACACCTGCACCAATTGTCTATGTATCTAACTAAGGTGAGTGTATGGAACAAGCTATCAGATGAGGTAGTTGAGGCTGGGACTATCCCATCGTTTAAGAAACATTTATAGACAGGTACATGGATAGGACAGGTTTGGAGGGATATGGATCAAGCGCTGGCAGGTGGGACTAGTGTAGCAGGAAACCTGTTGGCCGGTGTGGGCAAGTTGGGATGAAGGGCCTATTTCCATACTGTATCACTCTATGACTCTATTTCTTATGAAATTATTTTGGAATAATATGCAATGCATATCAGAAAACCTGAAAAAAACTGCTTTTATATAATAACTCATGAAGCCTGGTCGTCCTGATCAAGCACTGCTGGAATGTTATAATCCAGTTATAATCCTAGAAAATTTGCCAAAAAATTACTTAGAATAAACTTTCACGTAGAATGGCCCTATCTTTTCTCAGTGATGGAAAAATTTCAATTAGGTGAAAAATTTTGTTCATGGGTGAAACTTTTATATACATCCCCAACAGCTAGAATATTAACTAATCAAATGCTGTCATCTAAATTTCATTTATTTAGGGGTTGTAGACAAGGATGCCCACTATCCCCGCTTCTATTTGCCCTTATTATAGAACCACTTGCTAAGAGTATTAGATCAAATTCAGATATTCATGGCTATAACACTAAACATACAACCAATAAAATTTCTTTATATGCGGATGATGTATTAATATACATTACAAAGCCAGAAATTAGCATTCCGAATTTATTAAATCTCATAACTCAATTTGGTTCATTTTCAGGTTATAGAATTAACTGGTACAAAAGTGAAATTATGCCAATAATTGAGCACAATCCGGCCATACTTCAACAATTTCCTTTTAAAATTGCCTATGAAAAGTTTAAATATCTTGGAATTTACGTGACTAGGAAATATACTTCTTTATTTAAATTAAATTTTCCTCCTTTACTCACTAAATTACACAGAAATATCCAATTTTGGAAAACACTTCCTATATCATTAGTTGGTCGTAGTAATGCTATAAAGATGATCTTTCTCCCACAGCTACTATACTTATTTCAAGCAATTCCGATCTATCTTCCAAAAAAGTTTTTTTTTTAAATTGATTCAATTATTACTAATTTTATTTGGGACTACAAGACTCATAGAATAAATAAAAGACATCTATGTAAGTCTAAAACTAATGGAGGAATTGCCTTACCTAACTTCTTATTTTATTATTGGGCGGTTAATATTAAAAATATAATCTGCTGGTTGGATGACACTGATCAACAACCGGATTGGTTAAAGATGGAGAAAGAGGATTGTTTACCATTTGATATTGGTGCGATCCTCTTAGCTCCAATAAATTTAAATAAAAAAACATATGGAGGTAATCCCATTATACACAGTGTTATCCGTACCTGGAAACAATTAAATCTTACTTTAAAACTGAGTAAATTATCTGCTTTCCTCCCTATTGCGAATAACCCTTCTTTTAAACCGTCTGTCTTAGATAGAGGATTTGCTCAATGGAAAAGTTTATGGAATTAAAAGGGTGGGAGATCTTTATCATAAGGGAACTTTTCTTTCTTTTCAGGATTTACAGCAGAAGTATGGATTACATGTTAATAATTATTTTAGATATTTACAACTTAGAGATTATGTAAAAGTACACATGCAAGAATATAAGTTTAGAGGTCCAGAAACTCTTGATTTATGCCTGAATCGACATTATAATTCAAATAAATTAATATCCTTTATTTATAATACTCTCCTAGATACTGACATTCCGTCATCAGAATCTTATAGACGAGCATGGGAGGACGAATTGAATCAACTCATAATGCAAGATATATGGGATGAAAGTTTACAACATATACACCAATGTTCATTAAATACTAGACATTCCTTAATACAATTTAAAATAATACATAGATTACATTATTCGAAGGCGAAATTAAATAGGATTTTTCCTAGTATCTCTCCTATTTGTGATAAATGTCAATTTCAAGAAGCTAATTTAACTCATATTTTCGTAACTTGCATAAAAATGCAAAATTTCTGGTTGGAGATTTTTAAAATAGTTTCTAAAGTTATCAACAAGCAATTGGATATGGATCCAAAATTAATTATATTAGGATTATCAGAACATACTACAAACTTTACAACAAGTCAGGTACATTTTCTTGATTACAGTTTAATAACTTCGAAAAAATTAATACTTAAATTTTGGAAAAAAACAATAACCCCCACAATTAAAATGTGGACTACGGAAATGGAAAAAATAAGATTTGCCTTAATTGACAAACCTGAGTTATTTTTTAAAATATGGTCTCCATTTATTGAATTTTTAGAAAAGTAAATGGGTTTGGCACAGGACTAAAATTAAAATTTTAAATTAAAAGTTGAAACTTGAGTTTAGGGTTGGATGTACAACTGTGGTTATGGCCTCCCGGATCTACCCCCTTTAATTTTTATAGTTATACCTTTTTTTAAATTTTCTTACTCTCTCTTTCCAATAGTTTATAGTTTTGTTTTTTTCTTTCTTCTTTATTTTTTATTTTCTCTCTTTAAAAATTTTAAAATTGAAGCTATGTAAGAACTTTGTAACAAATATGTCTTTTATTTCTATTTGTACATATGCTTTTCAAAAATAAAAATATTTTTAAAAAAAGAATAAACTTTCACAAGCAGTGGGGAACTAAGTGATCGAAGCATCTGTTTTCGATGTGTAGGAAGAAACTGCAGATGCTGGTTTACAGACGAAGGGTCTCGGCCCGAGACGTCACCTATGTATTTTCTCCAGAGATGCTGCCTGACCCGCTGAATGACTCCAGTATTTTGTGTCTATCATCTGTTTTCGATGTTGTTTGAGGAATATTTGTTTGACTTAAAGCAATGTCCAAGAATTATGAGACGTGACATTTATCAGAAAAGAAACTGGACTCATGGAACACTTTCACAATCAATAAATTATTTTTCAAATGTCGTCACTGAGGTGATATTAAGGAAACAGGATAGGCAATTTGCACAAAACATTGAACAATACAGCACAGGAACTGACCCTTTGGCCCACAATGTCTGCGCTGAACTTGATGCCAAGGCAACTCTTATCTGTCATGCACACCTCCTTTAAACATAGCCCATCTCACTTTAAAGCTGTGCCCACTTGTATTTGACATTTCTATCCTGGAAAAAATGTTCTGACAGTCTACCCTATCTATGCCAATGTTATTGATGCTGAGTGCAGAAACAAGAAACTGGAGTTGTCAGTTTATAAATAAGTAGCTTGCCACCTAACAGCATGAAAATTGAATTCTCCAAATTTAGATAACTAACCTACAAACCAAACCACTACACTTTTCTCGTCTTTTCATCTCTGGCTTTTGTCCAACATCTGCCAATTAGCCCACTCAACCAACCCCCCCACCTCCCACCTGTATCCACACATCACTTGCCAGGCTTTGTCCTGTCCCAACTCTTCCAGTTTTCTCCCCCCTCACCTTCTCTCCAAAATCAGTCTGAAGAAGGGTCCCAACCCGAAATGTAACCCATTCATGTTTGCCAGAGATGCTTCCTGACCCGCTGAGTTGCTTCAGCACTTTGTGTTTTTCTAAACCAGCAACTTGCAATTCCTAGTGTTTCTTAGATTAGTTTAACTTGGCATCATGTCCAGCATTGACATTGTGGGCCGAATGACCTATTCATGTGAAGAAGGGTCTCGACCCGAAACGTCACCCATTCCTTCTCTCCAGTCCAGCTGAGCTACTCTAGCTTTTTGTGTCTATCTTCAACTTATTCATGTGCTGTACTATGTTCAGAGTCATAGAATGATACAGTGTGGAAACAGGCCCTTCCGTCCAACTTGCCCTTCCGTCCAACACCGGCCAACATGTCCTAGCTCCACTAGTATAAGAAAATAACTGCAGATGCTGGTAGAATTCTATTTATTCACAAAATGCTGGAGTAACTCAGCAGGTCAGGCAGCATCTCGGGAGAGAAGGAATGGGTGACGTTTCGGGTCGAGACCCTTCTTCAGACTAACTCCACTAGTCCCATCTGCCAGCATTTGGTCCATATCCCTCCAAACCTGCCCTGTCCATGTTCCATGTAATACGAAGAAAGACACAAAAGGCTGGAGTAACCCAGCGGGACAGGCGCCTGCATCTCTGGAGAGAGGCAATGGGTGACATTTCGGGTCGAGACCCTTCTATGCAATACGCCTTTTTTTTTACTGGTCACAAATGCTACTATTGCCAGTGGTTGCTGCGGAGCTGCTTGCTTTTCGTGCCCGGTAGGGGGCTGTAACTGTGTGAAATGCGGTAGAGGTTGATCGTCCTCCCCGGCCAGAGTGCAGCGAGTCACGGGCCGATGCGATGCTGTCCCTGGGAGCCCGCGCGCTGGCTGGCGCCTGCAGCCGCCCCATTGTCTGCCGAATGCGGGGCCATTGTCCCGGAGCCGATGCGATGCTGTCCCTGGGAGCCCGCGCGCTGGCTGGCGCCTGCAGCCGCCCCATTGTCTGCCGAATGCGGGGCCATTGTCCCGGAGCCGATGCGATGCTGTCCCTGGGAGCCCGCGCGCTGGCTGGCGCCTGCAGCCGCCCCATTGTCTGCCGAATGCGGGGCCATTGTCCCGGGGACCCGCTGTTCCCCCGGAGCCGCTCCTGCTCGGCGCCAGCTTGCCCGGTCAGCGTCGCTGGCAGGGTGGACCGCTTTGGAGCAGTCACCGTTCACCTGGAGCCCAAACATTTCCCACCACAACTGGACGAGGTCACATTCCAAAAACTACTGCAGGGCAAGTAATTTAAAATAAAAACAGTCTTCCTCCTCTCCATCTCCGAACAGCATTAAGGAACAGCGTTTGTATCTAAGAGTGCAGAACGTCATTTTGTGTGACCCATGTCCCATGTCTGTGCACTTTTATCGAATGCCTTTGATCAATCATTATAGACCCAGGTCGTTTTGCTGCATGGTGGCCAGCTTTTTTGGTATGGCTGTACGCTCACATACAAAACTGCCAATGCATATTAGATGTTGCAATGCAATGCAAATCAATGCAAATAACTCTAGTGAAACGCTTATGAAGTAATTTGCTGCTCAGGTTCACTGAACTTATTCCCATTCCGAAATGCAAGATCAAACTTCCAAACAGTGAGTCCAGGCGCAGTTCAGCGAGAGTTTGCCTGGTGCCAGAAACGTGTGCAATGCAGTTGGGCCACATGCCAGGTCGAATAAGTCGTGGTCGCAAAATCACATGGAACCTTTTGACAAATGACATGCTGGATTTTGCCACAGGTGGAGGGACGGATAGTGTAGAGAAAACAGGGACTCTGCAGATGGACTCTGACAGGTTGGGAGAGTGGGCAGATGGAATATAGTGCAGCAAAATGTGAAGTCATGCATTTTGATAGTAGGAATAAAGGCATAGGATATTTTCTAAATGGGGAGAGAATCTAGAAATCAGAGTTGCAAAGGGATTTGGGAATGCTGGTGCAGAATTCCCAAAAAGTTAATTTGCAAGTCGAATAGGTAGCATGGAAGGTTACTGACCGACTTCGGGAACTCCAAGCCGCGGAGGATACTACCTCCCCGACGCGGGATTTTCGATCGCCCCGACGCGGGGGCTTCGACCCCCGGCTGCGGTAGCTTCGATCGCCCCAACGGATGGTTCGATTGCCCCGACCGCGGGAGAATAAAGAGGAAGAAGTTTGGACTTTATTGTCTTCCATCACAGTGAGGAATGTGGGGAATCCGCTGTGGTGGATGTTTATGTTAACTTTTATGTAGTTGTGTGTCTTATTGCTTTTATTTTTGTATTGCCGTATGGTAATTCGCATATCACTGTACCTTAGGTACATGTGACAATAAAATACCTTTGAAACGCAATGCTAGCATTTATTTCAAGAGGGCTAGATTACAAAAACAGGGATGTAATGCTGCGGCTCTATAAGGCACTGGTCAGGCCGCATTTGGAGTATTGTGAGCAATTTTGGGCACCATATCTGAGGAAGGATGTGCTGGTTCTGAAGAGGGTCCAGAGGAGGTTAACAAGAATGAACACAGGAATGAGTGGGTTAACCTATAATGCGCGTTTGTCGGCACAAGGCCTGTACCCACTGGAGTTTAGAAGGATGAGTGGGCACCTCATTGAAACATACCGAATGGTGAAAGGCTTGGATAGAGTGGTGTGGAGAGGATGATTCCACTAGTGGGAGAGTCCAGGACTAGAGGTCATAGCCTCAGAATTAAAGGATGTTCCTTTAGGAAGGGGACAAGGAAGATTTTTTTTGTTAGAGTGTGGTGAATCTGTAGAATTCATTGCCACAGAAGGATGTGGAGGCGGTCAATTGATATTTTTAAAGCAGAAATAGATAGATTTGTGATTAGTATGGGTGTCAGGGGTTATGGGGAAAAGGCAGAAGAATTGGCTTAGGAGGGACAGATGGATCAGCCATGATTGAATGGCCTAATTCTACCCTATCACTTACGACCTTATGATATGCCAAAAGTTTTGGAATGTTTCTCAAAAAGACAAACAGGATAGATGCAAGAAAATGTTCACAAAAAAATTAATTGCATGTTAATATAAAAGTACAACATCATTGTTCCCCTTTTGAACTCCAAGGTTGGGCATTCAGTCAGGACCACAGAACTTCTCATCAAAGAAATTCTCTGCACAACATGTCCTTCCAATCCTAACTCACTGCACCAGGGATGGAACATAGAATAAACAACAGTGCAGCACAGGAATACGCCTTCGGCACACAATGTCGATGCTGAACATCACGCCAAAATAAAACTAATCTCATCTCCCTGCACGTGATCTATATCTCTCCATTCCCTGCATACTCACGTGCCTGACTAAGTCTCTAAATGCCACTACTGTATCTGCTTTCACCACCATCCCTGATAGCACCTTCCAGACACCCACCATTCTCTGCACACAAAAATTGCCCTGCACATCTCCTTTAAATATCCCCCCTTTGACCTTAAAGCTAAGCCCTATAGTCTTTGACATTTCCATCCCTGGAAATAAAGGTTCTGACTGTTTACCCTGTGTAGTTAGTTTAGTTTATTATTATTCTCATGTGTACTGGGGTACAGTAAAAAGCTTTTGTTGCGTGCTATTCACCAAAGAAAAGACTGTACGTGATTACAATCAAGTTGTTCACAGTGTACGGGTGAAAGGTAAAAGGTACAACATTTAGTGCAAGATAAAGTCCAATAATATCCAATTAAACATAGTTAAAAGGTCTCCAAAGAGGTAGATGGGAGGTCAGGAGCACACTCTAGCTGTTGAGAGGACAGTTCAGTTACCCATATCTGTAATTGATCTCTATCCTGCTGTGTCCTTTGACAGCCTTTCACATTGTCCACAACTCTGCCAATTTTTGTGTCATTTGTAAGCTTACTGACCAACCCATCAACATTTACATCAAAATCATTTATATATGTCAAACAACAGAGATCCCAGCACATCACTGATCACGGACCTCTAGCCAGAAAAACACCTTTCCACCTCTACTGTCGGACTTTTCTGTGTAAGGCATTTCCAGATTCAAACGCTAGTCAACATGGATCCCATGCATTGTAAACTTTAAGTTCAGCCTACTACGGGAGACTTTATCAAATGCCTTACTAAACTTCATTGGACGACATCCACTTCACTACCCTCATCAATCACTTTTGTCACCTCCCCAAAAATCTCAATCGTTAGTAAGACTTGCCCTGCCACCCTCAAACCCATGTTGACCATCCCTAATTATCCCATTCTCTTCCAAATACCAGTAAGTCCTATTCTGAAGAATCCTGTACAATAGTTACCTATTGCTGATCTGTTCATGAGGATAATCCACAATTTGATGAATTCGATCATTTAACTTGTTTCATTAGTTTCAATGGAAGACCTGGAAGCAGGTGGACCTTTTATAACCTCGGCAAGAAAATGTATTTTGTTCAGCCATTTGCAGAGCATCAGAATTCACAATATATATTTAATCAATTAATCAGTGCATTAAAGGGTCCTAACCAAAAACATCACCTATCCACATTCTGCAGAGATGCTGCCTGACCTGCTGAGTTATTCCAACACTTCATGTTTGTTTTTGTAAACCAGCATCTGCAGTTCCTTGTGTTTCAATTTCAATGACTTGACTCCCCAGCAATTTCCACCCTGTTATTTTCCAGTTGTTGCTTTGGAAAATCAGTAGTGAGTGTATTGGCCATGTAATTTGCATACTGTCGTAAAAATAATTAAATTAAGTGTTAACCAAACAAGGAGACCGTGAGAAGTTCCTAAAAGTATTGAACAATAAAGCCATAAAAATACCAAAAAAGACCACAAATAGAATTACAAGTCCTCCCCTGGTAATGTACACCCAACTTTCCTAGATACACAAACACCACATGTATCGATTGAAAACTATGATCATGTATCAGAGAACTGGCCAGTGTTGTGGTAAAATGGCTAATCTGAGGATGAAAAATATCAAATGCTAGAGGGCATAGCTTTAAGGTGTGAGGTGCAAATTTTAAAAGAGACTAGACCAAGTGGACCCAAACCTCTCCTGCATTGGTGCAGCACCCTCTCCTCCCTCCCCCCCCCCCCCCCCACCCCCCTGCAAGGATAGCACATTTCCTTCCCCCAGGCCATTGGGCTTTTGTAACAATCCAATAGTTTTATGGTCACCAGTTCTGACACTAGCTTATTATTCAAGATTTATTTAATTAACTAAATGTAAGTTTTTAGCTGCTTTAAAAGGCTTTAAACTCCATAGATCTATGGAACACTACTCTGTGCCTCTGGATTTCAATCCAATAACATAACACCAAAATATAACAAATTATGGAAATCTGAGCTAAAAACAGAAAATTGTAGAAATACTCAGCAGGTCTGACAGCATCTGTCATAGGAAGCAAATCTATTGTTTGGGTCAATGGCCAATTAGCAGAATACAGCCATTATGTGTAGGAAGGAACTGCAAATGCTGGTTTAAACTGAAGATAGACACAAAATGCTGGAGTAACTCAGCGGGACAGGCAGCATCTCTGGAGAGGAGGAATGGGTGACGTTTCAGATCGAGATCCTTCTTCAGAGCCATTATGTATTGCACCTTGATACTTGTCATTCAATGGAATAGAAGACATTTTATTTTATTTGCAGATGCTATTGTAGGTTGGAAAGCAGAAGGCAGGGTGGCAGTGTGGCTACATGTTCCTATTCTCCAGAGTCGCTTTATATCTGCTGCAGCTCATCAAGGTTTCACCTTTCACCATGCAGAGAAGGATCATTCTGTGCTGGCACTCTGGTTGGCCACGGGGGAAAGTAGACTTCCTTCTTATGCGACACATCAAGTAGGAGTTGCTGGTGAGTAAAGACTTTGTCTTTCTAAGTGGTTTAGTATGACTTTACTTTATATTTTTCTTATTTAGGAAATGTCAGTGTTCAAGAGAACAGTAAGAAGGGAACCTGAGAAACTCACCCATCCAGAGGGAACCTACAGATCTGCCATAGAATATGTCATAAATAATTCTAGGACTTTTACTCCACTTCTCCATGTAAATCCATACGTTAATCACTCTGAGCAGGTGCCTTCTGAGATCATTTTAAAATATACATTCTTTGTGCATTAATTTGACCCTTCTTGTCTTATTCCTAGTTTAAATTGAAATTGATTCAGAAATTGAATTAGAATTGATTGGTAAAGGTGTCAGAGGTTGTAGGGAGAAGACAGGAGAATGGGCTTGTGAGGAAAAGATAGATCAGCCAGGATTGAATGGTAGAGTAAACTTGATTGGCTAAATGGCCTAATTCCACTTATAGAATTTATGAACTATGTTTCATATAGTTTTGTTCTTATAGTTTTGTGCAGTTTTGGTCTCCTAATTTTAATTGTGTGCAGTTTTGGTCTCGTAATTTGTATTATGTGCAGTTTTGGTCTCCTAAGTTGAGGAAGGACGTCCTTGCTATTGAGGCAGTGCAGCGTAGGTTCACGAGGTTAATCTCTGGGATGGAGGGACTGTCATATGAGGAAAGATTGGAAAGACTGGGCTTGTATTCACTGGAGTTTAAAAGGATGAGAGGGGATCTTATAGAGACATATAAAATTATAAAAGGACTGGACAAGCTAGATACAGGAAAAATGTTCCCAATGTTGGGGGAGTCCAGAACCAGGGGCCACAGTCTAAGAATAAAGGGGAGGCCATTTAAAACGGAGGTGAGTGGGAAGAAACTTTTTCACTCAGAGAGTTGTGAATTTATGGAATTCTCTGTCACAGAAGGCAGTGGAGGCCAATTCACTGGATGAATTTAAAAGAGAGTTAGATAGAGCTCTAGGGATTAGTGGAATCAAGGGATACAGGGAAAAGGCAGGCACAGGTTACTGATTGTGGATGATCTGCCATGATCACAATCCATGGCGGTGCTGGCTCGAAGGGCCAAATGGCCTCCTCCTGAACCTATTTTCTATGTTTCTATGTTTCAGATTTATCTCCTCTATCCAGTTTACTTTTTTGTATTGTAATCTCCACGAGCTTCTATTAAACAACATTTTTAGATTAAACTGGATTAAACAGTCCACATTCTTAAAGTCTAATCTTTAGACTTAATTCTTTGATCCCAAAGTTCACCCAAGTGGCTGGCTCATTTCTGTATGCTTGCTAAACTCCCCTGCCTTTCTTGATTTGGGTACAGTTCTCTGTCCCATCCCAAGGAAATGATGGATTAAGATGGCTGCAGATAGAAGCAACATTTTGCAGGCTGCATGCAGAAGAAAACTTGACTTAACTTCATGACAAAAGTTCACATGACCATCCCTCATGGCCATTTATACCTTTTCTCTCCAGGGACACAGGGTGAGATGAGGGTGCTTACGGGAAAAAAATGAGTCTTTACAAAAATGATTAATGAGGACATTAAAAATATTGCAACAACAAAATTCTGGATCATAAATTTAGAATGTGTTATAGGCTGTAATGCAATATAGTCAATGAGGTAACAGTCTGTAGAAGGGTCTCGATCCGAAACGTCTCCTATTCCTTTTCTCCAGACATGCTACCTTGCCTACTGAGTTACTCCAGCCTTTTACGTCTGTCGATGGGGTAACAACTTTATTAAACTTACTTCAGCCCTATGATGTACCGTGTCCTTGAAGTCTGATACACCTTCTGTTACACGTAATGAGGATGGGGAAGTGAATTTATTCTATTTTCAAATGTGGACTATTGCATGCGAGTTCAGTGTATGATCGCAGGGAATGCTGGTCACACATTGCTCTGGTAACATGATGTCAAGTCAAGTCAAGTCAATTTATTTGTATAGCACATTTAAAAACAACCCACGTTGACCAAAGTGCTGTACATCTGACCAGGAAAAAAAAAGAACGGCGCGGCCATCTTGAACAAAATGTTAATTCAATCACCCACAGTCCAACAATAAAAGCACTAAACAGGCACCCAAAATTACCCAACCCCAAAAACCCCCCAAAACACAGTCCAACAATAAAAGCATTAAATAGGCATTCAAATCACACACCCCAAAACCCCCAAAAACACAGTCCAACAATAAAAGCATCAAACAGGCACTCAAACCACCCAACCCCAAAAACACACAAAAAAGAAACATCCATCAAAGAAACATCCATCACAGTGAGTCTCCTCCAGTCCTCTCTCTCCTCACTGTGATGGAAGGCCACAATGTCTTTCCCTTCTCCTGCTGTCCTCGCCCGCAGTCAGGTTGTTGTGGTTGCAGGCCGCGCCGGACGGTCCACAGCGGGCCGAGCCCAAGGCGCGTCGCGTCGCAGCCGCTCCCGCAGCCTCCGAAGACGGCCGGCTCCGCTGATGAAAAGTCCGATCCGGGGCGGGCGAACACGCTGCTGCTGCCGCTGTTGTTGCACGTCGGGGCGGTCGTGGCTCCCGACATTGAAGCCCCCGCCCAGCAGAGAAATATCCCGCGGCCATCTTAGGCCGCGCCGGACGGTGAAATGTCCGCGACCCAAGCCCCGCGATCCGGGGTGGGCGAACACGCTGCCGCTGCCGGAGCTCCCGATGTCGGAATCCACGCGGCCCGAACCTAAGGCGAGTCGCAGCTGCTCCCGCAGCCTCCGAAGACGGCCGGCTCCGGTGGTGGTAAGTCCGATCCGCGGGCTCCGCGAACCAGAGCCCTGGAGGCCGACAGCTCCAGGAGTTGGGCCGATGGTAGGCCGCAGCAGGAACGGAGACACGGCCCAGAAAACAAAGGTCGGGTCTCCGTTCGGAAGGGACACACTAATTTACAGTGTTAGTTTCCCCCTCCCCCCCACATACACACATAGTACATAAACACAAAAACACCACATCACAACTACAATTAAGACAACAAAAAACAACAAAAACACAAAGACAAATGGACCGCAGGTGAGCGGCAGCTGCTAGGGCAGTGCCGCCATTTTAAATGTTGAATTAGTTGCTATTGCATTAACTCAGAAGGTGATCAGGGAGGCTGGCACAAAAATTGGGAAGGTGGTGTGCATTTCAGAGAATCCAACAGTTTGCTCCAGCAGGAGCTGGAATAGACGTACTGAGCTGAATGGTCTCCTTCTGTTCCATCACAATGTTATAGTTCAAAAGAAAATGGCTATTTCTGAAGTTGTGTATTTTAAATCTGACTGCAGGTGGCAGCATTTACGGCATTTCCACTGTTCCGATGTTTGTCCAGAACATGTTTGAACATGTTTTCTAAAGTTTTGGCATGATGGGAAAATAATAGTTACTCTGTTTCCAGCAAAGTGCACAGGACGGCTTTATGAATAGGCAATTTAATTTGAGGAAAATTTTCAATTTTGTTTTCACAAATATTTATTGGTATTTGGTAAAATTAGCCACTTTTGTTATTAAATATAATATACAAGAAATCCATTAACTTTCAGCTTCTATCAATTGTAACTAAATCAATCAGTAATAATAACAATTACAGAATAGATCAAACTTTATCTTAATTATTTTTTCAACAAGTTCTCATATGGTGGTGAATTCCTCTTATATTTTGCCCCACATTTCCACCTATAGTTTACTCTTCTCACCCTTATCACCATCAGCATGCACAACAAATAGGTAATTCTGTTAACAATATGAACATTTTAGAAACTGTACGTGTGTTCTCAAAGCAAATTAAATATATATTCTGCACGGTGATCAATCATTGGTGGCACAGTTTGATTAGTGAAAAATTAATTCCAGGTTGGCCTTTTGGTTATTTTGTTCTAGTGTCTATAAACTAATAGTGTTGTGTAGCACAGAAATTGTTCCTTCATTCCATCAAGCTCATTCTAACCCAAAATCACCCATTTTCACTAAACCATTTTATTCTTCCCACATTCTATCAACTCCCTGCAGATTCAAACAGTTGCTTACACTCTGGGCAATTTACAGTTGGCAATTAATCTACTAACTTGCTCGTCTTTAGGAATGTGGGATGAAACCGATGTGGTCACATAAAAAATGTGCAAACTCTACACAGTTATTACACAGGAGATTAAGATTGAATCAGTAATAATGAAAAATTCAAAGCCTATCTGTAAATAAATACATTTTATCAACTAACTGTGTGAATGCTAAATGTCCTGATTGTTGGTTCATTCAATACTTTGCTACCTTATTCAACCCCTCATTGGAATTCTCAGTCTCATCTGCAGTCCCAAACGACAGCCAGGAGATTGGTGGTGAGACTGGGAGGAATTCGTAAGATGAATCAGCATGCTGCATTCCTTCATGCCCTTTGACATACACAATTCAAGAAAGCAATGAATTATCTGAAGAGAATTATTTCATTTCCAGGAAATAGGGATTAAAGTACAAATCTCCTCCACAAATGGAAAAATAATAGCTAACTACAATCTGATATGGGTGTGCAAACAACAATGGATTATATTGTTTTTGTATGAAGAAGGCTCTCGACCCGAAACGTCATCTATTACTTTTCTCCAGAGATGCTGTCTGACCCGCTGAATTCCTCCAGCTTTTTGTGTCTACGGTTTAAACCAGCATCTGCATTTCCTTCCTACACATATTGTTTTTGCACCCTTTTAATGGAGGAACAACAAAAGCTCACAAGTTTTCTCCTGAACCCTTTCATGGCTAACGTGACTTGACGATGACATTTAGCTAGGGTTGCCACGGTAGCACAGCGGTAGAGTTGCTGCCTTACAGCGCTTGCAGCTCCAGAGACCCGGGTTCGATCCCGACTACGGGTGCTGTCTGTACGGAGTTTGTACGATTTCCCCGTGACTGCGTGGGTTTTCTCCGAGATCTATGTTCCTCCCACACTCCAAAGACGTACAGGTATGTAGGTTAATTGGCTTGGTGTATGTGTAAATTGTCCCTAGTGTGTGTAGGATAGTGTTGATGTGCGGGGATCGCTGGTCGGTGCGGACCCGGTGGGCTGAAGGGCCTGTTTCCGCGCTGTATCTCTAAAAAAATGTTTTAAAGCTGTTGCAGGGATTGCTTTACACTAGAAGAGAGGTGATTAATGAATATTTTTCCTTATTTATTCTTGCTTCTATAAACAGGCTGGGGTCTGACCTCAGAATGTGCAAAATTATTCTGATGCTGTCAACTAGAAAATATGTGGAATAGAATGTTTATCAATTGAAAAATGTATGAGTGCCCAAAATTGCTACTAAGGATCTACTTGCAGGATTGAAATTGAGATTTATAATTGGTTCTATCATTATTAGAATGAATATGGAGGAAGACATTATTCAAGTTTATCCTAAACTACTGTTATAACTTAGAGAAGACTCATTGAGAAATCCAGGTTGTTAGCTTCTAGACAGAGGCATAGAGCAAGAGTAGGCTAGTCAGCCTCTCTGGCCTACTCTGCCAATCGGTGTGATTGCTACTGTTGCTCTTTCTCAATATCAGATTCCCACTTGATCTCCATATACTATAATGTATCAAAAAAAATCTGCCTCCTTTTTATTGAGAAAGGGTGAAGACAGGCAGAGCTATAGTGATCGGAGACACGTTAGTTAGGGGGACAGACAGGAGATTTGGTGTGGCAGCAATCGAGAATCCAGGATGGTGTGTTGCCTCCAGGATGGTGAGTCGTGGTCCAGGATATCTCGGAGCAGCTGCAGAACATTCTCAAGGGAGAGGCCGAGCAGCCAGAAGTCGATGTGCACTTTGGCACAAATGACATACGTAGGAAAAGGGATTACGTCCTGCAGAGTGAATGGAGGGAGATAGGCAAAAAGTTAAAAACCAGGATCTCCAGGGTTGTGATCTCTGGGTTTCACCCCGTGCCATGTGCTAGTGAGGATAAGAACAGGAAGATAGGACAGATGAATGTGTGGCTGAGGAGTTGATCGAGGGGGCAGGGATTCAGATTGTTGGACTGCTGGGATCTCTCTGGGGCAGAGATGACCTGTGCACGAGGGATGTGTTGCAGCTGAACTGGAGAGGAATCAATCCTCTGGCGGACAGGTTTGCAAGTGTTACTCGGGAAGGCTTAAACTACATCAGCAGTGGGGTGGGATCCAATGCAGGACCAAGGCAAGTGAGAAGCTGAAAGTCAGTACAAAAGGCAATAAAAGCAATTTCAGTGGACAGGATAGGCAGGAGCACACAGGGAGTGAGATAGGACTCTGGTTTAAGTTGCATTTATTTCAGAGTGAGTGGCCTAACGGGTAAAGCGGATGAACTCGGGGCTTGAATAGGTACACGTGGCTGAGACGTTCAAGCCATTACAGAAACCTGACTAAAGGACTGGATGGGCAGCAAAATGATTCAGGGTACAGTTTCTACATACGAGACTTACAGTAGGTGGGGGTAAACGAGGAGAGGGGGTTGGTTTACCGATGAAGGAGAATATCACGTAAGTAATCCAAGATTACATTACCAATAGTCCGTCCAGTGAGGCTGTATGGGTGGAGCTGTGAAATTAAAAAAGGGATGATCACGTTGTTGGGAATGTACTACAGGCCCCCAAAAAGTCAATGGGAATTAGAAGACAAATATGCCAGGAGATTGCAGGCAGCTGCAAGACTAAAAGGGCTGTTATAGTGGGGGATTTTAACTTTCCCAATATAGTCTTGGACCGCCACAGTGGAAGGGGCTTAGACGGAGTGGAATTTGTCAAATATGTTCAGGAAAGTTTCCTTAGGCAATATGTAGAGGGCCCATCAAAGAAGATAGCAAAGCTTGAACTAATATTAGGAAATTGGGAAAGGCAAGTGACTGAAGTGATGGTGAGCGAACCTTTTAGGACCATCAACCACAGTTCTATTACCTTTAAAATAGTTATGGATAAGGATAGGACGGACCCATTCTGAACTGGGGCAAGGCCAACTTTGATGGTACTAGACAGGAACTTGCTCAAGTTGATTGGAGTAGGATGTTTGAGGGCAAAAGGACATCCAGAAAGTGAGATGCTTTTAAAAGAGTGATGGTGAAGGCACGCATGTCCCTGTTAGAGTGAAGAGCAAGGCAGTAACGAAGCTTGGACAACGAGAGAAATGGAGCCTCTGGTCATGAAAAAGATGGAGGCACGGGCCAGGTATAGGGAGCTGAGATCAAGTGTATCCTTAGAGAGAGAATAGGGCCCCTCAGAAACCAAAGCGGTCATCTATGTGTGGAACCACAGGTGAGGTGCAAGGTCCACAATGAATATTTTTCGTCTGCTTTTATCGTGGAGAAAACCTTGAAAGCTAGGGAATTTGAGATAGTCATGGGGATGTCTTGAAGACAATCCATGTTATGTTCGATGAGGCACTGGATGTCCTAGGGCATATGAAGGTAGTTAAGTCTCCTGGGTCTGATCAGATATATCCAAGGATACTGTGGGAAGCTAGAGAAGAAATTGCAGGGGCCCGGGCTGAGATATATGGTTCATCATTAGGTCAGGTGTCAGAGGACTGGAGGGCGGCTAATGTTGTGCCTCTATTTAAGAAGGGCTGCAAGGAAAAACATGGGAACTATAGATCAGTGAGCCTAACATTTGTGATACATTACTGGAGAGAATTCTGAGGGATAAGATATATATGTATTTGGATAGACAGGCTAATTAGGGATAGTCAGCATGGTTTTGTATATTGGAAATCGTGTCTTACCAATTTGAGTTTTTTGAAGTGGTAACCAAAAAGGTTAATGAGTGCAAGGCCGTAGACATTGTTTATATGGACTTCAGCAAGGTTCCACATGGTAGGCTGCTCTGGAAGGTCAGATCGCATGGGATCCAGGAGAAGTAGGGCAAGCTAGGACTTTATTCCTTGGTGTGCAGGAGGTTGAAGGGTGATCTTATGGAGGTGTATATAAAATCATGAGGATTTGGTGAATGCACAGAGCCTTTTCCCCAGGGTAGGAGAATCAAAAACGAGGATATATGTTTACGGTAAGAGAGGCAAGATTTAATATGAACCAGAGAGGCAAATGTTTCATCGGAGGGTGGTGGATGTATGAAGCGATCTGCCAGAGAAGGTAGTTGAAGCAGATAGAATAACAGCATTTAAAAGATACTTGGACAGGTACATGGATAGGTTTCAAGGTTCAAGGTTCAGTTTATTGGCACATGTACCAATCAAGGTACAGTGAAATTTGAGTTACCATACAGCGAAAAGCTTACTACGTGAAAAGCAACAAGACACACAGCCACATAAAATAAAAGTTAACATAAACATCCACCACAGCGGCTCCCAGCATTCCTCACTGTGATGGAAGGTAATAAAGTTCAATCTTCTCCCTCTTTATTCTCCCGCGGTCGGGGCTATCGGGAGTAGGGACATTCAAAGCTCACGCAGCAGGCGATCCGAAGCCCTCGCTTCGGGGTGATCGAAACTCCCTCGTTGGGACGGTTGAAACTCTCCGCGGCTTGAAGCTCCCGAATCGGTCTCTAACCAGGGACCATGGGTTCCACGATGTTAAAGTCCACAGGCCCGTGGTTGGAGCTCTCTACATTCGATCCCCAGCAAAGGGATCGCAAACTCCACGATGGTAAGTCCGCGCTGCGCCTGCGGTTGAAGCGCTGGGTCGGTCTCCCGGAAAGGCCACGTCACTCCACGATGGAACAAACCAAGGAACGCTAAAATATACTCTTTAACAGATAATTAAAATAACAAAAACAGAAGAGAGGACAGACAGACTGTTGGCGAGGCAGCCATTGCTGATGCCACCCGGTGGATAGGAAAGGTTTAGAGAGACATGGGCCAAACATAGGCAGGTGGGACTGTTGTATATGGGGCATCTTTGTCGACATGGGCAAGTTGGGTCGATGGGCCTGTTTCTGTCCTCTATAACTCTATGTTCAGCAACTTTGACTTCACTACCATATTTAGTTTACCAGATCTTAGAGTGAAATTATTATTTAAATATTTATTTAAGCATTTGTTGTGCTGATGCAGTGTATATAATATAATACAATCATAAGAATCCCATCAATTTGATAACCATTTATATAGTGTTAAAATTACAATACAATTTGCATTCCATGATAAGGTAAAATGAAAGGAAGAATAGAATGCGAAATGAATAATATTACTTGGCAAGTTATCTTTCAACAGCTTTCCTGTGTTGTAATTATTTTTAACGTTCTAAACATGTAACACCAGGGAATATCCACTATTTACTCCAAATAATAAGCGATTTTCACTTGATACTTCTACTTTTTTAATATACCTGCAAACAAATTCTCCCTTGTAAGTATTGCTTATTTTGTATTTCACTACCAATGCCTTCATGCACTCTTTATCTCTCATAACTTGCTACAATTGTTGATCTCACTCCAAACCTCTGAGAACCAGGTCTTAACATCCTGTTCTTGCTCCCAACCACAGGCTCATGGTTGGGACCTCAATGTCCACAGTCCAATGCCTTAGAGGGTGGCCAGTTCTTGCTTTCAAGCTTCCTATGCTTATTTTTAACCACTGTGGCATTGGTCATGCCACCAGGTTGGCAATTACTGCACTGACACTCAAAGTAGGTTGAACTAACGTTATATGGTTTATTTTCAAAGACAGACAATAGTGACAAGAAGGTCCAGGTCTACATATAGCTGTAGTCCTTCATCATTACTAAGTAAGGGACTTCTCTCCCTTTCTTTCTCTTTTTCCTCCTTTCTTCCTATCTCCCTTTCTTCCTCTCTTCTTTTCTTCCTCTCTCCCTTTCTTCCTCTCACTCTTTCCCCCTTGTCTGTCTGGAACTCCTGGATTAATAAAGAGCAGATAGACACAAAATGCTGGAGTAAATCAGCGGCTCACAGCATCTCTGGCGAAAAGGAATAGGTGACGTTTTGGGTCGAGACCCTTCTTTTCCAAGGTGCAGGCGAATTGATCTAATAATCACTAATTGGATCCAGTTGCGGCTCATTTGACTGTGGCCTCAGCTCATTCCAGAGTGCCAATGTTTTCTGGCAGTCAGGAATTGGTAGTAGGCTTTGTCTGGCCTGTCTGGCAGTAACAGGGATCGGAGCAGACCTTAGGGAGGACATGTCATCGCACCACACACAGAAAGACATAGTGCAATAAATTGTAGACCAGGGGTAGGGAAGGGGAATCTGCAGACTAGAACAGGGCTGGGTAGGGGTGAGGTTGAAGCATATGTAAATAGCTGGGACAATGAGGAGCAATTTGTGGCCAGGGTAGAGAGAGTGGACTGTGGAGATTTGGATCTGCAGCATGAGCCAGGGCTTGAGAGGACGATCAAGATGTCAAGACCAGGTTCTCATGGGCTTTGGAAGCAAGATTAATGAATTGGAGTGAGTTGTGTGAATCGGTGAGGGAGATTATTGTTATGGGGTGGAGGTAGCTTGAAAGATCAAGTTAAATATAGATTATAGCTCAATTATATTAACTAAAGATAGCTTACATGGATTTCAATCCAACTCGGCATTATCATAGCCCAACATGGTTACTCTCAGGGCAGCTTGGTCTAATTCCGCTTATCGTTCCCCTTAAGGAATATTGAACAGTGACTGAAGATACTCCTTGTGCACATACATCATGTCAAGTGTGCAAGAGTGAATCATACATCATGTCAAGTGTGCAAGAGTGAATCACACTGGGATGTACCCAGTCAGTATTCCAAATAATGTTAAAATGATGTGGACATGGTCATTATCACTGTAGGAAGTGAATTTCCAGTCAAGTGATGTTGAAAGAGCACTTTATGTAATCATATAGGCTGTCAAATGATTCACTGACGTCTTTTTAATAATAATAATAATAATAACTTGTATTTATAATAGCACTTTTCATGCAATTTATTGCAGCCCAAAGTGCTTTCCACAAAAACAAACACATGTCTAAACAAAGATACAATATAAAACAGTAAGGACAGTCAGCATGGATTTACGAAGGGGAAATCATGCTTGACTAATCTTCTGGAATTCTTTGAGGATGTAACAAGGAAAATTGACAGGGGAGAGCCGGTGGATGTGGTGTACCTCGACTTTCAGAATGCCTTCGACAAGGTCCCACATAGGAGATTAGTGGGCAAAATTAGAGCATATGGTATTGGGGGTAGGGTACTGACATGGATAGAAAATTGGTTGACAGACAGAAAGCAAAGAGTGGGGATAAATGGGTCCCTTTCAGAATGGCAGGCAGTGACTAGTGGGGTACCGCAAGGCTCGGTGCTGGGACCGCAGCTATTTACAATATACATTAATGACTTGGATGAAGGGATTAAAAGTACCATTAGCAAATTTGCAGATGATACAAAGCTGGGTGGTAGTGTGAACTGTGAGGAAGATGTTTTAAGGTTGCAGGGTGACTTGGACAGGTTGTGTGAGTGGGCGGATGCATGGCAGATGCAGTTTAATGTGGATAAGTGTGAGGTTATCCACTTTGGTGGTAAGAATAGGAAGGCACCATCTGAATGGTGTCAAGTTAGGAAAAGGGGACGTACAACGAGATCTGGGTGTCCTAGTGCATCAGTCACTGAAAGGTGGCATGCAGGTACAGCAGGCAGTGAAGAAAGCCAATGGAATGTTGGCCTTCATAACAAGAGGAGTTGAGTATAGGAGCAAAGAGGTCCTTCTGCAGTTGTACAGGGCCCTAGTGAGACCACACCTGGAGTGCTGTGTGCAGTTTTGGTCTCCAAATTTGAGGAAGGATATTCTTGCTATTGAGGGCGAGCAGCGTAGGTTTACTAGGTTAATTCCCGGAATGGCGGGACTGTCATATGTTGAAAGACTGGAGCGACTAGGCTTGTACACACTGGAATTTAGAAGGATGAGAGGGGATCTTATTGGAACATATAAGATTATTAAGGGGTTGGACACGTTAGAGGCAGGAAACATGTTCCCAATGTTGGGGGAGTCCAGAACCAGGGGCCACGGTTTAAGAATAAGGGGTAGGCAGTTTAGAACGGAGATGAGGAAAAACTTTTTCAGTCATGGAATCTGTGGAATTCTCTGCCTCAGAAGGCAGTGGAGGCCAGTTCTCTGAATGCATTCAAGAGAGAGCTAGATAGAGCTCTTAAGGATAGCGGAGTCAGGGGTTATAGGGAGAAGGCAGGAACGGGGTACTGATTGAGAATGATCAGCCATGATCACATTGAATGGTGGTGCTGGCTCAAAGGGCCGAATGGCCTACTCCTGCACCTATTGTCTATTGACATAGGCATATAAAGCACAGATTTATATAAAAATGTAAAATGTGCAAATTGGGAGTGTAAAAGAACAAAGAAAGTACAATCAGTTAAAAGCTTGAATAAGAAGATATGTTTTTAACTGCCATTTAAAAATCTCAACTGAGTCGGCGTCCCTCATAGCCCTGGGTAGGGTATTCCACAGCTTGGGGGCGTAATTCCCTCTGTCAGATGTCCTTATCTCCAACTAATTTAGATACCTAGGTCTTAGCAATTAAGAAAATGCTGTATATAAAAACTATAGTTCCAAATCTTCTTGTTTAACATTATATTGTGCAATGTGTTGAGACACTAAAGTTTCACTTCATTTGATTTTCAACTTCTTTTAAAAATGTATGTATTATTGGTATGGAATAACAGCAGCGGTGGGTAGTGAAACCGGATTTGATTCATGCTTGTGTTGACCACTTAATTCTACATCTTCCATCCCATCTCTCAGTTTGTATTTTTATTCCATCTGTTGCTTATCTGCCTTTGGGATTTGCTGCCCTGTAATTTTTCCCCAAATGGAACTTCAAGACTGAGCGAGCTGTGCATGACCAAACCACTCTGTCGACTGTTCTAAGAATAAATCTTTTCAACTGCTCATATCATATCATATGTAACTAAATAAATTGACTAAAAGCGTTTTACAAACTATGTCAATCTTATCTTAAAGATCAAATTCCCATTGTGTTTACAATGAATTAATGGTTTAAACTGACTTCATCCAAACGTCACAGTTTAACATCTGTTTCTCAGATGTAAACTAATTATGCTTTTTTTCCTCCAATACAAATTTGTCTTACTGAGGCGGGGAGGAGGAAAAAAGAAAACTCAAAAAGTGGATATTTAAAAGTTTAACTTTCAAAGTTAAAATCTTAAAGTACGATAAAGGAAAAGAGAGTACAAATTTAGTTTAGTTTAGTTTAGAGATACAGTGCAGAAACAGGCTCTTTGGCCCACCGTGTCTGCACTGACCAACGATCCCCGCACACTAAAGCTATCCTACACACCCAAGGAACAATTTACAATTGTACCAAGCCAATTAACCTACAAACCTGTACGTCCTTAGAGTGTGGGTGGATACCAGAGAAAACCCATGCATGTCACAAGGAGAACGTACAAACTCTGTACAGACAGCACCCGTAGTCAGGTTCCAATCCAGGTCTCTGGCGCTGTAAGGCAGCAACTCTACCGCTGCACCACTGCGCCTCCCTAAATATAAAGACAAGCAAACCTACACTGTGGAACTCCTCAATTGGTGATGAAAGTAGCAACATTTTTATTTTTTAAACAAAATAACTTTTCTGTGTACTGCGACCGTTTTTAGATAAATACTCCAGCACACCTTTCAGTGACAAAATAAAAAACTGGTGATATCACAAAATGCTGGAGTAACTCAGCAGGTCAGGCAGCATCTAGGAGAGAGGGAATGGGTGACGTTTCGGGTTGAGACCCTTCTTCAGACTGATGTCAGGGGGACGGGACAAAGATAGGTGGAGACAGGAAGACAGTGGGAGAACTGGAAAGGGGTAGGGGAAGGGAGGGACAGAGGAACTATCTAAAGTTGGAGGTCAATGTTCATACCACTGGGCTGTAAGCTGCCCAAGCGAAATATGAGGTGCTGTTCCTCCAATTTCCGGTGGGCTTCACTATGGCGCTGGAGGAGGCCCATGACAGAAAGGTCAGACAGGGAGTGGGAGGGGGAGTTGAAGTGCTCAGCCACCAGGAGATCAGGTTGGTTAAGGCGGACTGAGCGAAGGTGTTGAGCGAAACGATCGGCGAGTCTGCATTTGGTCTTGCCGATGTAGAGAAGTTGACATCTGGAGCAGCGGATACAATAGATGAGGTTGGAGGAGGTGCAGGTGAACCTCTGTCTCACCTGGAAAGACTGTTTGGGTCCTTGGATGGAGTTGAGGGGGGAGGTAAACGGACAGGTGTTGCATCTCCTGCGGTTGCAGGGGAAAGTGCCCGGGGAAGGGGTGGTTTGGGTAGGAAGAGACGAGTGGACCAGGGAGTTACAGAGGGACCGGTCTCTGCGGAACGCAGAGAGGGGAGGAGATGGAAATGTTGGATATATATATATAAAAAATAAAAAACTGGAATAAATGTACAGGAAGCGGTCACAGATAATCAGGTTATAGAATGCCTTGGAGAGTCAGAAAAGGTGTAGAGAGGATGTGAATGTGAGAGGATTGAAAAGTCAAATGTGAGAGGATTAACGAGCTGGAGTTAGCAAAATGCAAATGGTGATAGGAAGATGGGGATTGTAGACCTACAGGAGGCTGTGAATAGGTATGAGTGATCATTAAAACGTATAAATATGCAAGAATTTTAAGTATTTTAAGCATTAAGAAGCTAGAATAGGACAACGAAGGCAGATGATAGGTAACAGTAACGGTGTCGATTACATATGTGCGACAGAAGTTTATAGTTGGGATGGGATAGAAGGCGAGTTGAAAGAGCGTCAAAATAATTCAACTTGGAAGTGACAAAGGCATTGATGAGGAGTTCAGCAGGATCTGAGCTGGTCCTCTGTTGTTCATGATGTACACAAATAATTTGGACTTAAATGTAAATGTGTAAGTTAGTAAATATGCAGATGACATAAAGATTGCTGGAGATGTGGACTGTCAAAATATACAGTGGGATATAAATCAACTACAGAAATGGGCAGAGAAATTACAGATGGAGTTTAATCCAAGCAAGCATGAGGTGTTGCACATTGGGAGGTCGTGTGTGAGGGAAACGAATACAGTTGATAGCAAGACTCTTAACAGCATAGATGTGCAGAAGGATCTCGGGGTCCAGGTTCATAGCTCCCTGAAAGTCGCAACGCAAGTAGACAGGATGGTATACAAGACATTTGGTATGTTCACCTTCATTGGTCGGGACACTGAATATAATAGTCAGGAAGTCATGATGCAGCTTTCTAAGACTTTGGTTAGGCTGCATTGCATTGCATGCATTTCGATCACACCTTTACAAGAAGGATGTGGAGGCATTGGAGGTGCAGTAGAGGTGTACTAGAACTCTACCTGATTTTGGGGAGGTATTAGAAACAAGAAGTGGTTGGACAAACATGGATTGTTTTCTCTCGAACACCGGAGGCTGAGGGAAAACCTGATAGAAGTATATAAGGTTACTAGACCAAGTGGAACCTCTCCTGCATTGGTGGAGCACCCTCTCCTACCCCCCCTCCCTCCTTACCCCTCCCCCCCCACTTCCCTTTCCCTCTCAACCCCTCCTTGTCCACCCTTCTCCCACCTCCCTAGGAGATAGATTTAAACTTTAAAATGTGAATAACTTAAAAAATATAACACCGATTTCAATAAAACTACTTGCTTTACCATTAAAACGACAACGGTGAGTAAGGTGGGCCTAAAATTGTCACGCTATCGTGTACCGTTTTGGCTCTAGTTCAATCACAAATAAATAAACAAACGAGTTTTAGTATATAGATGATGATAGGCATAGATAGGGTCAGGTAGCTAAGTTAAGTCATAGATAATTCAGACCATTTTTCCCAGGGTGGAAATGTCAAAGACTAGAGGGCATATGTTTAAAATCAGAGGGGTAAACTTTAAAGGAGATTTGCGGAGCAGGTTTTTCATACTGATGGTGCTTGGAACATACTGCCAGAGTTGCTGGTAGAGGCACATACGATGGTGGCATTTTAGAGGCATTTAGATAGGCACTTGATCCACTGGGAATGCTGGGATATGGATCATGTGCAGGCAGATGAGATTAATCAATTAATTAATTAACAAATTAATCCCAGCATTTGTTAACACAATGCAGCCGGTAAATCACAAATCGTGACAGAGAGTTGGAACTGGGATCAATGAAATAACTATAAAAGTAATGTTTGTCACAAAATGATCTCTGCAGTTTACCCCATTTACTCCTCCCTAACTCAGTGTTTATTGCATTTTCCAGACAATGTGGAAACAAATAAACTGGGTTCAAATATAGTAATATTTTAATTCCCGATAATTAGCTGCATGATCCTTCCTTTTTTGTGTACTTAACTGTAACAGAGTAATCATTTGACATATATCTTCTTACTACTTGAATATACATAAATAAGCGTTTTAGGGATTATTTTAATTTAAATCAATTTATTAGTTTCCTCTGAGAAGAAAGGAGAGTGTCTTATTCAGGGACAAATTGATGTGAGAATTGCTGTGGAACATGCCTCAACATGTCTGAGGTTACTTGCCAAACTATGTCAATCAGCAGACTCACTTTCTTTCCATCTGTCTGTAAAGTGCCCAATCTACGTAATTTGGCAACTTAAAATAGAAGTTTTCGACTTAAATACTGAGCTAAATATTTAATCATAAAACTAATGTCAGCAACATGGAATTTTGAGATAGTCCATGTTGAGGCGATTACAATATATGAAGTCATACGAAGACACAGTTTATTTAAAATACATTACGCTTTTCAATGCAAGTTTAAAAAACAAACCAAATGTTGTGAGTAATATTTTGTAGCTCTTATGAAAGTTGACCTTTCCATATCTAAGTATGAGTTATAGTGCATTGCATTCAGAAAATAAAGGTCTGGCTTTTCAATTAAAGTACTATTTCCTCATGAGAACTGCTCTGTTCCTTTTGTATATAAATGGCAAGGAGAACTTTTGAATGGATCTTAATAAGTTAAACACTTATTTTTTTCTATGATATAAAGACTTGCTTTATTTTTAAAGTTTAACAAATGTATATGTCACAAAAGGAGAAAGTAACGGCACGGTGGCGTAGCGGTAGAGTTGCTGCCTTACAGCGGATGCACCGCCAGAGGCCCGGGTTTGATCCCGACTGTACGGAGTTTGTACGTTCTCCCCGTGACCTGCATGGGTTTACTCCGAGATCTTCGGCTTCCTCCCACACTCCAAAGACGTACAGGTTTGTAGGTTAATTGGCTTGATAAATGTAAAAATTGTCCCTAGTGGGTGTAGGATAGTGTTAATGTGCTGGGATCGCTGGTGGGGGGCCTGTTAGTGTGAAGGGCCTGTTTCCGCGCTGTAGCTCTAAACTAAACTAAACTCAAAATTTAAATATTTATAAAGGCAAATATTTGCACTTGTGCTTGAAGGACCTACACTTTATTTTAAACAGTTATCATGCATTCTATTTACAAATATTTTTCTCTGATCTACAAGCTATAGAAAAGGATGGAAGGCCCCAAAACACCATGTAAAATTCAGAGAAATTTTTTAATCAACTAAGAATATGTCCCCTACTTCATATGTACAAATGTCTATGATAGAATAAATTATGAATCAAAAGAATTCAAATGTATTACATTTGGCTGATCTATGAAGCTACATGGCGTTTACGTTATAGATTGTAATGCAAAATGATTATTTAGAGAATTGATTATAATCCTCCTGGGTGGGCTTGACTTCTGTTTGCTTAGTTTTTTTAATTTAACGAGATGCAAAGAAATGTGCTTGTAGATGTGTTTAAGTTTGGCAAGCTGAGAAGGTAGCATTCCAAATATTTGTACACATATGAGAACAAAACACTGCAGTAAGAAACTGATATTTAAAGTACATGTTAGATTCTGATTAACCATGATCTGGTCATTTTTGATGCTGGGATAAAGGGATTCCTTACAACAACTGGTGATGTTCAACCCAAACAGAATATCTTGCATTTAAACTTAAATTTTACAGCATTAATGCCTCATTGAAATTCACCAATCTTAGAATATAATTTCTGATCATAATATGTTCTAATTTGGGGAGAAAAATTGGGAAGTTAATGTTGCCTAATGCACCAACATCCAATCATCTTTGTAAAGAGACTGGGACCATCCCACATGTTGTATTCAAAGTTCTTCTGTCAGAAGTAAAACGTTGAGTTTTCGAATAAGAAGGGATGGAGGCGTATTCATCATTTCCTGGATCATGTATTATAGACTTTCTTATTTTGGAACATAGATATTCCTGGAGATATTCCTCGATATGTTGATAAAATGAAAGAGAAATTGGAGAAGGTGTTCAATCCAGATAACTGTGAGCTGCTGCATTTTGGAAGTACCAATTTAAGCTCCTGGGGAGTATTGGGTATAGAGAAACCATTTGCAGCACTCGAAAGATACTTGAAGGAGAGAGCACAGATAGATAGACTTTTTGATCCTGTTATATTGACTGATTGTGAAGAATGTTTAATATCGCGTAAAGCTCTCATAAGCAGACTGCATCATCGACTCATAGATTTGTATCACAGACATAAAGTTGATAGTTTGTGAGAGTGGGAATTCAATGCAAGAAGATACTTATACGAATATGTGTGAAGAAGGTACTTGTACGAATATGAAATTTCTGCTCGTATTTACTTTTGATTCAAAAACATTTACGGCAGGCTAAGAAATGGGTATTAATAGGCAGATTAGAATTTGTCAGAACAGCTTGTGTTTCTGAATTGAATTGAAAAGACTGCCTTTCTGTATTGAACAAATGAATTTCTTTAGATGTCATCAGCTTGTATCTCTTAGCTGTGAATCATTGAGCCAAAGCTTCCACCACTCTCTCAGGTCGTGTATTCCACTGTGAATCGTAAAGGTCCCCATACTTTCCCCTCTAAATCTCTTACACTTTACCTTAAATCTATGTCTCTAGTTTTACCTCCCTCTGATTTCAAGTCAATTTTATTTGTATGGCACATTTAAACACAACCCACGTTGAACTAAGTGCTGTACATCAGTGCAGGTACTAAAAAAGAACGTACAATAGCACACAAACCTAACAACACATATATAAACAGTTTACAGCACCCCCTCAGAGGGCCTCAAACACGAGGGAATAGAAGTAGGTTTTGAGCCTGGACTTAAAGGAGTCGATGGAGGGGGCAGTTCTGATGGGGAGTGGGATGCTGTTCCACAGTCTAGGAGCTGCAACCGCAAAAGCGCGGTCACCCCTGAGCTTAAGCCTAGACCGCGGGATAGTCAGCAGCCCTAAGTTGGCCGATCTGACGGACCTGGAGATTGAGTGGTGGGTTAGAAGATTTTTGATAATGGTGGGGGCAAGCCTAGGGCTTTATATGGAAATAGGAGGAGCTTGAAATCGATTCTGTACCGTACTGGGAGCCAGTGGAGAGAGGCCAGAATCGGGGTGATGAAGTCGCTTTTACAAGTACCCGTCAGGAGTCTCGCTGCGGCGTTTTGGACCAATTGCAGGTGGGACAGGGATGATTGACTGATCCCAGTGTATAGGGAGTTGCAGTAGTCCAGGCGGGAGGAAATGAATGCGTGGATGATTTTTTTCTAGATCGTCAAATTGGAGGAATGGTTTGATTTTAGCTCTGGTACGAAGCTGGAAGAAACTGGCTTTTACCACAGAGTTGACTTGCTTGTCAAACTTAAAAGCGGAGTCAAATATCACGCCAAGATTTTTGACACGAGGTTTGACCAGGGAGAATAGGCTACCAAGGCTGCCTGTTATTGTTTTGATGGAGTCGGGGGGCTTGCTCTCGTTTAACTGAAGGAAGTTCTGTGCCATCCAACATTTTATGTCCTCAAGGCAGTGCATGAGGCTGAATAAATTTGATCGGTTGTTGAGTTTCAGGGGGAGATAAAGCTGTGATTTGGGGAACACTATAAGATTTGGGGAATAGTTTCCTACAGTCTGATCTATCCAGTCTGTATACCCAGAGTAATTTTATGTATTTCAATCGTGTCCTGTCTTAATTTCCTATCTACAGGGAAAAATAGACTTAACTTCTCCAGTCTCTCCTCACAATGAAAAACTCCATCCCTGGGAATATCTTGGTGAATTTCATCCTTACCCACTCCAGCACTATCACATCTTTTCTATAGTGTGCATGCAATACTGCAGAAGAGGTCTGACCAACATTTTATAAAGTTGGAGCATAACCTCCCAGCTCTTAAATTCAATGTCCGACTAATGAAGGTGAGCATTGAATTTTCCTTCTGAATGCCACACGTTATCTATCAGTGCTCTCTCCTTCAAGGAGCATCTGTGAAAATATAAATCAATTAACATTTCAGGTCAATGGCTCTTCCTTGGAACTGAGAGAAGAGTAGAGAGTTTACAATGCAGAGTCATAGAGTGATGCAGTGTGGAAACAGGCCCTTTGGCCCAACTTTCCCTCGGTGGCCAACCTGTCTCAGCTACACTAGTCCTACCTGCCTGCATTTGGTCCATATCCCACCAAACCTGTCCTATCCATGTAGGACGAGAGCTGGTGGGGGAGGACTGAGGTGTAAGATAAAATATCATGTAGGTTAATATGGATCAGATGATAAGGAAGACACAAAGTGCTTTTGTAATTCGTGGGTCAGGCTGACCCGCTCCATCACCTTGTGTTTTGCTCAAGATTCCAGCATCTGCAATTCCTTGTGTCTCCGCATGATAAGGAATATGAATGGTGACCGTTAGTGAAATGTTTTCAAGAAGTGGGGTGATAAAGGAACATAAGCCTGATAATGGGAAATGATGAGAGAGCAGTTTACCTGTTTGGAAAATCCAGTGTTCACTCCAGTGGGTTGCAAAGTGCCTAGGTAAAAGATGAGATCTTATATTATTCTCATTTATATTGGGCCGCACAATGGATATAGAGGGGACCTCAGACAGAGTTCTTCCAGCATTTCTGTCTTTGTTTCACATTTTAGCAACTTTGATTTCTGGAGTCACATTGGTATGCCCTTGAACCAATAAGTCATGCTTGATGCTGAAGTAGGTCAATATTGCTTGAGAGTTTTTCTAAATATTACAGTGCAATCAAGTTCAATGTTTGAAAGAAACAATTGTGAAACATGTTAGGATTCTAGATTGAGATGAGGCTGACTGCAGTAATCCATAAAAGCAGAAATCTGTGCAAAGCACATGAAGAAATCTGTTCAAAGCAACTGATGATCAGTGGCAGGTGTTGTAAATAGGATTTAATGCGATCAAGATCTAGTTTATACGCCTAAGGAGCAAAAGCTGTTCTTGCCAAAAGAAGAGCCATAGACAGAACCTCTTAAGATAAAGAATACAAAGTATATTACCACAGATCTGGAGCAATGCCAAGAACATTAAAAAAAGAGTAAACATATTGTAAAAGTTATAAAACCAGGTGGGGGGGGGGGGGGGGGGGGGTGAAAGAACAATTCCACAATTATATAAATCAATGCAAAAAAATACTGTCATATTTAGAACAAAAAGAGGGTGGCTAAAAGCAAGGAAGAGCCCTTGAAAACAAATAATAGTGATGTTGTAAACAATAATGTTAAATGATTCCTCGAATCAGTACTTAAGGTGATTAACATATCAAGCAAGCTAATGCTGAATGTGTGGATAACATCTCAACAAAGTTAATCAAAAAATGTAAAAAAACTAAACAGCAAGAAATTTCCAGACACAAGGAAAGGCTTGAATAAAGTGGATATGGAGAGGATGTTTCCACTAGTGGGAGAATCTAGGACTAGAGGTCATAGCCTCAGAATTAAAGGACGTTCTTTTTGGAAGGAGATGAGGAGGAATTTATTTTGTCAGAGGGTGGTAAATCTGTGGAATTCTTTGCCACAGAAGGCTGTGGAGGCCAAGTCAGTGGATATATTTAAGACATAGATAGATTCTTGTTTAGTACATATGTCAGAGGTTATGGAGAGAAGGCAGGAGAATGGGGTAAGGAGGGAGAGAGAGATAGATCAGCCACGATTGAATGGCAGAGTAGACTTGATGGGCCAAATGGCCTAATTCTGCTCCTATCACTTAAGACATGATCTTATGAACTACAGATGCTGGAATCTTGCATAGAACACAAAGTGCTGCAGTAACTCAGCGTGCCATGCAACATCTCTGGAAGACACGAATAGGCAACGTTTCAGGTTGGAACCCTTCTTCCAGAAATTTCCAGAGGTTGGTCTGATGATTTTGATGAGAACAATGCAGAGGTTTAACTTTTTTTAAATTTGGGAAAGTATTTAAATTTCCTGTGGTAAGGTAGTGCTATAGGTGCTTTTCAGCAAGAAGTTCCAGGAAATTGACCCAGAAAAGAAGAAATGGGGATGTTGCCAAGTCAGGATGGCTTATGACTAAGAACAGTACATACGGATGATGGTCTCTTGGTTCGACAATTCTTGGCCTTTTGTTACAGGTTTGGCAAATTCTGTTGCAAATTTCCAGTTGTTTTTGTACTGGTTGCATGCTGTAACCACCAATGTATTGGTATTGAACAAAGTAAATGTTAATGATGGTAGGAAGGGTGCCAGTCAGGCTTTGTCCTGGATAACCTCTTGCATCTTATGTTTTGGTGGGGCCACGCTCATCCAGGAAAATGGAGAGTGAAAGGGGTTTGGGTAGACTGAAGGAGAGCCACTTGCCACATATTATTCAGCCTCTTTTCTTTAGACACAGCATTTTTGTTAATAGTCTGGTTAAAAGGAGGGATCTAGTTAGGTTTCAGATCAAAAGTGATAAGCAAGATTTTGAAGGTGTGAAATATGGTAATGTCAATGTTAATCAATGTCAAAGGGAGCTGGCTAGCCCCTTTCTTGTTGGAGATGGCCATTGCCTGGTCCTTGTGGGACTGCTACCCACTTGTTGCAGGGGGAGTGAACAACTGATTCTCTTGTGGCTTTGAGAAATGTTAAGAGTGGCATCTGAGGGGAAATTATTAATTAGTGAGTATGACAGCTTTTTCTTCCCAGTGTTTGGATTTTTCATTGGTATTTTTGTATGTAGAGACATATTTGCTCTTCGATTCTGTTGCTTGCCTGTCCTTTACCACATCGGAAATATAGGATGTGAATCAGTGTCATTAATTAAAAGAGCTTGAGAACCATACTTCAGACCTCAAGCAACATCTGGCATTACTAAAACGCATCTGTATATTTGATTCTTCAATTGATAGCATATGCCAGGATTAGATCATCTCACGGTTTAGAAATCAACAGAAGCAACTGTTAGGCATACTGGGCAAACAAGCAGTGAAGAGGTCTCACAGGTACAGTTAGTTGCCTCTGGATCAAGGAGAAGGCAACAACTTTGGATCCACAGTCGGAATCCTCCGAACTTCAATGTCATTAGTAATTCCTTTTAGTGCTCTGAGCTTCTTACGTTTATGTTGATCCATTCACACACCTGAATAGTTAATTGGATTGGCATTTTGGGTGGTGGTGTGTGAGCAACTATTATAGAGCTGATGTGCACAGTATTAAATAAATACTGGGAGACACTTGGGCCTTCAGAACATGCACTGAAGACTACCACATGTGCTTATATCACATAAATGGTAAGTCATTTCATTGCATAATTATTTGCCTATTAATATCCCATACGTAGAAAGAGAGTTTGAGGAGGATAAAAAGAAGACATAGAATTACAGTAAGTAAGTGAAGGAGATGCAAGATATAAGTGGAACATTTACTTTTTTTAATGTTTTCTAGAACCTTAATTTCTTTATGTTGAGAAATTGAATACAATCATTATTCATCAAAACACAATTGTTAGTTTATCTTGTTGATCTTTCAGGGAATTAAAATATAATTTTCATAAAATAAAACATTTGCTACAGTCACTTCGTTTCAGTCAGATCTCTTAAAGTAATGGGCCCAGAGCAAATATTAAAATGATTCCTTTGTGAGTACATGCTGCATGTGTCCATATTGAGATCCAATAATAAAAAATACAAAAGAACACAGGTCAGGGAGCATCTCAGGAGAACACGGATAGGTGGCATTTCAGGTCAAGACTCTTCTTCAGACTGTGTGTATTAACCAGTATCTGCAATTCTTTGTTTCTACAAAAATATACAAGTTTTAAAAGGAAATTAAAGTGGAAAAAATTGGATCATTGGGTACTGCTTCATCGTGCCTTGATGTTTTTGAGTACTTCCAGAGTATGCCTCCATCCCAAGAACTCCTCCTGGTGGTTATGAAACCTCTCTCTTTAAGGTTGAATGACAATAACTAGAAGGACAGTCAGCATCAGCCAGATTAAAATGCCTGCCATCAAAACACCCGAAAACAAGGTGAACAAGAAAACTTAGGCCTTTGACACTGCACGCACTTCCAAATCCTAGAAACCCCTCGCATCACCAACACATAACCAGTCCAGTGTATGTACTATGAGCAACGTTGAGGGAGATCTACTGGAATTTAATAAGAAATAAACAGTATTGGAATAAACGGTAAAATAACTGATCGAACAATTGTTCAGAAATGCACCAATAACCTTCATGTGTATATTAACTTGAAAAACTGACATTCTAATTTAGCTTTTTGTGATTTTCCAAGATTTTTGTTGCTTTTTTGTTATCTATGTAGCTTTATACACCAGATTCACCAATTTCTTGTCCATCCTGTAGGTGCAGTGTTTGATGAGGTGACTCGTAAGGTTTTGGTTGTGCAAGACAAAAATAAGGTAAATTAAAAGATAATGCTTTTCCACATACTAGTGAAGCAAATATGAACATGTTCCAAGTAAAGGTTACTAATTAGGACATTGGCAAAGAGACCTGATCTTATACTGAACTTTTAATTGATTACTACCATTATACACTCTCTGAATTTAAATGTTCTCCCAAGCATTCCAATTTTTGACCAAATACATATCTGTGATATAGTCCCACCACCTGTCCCTCCAACTGTGCCTCCGCCAGCCCCTCTGTCGACCGATTACCGTACGCGGTCCGGTCGGGTTGTGCGACCACCAGTGCGTTTCGTGCCTCCGGTTCTGGGGGGGGGGTCCTGTGGCGGCTCCCAAGGGTCGGGCCATACCACTACCGACCCCTCGCCACGGGAATGGACCAGTCCAGGGGGGCGGTCCGGTACTACGTATATAAGGACAAGGTTTTGGGCGCAAAGTCATTCCGGCAGACTCGACCCGTCTGATAACCGAGGAATAATAAAACAGAACGTCCCGAAATACCCGGCTTCTCGCCTTTATTTCGGGCCTCTTCCGACGCGCCACAATATGGTCTTATGATATGAACCTGTATGCTATCTGGAAATTCTGTACACCTCACCAAAATAGGAATCAGTTAAACCTATTCATCATGACTTTATATATACTGAGCCTGCTGACGGGTTGCATTACAGTCTGGTACGGGAACTGTTCTGCCCGCAGCCACAAATCACTACAGAGAGTGGTGAAGACGGCACAACACATCACTGGCTACTGTCTCCCGGCCATTCAGGACATTTTCTACCCACGGTGCCTGCGGAAGGCACGCAGCATCATCAAGGACCACAGCCACCCAGCACGCAAGCTGTTCTCCTTGTTACCGTCAGGCAGACAATACAGGAGTATGGCTGCGCGTACCAGCGGACTTAAGAACAGTTTCTACCATCAGGCCATCAGGCTTCTGAACTTATAAACACATTTCAAATCATATATGTTGATTATTTTTAATATTGTCTTTTTACCTATTTTTAATATTGCCCTTTTACCTTACTAATGTCATTTTATATCTTATTTATCCTTGGAATATTACTGCTGAGGTGACCCGTTGTCTTGTCAAATACATTTCATTGTACCGTTGACCCTGTGCCAACCTACATATGACAAATAAATGTATTATTATTATACTGCAATTCATGTGATCGTCTACCATCAGATACATACCTACATTGTCAAGTTAGCGTTCAAATCAACAGATCTCTATCACAGCACTTAGCATCAAATTTTGAACAAATACACATGCTGATAACTGTTTACAGAAAGTATTGCACAATATTACTAAATGTATTTGTGCATTTTTACAATGAAGAGTCGCTTCCCAAAGCGGCCAACCAGGGAAGTTAAGGAGGATATTAAGTTGAAGGAGAAAGTTATATTGTGGTAACCGTTAGTCAATTGGATAATTTCAGAATCCAGCAAAGGAGAACTAAAAATGTAATCAAGAAGGAGAAAATTAGCCAGCCAGACACTAGCGAAAAGTCTAAATGCTTACAATAACAGCTTGTCCAAGTACATGAAAAGGAAGAGTGAACACAAGGGGAACATAACCCTGGAAAATAATAATGGAAACAAGGAAGAGACAGAGGTGGAGAACTGATATTTTGCAACACTCTTCACAGCAGAGGATACTATGCACATTACATTTGTATGAAAAATATGGGGGAGAATTCAATACCATTACCTAAGGATATGTATTAGGAAAACTACCAAGGATAAAGGCTATTAAATCCCTTGTACCTGAGGATGTACATCCCAGAATCCTGACATCATTGGCTACAGAAATGGATGAATTGGTTGTAATCTTTCAAAAATTCATAAATTCTGGAGGAGTCAAGAAGCATTGGAAAACTACCAGTATGATACCCTAATTCAATAAGGGTGGGTAGCTAAAAGCAGTTGATCATAGGCATGTACACCTAATGTCCACATTATTGGAAAAATGTTAGAATTAACTATTAAGATCTTAATCTGATTAGACAGAGTCAGCATGGTTTCATGAAGAGGAAATAATGTTCAACATGTTTATTAGCATTCTTCAAGGAACTGACAACCATGATAGATAGAGGGGAACCAGTATATATTTAGATTTTCAAAAGGTATTTGACAAGTTGCCACACAAAATGGAACTTTGCTTGCTATTTAGTAGGTAGCATATCAGCATGGCTAAAAGAAAACTTGGCCAACAGCGTGCAACAGGTATTAAAAAATGAGTCATTTTCTGGTTGACAACCCATAACCAGTGGAATGCAAAGGGCTCAGTGCTGGGATATATTTTCAATATATATTGGTGATTTAGAGAAAGTAGCAAATGTACTGCAGCCAAGTTTGCAGATGATTTTCTACGAAGGAGGGAAGACAAACTGGTGGAGGATACAAACAGTTTACAGAGAGTTATGGTTCAGTTAAGTGAACGGACAAAAAGGTGGCAAATAAAGTATATATAAAAATATGAAACATTCAGTCTACAAAGAAGAATGATAAAATTGGTTGTTGTTATTTTATTTTATAAATGGACAAATGCTGCAGAAAACTGCAACACAAAAGGAATTGAAATTCGTCATACATGATACACAGAAAGCTAGTATTCAGGTGCTGCAGATAAGAGGGGAGATTAATGGAATGCCGCCTTATAATCCAAGGAGGACAGACTCCAAAGTTTAGAAAGACTAGCAGTAAATGTACAGCACAATAGCGAAACTATGTCTAGGATACTGTTTACAATTCTGGTTACTTTATTAAAAGTAAGATATATTATCATTGGAGGCAATTCGGGTAATATTCTCCAGAATAATTTGAAAGATGGAGGGATCGTCTAAAAAGAAAGGTTAATAAGTTGGCCCTTAGAAGAATGAGAGACAATTTTATTGAAACATATTACATTCTTTGGGGATTTGCCAGGTCGGTATAATAGCAAACATTTACGATTTAGACCCAAGGCTTAGCTACAGGTTTTTAGTATTTGGCTGTAACTGTTTTCAGACAGTTTTCCCTTCAATCTTGCAAATAACTATGTCTGTTCAACTCTCATTACAAAGAAAATGATACTTAATTTGAACAGCAATTTTCTTGCCATATCTCTGGTTAAAATGACACAGACAACTTTGTGCAGCTTGAATCAAATGGATTTATCAATTAAATGTATGGAACTAATTTTTGAGAATTTGTCAACAACATCATTTAGATATTTAAGTGCAGGCTTTTAGTCGACTTTCCTTTTGGCCAAAGGCAAATGTAGAAAATAATTTGCCACTGGTAACTTTCCAATCTAACAACCTCCAGATTCCCCTCGTGTAGTAAAAACAGAAGCTTAATACACCTCTGTCTGTTTTGTGATGGAACAAATGCTAATAAAGATTTTGAAAGGATGTATTCACAGGCAAGCTGAGATATATTATTTCCTGCTACCAGCACAGGGGCAGAAAGAAAAGCCCTACAGGAACAGGCACCTACTATTCGGGAAGTAATAAGGATTTAACAATGTACTTTTTCAATGTTCAAGTGAAGTTACTTTAAACCTCACTTTGCAGGGCCCCAGTAAGTCTCGGGCAGTTTGGCAAACATGATCAGTATTTGGCAGGCAGCCTTCATTTACAGATACATTTTGTGCTTTTTTTAAAATGCAACGTACTCAGCTGACAAAGATCTTAAAAACATACTTGTAAAGAAATGTACCATTCTAACTGCATATCGATTTATAAATTGCCAATGAGACCGAAGGATGTTGTTGGCAATTTTCTGTGAAAAGTTATGCAAAATGATCAGTGTGTTTTGTTTTAAACTAATTAATTTTCAATTCATGGAGGCTAAAGTAGAGCAGCCTGATACGGAGCCCCCCAGACATTTTCTAGCAGAAACACTTATAAATCAAGTACAAGAAAATAAGATCCCAGATTGTTTTACACAATCTTATAGTAGGATTATGCAAATAGTTTACTTTCCATTTGAAAATCACTCACGGGACTTTAGTAGTGAGTTTACAAAACCCTTAACTATTGCAGGGGATACAATCCAGAAACAGCCACAAATCCTGAAAACCGCAAATACAATTTTGTACTTACTGAACAACAAAGTTAGCACCACTGTGCTTATTTGTAGCCTTGACACAAGGATGCATGTGCTGTTGAAACTAATCAACTGGCTTGTTACAGTTTTGTAAGAAGCTGCAAGGGTTAATAGCAGGACAGGGAAATCCCAACAGCAAGGCATCTGATACGGATTAGATCCTGGATCAACCCCAGGGATTGCAATAGAAAAAACACATTGAACATGATCGTAAATATAAAGTTTGTCCCAAACAGAGCCTCAACTGATCTGCTTTGGGGAATTGAGTATTCCTTTAAAACATCTTTATCGGCCCAAAGGTCCCCACTAATAAATGTACAATATTCTAATTATATATGTTATTTGGACATAATTGGAATATAAATGGTAGAGAGGGCAGGGTTGCAGATTCCCTCTACGCATAAAGGAGCTGTGTGTTCATGTTCAGCGTAGGTTTACTAGGTTAATTCCCGGAATGGCGGGACTGTCGTATGTTGAAAGACTGGAGCGACTAGGCTTGTATACACTGGAATTTAGAAGGATGAGAGGAGATCTTATCGAAACGTATAAGATTATTAAGGGGTTGGACACGTTAGAGGCAGGAAACATGTTCCCAATGTTGGGGGAGTCCAGAACCAAGGGCCACAGTTTAAGAATAAGGGTAAGGCCATTTAGAACTGAGATGAGGAAAACCTTTTTCAGTCAGAGAGTTGCGAATCTGTGGAATTCTCTGCCTCAGAAGGCAGTGGAGGCCAATTCTCTGAATGCATTCAAGAGAGAGCTAGATGGAGCTCTTAAGGATAGCGGAGTCAGGGGGTATGGGGAGAAGGCAGGAACGGGGTACTGATTGAGAATGATCAGCCATGATCACATTGAATGGTGATGCTGGCTCAAAGGGCCGAATGGCCTCCTCCTGCACCTATTGTCTATTGTAATCGGTGAATATTCTGTCTTTTCTTAAAACAAGCATTGAACCCTTCATTTCCAGATTTTTTTAAAATGGAATTCAGTTGGAGTAGTGTGAAATCTGCCCGGTCGGTCGGTCTCTTTGGGATGCGGGTGGTTGTGAATGTTGAGGACATAGTGGAGCTGGATGCTCTTGGCACTAGTTCTGTCAAGTTGCAGCTACACAGCAGCCTCATCGGGGGAGCTGTGCCATTGGGTTTTGACCATGAATTTATAAAACAGCAGAAGTTAACTTTACAAAATCTCTGGGTTCACTATGTGGATGTGGACATGCCATTGCGTATTTTTAAAACGGAGATTGATAGGTTCTTGATTGGTAAGGATTAGAACGGAGATGAGGAAGAACTTTTTCAGTCAGAGGGTGGTGAAGTTGTGGAATTCTCTGCCTCAGAAGGCAGTGGAGGCCAGTTCGTTGGATGCTTTCAAGAGAGAGCTGGATAGAGCTCTTAAGGATAGCGGAGTGAGGGGATATGGGGAGAAGGCAGGAACGGGGTACTGATTGAGAGTGATCAGCCATGATCGCATTGAATGGCGGTGCTGGCTCGAAGGGCTGAATGGCCTACTCCTGCACCTATTGTCTATTGTCTATTGTCTATTGTTACAAGAAGAAGACAGGAGCATGGGGTTGGGAGGGAAAAATAAATCTGCCATGATCGAATGGCGGAGCAGATTCGAGAGGCCAAATGGCTTAATTCTGCTCCAAAGTTTTATGATCTTATGATAACATTGTAATTGAAAATACAGAATAGAAACAGGCCCTTCAACCCACAGCACACGAGGTCAGGATTGAACTCAAGCGCTATGAGGCAGCAGCTCTCCCCAATGCACCATAGTGCCGCATGTTTTTAGTTCATAAGTTCTAGGAGCAGAATTAGACAATTCGGCCATTAAGTCTACGCCATTCAGTCATGGCTCAACCCCATTCTCCTGCCTTCTCCCCACAACCCCTGACACGTACAAATTAAGAATCTATCAATCTGCCATAAAAAATATCCATTGACGTGGCCTCCACACCCTTCTGTGCCAATGAATTCCACAGATTCACCACCTTATAACTAAAGAAATTCCTCCACATCTCCTTCCTAAAGTTATATCCTTTTATTCTGAGGCTATGGCTTCTGGTCCTAGATTCTCCCACTAGTGGAAACATCCTCTCCACATTCCCTCTATCCAGGCCTTTCACTATTCGGTAACTTTCAATGAGGCCTAAGCCTTCTAAGGAAGTTGGTGTGCTTTCCTGGCCATTGCTTCCATATGGCTGGTCCAGGACAAGTTGCTGGTGATATTTACTCCTACGAACTTGAAGCATGTCATGGCACTACATGATGGTATCGTTTGGGGACACCAAATGCAGATGTAGTGATGTCTGAGGAACTTTGACAGGTCTTCTGCATATTTATGTCTCAATATGGTTGAGAAGTCAAGTCTTTACTACCCTAATTCAAAAACAGATCATCTCACAATCAGACACATCAACTGTAAAGGAGTTGCAGACAAATCCTGAAACATTTATATCTCTTTAACAAGTAAAGAATATCAGGACATATAATTCCCACCACATTGCATGAGTGCCTGCCACCCTGCTGTACATAAATAGACAATAGACAATAGGTGCAGGAGTAGGCCATTCGGCCCTTCGAGCCAGCACCGCCATTCAATGTGATCATGGCTGATCAATCTACAAATGTACAAATCAAGTGATAAACATCTTGCTGAAAATCTGGAGTGGGTAGATGTTATTCCTCCATGTTTGAGGGAGGGGGGAAATGCTGGAAATTGCTTTTTTTTTTGTTGAAACTGCAAAATTGCTTTTTTTTTCTGAATAAAACCCTTGTAGCATACTTTATATCAACTAGAAGTGCTTAGTTTCAGAAAAGACAAATTATTAAAATGGCTTTTCAGATTAGATGCAGGGAGAATGTTCCCAGCACCTGAGGATTCAGTGATCAGCGAAATAGTTTCAAATCAGGAATGGTCCATTTGGGACTGAGATGTAGAGAAATGTATTCATCTTTGGAATTCTCTGCCTCAGAGGGATGTGAAGACTGAGAGATTGTGCTCATTCAAGAAAAAAGATCAATAGGTATCCGGACTTTGAGGGAATGCAAAGCTAGGTTTGGAGAATGGCATCGGGGTAGAAGATCAGCCATGGTCTTAATAAATGTGGCAATTGGAATTCAGTCTAGAGGATGAGAATGTAATGCATTTGGGAAGACAAAACAGACAAACAAATGTGTAGAGAAACAAAGAGGTACCAGGAGGTATCACAAAATGCTGGAGTAACTCAGCAGGTCAGGCAGCATCTAGGAGAGAAGGAATGGGTGACGTTTCAGGTTGAGACCCTTCTTCAGACAGATATCAGGGGGGGCGGGACAAAGAAAGGATATAGGTGGAGACAGGAAGACAGTGGGAGAACTGGGAAGGGGAGGGGAAGAGAGGGACTGAAAGTTAGAGAAGTCAGTGTTCATACCGCTGGGCTGCAAGCTGCCCAAGCGAAATATGAGGTGCTGTTCCTCGAATTTGCGGTGGGCCTCACTATGGCACTGGAGGAGGCCCATGACAGAAAGGTCAGACTGGGAGTGGGAGGGGGAGTTGAAGTGCTCAGCCACCGGGAGATCAGGTTGGTTAAGGCGGACTGAGCAAAGGTGTTGAGCGAAACGATCGCCAAGCCTGCGTTTGGTCTCGCCGATGTAGAGAAGTTGACATCTGGAACAGCGGATACAATAGATGAGGTTGGAGGAGGTGCAGGTGAACCTCTGTCTCACCTGGAAAGACTGGGTCCTTGGATGGAGTCGAGGGGGGAGGTAAAGGGACAGGTGTTTGATCTCCTGCGGTTGCAGTGGAAAGTGCCCGGGGAGGGGGTGGTTTGGGTAGGAAGAGACGAGTGGACCAGGGAGTTACGGAGGGAACGGTCTCTGCGGAAAGCAGAAAGGGGAGGAGATGGGAAGATGTGGCCAGTAGTGGGATTGGAGGTGACTGAAATGTTGGAGGATGATTTGTTGGATACGCTGGCTGATGACGTGGAAGGTGAGGACAAGGGGGATTCTGTCCTTGTTACGAATGGGGGGAGGGGAGGCAAGAGCGGAGCAGCGGGATATAGAGTAGGCTCTAGGGAGAGCCTCATATATAATGGAAGAGGGGAAGTCCCGTTTCCTAAAGAATGAGGACATCTCTGATGTCCTCGTGTGAAACACCTCATCCTGGGCGCAGATGCGGTGTAGATGGAGGAAATGGGAGTAGGGGATAGACTTTTTGTAGGAGACGGGGTGGGAAGAAGTGTAGTCCAGATAGCTGTGGGAGTCAGTGGGTTTGTGGTAGATGTCAGTCACTAGTCTGTCTCCTGTGATGTTGATGGTGAGATCCAGAAATGGTCCAAGTATATTTAAGAGCAGGATGGAAATTGGTGGTGAAATTGATGAAGTCAGTGAGTTCTGCATGAGTACAAGAGGTAGCACCAATGCAGTCATCGATGTAGCGGAGGTAGAGTTAGGGGATGGGGCCAGTGTACATCTGGAACAGGGATTGTTCGACATACCCGACAAAGAGGCATAGCTAGGGCTCATGTGAGTGCACCTCATATTTCGCTTGGGCAGCTTACAGCCCAGCGGTATGAACATTGACTTCTCTAACTTTAGATAGTTCCTCTGTCCCTCTCTTCCCCTCCCCCTTCCCAGTTCTCCCACTGTCTTCCTGTCTCCACCTATATCCTTTCTTTGCCCCGCCCCCCCTGACATCAGTCTGAAGAAGGGCCTCGACCCGAAACATCACCCATTCCTTCTCTCCTAGATGCTGCCTGACCTGCTGAGTTACTCCAGCATTTTGTGATACCTTCGATTTGTACCAGCATCTGCAGTTATTTTTCTACACAAGAGGTACCAGGAGGTAAGCTGTTTAAAGTAATGATACTCCCAGAATACTGAATATAGTTCTGTCCATCAGAGTGATAGCACCAGAGAGGGAACAGGGGAGATTTTCAAAGATGTTGCCAGGATACGAGAATCATAGCACTGAGGAGAGTTTGACTGTCCAGGGCTGTTTATTTGGAACATAAGACATAGAAGGGAGATTTAACCTAGATGCATTGAATTATGAGTGTCCACTCCGTGGGATAATTAGATATTTTCCCTCAACAGAAAAATAATGGGGGGGGGGGGGGATAGCAATTTTAATGAACTGTAAAAAACGTTAGAGAGGATTTGAGGACATTTTAATTCACTTGCAATTTATCAGGAGTCTGGAACTGAAAAGCCAATCAAGCAGAAGAACTCTCATTATTGGGAAAAGGAGCAGGATGAGTATTTGGCAACTCAAAAGCTACAAAACCATAGACCAAGAGTTGAAATTTGGTGTAGTTTATTTTTTGGATTAATAGACATAGTGGGCCAAATGGACCCAGTGCAGTACATTTCTGATTATCATGGTTTATCTCCATACTCGTTTTTATATTGATTTGGCCCTTTGTACAAAAGAAAATATTCCTTGCTTTATAGTTATCTGATCAATTTCAAAGAATTGTGACTCCATTCTCAGAAGCCCCAGTGCATTTCAGAGTTATTCACATTAGATTGCCACTGCCAAGTGTCCAGCCATATCACCTGTCTGTTGATGTATTATCAGTCTAGGTAAAAAAATAATTGTGTCACTTCAAAATAATACTCCCTTTGCCCTGTGTCACACATATCTCAAGATAAACAATGGTCCCATTAAAATTAATAGGTACTCTCTTCATCATTCAGGAAAAAAATCCATCTATTCTCTTAACCATTACTCAGTTATGACCCAGAGTTATAGAGTCATAGAGTCATACAACACAGAAACAGCCCTATAGCCCAACTTGCGTATGCTGACCCAGATGCCCCATCGACACTAGTCCCACTTGCCCACATTTGGCCCATACCCCTCTACCACCATTCCTTAAATTTCATATTTCATTTTTCAGGGTAAGTCCATTATTTTGTCAAATAACTTTTGGAAGTTCATTTTACAGTCACTTGAACGTAATATATTCATCAAATTATTCTATAATTAATTTTGTCCTTGCCAATAGTTCTTCTTAACATCTACTGCAGGAGCCATTTGTGTTTATTAGCTGTCTTAGCATATTATATCATTCTGTATCTTGCTGTATTATTTTTGGACACGGGGGTTGTCGTGAGATGAATACATATTTGGGCATAATGGGCATATATGGACTGGGACGAGCCAGAATTAGGAGTATAATTGGAAATGCAGAGACGTGATGCGTCAGACGCAGAGAAGCTGTGGTGGGATACAATTCTTACTAGACATTTGACGGGAGAAATACTAATCTGTTTGTATCATTACTTCAATAAACGACTAATTAAACTGAAACGTCGTGAAGATCTCTGTTGTTGTTTGCATCAAGAACGATCACTCCACTCCTCCATGAAGGTGGCAAGCGGAGAAGACTTCAGTGGGAAGGACTGAAGTTGCCACTACACCTACATTAAACTGACTGACCTGTAGTTACCAGGTTTATCATCCCTTTTTAGAACAGGTGCAATGTGCGAAATCCTCCAGGCCTCAGGCACCAAATGCATGTCCAAAAGAGATTGAAAGATCATAGTCAGAGCTTATCCAATTCTCACCCTTGCTTCCCTCAGCTTTCTCACATTCTTCGCATCTAGATCAGATGACATGTTTAACTTTGGAGTATGCCAATTTATTTTGTACGTCTAATCTATTTTATTCTATCTAGTATCTTTACTTATCCTCCATCTCCAACATACCACTGCAACAGTAACTTTATTTGAATATCATCTGTATGGTGTCTCAAAGTTGTGATTGTTTTTGAGTTACTCCAGCACATATAATGCACCATTGGTATTAAGATCGTCCAGCCTGATAAGGAGATGGTTGCTTGTCACAGGTTCCAACAGGGACCTGGGACCTGTCCCGAAGGAAGGGTGCTGACGCTAAATGTAAAATATCTCCAGAGATGCTGCCTGACCCACCGAGTATATTGGATGTATTCTGGAGAACGATAGCTATAGCTCTTAGGGCTAACAGAATCAAGGGAAATGGGGAGAAAGCAAAAATGGGATAATGATTTTGGATGATCAGCCATGATCATATTGAATGACGGAGCTAGCTCGAAGGGCCAAATGGCCTTCTCCTGCAACTGTATTCTATGAGTTACTTCAGAACATTGTGTCTTTTTTTGTAAACCACCACCTGCAGTTCCATGTTTCTACATTCCCCTGTCGAGGGTGCAGTGCTATTTACATTTTCCATTTCTGGGAACTTGCTCTACAAAGTGTCATCAGTCAACATTAGCAGAGAAGCTAGGGCTCGTTATTTGCAGTTTAATTCCCATCCTATCCCATCTATGTTTAGTCTTACAGAAATACCGCCATTGTAACCTAGCACGCAATACCTCTCACTGGACTTGAGCCTAAAGTGGAATGCCTCTCACTGGACTTGAGCCTAAAGTGGAAAACTTGATCAAAACCAGCAGTCGTGTTTTGTTCCCTGCTTTGTACTAAAAGTAGTCCCCTTTCCAATTTGCCTTCTCTCTGTCTTTCTGATTTAAACTGTGAAACATTTCAAGAACATGAATAATCCAATGGTAGTATGCTAAAAGTTATTACTCATAGTGTGCAATTGACACAATCTATTGTGTATATGAGGCATGGTAACAGTCCAGTTGAGAGCCTTTAATTTGGCATCATAAACTGAACAGAGTGCTAAATGGGAGCAATTTGCACTCGTTATTTTGTTAGATTGCTATTTAATCTAAGGGAAAATGATGCATTGTAAAACCAGGATTGAAGATACAAATTGTGCGATTTAGCAATGCAATGATCCTACCTTTAAGCACTTACGCTACTAGTTTAAAGTATAAAATCACATGGACCTGATTTTGATTAAAAGGTACTCGACCAAGTGGACCTGTTGGGCCCAAACCTCTCCTGCATTGGTGCAGCACCCTCTGTCCCCTCCCCCCCTCCCCTCTCCCCCCCTCCCCTCTCCTCTCCCCCCCACCTCTCCCCCCCATCCTCCCCTCCTCCCCCCCTCCCTCCCCTCCCCCCCTCCCCCCTCCCTCCCTCCCTCCCCCTGCCCTCCCTCCCCCCCTCCTCCCCCCTCCTACCCTCTCCCCTCCTCCCCCTCCCCCTGCCCTCCATTCCCCCTCCCACCCCCCTCCCTCCTGCACTCCCCCTCCCTTCCCCCTGACCCCCTCCCTCTCCCCTCTCCCCTCCCCCTCCACTCCTCCCCCCTCCACCCCCCTCTCCCCTACCCTCCCCCCCTCTCCCTCCACTCCTCCCCCCCCTCCACCCCCCTCTCCCCCCTACCCTCTCCCCCCCTCCTCCATCCTCCCTCCTCCCCTCACCTTCCCCTCCACTCCATCCCCCTCAACCCCCCTTATCCTCCCTCCCCCCCAGCACCCTCTCCTCCCCCCCTCCCCCTCCCCCACCCCCATTCCATCCCCCTCAACCCCCCCTTATCCTCCTTCCTTCCCCTCCCTCCCTCCCTCCCCCCCCCTCCCTCCCAAGGAGATAGATTTAAACTTTAAAATGTGAATAACTAAAAATATAACACCAATTTCAATGAAACTTCTTCCATTAGCACCAAAGGGGACGACGGTGTGTAAGGTGGGCCTAAAACTGTGGCGCTATCGTGTACCGTTTTGGCTGTAATTCAGGAACAAACAAACAAACAAACGAGAGTTTTAGTATATAGATTCAGTCACCTTACTAACTAAGAACTTAGATTCATGAGTTTCCATTATTAAATAATGCTGTGCATTAATCTGGACATAGAAATATAGAAAAATAGATGGAGTAGGCCATTCGGCCCTTCGAGCCAGCACCGACATTCAATATGAGCATGGCTGATCATCTAAAATCAATACCCCGTTCCTGCTTTTTCCCCATATCCCTTTAGCCCTAAGAGCTAAATCTAACTCTCTCTTGAAAACACCCAGTGAATTGTCCTCCACTGCCTTTTGTGGCAGAGAATTCCAGATTCACAACTCTCTGGGTGAAGGTTTTCCTCATCTCAGTCCTAAATGGCCGACCCCTTATTCTATGTTTCTATGTTTCATAAACTGTGACCCCTGGTTCTGGACTCCCCAACATCAGGAACATTTTTCCTGCATCCAGCCTGTCCAATCCTTTAAGAATTTTAAATATTTCTATAGGATCCCCTCTCATCCTTCTAAATTCCAGTGAATACAAACCCAGTCGACCCATTCTATCATCATATGTCAGGTCCCGCCATCCCAGGAATAAACCTAGTGAACCTACACTACACTGCCTCAATAGCAATAATGTCCTTCCTCAAATTAGGAGACAAAAATTGCACACAATACTCCAGCTGCAGTCTTACCAAGGCCTTGTAAGCATGCAGGTACAGCAGGCAGTTAAGAGCGCTAATGGCATGTTGGCCTTCATAACAAGAGGAGTTGAGTATAGGAGCAAAGAGGTCCTTCTGCAGGTGTACAGGGCCCTAGTGAGACCACACCTGGAGTATTGTTTGCAGTTTTGGTCCAAATTTGAGGAAGAACATTCTTGCTATTGAGGGAGTGCAGCGTAGGTTCACGAGGTTAATTCCCGGGATGGCGGGACTGTCGTATGTTCAAAGACTGGAGCGACTGGGCTTGTATACACTGGAATTTAGAAGGATGAGAGGGGATCTTATTGAAACATATAAGATTATTAAGGGATTGGACACGCTAGAGGCAGGAAACATGTTCCCGATGTTGGGGGAGTCCAGAACCAGGGGCCAAAGTTTAAGAATAAGGGGAGGCCACTTAGAACGGAGACGAGGAAAAACTTTTTCACTCAGAGAGTTGTAAATCTGTGGAATTCTCTGCCTCAGAAGGCAGTGAAGGCCAATTCTCTGGATGCTTTCAAGAGAGAGCTAGATAGAGCTCTTTAAGAAAGCGGAGTCAAGGGATATGGGTAGAAGGCAGGAACGGGGTACTGATTGTGGATGATCAGCCATGATCGTAGTGAATGGTGGTGCTGGCTCGAAGTGCTCAATGGCCTACTCCTGCACCTATTGTCTATTCTACAATTGCAGTAGGACCTCCTTGCTCCTAAACTCAAATCCTCTCACAATGAAGGCCAACATGCCATTAGCTTTCTTCACTGCCTGCTGTTCCTGCATGCTTACTTTCGGTGACTGATGTACAAGCACATCCAGGTCTTGTTGCACCTCCCCTTTTCCTCATCTGATACCATTCAGATAATAATCTACCTTCTTGTTCTTGCCACCAAAGTGGATAACCCCACATTTATCCACATTATACTGCATCTGCCCACTCACCCAACCTGTCCAAGTCACCCTGCAGCCTTATAGCATCCTCATCGCAGCTCACACTGCCACCCAGCTTTGTGTCATCCGCAAACTTGGAGATGTCACATTTAATCCCCACATATAAATCGTTAATATTGTGTTCCTTAATATCGTTAACCATTGTGTTTCTTTTATATCATCTCCCTTGTTCCCACATTTGCTTTGTCTATCATCACAGGATCCAAAAAAGTTAAATTATAGTAGACACAAAAAGCTGGAGTAACTCAGCAGGACAGGCAGCATCTCTGGAGAAAAGGAATGAATGGGTGACGTTTCGAGTCAAGACCCTTCTTCAGTCACCCATTCTTCTCTCCAGAGATGCTGTCTGTCCTGCTGAGTTACTCCAGCTTTTTGTGTCTATCTTTGGTTTAAACTAGCATCTGTAGTTCCTTCCAACACAAGTAAAATAATAGGCTAGAGATGTCTCAAGTTCCCACAACTTCACAGCCACAATTGGTAGGCATGAGAGAATTGGCATGGCACAATGGAGGCTTCGCATGTACAGAACCCAATTTATGTTCACAATTACTGTCAATTCCAACAGTATCTGTTGAACTCTCATGGATATTACTTGCATGAGAATGAAACTTCTCATCTGGAAACTTTGCCCCAGACATGTTATCACCCAAACCTGACATAACTTATTTGTGTAACGTTTTGCATTAGAAATGAAAGCAGCTTGACAACATGGCCCCTTAATTCTACTCAGCTTTTAGTAAGCTCGTTTATCTAGATTTTCCATTTCAAAGAATGATTGCCGACCTCCCAAAGTGTTGCAGTGTTATTTTTTTAGGTGCCGAAGCTGTCACTGGTGCCGGAGTGGCCGCTGTTAAATTCCCCGCTAGTTAAAATTCTCCGCTGTTTATTTTGTGTTTTTTTTTTTACAGAGGTGCCGGAGCGGCGCTCCATTGAGCTCCGGCAGCACTGTACCCCTGCCCACCCCCAGCTCCTATACATTCTTTGGTTTCAATATTTATATTCATAATCTGTGCATTGCTGTCAATACTAGCATTTCTTGCCCATCCGTTATTAACCTTGAGAAGATGTGGATAGTTCTGCTACAAAGCATGTTTACATAACATAAATTGAATATAATGCCGGCAATACACATGCCAATTTAGTTACAACACGATTTCGATCAGGAATTTAAACTTAAAAGTTACTTTGGGAATTAACAAGTAGAAAAATGATATATTGGATTTAAACTGTATATTCCTTTATGTCCCCTATTTCCACATTACTTCCCATAGTGATCAGACACTATTGTCTCTTAAGAACACAGCCTGCTACTTTAACTGTGGGTGGTCAATGTACTAAAAGCAGTCCCCTTTACAAACTGACAATTATTAGCAATATTGGAAAAAAATGAGCTTGAGGATTTTGTTCATAGATTCATGCAGTGGAATTGAGGTGCTGTGTTTGGATAAAGTGAAAAATGGCTAAAGGGAGTTAAGGTCAGCAGTTTAGTTTGATATTTTACCATTTAAAGGTATGTTTAAAGAATGAAATTGATGTCAAAAGTTAGTGATTTTATTTGATTGTGTTGAGGCGTGTTTACTGCGAACTTGCTTGTATTTAGCATTAAACTAAAACTTATCCAGAGGATTTAGACCACCATGGTGTAGTAAATGACATGCTCCATCAAATACAAATGTGAAAATGGTGGAATGTAATGATGACGTCCAGCTCAAATCATAGTTCCCATTACATTCACCCATCTTTCAAACAAGGGAAGGCATATTTTGCGTAGGCACCATGCGAGATACGATTACAGGACTGAACACAAAGAAAATACAAACATCGTAACATACCAAGATTCCCCATACACTTTCATTTCTGGCATTTCTACACTAGCATTTCTTCCCAGAATGGATCTGCACCAAGTTTCTTTCTAAAATGCTGGTTAAAATACATTTTAGAGCAGTGGAGGATAGTTGGAACGGAAAACATTCAAATTAGCTGTGAAACAGAGTAATTAAAATTATAAAGCATTGCAATCTCATCAAACACTCAGTCAATTTTATGGTGGGCTGATGCCAGCCATGGAAATATTTAATTATTGTAATGTTTTTATTGTTGCAGTTGTATTCAAATATTTACTACCGACAGTTGTCTTAAACATATTTTAATGTTTCTTTGCTGCAGACATGAAAATACATTTGAATCTATTTAACGAGATCATAATAGAGGACATATTTTTTAAATCAAACCAGTACAGTACTACAAACAGAAACTTGCATTTCTTGAGCACATTAAACAAAACACAAATACATCGATACATTTCAAAAGACCACTATTAAAAGCGATAGATAATATAAAAATGCTTTGGTATGAATATAACCTTGCTGCAGCCTGTACATTTTCCAAACATAGCAGCTTGATTTGAAAAAATCAACTTCCCATTCTCCCTATTCTCCTTTAAGAACTAGCAGCATTGAGTTTGTATATGTAAAAAAAACATCAATTTTTCATGTAATTTTAAGACATCCGTTTCCATTTGTTCTGAGCATCAGTAGGATGAAACACATCACATATTTTTAAAATATCAATGCCACAAAGGCACAGCTTTATTTAACTGAAAATCAAAGTATAACATTTTGTGTTTTAAGCATCATTTTAAAAAGCAACGAGTAATATCGTCACATTTATAGCAGTTTAAGTGACCTTCATTTGTACTTCTTTAAAGACAAAAAACGCTTGGAAGTTTCCAGGAGGCCTCTCAGATCTGGGTGAAGATATTGGTAAGTGCATATAAATAAAACAGTTATGAATCATGCATTAAGCTAACAACAAGAATATCATTCTACTGCCTCCTGACCTTTAAATAAGGGGAAGGAATTCTTTAACCTTGAAGTTACTTTTGTTTATATTCTGATGATCTGGTTTTATATTCCTTTAGCATTGGCTGTTGAATTTTGATTCGGAATCAAAATTTATTTCCACTAAACAAATATAGATAGATGTGGTTTTACAACAGTTTCAGAAAGAATATTTGATTTACTAAAGACAAAATTTTAAATTAAAAGGAACAAAGTCAGGACATTGCTGAGGTATTAAAACTTCTTGAAACTGAAATCTAGATTTGGTTGCATTCACCAAGACATGTTTGTTAAAGCGAACCAGTTTTTGGAGGAACCCTAAAGTGTACATCTCCGAGTCTCAACAGCAGCTTAGCACTCCAATAGAAAAAGTATTACTAATGTAAATGTCAGTTTACAACCACCATTTCATTGTTTTAACAAGGTGGTCTTCTATTTTGAAAGGCTACTCCCTGCCCAAAAACTGGAAAATGTGGCCATTTTATTATAGAATGGTTGATAAAAAGCATCTACATTTGCTTATTGCTACTTCTCTCCATTTCCAGGTGGATTTGAAAGTACAATTGCAATGTTTCATCGATGAATTGTTACATTCATTCTGCCAGAAATTCAATAATTTCTCAGAGAATTCATGTAAAATAAATCATAATCATGTTTCTCAATTACCATTGGAACATATGGTAGTGCCCTTTCTCAGTATATTGTTGCAAGAGGAATGCATTGAATAATTCTGAAGTTTGTTCACATTAACACAAATTATTTCAGCTGTTCTTTTTCCGCTGTCAGAGAATGTAAATAATTTGCGCAAACATCAGTGTGTAATCAAAAAGTGAAAACTACAGATGCAAAATGAAAACACGAAATGATGGAAATACTTGGGTCAGGTAACATCCGTGGAGAGGAAAACGGTTAACATTTCAATTTCATGATCGGTTATCAAACAGAAACATTAACTCTGTTCCTTTTTGTTCCACATACTTCCTGACCTTGTGTAGATCAAGCATTTTCTTTATTTCCATTAAAAGTCAGTGTGTATGCTGTATAATCAAGCAAAATCGGTTTTATAACTTGATTTCTGTATACTAAAATAAATATTCACATTGGCATGGGATTTGGTATTAGTGTTAATGGTTTTGTAATGGTACAGAATGGTTTTATTCAACAGAGTTAGCAGTTCCTACTGGAGATTCACTCAACTCTTTCTGCTAACCTGTTACTGCATTGTACCAATCAGGTTCAAGGCTTACACATGAAATTCTATGTAAAAACGTTTTTTATTTCTCAAGGCATTAGCATCAGGCTAAATGTTGAGTTGGTCATGAACAAAAATGCATTGCACTTCAAGAATTTCTGAATTGCTGCTGGTGTATCTCGGATGCATTAAATCAGAAAAAGAATCCTAAACTACTTTTAAATGAGATGGACAGAATCAAATTAATTGATAATACGCACCTTTCACTGTTCATATATTTGCTTGTTTTATTTGTAATGTATAAACAAATTTTCAGTAAGTATTTAAATAATATGGAAAAGCATGTTCCTAACTAACTCTTACCCTGTCTTTTAAAGCTAGCAGCTCAGTAAATGTACACTTAATCTTTCTGTCCACCTAAGTAATCTTCAATTTTCTAATTAACAAGTTTAGACAAAATTAGTTTTTTGTTCAACTAAACTATTGTCTTACTAAAAATATTAATATGGGGAATAGGGCTTCAGAAAATGGCACATTGTATAAAATGAGCAACAGAATCCTATGGACCATATACCTCAATTATCACTGTCATTGACAAATGCTTCACTGTGTGTAATCTGCTCCTCAGCCATCCTCTTATTCCCAATTTACAATACCAATTCGGCTTAAGAATGATCACTTGCAATTTTGTGCAACCTTCTGATTTAGAAAACAGCTACTAACAACCTTGAGTATTGCCCAAATAGGTGAGCAGTAACAAAAAAACCATCTTAACATCTAAATGCATAATACACAATTGTTGATTTACACAAAAGTTAAACCAGTCCTATCCTAAAATGAAAAATAGCCAAGCAGTGCTTAATTAAGTCACTAATGTATTTCAAACATGGTACATAGAAAACATTTCAGAATAATGTAGAATTTATTCCTCTGGATACAAATCAGTTCAAGGGATGCATTAATGATCTGGTTTCAATATTCTTAAATTCCATTAATTTATACTACCATATAGTATACAATGTTTTCTCTGGTAGAACATTGAATAGTACAGCACAAGAACAAGCCCTTTGGCCCACAATGTCTGCTGAGCATGATGCCAAGACCATCCCTTATCTACCTGCACATATCCCTCCATTCCTGGCATATTGATATTCCTATCGAAAAGCCTCTTAAATGCCACTACCGCATCTGCCTCAACCACCACCACCCCTGGCAGCACAAGGCTGTCACCACCCACTTTTTAAAAAAAACCTGTCCCACACATCTCCTTTAAACTTTGCCCCCCTCACCTTGGTATCGAATAACAGCTGTAATGTTTTTCTACTTAGGAAATAAATCACCATGCATCATTTCTTAAGTGCAATGAAGGTTCTGGATTTCATGAAAATTACACTTAATTTCTGTCAAAAATCCAACAATTTGCATGGCTGGATGATCTAGTTGAACAATCCACCTTTAACTGTACATGACATAAAGGTGCACTGTTTAACTAGATCACAGACACAATTTGTTGGACAAAACTCAATGTAATTTGAAGTGGGTCATTAGATTTTTGACCAACCCCGCTCCTTTGAAAAATATTCCATTCACACTGAAACTGTTGATATCAATGTTTCGTGTTCCTGTAATTAATCCTTAAACATTTTAAGCAAGCGTATTTAATTTTCACAAGACATTTTTCACAATGTTTGCAATTAAATCTGCGTGTTGATTCTAGGTGAAACAGCAGTACGAGAAGTCTTTGAAGAGACTGGGATAAGATCCACATTTAAATCACTTCTAAGCATCAGGCAACAACATAACCATCCAGGAGCCTTTGGGAAATCTGATTTGTATGTCATTTGTCGTTTGAAAGCTCTCTCGTTTGACATCAATTTTTCCCAAGAAGAATGCATACGGTGTGAATGGCTGGACCTTGAGGAGCTGACTAGGACAGAATATGCAACACCTATAACCAGCAGGATAGCCAAGCTATTGCTATATGGATGTAGGGAAGGCTTTGACAAGATTGATTTAAAAATGACAGAGATTTCAGCCATTTATACTGGTCGCCCCTACAAACTTTATTCCAAAACATTACCGGAGAAATTTGAGAATTTGAAATCAAACGGGCTCTGAATAAAACGACATCTACTAGAAATGCCATATTCCATTGAATCTAATCTGTTCAAATCAATAATAACAGAAGTACATCAGTACATCACTGATGAGATTTAAATTGGGTAAGATGTTACTCTCCTTAATGTGCAGAATTTCGCAATGCTTTTAAGATATGCTCACATCTCATTGCAGCTCTTCAATTCTGAAAATAACATTAAATTCCAAGTCTCATAATTGAACATTTTTAATTTTAAGTTAGAAAGGAGCATCCTAAAATGCCTCAAACTGAACATGGTATTACTGAGATTTCACCTTTTCCTTTATATTAAATATGAACTTTAGCACATTTACATCCTTTTGTAATTGGCAAATTGTAATTGGCAAAAAGGGGGGATTGCTGACAGAATGTTTTGCTAAAATTGTAACATCTTAAATTTATATCACCTGTTTATAACCAGTGGTCTCTGAGGAAGTATCAATCTTTATCAAAAATATCTCAGTTAATCTTCACCTTGGCCTAATGTTTCACCGTGTGACTTTATTCCTTCCCTTTTCAGCTGATGTAGACCGCCACCTCTACTCAGTTAAAGATTCTAATATTGGGACAGGAGAATGTTGGGACAGGAGAACTACAAGAGGTCCAAAGTGGCAGAATAAGATCTGAGAATTGCACACCTGGAACATGTTCCAAAGATGGAAAGTATATAGTCATGGGGGAATCTGAAAAGTTAGCTGAGAGTTTAAATTCAAGATGATGTCTGGGAATTAATATGGTTCAGCAACCATGGGTAGATTAGTGAACAAGACTTTAAAAAAACCCTGTCAGCTAATTTTCCATAAGATCAGCTTGGTATGAAAACAGTGACAACGGAATACAAAATGTGTGCTGGGACCAATAACAATAGAAACATGCACAGAGTCAAATTTGAAAATAGTACTGTTCGAACTATTTTCAGTTAACATTAGGAACGATGAAGAATGTCCAAATTGAAACAAAAGAGAAAGCAAGAAGGACAGATGTAATCGTATTCTTCATAATCTCTCTATAATTGTCAAGCTGGTATTGATCAATGAGGGGGAGAGGAGTGCAAGGTGGAAGTAAGAAAGAGATAGTTTTCGGCCCTTGAACTTTTAATCTGCACCGTCCCTATAATGTTACAATATATTCTGGATTGTTTATTTGTGCTACCTGATGTACTCGAGTATATGATATGATTTGTCTGGTTAGCATGCAAAAAAGTTGGGCACTGTATCTTGGTACACGTGACAATAATAAACCAGTACCAAATGAATTTGGACTCCATTTATTTCTAACAGAGGGTTAAAGAAACTATTTTTGTGAGGGTGAAGTTTTGTATTTAGTTGAACACTAAGTATTGTACTCGGTATAGTCTCACATAGTCCTGAACATGTTAGATATACAAATCCCTTCACTATAACATTTCATAATATAAAATGGTGTATATTCAATGTATCAGAAAGCATGTAATACAAAAGGGTTCTTTTTAAAAAAAAAACATATGGGGTTTTAGCGAATATCTAAAAGATAGCTTTTCTAGATGATTACGACCATAGCCATGAAGAACTAAAGGGCAAACTAAATTTACAAAAATCTCCATTATACAATCTACATTTGTGGTTACTTTACGCAGATCTATAATTTTCGAAACATGCAGAACTGTAAGTAAATACAAGGAAAGTGAAATTGCATTCCTAACTGAACAAGGAGCACTTTCCCCACACCTTTTGATGGGGATTGATGGTACATGCAGAAGATTACATATTTAGAATGTCGTGAATACCACATGGAGCAACGAACCAATTAATTATTACCGTTTATATAAAAAACAAAAATATTTTAATCTGGCTGTACAGAAGTATTTGGATATGAAAATAGAATTCTGAATTCTTTTCATGCTTGCAATCAAATAATTTAAGCCAATCAAACATCATTTGACCAGTGGCCACACATTAGTGTATGTATCCATTCTCCCAAATACTGTAGCTCTGCATCAACTGTTTCTTTAAATCAAATTATACAGCTGTTAGATATTATTAACAATTATTACATAAACCAATATATTGGGTTATACAAAGAACATTATTAAATTAGTGTTTATCTCTGTACCATTTAAAGAACCAAAGATGTGATGATGCTTTATTAAAATCACATTTTATGTAGCTTGATAGTGCACAGTTCATTTACTGCAGTTTGTAAGACTACCCAAACAACACAAGACCATGGTGACACATTACTGTATACATTTATACCTTTCACAGCAATAAAACAGTCATATCAAAAGTTAAATCATCACTCCTTAAATTAAAAAGAAAAGCTGGAATTGGATTATTATGAACACTTTGCAGACATTGGCAGAAACAGAATCGCCTTCTGTCCTAGTCCAGTTCTTGGTCCAAGTTTGTACTGTCCAGTCCTTTTGAGAGCAACATACCAATTTTCATATTTCTTTGAACGATAGGTGTTGTAGTTATTTGGCTCCAATCGTTCATGAAAGAAGCATTCGTCGGTTGGCAATTTCTGAAACAACAAATAAAAACTGCAGTTAATTTCCTAGAAAGACAAGGTAGATGTACCTTGAAGAGATAAACTCATAGGTAGATGTACCTGCAGGTCAAGCAGCATCAGTGGAGAGAGAAACAAAACTTATTTTAGGTCAGGGTTTCTTCTTCACTAGTGAAACAAGCATGTTTTAACATTGCAGAGGGGTAGATGGAGAGAACTATTAGCAAACTACAATTATTAATGGAAAAATTATTTTTAAAACAACAGCTGGAACAATATAAAGAAATAATCTGAAATACCTGTGAAGCAAAAAAGGCATCAAAATTTGTGGAGTTGCGAACAGTGAAAAGACTCAAAAGGAAACAGTGGGATTTAGATCGGTTACAGTTATGGACAGTGAAGTGGCAGCAGAATTTGAGATGTCGATCCGACTTCATCCAAGCAAGTGTGAAATGTTGCACTTTGGGAGGGGAAAGTATACAGTTAACAGCCAGACCCTTAGCAACATTGCTGTTCACATACATCTTGGGATCCAAGTCTGTAGCTTGTTGAAAGTGTCAACACAAGCAAATAGAGAGGTAAAGAAGGCATCAGGTATACCTTCTTTCAATCAGTCAGGGCATTGAGTGGAAGAGGCAGGAAAGTATAATGCAGCTTTATTGGACTTTGGTTAGGATGCATTCAGTACTGAGCACAATTCTGGTCACCCTAAAGCAACAAGGATGTGGAGGCTTTTGAGAGGGTACAGAAAAGGTTTATTGGATTGCTCTTGGATTAGAGGGTATTAGTTATAAGCTTTTAGATTTGAGCCCTCCACAAGTCAAGGAAACAGCATCAACAGTTATACTGCAAAGAGGCTCTTTGGCTTAATATGGGGTGCCTATCCGAGTTAGTCCCATATCCTTTTAAACCGTTCCTATCCATCTAACCATTTCAAACATTTCAATTGTACCTGCTTCTACGACTTCATCTGGCAACTCATTCTATCTTCCCACTGCCCTGTGTTAAAATCATGCCTCAGGTCCTCTTTAAATTTTTCCCCTCACCTTAAAACTCAAGTTTTAGACCTCCCCATCCTGAGAATAAAACTGACCATCCACCCATGTCAGTCATGATTTTATAAAACTCAAATGCCACCCTTCATTGTCCTTGCAGAAACTGAAAATGAATTTCATTGCAGAAACTGAAACCTTCCTGATGGGCTGCGGCTGGGGACTGGGAACGCGGCCGGGGCCTTTATCGAGGCGCTGCGGTCTCGATGCCTCCTGGATTGCCACGTAGAAGCTTGGCCAGGGCCTCGCAGGTCAGCGGAATGGCCGATGGAACCCGCGGCTGGGGCCTGGGTCGGCACCACGGAGACATGAAATGGGGCGTCAACAGCAGTGAGGCCTCAGCGGCGGTGAAACACAGTTGAAGCAACGATGATGGGGCCTTGGTGGTGGTGATGCCTCGCGGGTAGACCCACGGTCGATGGTCGATAAGAGCGTGGAGGACCACCGTGGGGGGGAGGGTAACAACAATGGAGGATCCGGCGCAGGGGGAATGCCGTGAGGTAGGTCGGGGGGAAAACAATAGACAATAGGGGGGTGGGGGGGAGACAAAGGACAATGGGGACCCGGCGTGGGGGTGAACAAAAGGAGGAGCCATCCCAATGCTGACAGGTCCTACTGTCAAAATCTCCACCTGTATCTTTCACGCGACTAACGTTAGGCTCACTCGCCTGGTGTTTCTTATAAACGTATGTAAATGCAGTGCCTCATCTTGATCTTTTTAGCTCCTCAAGTTACACTGTAAATAAACACGAATTATTAACCCACATTTCCAATATGTCTTTAAATTTCATTATAGAAGTATTGTTTTTTTAAAAAACAGATCTACAGGTTTTAAAAGGGGGCTGAATTACAAGCGTATATACTTGGCCAATTATCCCCTTCCTTTTAATTATAATTCAACTGAGCTCCCCCTATGGCGTTGACACCTGTACACAAGGTCAACTTTAAAAATAAAATAAAAAGAATTTCAAGTATTTTGCATTTAGCGACTCTCGTGTTAATATTACTCGGCATACATTTATGAATGTTTAAAAATTATGGCAATCTTCTGATATGGGAAAACAGTGCAAGAATGTCATTGTTACCGGTTCATTAAACAATCATTATTTCAGGAAATAACTGACTGAGATTTCCATTGTCCTTTTTTTTTCACAAACAGCACCTCTTATTTTACATTTGATTGGAGGCCCAATGGGCAATCATTTATTTTAGACATATTAAATTGCAGTTGCAGGGAGAAGTGACAGTCAAGCTTGAAAGGTACAATTAGGAAACGTCATCCTTCACTGTACTAACTGTAACTCAGCTCGTCACATTATCCCCAAGCTGAGGGATGCCAGGGTCACAGTGTACTTCAGAGGTTCAAATATAAACATCTAGGCTGACCCTCCAATATCTCATGAGGAATTGCTGTATTGGTGGTGAGATAATCTTTCAGATAATACGTTGAATGAAACCCCATCTGCCCTTTCAAGTGCAATGAAAGAGTGCACTGGCATCTTTTACAAGAGCAGGAGAGTATCCCAGTGCCTGATGAACATTTAACCCTCAACATCACTGAACCACATTATTTGGTCGTTACCACATTGACTTGTTTGTATAGCTTGTTAAATGCAAATTGACTGCCAGAAATCTTATATTACAACAGTGACTACACTCAAGAGTTTTTATTTTGTAATTCACTTCGGAATACTCTGAAAGAGGCTTAAAAGTTGCAAGTTTCTCTTCCTCTGGATCTTATTAAAAAATATATATAAATACACAGGAGCTCAAATTCTAGCAACGATGATTTCGCTGATCTGCAAAACTCATTTCCCTCAAGTTTATTCTGAGGTTATGTTACTGTTGGAAAAGTAGCAAAAATGTACCGCCTGTGAATATTTCCATAAAGCAAAATTTAAGAGTAGTGTTGCAACAACTGAATGTGAATCAGGTAAAATAATTACCTGGGAATCTGTTGTAAATATGCAGCATAGATATGCATGATTATTTTTAAATCCAAATATGTAAAGTTAACTCAGAACTCCAAAGTTTGCATTTTAAATTGAATTCAAGTGTCAAACTTTTTTTAACTGCCTCAAATAATTCAACTGTACATTCCTTTGAAACAAAGTCCCCTTTTGAATCTACTTGTTTTCTATCATCTTAAATATAGGCCGCTATTCTGTGCTCTAATGTAATCTTTACACCAGAGGTAGTGGTTGAATATATGCTCCTCTCATGATGGAACTGCTAAGACATAGGCAAAGAACTGAAGAAACAGGAATAGAGAGAATGGAAAATAAGAGCAATACCCAAGGCATCGGGGAGGGGGGGTGGGGGGGAAATAACAAGTTAAAAAAGTTGAATATAAAAACTGTAGGTGATGCTGTTTCCTTGCTACCAGTTATAATTTGATCACAAAATGCTGGAGTAACTCAGCAGGTCAGGCAGCATCTCGGGAGAGAAGGAATGGGTGACGTTTCGGGTCGAGACCCTTCTTCAGACCCTCCTCTTCTCCAATTTCCTCCCTTTACCCCTCTTGAAGATAATAACTGACACTGAAATACAGCTACAGTAAACAGAATTAGTGATTACAGCTCAGACATTACCAAATGGCCAGTGTGTGAGCCTTAATTGCATCTTTTCAAATATGTCGGTCTGTACATTTTTGGATCCATGGCAAGGCAGAATGCACACTTGCTTTGTCCAAGGACAAGGGTTTGTGATTTATTTTTTAAATTTTGTGCTTCAGTCTCTTAATCTGCAGAAGGTCCCACGAAAGCCTGTCAGAATTGGCCTCAATGCTCATTGAGGAATACAAACATGACAACATATAAAGCACATCGTTTTTTTCTTCAAAAAGCCACAAGCTTGCTGGACAAAATGTAAATGTTTCCTCCACTATGCAAAGCAACTTTGATTACTAAGATGCAAGTAACATGAATATGAAGGCCTTTCAAAATAACTCCAAAGATAATGGCGCTCACCATTATTTATGCCTCCATGGCATTACACAATAAAATATTAATATCCACAAGATCCTGTCCAATTGGCTACACAAGATAACTTTATTTCACTGTGCCTCTATTGACATGAACTGAGTCCCTCAGACCTGAAATGTAGATTACTAATAAACCCACCAGAGATATTTGAGGGCATGTTAGAGGCAGTCTAAGTACCCTTTTGACAATATGATAATTTTATTAATTGTTGATATTCCATTATTTACAGATGAAGACCTTCATCCCACTTGTCTCCCTTTCTCATTATCTCAATTTTGCAAACCAACTTTTCATTTTCCACCCAATTTGGAACTGCAATTAATTCACCTTCCACCTCAGTCAATGCTTTGTTTTATCACCCACGGCTTGCATCTCCTAGCTAAAAATTGAAGCTTGTTCTGTTCACTGAAGCATTAGATTTTATCATCTTCTTTGTGCTGTCCTCAACTCACTTTGAGAGTTTGGAGGGGTCGAAACACAGAAATTAACTAGTTAGCTGCCAATGTTTATGCCAGAATAAATTCAACTGTGGCAAATGGTGACTGGATTTTGAGCCACATCTGAACGCAACCTAGCTCTAATTTATATGCACATATTCCAAAAAGGATCACAAGAAGACCCAACAGACCACAGACGCTGTAAACATAAACTGCTGGAGAATTCAGCAGGTCAGGCAGGAACTGCGGAGGAAAATGGATAAGATGATATTTTGGGTTGGGGCCCTTCAGACTGAAATAGATGGGAGATAGCTGGTAGAAATGGATGTCTTCACTTATCACCTGCAGCCTTGTCTATCATCTCCATGCTTCTCCCCACTTGACTCGTCTGCAAGTTCATTTCCCTCTACTGATGCCGCCTGACTTCTACAAGCTAACACTTAAAACTTTTATAGTTTACAGATGTGGGCTCTTGAGGGAACAGAAAACATTTCACATACATAAAGATAGTAACACAGTGTTCAACGTTCCAACAAAATGGATCTTGGTTCACAAGTAGCATGAATAATTTGATAAATAATTTTGCTTAAGCATGAAGTCTTGCATTCTGGAGACGAGGAGAAAGCTAGGTCCTGCCTCCTCTAACAATCAACAAACAATAGTGGATGGGCAGCATGTGGGTGTTCACCGACTTTGGAGATGTTAATTAGTGCAATGGGAAATATCAGAAGAACCACTATTCAACTAATCTAATGTTTTAAATTCATTCTTTACAACTGCAAATCAATGATAAAACTGTTGTGTGCAACCTCCATTTGTGCTTAAGAACTTGTTGGAGGGCAATGTGATGCATACCCACAGTTGGACCCACAGAGCATATCGCTGAGCAACTGCCAGCAATTAGAAAGCCAGAAACTGACTATTTTTTAAAACATTTTTTTCCCCAATGATGCTGTACCATTAATTCTCACTCGCTCATCCTCCCCTGCCCAAGCAGACTTGCAGCAAGCACCAACCACCGATTTAAAATATTAATTTTTTTTTTTTTTTAAAGAAAAAATATACTTTTAAGTCCTGTTTTACTCCATCCTGGTTTTGGTAGTTGCTGTTCTTTTCCTCACAGATTTGTATGCAAACATATTTTTTATTGCCGGGTTATTCCGATGTTTGGTATCCTAACCACACGGCCTCAAGCCAAAGTAAACCAAAACCTGAAGCAGTGCATAATTGGTCCAATCCATTTAATGGTCCATCTCTAATGTGAGGACTATCCATCAATTCTGAAGATTTTGAATTCTGCAAGATCCCCACTTCCCAAAAGGACAATGACATTTGACGAATGTGAATACTGAGCTCTCCAATTTCTCCACCAGATTGGCATTCTTCCTAAGATAGACACAAAATGCTGGAGTAACTCAGCAGATATCCACTTTTCTGAACAAAGTGGATAGGTGACGTTTTGCATTGAGAACCATCTTCAGAATCTCTTCCTTTCTTTTTAATTACTTTGCAAAAAATTTTAAACACCTGTTTTCACTTTTTTATTATGGAGTATTGTGTGTAGGTTGATGATTTAAAAAATGAATTTAATCCATTTTAAAATAAGGCTGTAAAGTAGCAAAATGTGGAAAAAGTGAAGGGGTCTGAATACTTTCTGAAATGGTAACTAAAGACAATTTCAGATTTGTCCAGTTAATAGCACTAATTTTCTGAACAACCCTGCAGATTCATCCAAAATTAGTACTGGAGCAAAACAGTTCCAAGAAAAGCAAAAGTGGTCTCCAGTATGTTGAACTTTTGCCTGATATCATCAGCTTCTTTTTGAGGAGTGTTTAGTTTGAGTTGCTGCATCATTTATTGTTGATAGTTTTCTTTTGCATCTGAAGTATTGCTGCCAATTGTGCTACATCATCTGGAAACGCTTAATCTAAATGTTGTTTCAGTCTTGTTTCAGTCCACATCCTTTTACTCATACACATTTTGAATAACAGGAGTCATTAGACATATCCTTGCAGAATACTCACTTATTCCATTCTACGGTTGTCCTTTTGGCATTTCTGTAAATGAGTTTCTCCAACTCAAATTATTAAATCACAAGGAGCAACTTCTGTGCACCATGCCCTTTCTCACACCACAGCAGTGTTTTTAGTATTCTGTGCTCCCACTCAACCACCTTTGGTTGCTGGTCTCCAGAAATGGAATGAACAGACTCTGCTCAGGCCAGATGACCACTATTTATGCAAAATAGTCTGAAGAAGGGTCTCGACCCGAAACGTTACCCATCCCCTCTCTCCTAGATGCTGCCTGACCTGCTGAGTTACTCCAGCATTTTGTGGTACCTACTATTTATGCAAAGTTCAATTGTTACACTCTCTTGTGAATCAAAAACTTGTTTTTAATAAAAACCTGCTTTTAGTTCAAGTCTGATCTGCTGACCTTTTCCCAAAAATTGACCTTTAAAAATGTCAGCCAAAGCATCCATACTGAATTTATGGTCCACATGGACTATATTTGTATTTCAGTTGCAATACAAATTCAAAATAATAAGTTTACAAATGAATGGGGTTTCATGTTTGCTGCTGCCTTAATTTGCATTTGCATTACTTAATGTTTCTCTTAATCTGATGTTTTTACAGCTGGGAGGAAATGAGAAGTAAATGAAGTGTGTTAGTAGATCAAAAGCTTCTGTAACGTCTATTGCTAATTTCAATGTGCAGGGCAATGATTTAATTGTTGCATGATGTTCCTTTTCATTTCAAAGAGGCCATTCTTTAACAATACAATACATCTTTATTGTCATTGTACAGGGGTACAACGAGATTGGGAATGCGCCTCCCATACGATGCAATAAATTAATTAGTTTAAACAACAGCAACCCAACAAAACAAATTGTAACAGTTTTAAGACAGAATAAAGTGCAAGTAGATCTGTGCCGGATCACTGTGCAATGTGACCATCCGGCTCAGCAGGTCCAGTTCATAGCAGCTATGGCTCTGGGGATGAAGCTGTTCCTGAGTCTGGAGGTGCGGGCGTAGAAGGCCTTGTATCGTCTGCCCGATGGAAGGAGTTCGAACAGACTGTTGCAGGGGTGTGAAGAGTCTTTGTGGATGCTGGTGGCTTTTCTGAGGCATCGTGTGTTCTAGATGCCCTCCAAGTCTGGTAGCTGTGTTCCGATGGTCCTCTGAGCTCTATGGACTACCCGCTGAAGAGCTTTCCTTTCTGCCTCCGTGCAGCTGAGGTACCACACAGGGATGCCATGCGTTAGGATGCTCTCTATGGTGCAGCGGTAGAATGTCGTCAGCAGCTGTTGGGGTAGACCAGACTTTTTCAGTGTTCTTAGGTAGAACAATCGTTGCTGTGCCTTCTTGACCAGCGCAGCAGTGTTATTGGACCATGTTAGGTCCTCCGAAATGTGAGTGCCCAGAAACTTGAAGCTAGACACTCTCTCCACACTGTCCCCGTTGATAGAGATCGGGGCGTATTCCCCGTTATGTGACCGTTATCAGCTCCTTGGTCTTGGAGGTGTTTAGGGACGGGTTATTATCTGAGCACCAGTCCGTCAGGTTCTGCATCTCTGCTCTGTATTTTGTTTCATCACCGTTGGTGATAAGCCCGATCACCGTTGTGTCGTCTGCAAACTTGACAATGGTGTTGGTGTCGAATGCAGGAACACAGTCGTGTGTGAAGAGGGAGTAGAGCATGGGGCTCAGAACACAGCCCTGTGGTGTGCCGGTACTCAGGGTGATAGTGGAGGACAGGTGCGGGCCCATTCTCACTGCCTGCGGTCGCTCCAGCAGGAAGTCCAGGATCCTATCGCATAACGACGAGCTGAGGCCTAGCTGGTGGAGTTTGGTGATGAGCTTGGTGGGGGTGACCATGTTGAAGGCAGAGCTGTAGTCTATGAATAGCATCCTCACGTACGTGCCCTGTCTCTCCAGGTGAGTCAGGACAGTGTGAAGAGCCAGAGAGATGGCATCCTCTGTGGATCTATTTGCCCTGTATGCAAATTGATGTGGGTCCAGTGAGTCAGGGATGCTGGATTTGATGTGTGAGAGGACCATGACTTCATGACTATCGGAGTTAGGGCAACCGGACGGTAGTCGTTCAGGTTGGTGATCTTTGCCTTTTTCGGCACCGGTACTATGATAGCCGACTTCAGGCACTTGGGAACCGTGGCCAGAGATAACGACAGGTTAAATATCCTGGTGAATACCTCAGCCAGCTGTTCGGCACAGTCCTTCAGTACCCCTTCCTTGAACTCCGTCCGGGCCTGCAGCCTTGCGTGGGTTGACCCTTTGCAGAGCGCGTTGTACCTCCTGTGTGCTCAGTTGGGGCTCAGAGTCATATTGGGGCTCCCTCTATCCTATTCCGTATCAAGCTAAAAGTACAATTACCAGGTCCTTTAATATTTTTTCCCTCGTCAGGGTGGACCTCTCATTTTTCTACAATAGATTCATCTCGCTAAATCCTTGAAAATGTCACTTAATCTGACTATATCCCTCTGGAGTCTTTCTGGATCCTCACCGCCAATACTGCCACCTAGCTTTGTATTATCAACCTTGGAGGTGTGATATTTGATTCCTACATCAAAATTACTGATATTAATTGTATACAACTGGGGCCCCAACAATCTCTACAGTAACTACTAGTCACAGCTTCCCAACCCCAAAATTGCCAGTCTATTCTTACTCTTGTTAGTCTGCCTGTAACAATCCTAAATCCACTCCAATACATTGATCAAATTAAAAAGTTATTTTGTTTGTTGAACATTGAAGGCCTTCTGAGAGACCTCATGCACATCAATTAGTTCTGCTAACAATAACCACAAACTAACAGGTTTGCCAAACAATTTATCTTTCATGATTCACAAGTCAAGTGTGTTTTATTGTCATGTGTTCCAAAACAGAAGAATGAAATTCTTACTTGCAGCAGCACAACATAGTACACAAACATAGTACTCTGTAAAACCCACAATAAAAAACAGCGGTTATACGGCATCAGAGCTAAGCATTAAAATATCTGCAGACCTTAACTAAAAACTGAACACATCACAACTAACAAAACAAAGAAACTATGGAACTGTAACTAAAGGACTGAAAACTGAACATGACGAGAGACAAACGATACTGGACATTCATACAGAACTTTTACACGGAATTCTAAAAAGCTGAAAAGCAAGCTTTCTTATCTATATTGGGTGATTGCTGCCCTTTGAATACAGCTTTCCAGGATGAAAGCTGCAGGGGTTAAATTGCTGTGTAGCCGGCCGACACCTCTGCACTTCAGAGACACAGCTTTTGCAGCCCCATATCTAATTAGAAACAATTCTGGGAGTCTCACACCTTGTAATGTGTAAGCTCTCACAGTCAGGTGTTTGCTGTGGACCTTGCATGACGGTGGACAAATTGTAGTGGATCAAAGCTGTCTGGAAGGCTGGTCTGGGCGTGTGCCATGTCTCGAGAAGCACTTCACAATGGTGGATGCCAGAACCACCAGACGGTAATCGTTAAGGCATAATATTTGAGATTTTCTTTGACATCAGTATGATAGATCTTCTTAAAGCAGACAGGGACCTCAGAATGGAAACAGAATGGGCCATTTGGAAAAAAATACCTTGAATATAATCTGTAGGATAAATAACTGCCGATGCTGATACAAATCGAAGGTATCACAAAATGCTGGACTAACTCAGCAGGTCAAGCAGCATCTTGGAAAGAATGGGTGACGTTTAGGGTCTCGACCCGAAACGTCACCCATTCTTTCTCTCCAAGATGCTTCCTGACCTGCTGCGTTACTCCAGCATTTTGAATATAATCTGTATCTTTTCACCCCAAAATAGTGTGTTTATTATGTTGAGCTTGTTTGTGAAGATTCTTTTGAACCTCTATATACTTATTCTCAGTGACTAAAACAAGATTTGCACCTTGATTGGATTTATGTGTTGCATAAAAGTTTTGTCTCTAATGATCATGACATAGTATCAGAACCTTTATAAAATGAAGATATTAAAATGGAGGCATTGGATTTATGTGATAGCTGGATGCAGAATTGTACATTTTTTTAATAAACATTGAGTTATCAACTTTGGTTAATCTATCAAATGGCAAAACTAACAATTATGGAAAGTAAATGCCTTGAATAATAATACTGCTGGGCACTTCTTTAGTGTAAACACTTAACCAACTCTAATATGAAATTGTTGGAACAGTTCCTATCTTTCCTTTTCAATCATTGTATGGAAAAAGAGGAACGAAATTTCAAAAAATTGAATGGGTATTTTTAGAGGGATATGGGCCAAATGTGGGCAAATGGGACTAGTTTAAGTGGAGCATCTTTGTCAGCATGGACGAGTTGGGCCGAAGGGCCTATTTCCATACTGTACGATCAACTCCAAAATAGGTTTTCACTGTTTTAGTACACGTGACAATAATGAACCAGTGCCAAACAGTGTCAATGCAATCATTCTTCGCATGGATTCAACTTTATTGGGAAGGGTTGTCTTAATATCGCCAGCTGACCCTTTCAACTGAAGAACACTGCATGAGAAAAAAATGGAATAAAACTTACAATTAAAAATAAAAAAATTGGTCAATTTTAATTCACAATGAACAGTTCCAAAGACATTCAATTGATTAGCAAATACAAGTGTTTCGATATTCTACAATCATTGCAAAAAAATTAAATTTACAGCAGCTAGTCATTCCAACTACCAAGTAGTGGTTAAAAATAACTAATCTTACAAAGAATGACAAAAAGAGGCATTTTATACTTCAACAAACTATTCTGCAGTGATTTTCGAAAGGATTAATGTTTCTGCAATTTTTACAAAATTAACAGAATACACTAAATTGATTAAGAGGAAAAGGAATACATTATCAAAAGATGTAATAATCCTGATTTTAAAAAAATCATGAAGCTAGCAGAAAGGAAATGATGCAGAATACATTTAAATTCTTTTCTAGACACCCGTCACACTAATAATCAATTGATGAAAAGGAATTGTAAGAAATATATAGACAAATTATGGGAATATTCAACTTACTTTAAGAACATAACTTACAGCTTGTATAAAATAACCATCACAATATTCAAAAAATATACTTTGATGATTGATGAACCATAACAAATATCCAAGTGCTTCTTTTAACAGCAGCAATAAACTATTTAATAGACATAATTAACAAAAGATAACGATTGAGAGGGCAGTAAAGAGCAAAAACAATATATACTTAATAAATCTGTGGTGTTTTTGTGAAATGTATTCCATGTAAAGAGCAAAACCGTGTTTCCCAATGATGAAATTTTACTTGAATCTTAGCTCGTTCCAAAATTTCACCAAACCAAAACGACAATTCTTTATGAAATTTTCTTCATTATTTCTTTTGAAAGCTTGACAATGCTGAAAAATTAAAATATTCTTAATTGATAGTTGTCTCACCATAATATGCCAGAACTTCTGAAAAGTCAGGCCATATAATGGTTTTCACAAATGTGCTATTGTCTCGGGAAAAACAAAATGCATGAACTGATCTGCTTCCACAAAGAACAAAATCTGGAGTCACTTTTTACAAGAATTATCATTAAGTTCACCAAAGCAACCTTAGTTAGTTTTGTTTGCATCTCTTGAATTACTCGTGAGCATTTGTCAGTGGGATGATGAGATATTCTTCAGAAAAAAATGCCGACTTTTTCTGGCAATCTACAAAAAGGTGAGACAAGAGCAGCCTTCTTACAGAAATACCATTTCATAGAATTGAAATACAAATAGAACAGACTCTGTTGAATTTCCACAAGGTTGCTTTGTATGTGGCTATACTAATGATTAAATGGGCATAACTTAACATCCAAATCTAAATCCTAGCAACTTATAAAAATATTTCAATTTGTATTTGGTACTGCTTGCAGTGACTGTTAATTCAAAGCTGTTCAATGAGCCTGTATAAATTTTATTTATTGTAGGTTTCATTGAATTTCATTGAATTTTATTTACTGTAGGTTTCATTGAATTTTTGTGAATCAGTTTATTCCGGAGTTATGCACAACTACTTTGCCAATCAGTCCAATGGACAACATTGAAAGTTACCTAGAGATCAAAAATAATTTGCCCAGTTTATTTACTCCATAACCAAATACACCCAACACCCCTCTTTTCCCTTTTTGTCTTAATTTATTAAAAAAAACACGCAATGAGTCCATGAACCTTTTCACAAGAACAGGCCCGTCAGCCCACCAGGTCTGTGCCAAACATGATTCCAAGACCATCTCCCTGCACATATCCCTCCATTCCTGCATACCCATATGTATATTTAAGTCTCTTAAATGCAACTATTGTATCAGCCTCAACCACCAACCCTCCCAAGTGGCTCTAATAATCTCTCTGCAAGGTGATTGGTCCAGTTTAAATGCAATCCGTCCCTCTTGTACAGGTCACCCCTGCCCCCGAAAAGATCCCAATGGCCTAAAAATCCCTGCCCCACACCAACTCCTGAGTTACATATTCATCTGCTCTATTTACTTATTCCCTCCCTCACTCGCAAGTGGCACTGGGGAAAAATAAAGTCGTATATTGATTACTACCCTGCTTTTCAACCTTCTGCCTAACTCCTTATTTTCACTTCGCAGAACCTCATCCCTTTTCCTACCTATGTCAAGTATTTTAGCAAGATACTAAATCGATTAAAATGCAAAATATACAACCAGAAAGTCAATAGAAGATAAACAAAACAATCTGTAGGAGGTAAAGTCGACAATTGTCAATACTTGAATTTGAACCCAGCCCTGTCACGTTGTTGACAGATTAGATTTTAATTATTTCAATCTTTGTTATTCTATTGGTGAGACAAGAAGTTGCATCCATTCTGCAAACTAATGGTCTGGAAAGTACTACGACAAAGGTGATTGGAAGCTGGAAATGGAAAGAAAATAATTGAAATATAATAATTTGCAGAGGGAGGGGGAGTGGTTGTAATGCGATTAAAAATGCTCAAAGGGTGCTCTAATTGTTTTGATAAAGGCTATTTGCCTGCAGACCATGTACGGTATTGCAGTTCAAGAACTTGAACAATGAGCATAAGCACTTATTTTATTTACTTCCCGAGTCTCCAACTTAACAGGAAGCTTGATGCAATGTAACAATATACGACTTTATTTTCTATCTGCCAATATTATCTACTAATAACTGACTATTGAGGGTTACTCGTTAGCTTATGAGTGAATGCAGTTTTTGTAAATATGAAGTGTTTAGGATGATGTATAAGAGGCCAATGGGACTGCAACGCTGTGGATAATCTCAAACTGTATATGTGTTAGAGCTGCACTCATCTACGCAAGAGTATTCCATAACTTTGTCTTGGGTACTGATGTCATTGGAAAGACTTTAGTGTGTTTGGCACATCACTTGCTATAGGAGTTGTACTTGTAACCAGAGTATGTGGCTGGGATAGCTGAGTTACTGTTCAATGCTGATACCCTGCTAATGGTTAGAGGACAACTGGCACTGGTATTGAATGTTAAGGATTGGCTCTCTCACACTGTAAATAGCCCTAATGTCAGGGGTGCAGTGCTGCCAGAGTTCACTGGAGTGCCGCTCCTGCACCTCTGTAAAAAAATAAAATAAATAAACAGCGGGGAATTTTAACTAGCGGGAAATCTAACAGCGGCCGATCCGGCACCAGTGACAGCTCTGGCACCTAAAAAATGAGCACTGCAACACTACCTAATGTCACACAATATTGTCACTGATGTGCACATATTTTATGTCTATACATGCAGATAGGCATGGATGGCTTCATTTTCTGAGGAACTACAATTGAATATTATTCTGAGTATTCCTGCAATAATGTTCTGGGGGAGATGTTTCACTTCCACCAACCGTCTTCCCTTCTGCAAGTTGAGTCCAGTCAATTGTAGTGCCTTTCCCTTGATCATTGACTCCAGCTTTGCTGGGACACCAGGGTATTACACTTCAAATGTTACCATGATATCAAGGGCAGTCATTCTTACTTTAGCTCTGGAATTCAGTGATTTAATCCATACTTGGAACAAGGAAGTGAAGAGGTCCGGAACTAAGTGAACTCAGTGAATCTCAAAATGGGCATCAGTGAGCAAATATTTGATAGTAAAATGATAGGTGTCATGAACTGTACTAAGGGCATGGAAAACCTTGCAAAATTTATAACAGATCAATTTATATCTTTAGATTCCTAGAGCAAGCAACCTAACCCCACCTTCCAGTCCTGCAATGACAGTTCTACAGGTACTTTATTTTCCAGCCATCAGTTTTATGACAAATCCTTGTAAACAGTTGACTGTGTACTGCACTTGTTACTTCAACGAAAACTAAGACTGAGGATTTTACATATTAATTTAAGACAGACCTTTACAAAGGCTTGTAGGACATGCCTGGACAAGACAACAGCATATGACAGCAGCAGCGGATACTTCAAGCCCCATCCCCTTTGCAGAATGCTCAGTGATTGGCAAAGAGCAGCCTCTCCAGTCTTCTCCAGCCTTCTGGAAAAGCGCAGATGATTATCAACAATGCCAGAATGTCGGCAGCAGGTCAGGCCGAGGACAACCTGGTCCCACATTCATACTCCCATGGTGTGAACTCAATTTTATTAAATGCCTGACTATCAAGCTCTTACAGCTGAGACACTGGCATAAATTCCCAATTCCCTAACGTTACACAGAAAATTAATTTCAAAATAAACTGTAGGAATTATCAGACACAGCCACATCATCTTTACCAACTGCCTTTTGTTCTGACAATGATTAAATTATAGCATTAAAGAATGATGTCATTTGATTGGAATAGACCACCAGCCAGCTGCAAACAATGCTGCTGAAGGGAGATATTACTCATGATAATGCTATGATTAACACTGACTCAATGCAAATGGAGATTTGTGGGAGCCCCACCAAGACATTGAGAAAAAAGAAAAAAATGCTCTAATACCTTGTTTCGAATTGATCAGCACAATGATGTAATTATTCTTGCAAAATTATGCTTTTTAAAAATGGATCTAGAATAAGTAACAAAAGAGTTTCCTATTATTTGGCTGAGATTTTAATGAATTTCTTTATGGAATCAGGTAGCATAGAAACAAGTCCTCTGGCTGCCTGTACAGAGTTTGTACATTCTCCCTGTGATCGCGTGGGTTTTTGCCGGGTGCTCTGAATTCCTCCAACATTCCAAGGACGAGGGTTTGTAGGTTAATTGACCTGTAAATTGTCCGCAGTGTGAACTAGTGAACAGATAGAACTAGTGTTTGTTGGTTGGAGTGCAGAGTGGGCTGAAGTGCCTGTTTCCACATTATATCGCAAAACTAAGAGATTCATTTGGTTGCCCTTTGCATGCCCCTGTTTTGGGAAATTAAGTTCCAACTACTCCTCCATCCATTTAGCTCAGCATCTTGTAAGTGGGCTTCTCATTTAATAGTTTTAATGGAGGATGATGCAGGTTTTTCCCACTGCATTTTAGGTTTAACCATGTAAACAAAGCAAGACCAGGATCACTGCGTGGAAGAGTAAAGTGCCTCATCAGATGTTTTCAGCCAGGAATCAGTGGGAATCTCTGTGCTGACATACCAAGCGTGCCCACTCCCTCCCCCCTGGCCCCCTGTTTCCCTCCCCCCCACACACCACCTCCTCCCCACACTATTCACCGCACACCTTGGAGTCTCCACTCACAAACCTCAAAGGTGTGGTTCATTCACTTCAAATTGAACTCTGGGTCAAACAAGTAACATTTGATTAAACAATATATGGACCTCAACAAACTATTGTAAAAAGTTCCAGCCATTGAAAATGCTGAAGCCAAGCAGGTTTGTAATGAAAAGCCAGAGTGTTTTAATTTATCAGTTAACCAATTGAGAACACGCAGCTCACTTAGAGGATTTGCTTTCTTAATTCATCCAGAAAGCCACAAGAGACATGGCATTGTGCAGGATTATTGAAACACCATGAGTATGTTGGAACAACCAGTTCATTCTAACTGTCAGATGTTAATGTTAATAATTTCATACTCAGAACAATGCTGATCAGAAAAAAAAAAGTGTTCCTGCTAAAGAGTTTTAAACAAAGTATGCAAGTGTCTTTTACCTCTTGGCATTATGTATATAATCGAAATTAAAGTAAAGGGAGTAAGAGGATAGTAGCAGCATAGATGGAAAATTGGCTGGGAGACAGGCAAGTGTCGAAGTGTACAACAATGTTCTTCGGGATTTACAAAATTAAATTTCTTCCTGTATATTAATGTCGGTTTTCAAATTTTCAGACAACAAAACCAGTTCAGAGACAAAACAGGTTTTGTCTCAATAGTGGACTGTGAGACAATAATAAGAGATAGTGAAAGGCTGGTGGAATTAAATGAATAAGCTGAAGAAGCTGGAGTATTCTTTGTTGCCTGGGGGAGACAAATGGAAGTATTTAAAATCATGAAGGGTCTGGATAGAAAAGATAAACAAAATGTTCCCATTGGTGGAATGGTCAAAAACCTTCAAAAAAAGGATAGACAAAAGTTCCAAAACAAAACAAGGAAAACAAGAAATAATTAAAAACACCGAATGTTAGTATTTCTTCTTCTATGGAATAAACATGGACTCAATAGTCCCAAAGGCAATCCTCCATGCTTATACAGTGCATTCAGAAAATATTCAGACCCCTTCACATTTTCCACATTTTGCTACGTTACAGCCTTATTTTAAAATTACATTCATTTAATTTATCATCAATCCACACAATACCCCATAATAAAAAAGCGAAAACAGATGTTTAGAAATTTTTGCAAAGTAATTAAAAAGAAATAACTGAAATATCACATTTACATAAGTATTCCGACCCTTTACTCAGTACTTTGTTGAGGCACCTTTGGCAGCAATTACAGCCTCAAGTCTTCTTGAGTATAACGCTACAAGCTCGGCACACCTGCATTTGGGTAATTTCTCCCATTCTTCTCTGCAGATCATCTCAAGCTCTGTCAGGTTGGATGGAGAGCATCGATGCACAGCTATTTTCAGGTCCCTACAGAGATGTTCGATCGGGTTCAAGTCTGGGCTCTGGCTGGGCCACAAGGTCATTCACAGACTTGTCACAAAGCCACTCCTGCGTGGTCTTGGCTGTGTGCTTAGGGTAATTGTCCTGTTGGAAGGTGAATCTCCGCCCCAGTCTGTCAAGAATGCTCTGGAGCAGGTTTTCATCAAGGATCTCTCTGTACTTTGCTCCGTTCATCTTTCCCGCAATCCTGACTAATCTCCCAGTTCCTGCCACTGAAAAACATCCCCACAGCATGATGCTGCCACCACCATGCTTCACCATAGGTATAGTGTTGAGTGGTGCCGCTTGGCATTCAGGCCAAAGAGTTCAATCTTGGTTTCATCAGACCAGAGAATCTTGTTTCTCATGGTCTGAGAGTCCTTTAGGTGCCTTTTGGCAAACTCCAAGCAGAGTGTCATGTACCTTTTACTGAGGAGTGGCTTCCGTCTGGCCACTCTACTATAAACGCCTAATTGGTGGAGTGCTGCAGATATAGTTGTCCTTCTGGAAGGTTCTCCCATCTTCACAGAGGAACTCTGGAGCTCTGTCAGAGTAACCATCGGGTTCTTGGTCACCCCCCTGACCAAGGCCCTTCTCCCCCGATTGCTCAGTTTGGCCGGGTGGCCAGCTTTATGAAGAGTCCTGGTGAGTCCAAAGTTCTTCCATTCAAGAATGACGGAGGCCACTGTGCTCTTCAGGACCTGCAATTCTGTAGAAATTGTTTTATACCCTTCCCCAGATCTGTGTCTTGACACAATTCTGTCTCGGAGTTCTACGGACAATTCCTAAGTCTTCATGGCTTGGTTTTTGCTCTGACATGCACTGTCAACTGTGGGACCTTGTTTCGACAGGTGTGTGCCTTTCCAAATCATGTCCAATCAATTTAGTTTACCACTAGTGGACTCCAATCAAGTTGTAGAAACATCTCAAGGATAATCAATGGAAACAGGATGAACATAAGCTCAATTTTGAGTGTCATAGCGAAGAGTCTGAATACTTTCGTAAATGTGATATTTCAGTTATTTCTTTTTAATTACTTTGCAAAAATTTCTTAACACCTGTTTTCGCTTTTTTATTATGGGGTATTGTGTGTAGATTGGTGTTAAAAACAATGAATTTATTCCATTTTAAAATATGGCTGTAATGTAGCAAAATATGGAAAAAGTGAAGGGGTCTGAATACTTTCTGAATGCACTAACTTCTGCAACATACACAGACCTAAAACAATTACTAACAAAAACCTCAGACACCAAGTTTAAATACATCAGTCTGGTAGATTATGCATATTTCGAAATGGATAATGTAACCTTTTCCACTGGCAATGCATACATCAATAGTAAATTAGGATTTTCACAGAATGCGTGCCCTCCTATCTTTTATATTGATTTACACTTTGGCTTGGAAGTAGTTCTGTTTTTTTCCCCAGAAATTGACATCTATGTTGGGCGCAAAATGATTTGCAGACAAAGCCTGTCCAAAACGCTTTATAATTCCATGAGAAGCATGGGTAATAAATTGTATTCATAGCAACAGTGTAAGTGTCAAAATTATTAAAAGTCAATGCATGCTTATTTACAACATTCAAAATCAGGTAGTGATTGGTGCAGAGGATTTGCACATACGTTTTTCACCTTATAACATGAAACAAATAGAATGAAAGATTGAGTATCTTCTCAAATAAACAAAGGAACCCAAAACCTCATATGGCACAAGGTCACAGGACATTTCTTTTAGTATTGAGATATTTACTTCAGAAGGACAAGTTGATAGCTGACGTAATGGAATGTTGCACGAGAATCATCAAGTAGCGATCAAAGCACACTAGCACACTATTGGAGCAAAGTGCCGCAGTGATTTGTTCAAAGTGGAAGTCTGAAGAAGGGTCTCGACCCGAAACGTCACCCATTCCTTCTCTCCCGAGATGCTGCCTGACCTGCTGAGTTACTCCAGCATTTTGTGAATAAATACCTTCGCAGTGATTTGTTCGATCGTTCTTGCTTTACACTACTTAAGTGCTTTTGCTGGCACAGCAAAAATGAGAACTTTTCAGCACAGATTTCACAAAGTACATGAATCAGTATTTAGCAAAGTTAATATACAAACTGTAGAGCAAAAACCTGTATTTAAAACATCTTTCCATCTCAGCAAAATATTCAAACTGCATCACAGCCAGTAAGCCATTCCTGATCTTACTTGAAACAATGGGCAGCTAACACAAAAAGAAATGAGATAATTACAAGAGTTTTGTTATCAACAATATTGTTGAGTAATAAATATTGGTCAGGACACCATCATAAATCCCCTGCTTTTCTTCAACATTGCCACTAACATCACCCGGTTCTACCTTCAAGGGGAAGATAAGGAACCTAGTTTAATACCAATCCAAAGGCAAACCTCTCGTAGTACAGTCATCACTCAACATTCCATGAAATCGTCAACAGAAATTAGATGCCCAAACATCTTGAGGGTCTCTTGTCCTTCACCCCCACCCCTTGCCCCCACAGCCATCTCAGAGGAAAGATTTCTTCCATTAAACGGATTGGTTCATGACAAAAAAATGAGGCACAATCCTCAAAGTACGAAAACCACTAAAACTGCACAAGGAACATCAAAAAGGAAACTGCTACATTAATGTCACGTGCATCAAGATACAATGGAAATCTTTGTTTTGTGTGTTATCCAAGTAAATCGTCCCACACTTAAGTATATTAGGTATTACAAAAGTGAAAATAAACAAAGTGCAGAATATAGTGTTACAGCTAAAGTGAAAGTACTGATCAGGGCCACAGTTGGTAAATTGGAAGACTGGGAATTCATCCTTAGCATAAGAGGAATCTGTTCAAGAGACTGAGAGTAGAGGAGAAGCAGCTGTTCTTGAATCTAATGGTGCTTGCTTTCAAACCTTTGTATATTCTGCCCAGAATGACCAGGGTGTGAGTAGTCCTTGATTGTGTTGGTTGCTTTCCCCAGACAACTTGAAGTACATGTGGAACCGATGTGGGGCGGGGGATCTGCGTTCGCAACTCTCTGCAATTACAAGCTGTGATGCATCTTGATAGGATGGTTTCCATGATGCATCTGTAGAAATTGTTATGCATCACTGGAGACATGTCCTTAGCCTTCCTTAGCCTTAGGAGACATTTCCTTAGCCTTCTGAAGAAGTGGAGGTGTTGGTGTGGTTTCTTGGATATGGCATCAATCTGGTTGGACCAGGGCAAAATGTTTGTGATATTTATACCTAGGAACGTTATTATTAACATCACCAAGGCAATAAAGACTTGGTGTGTTTTAATATTAAAATATTCAAAACATTGGCTCTCAGTACCAAGTGAAAATTAAATTTAATAACTAACACAAAGTGTAATAAATGAACCCTTTGTGTTTTTGACTTTATATGCAACTAAAACCTCACGAAAACACACCGTTGTCAATTTACATGTGTTTAGAAACCCTACTAGGATGTTCAAAATAAAAGCAGAAAATGCGAGAAACACAGATCAGGTGATTCTGGAGAAAGAGAAACAAAGTTAACATTTCATCATCAGAACTTGGAACAGATTTAGAAATAGTGATTTAAAGTTGAGGACAGGTAATAGGACAGCAAATTAGACAAATAGGGAACATCTGTAAAAGCACAAGGTCAGTTAGATGAGTTAAATGGGACAGGTAGAGCGTGAATATGCTTCTTTATCTGTAGTATGTTGTTGCTAGTAGCAGGACTGTGAAATGTGTACAGTCCCACTATTAGGATGTTCTTTTGGAATAAAGCACCTCGAAATAAGTCATTTAATTTAATAACATTTTTGCTTGCAATATGACAAAATTAACTAATCTTTGATTTAATTAACAATGGTCATCCAAAACATATTTTCACACATTCAAACGTAAAGCAATGTGATAATTGTGATTCATTTCTGTTGGGAATATTATATGACGACATAATACGTCATAATTATATAATTACGATAATTGTGACATAAGTAACATGTAACCTTGGTTAGAGCTTACTTATGCAACCTGTAGCATAGGTTAACATCTACTAAAATAAATCACTGCTATATATAACAATCTTTAAAGAGAGAAAATACAAGATACTGTGGGGTTTATTGAAATGTCAAAATGTGTGGATAACACAAAAGAAGTTTTAATATTAAAAAAATGCTGCTTACCGATCCAAACAATCTGCCATCTTCATTCATAGCAAGATAACGATTAGCACAGATTCCCTTGATGGATATGACTCCAATAGATTCAGCCTGCAGTTGTAGTTTAACTGGAAAAAATGTTTTTCAAAATATATATATATTAGATGTCATTAAAACAATTTTCAAAAGTTTCAAGTTAAGATGGGAGTAATTCCATGGATTCAACATATTTTCACAGGATAGATAGCACTGCTGGCAATTTTTATTATCCTTCATGTTCGGTGGCACGGCAGCGCAGTGGTAGAGTTGCTGCCTTACAGCGCCAGAGACCAGAGTTTGATCCTGACTACGGTGCTGTCTGTACGGAGTTTGTACATTCTCCCCTTGGCCACATGGGTTTTCCCCAAGATCTTCGGTTTCCTCACACATGCTTAAGACGTACAGGTTTGTAGGTTAATTGGCTTGGTATTATTGTAAATTGTCCCTCGTGTGTGTACAATGGTGTTAATGTGTGGGGATCGCTGGTCGGTGCGAACTCGGTGGGCCGAAGGGCCTGTTTTCACGCTGTATCTCGAAACTAACCTAAACTAAGATACCTTCTTAAATGAGTGCAGCTTGCATAAAAGTAGGTTTTATGCAGTTCTATGAAGCTTGATCCAGTTCAAATGAAGAGATGCCAAAATTTTAATTCAGGATGGTGAATCGAAGGAGATAAATGGCAGAAAGCAGAAATAAAAACGGAGCCATTATCATTGATGGATAACCAGCAGTACAAATGCCCATCCTGATAGAGAAAACAAATTATCCAAAGTTGTAGAATTTGAAGTCAAGTGCACAACAGTGCACTCAGACAAAAGATAATACAAAGAAATGTGAGGCGTTGCATTTTGGAAAGTCTAACATGGGCAGGATCTACACAGTGAATGGTAAGGAGTGTTGTAGAGCAGAGGGATCTAGCTGTGCAGGCATATAGTCCCTTGAAAGTGGCATCACAGGTAGATAGGGTGTTTAAAAAGCCTTTTGATACATTGGCCTTCGTCAGTCAGAGTATTGCAAAGAGAAGTTGGGATGTCATGCTGCAGTTATACAAGACATTAGTGAAGTTACATTAGTATTTTGTTCATTTTGGGCCACCACGTTATATGAAAGATGTCAAGTTGGAAAGGATACAGAGAGGATTTATGAGGATGTTGCCAGGACTCAAGGGTCTGAGCGAAAGGGAGAGGTTGAGCAGGCTGGGACTCTATTCCTTGGAGCACAGGAGGATGAGGATCTTATAGAGGTGTATAAAATCATGAGAGGAATAGATCGGGAGACACAGAATCTCTTGCCCAAGTAGGGGATTTGAGAACCAGGGGACATAGGTTTAAAGTGAAGGGGGAAAGATTTAATAGGAATCTAAGGGGTATTTTTTTCACTGAAAGGGTGGTGGGTGTATGGAACGAGCTGCCAGAGGAGTTAGTTGAGGCAGGGACTATTGCAACATTTAAGAAACAATTAGACAGGTACATGGATAGGATAGGTTTGGAGGGATATGGACCAATTGCAGGCAGGTGGGACGAATGTAGATGGGACATGTTGGTCAGTGTGGGTAAGTTGGTCGGAAGGGCCTGTTTCCACACTGTATGACACTGTCAGAATAGTTGTGAAATGGGGATTTTAAATGGCAGGAAATAGGGATCTTGAGTCTAACCACAAGTGCTCCACAAAACAGGCACCCAATTTATATTTGGTTTCTCCAAAAATGACCACACAGTGAACACCAAATGTGATATAACAGTTTGGAGGAAGGCTAATTGAATTACTAATTAATTTGGAAGGACTGTTGGGATACTGGTTGGTCAGAAGAGGTTAGAAACATAGTAAATAGGTGCAGGAGGAGGCCATTCGGCCCTTGGAGTCAGTGCGGCATCTCCTGCGGTTGCTTGAGAGAGTGGCATAACAAGGGGAATGGTTGGTGGGAACAGTCCCTTCAAAATGCTGAAAGGCAAGGGAAAAAGACCACGTCTTTACCGATGAAACTGATAAATTGCAAAGGATCATCTTTGAATGAAGGCTGGCAGAATGGAAGCACCAAGGAAATTGTGGCATTCCTATAGTATCAGGAGGAGAGCATGATTAGAGGGGCAGAAAGCAGGGGAGATGTGGTGGGGAAGAAGCAAGCTATCTCAAAATAAAGTTCTGTAGAATATCTCATCAGCAGACCAAATAAGGTGGACACAGGAATGGGAGAATGAAATGGTATCCTTTGTCGGAGGCAATGTGAGAGGAAGTAAAACAGCTTGGGATTCTGTAGACTTACTAAATGGTCACTTCCATAGCTAAAAAATACATTCACGAAAAACTTCCAAAAGGAAAAAGTCTCTGCCTGAATTTTGAACAATGAAAATTCAAAAAATAAAGCAACATCTTATTCCATTTTATATTTTAACTTATTTTCATTAGTTTCTGCACATTCAAGGCTGTATAAAATTGGTAATAACCACCAATTCAACAGCCTTCGATTATCTAGGTTTTCATTTCAGCCTGCAAAGGTACACAAGATAAAATCTTTCCTCCAGTTCAAAGTGATTACTGTTGTAAGGAAATTGCAGAAAATAGATTTGTAACTTTGAATCGTGAGCAATAACAGGAATTACTGTACATTGTTGGACAATGATAATATTGAATGGTTAAAACAGGTGGAACTAGTGTAGCTGAGACACAATGACCGGTGTGGGAAAGTTGGGCCGAAGGGCCTGTTTCCACTGTATCACTGTAAACATAATTCTGACATTTTCAAAAGAAACTGGAAAGACATGACGTTTAATCATAATCATAATACTTTATTAGCCAAGTCATTTTTGCAACATACGAGGAATTTGATTTGCCACACAGTCATACCAATAAAAAGCAACAAGACACACAAAATACATTTTAGCATAACATTTAGCATTAGAAAATAAATTTAAACAGAATTTGAGTTATTTAAGCACATAAAACATTCTAGATTTAACAATGAATATTAATGTAGAGTCATAGAGTGATACAGTGGAAACAGGCCCTTCGGCCCAACTTGTCCACACCGGTCATCATGTCTCAGCTACACTAGTTCCACCTGCCTGCGCTTGGTCCATATCCCTCCAAACCTATCCTATCCATGTACCTGTCTAACTGTTTCTTAAATGTTGGGATAGTCCCAGCCTCAACTACCTCATCTGACAGCTTGTTCCATGCACCCACCACACTTTGTGTGAAAATGTTACCCCTCAGTTTCACACTAAATCTTTTCCCCTTCACCTATGTCCTCTGGTCCTAGATTCCCCTATTCTGGGCAAGAGACTTTGTGCATCTACCCAATCTATTACTTTCATGATTTTGTATACCTCTATCAGATCACCCCTCATCCTCCTGCGCTCCAAGAAATAGGGACCCAGCGTACTCAACCTCTCCCTATAGCTCACACCCTCTAATCCTGGCAACATCCTCGTAAATCTTTTCTGAACCCTTTCGAGCTTGACAATATCTTTCCTATAACATGGTGCCCAGAACTGAACACAATATTCTAAATGCGGTCTCACCAACATCTTATACAACTGCAACATGACCTCCCAACGTCTGTACTCCATACTCTGATTAATGAAGGCCAATGTGCTAAAAGCCTTTATGACCACCTTATCAACCTGCGACTCGACCTTCAAGGAACCATGCATCTGCACTCCCAGATCCTTCTGTTCTACAACACTCCCCAGAAGCCTACCATTCACTGTGTAGGTCCTGCCCTTGTTAGACGGCCCAAAACGCAACACCCCACACTTCTCTGTATTAAATTCCATCAACCATTCCTCAGCCCTCCTGGCCAATCGATCCAGATCCTGCTGCAATCTTTCACAACCATCTTCTCTATCTACAAAACCACCCACTTTTGTATCATCAGCAAACTTGTCAATCTTGCCCTGTATGTTCTCATCTAAATCATTGATGTAGATGTAATTCAATTTATAGTTATATACCTGAAAGTTTAGCTAACTATAAGCATGAAAATTAACTCAATATTTTCTTATATGTTCTTCTAATGCCTTATCATTCCAGTGACAGAAATAGTAGAATTAAGTGCTAATAACCTACCTCTACTACTTCTGCATCGTAGAAATGTCATTATCGCTAGGCAGCGCAAATACATATTAAAATCTTTGCACCAATCAATTGCATTATTATGATCTCAGGCTGTGTGTTAAGAAAGGTTGCAGGAGTATTAAGCAAAGAAATAAGATAGTTATCTTGAGCTCTAGAAGTCTTAATACCACCACATTTAAACCTCAAGAAATAATGATTAACTATAATAAAGATCATCTGCCTCTGGATTTCCCTCATTTCTTATCCCATTTCTCTCCCAAGTAGCATCTGTAAATACATCCCACAAAGGAATTATCAGTGTCCCTTTGCACCTTCTAAAGCTGAAGAAATGCTCATGAAGGGGGATTAGTAATGGAGATTTAAATTCAGCTAAAGTTGAGTTACAAGATCTGTATATAAAATTATGTGAGGCATAGGTGAGGGTCGACAATCAGAATCTTTTACTCAGGACGGAAAAATCAAATACTAGCGGGGCACAGCATTAAAGTAAGAGGGGCAAAGTTTAAAAGAGATGTGTAGGGCAAATTTTGATTATACATAGAAGGTGACGAGTGCCTGGAAACCATTGCCGGGGTGATGGTTGTAGCAGATATGTTTGTGGTAGTTAAAAAACTTTTGGATAGGCATATGGATATGTAAGGAATGGTTACGTGCAGGAAGGAAAATAATTGTCTTGGCATCATGTTTGACACAGATATTGTGGGCTGAAGAGCCTAATCTGTACTGTTCTATCATATTACTACCGATACAGATCCACTGAAATAATTAGTACTTCTAACACAGTTAATAGTGGACATAAAACAAATACAAGATAAGTTCCAAGGCGACTCCAATAGCCATTCTTGGAGATACCAGAGGGTTAGTTGCTGCTGTAGATGGAAAATATCTCAGTGTTGAATAATCCACACATTGGGGTGGAGAAGTTGTAGTCATTACTGCATCTGAGTGGAAATATTTCATACTGGGGATGTTTTAACTCTGAAATCATTTAATTCAAATTCAAAGATTTATTGTCAAAAAATACTGTCTTCTGGTAGCATCATTTTTTTGCTAGAATTCGCATTACTACACAATATCTGAATGCAATACATTAAAAATACAGAGCTTATTTTAAGACTTTAAAATAATAAATAGTTAAATGGACATTCTAAACAAAAATTCTGAACAAATACACAACAAAAGATACATGAAAATGATCAACAGCTAATGACTGTTATAAAGGGGAAATGGTAACTAGAGAGAGAGTGGGACCTCTCAGGAATCAAAGCGGTCACCTCTGTGTGGAGCCACAGGAGATGGGCAAGGTACTAAATTAGTATTTCTCCTCTGTATTTACCAAGGAGAAAGACAGCAGGACAGAGGAAATTGGAGCAGTCACTGGAAGTGTCTTGAGAGCAGTCAGGGTTACCGTCAAAGAAGTACTGAAGGTACTGTTGTGTTTGAAGGTAGACAAATCTCCAGGGCCTGGTCAGATATATGCGGGAGCCCTAGTTGAAATATGCGGGAGCCCTAGTTGAAATTTACGAGTCGTCCTTAAATACAGGAGAGGTGCCAGAAGACTCGAGGGTGGCAAATGTTGTGCATCTTTTCAAGAAGGGCTGCAGGGAAAATGCTGGGAACTATAGGCCGATGAGCTTAACATCTGTAGTTGGTAAGTTACTGGAGAGTAGTCTGAGGGATAGGGTATACAGGCATTTGGATGGGCAAAGGCTTAGGGATAGTCAGCATGGTTTTGTACGTGGAAGGTCGTGTCTCACAAATCTAATTGATTTTTTTGAAGACGTGACCAAAAAGATTAATGAGGACAGAGCTGTAGATGTTGTGTACATGGATTTCTGTCAGGCATTCGACAAGGTTCTACATGGTAGGCTGCTCTGGAAGGTTAGATCACATGCGATCCAAGGAGAGATAGCTGAATGGATAGCAAATTGGTTCCATGGAAGGGAGCAGAGGGTGATGGTGGAAGGTTGCTTCTCAGACTTGCGGCCTGTGACTAGTGGTGTGCCTCAGGGTTCGGTGCTGGGCCCATTACTGTTTGTCATCTACATCAATGATTTGGATGAGAACATACAGGGCAAGATTAGCAAGTTTGCTGATGATACAAAAGTTTGAGATTTTGCAGATAGTGAAGATGGTTGTGAAAGATTGCAGCAGGATCTGGATCAATTGGCCAGGTGGGTGGAGGAATGGTTGCTGGAATTAATACAGAAAAGTGTGAGGTGTTCCATTTTGGAACGTCGAACAAGGGCAGGACCTACTCAATGAATGGTAGGTCTCTGGGTAGTGTTGTAGAGCAGAGGGATCTGGGAGTACAGGTGCATGGTTCCTTGAAGGTCGAGTCGCAGGTAGTTAAGGTGGTCAAAAAGGCTTTTGTCACTTTGGCCATCATCAGTCAGAGTATTGAGTATAGAAGGTGGGAGGTCATGTTGCAGTTGTATGAGATGTTGGTGAGACCGCATTTAGAATATTGTGTTCAGTTCTGGGCACCATGCTACAGGAAAGATATTGTCAAGCTTGTTCAGAAAAGATTTACAAGAATGTTGCCATGACTAGAGGGTGTGAGCTCTCGGGAGAGGTTGAGTAGGCTGGGTCTCTATTCCATGGAATGCAGGAGGATGAGGGGAGATCTTATAGAGGTATACAAAATCATGAGAGGAATAGATCGGGTAGATGCACAGAGTCTCTTGCCCAGAGTAAGGGAATCGAGGACCATAGGACATAGGTTCAAGGTGAAGGGGAAAAGATTTAATAGAAATCCAAGGGAAAAAATTTTCACACAAAGTGTGGTGGGTGTATGGAACAAGCTACCAGAGGAGGTAGTTGAGGCTGGGACTATCCCATCGTTTAAGAAACAGTTAGACAGGTACATGGATAGGACAGGTTTGGAGGGATATGGACCAATCGCAAGCAAGTGGGACTAGTGTAGCTGGAACATGATGGTCGGTGTGGGCAAGTTGGGCCGAAGGGCCTGTTTCCACACTATATCACGCTATGACTCTATGACTGTAACCTTGCCTCTAGATAGTTACATCGAATGAAGCAAATAGCTTAGTCATTGTAAGTGCAACTGTGAAAGCAGTACCCAATCCATTTGCGTCTGCTGCATACAAGAGTATAGGACTGCCTTCACAGTTATAACCCATCTGTTACATTTAATTGTGAATATCAGATGCACCCACCCACTATTAGCATAAAAGATTAGATTAAATGACAAATGATTCAATGCATCAATTGGAATAGATATTTTGAAGCATTTACCTGTATCACCCACGAGTTGTGGGTTGTGAATGTAGATTAGTGTTAATGTTTAGAATGTATTCTGGAGGTCCATGGTGTCCTTTATCGTGACTGGGATATTACCTTAAAATCCTATTTACACCATTTGCATTGTAAATGCACTTTCAAAAAAAAAAAATCTAATTATGACAACCATTTTCCCCACTCTTTCCATACCATGAATGCAGCAAAATCAAAGCATTTTTTTTCGTCACCACAATTTCACAGTAGTTTTACATTACATTGTTACTACTGTGGAGTATTGAATGCAATTTATTGAAAACATCTGCCCCATTGTAAGTATGGTTTCACACCATCAATGCAAATTTTAAAAAAAATGTTTAACTAAAAAAATATTGAAAACCTTGTCTTCCCTTAACACACAATTTGAGTATTATGTAATTCTGAAATGAGATTTTTTTTATATTAGTTTTCTCACTGTTTATTCCTCGCAAAAAAACACACAAAAATGTGCCTAGAACAGGAAAATGTATTTTAAACCAGGGAAAATTCAATTTAAACCCTTAAGAGTACATATAATAAATGTTTCTCAAAACAGGCACAGATTATAAATTTGGCAGTTTTACACTCGAGTTCAGTGAACAGGAGTCTACCAAGTTACATACATGATTCATTTTTAACTGGCAGCATTTCAGACTGCAGGACTGTTCGGTTTTCAAAAATGTTTGGTTATTTTCTCTCCGTTTAAATTTTGACACAAAATATTCAAGGCGCTGGACAAGCCAACAGCCAGGTTTTAATTTCAGTTTGAACTGTTGAAGTCACAATTACCCAGAAGTGGCCAAATGCAGTGCTGATCCTGGTTTGCAGCCCTTCATAAAACCCTTATTTGGGCCCCCAGAACTAACATATCTGTTCCAGAAAATGTACGACTAGGTCTGCAGTGGCTAGAAATCAACTTGCAGACCTCTGAACTAATTTCAACTTTAAATGTTTACAACAATTTTTGTGCTATCTGCTCATATTACCAAAATTAAATTGAGTTCTCTTCCCCCCCCCCCCTCACCCCTGCCCTGTCAGCATGCATGTTTGATAAACCTAGATAGATTAGCTGAAAATGTATCCACACATTTTTGCCAGTAGTCCTTCCTGTATCCCTCAAGTTTAATTTTAATGCCTGCTCGCTATAGCACAATTCAAGTATTGAAAGCCCAATAGTTAGGGCACTTTACCAGAAGCATAAATATGGAGTTTCTCCTAACCCGCTAAAAAGCTCAGTATTAGTAAAACACACCAGTGTCATTATAATAGTTTCAGATCATTCCAGGTGAGGCAGAGGTTCACTTGTACCTCCTCCAACCTCATCTACTGTATACGCTGTTCCAGGTGTCAACTTCTCTACATCGACGAGACCAAGCGCAGGCTCGGCGATCGTTTCGCTGAACACCTCCGCTCAGTCCATCTTAACCAACCTGATTTTCCGGTGGCTCAGCACTTTAACCCCCCCTCCCATTCCCAATCTGACCTTTCTGTCCTGGGCCTCCTCCATTGCCAGAGTAAGGCCCAGCGCAAATTGGAGGAACAGCACCTCATATTTCGCTCGGGCAGTTTATACCACAAAGGTATCAACATTGACTTCTCTAAATTCAGATAGTCCCTGCTTTCCCTCTCTATCCCCTCCCCCTTCCCAGTTCTCCCACCAGTCTTCCTGTCTCCTACTACATCCTATCTTTGTCCCCCCCCCCATTCCCTGAAGGGTCTCGACCCAAATCGTCACCCATTCTTTCTCTCCAGAGATGCTGCCTGACCCACTGGGTTACTCCAGCATTTTGTGTCTACCTTCGATTTAAACCAGCATCTACTGTTTTCTTTCCTACTATATTCCCTGGATTATAAACAGGTTTCATTTTTATAGTTTGCAAGTCAAAAAGTACATATCAAATCACTCCATAAGGTAACTATACCTCCACAATATTTTAACAAATGGTATCAAAAGCACATTTCAGAGGAACTCTCTGAACTACCAATCTTTACTTGACCCAATACTACCGGTACAGCTTTTAATTTCAGATATATAGCACAGAAACAGGTCCTTCGGCCCACCAAGTCCATGCCGACCAGCAATCACCCCGTACACTAGCACTATCTTACTAGGGATCATTTACAATTTTACCGAAACCAATTTCCCTACAAACCTGTACATCTTTGGTATGTGGGAGGAAACCAGATCACTCAGAGAAAACCCACACCATCATAGGAAGAATCTACAAACTCCGTACAGACAACACCCATAGTCAGGATCGAACCTGGGTCTCTACCTCTCAGGCAAGAGGTACAGATGTTTGAATGCACACCTCCAGATTCAGGGACAATTTCTTCCCAGCTGTTATCAGGCATAAGAACATCCTCTCACCGGCTAGAGTGCGATCCTGACCTCCCATCTACCTCATTGGAGACCTTTGAACGATCTTTATCGGATTTTAACTTGCACTTAATGTTGCACCCTTTATTCTTTTGTCTGTACACTGTGGACAGCTTAACTGTAATCATGTGCAGTCTTTTCTTTGACCGGCTAGCATGCAACAAAAAGCTTTTCACTATTACACGGTACACGTGACAATAATAAACTAAACTATTCCAGCTGCGGCTCCATCAACACCCTGTACAACTGTTACAGAACTTCCTTATTCTTAAACTCGACCTTCACAACAAAAGCCAATGTGCCTTCTTAACTATTTACAGGACCTGTCTGACAATATGATCCTTCAAAGCTCAAAGGTATCTAAAGGAGTGAAAGAAGATCCCTCTGAATTTCACACATTTGCAATTTCTCTCCGCTCCACCTTTTGACTCATCTTAAAGTGCATGATCTTGCTCTTCCCAGTTGAAACATTTCCCAGGTTTTTCCCCAATTAACTACCTGTATCCCACTGCAGAATCTATTTCTATTTACAGCGCACTTTGGTAGGACTGCAAGGCTTTTGTATTGCCATTGGGGTTTTTTTAATCACCTATCTGCCTGTGGCTTGAGGCATGAACATCGTACCTTGGTCAGCTTCACTAGCTTTGAACCTTATTTTTGGCAGACTAAAGCTGCTCATGGCATACATTTCTGCACTCCTCGTTGCATCAGATTGGTCCCCGAGCTTGGTGAGAAAGATAAAGTGAAGGAAATGCTAGCTCATGGATTCCAGATTGTGGTTGAATAGAATTCTGCTGCCTGCAATGTACTTATGGATGTCAATTTTTAATTGTGGGGTCTGCTATTTACTAGAATGTAATTAAAAGGAACTGCTAATGCTAGTTTATACCAAAGATGCACACAAAATTCAGGAGTAACTCAGCGGGTCAGCTAACATCTTTGGAGAAAAAGGATATGTGACTTTTTGGGTCAGGATCTACTATTTACTGTTAGTGTGAAGATGGAACTTTGAGTCATTAAGGACTTTGTAATGGCGGAGCCACTCAGTGATATCATGGACACATTTATACGCATATATGCATTTTATTACTGGCAAGCCACTCTACTACTGTAATCTATAGGGTTTATAAACACATCACATCTATTATCTGGCATTAGTTCATAAAGTACTGGAACTATTTGTTTTCAAAATAAGTCTGCTCATGCCTTGTCCTTGTCAAATACCTTGTTTAAATTCACATCCCCATTCTACCATCATTCCTCTTGATCATCTCTGCAAAAAAAACTTGCAAGTCACAACACCTAATTTAATCATCTTTTTCCTATTTATATATCGATAGAAAGTCTGTTTTGTGGTGGTGGGGGAGAGTGGTGGTGGGGGGAGGAGGGGGAGAGTGGGGGTGGGAGGAGGGGGAGAGTGGGGGTGGGGGGAGGGGAGAGTGGGGATGGGGGAGGAGGGGATGGGGGGAGGGATGAGGGGGTGGGGGGAAGGGGGACAGTGATGGTGGGGAAGAGTGGGGGTGGGGGGGAAGGGGACAGTGGGGGGCAGGAGAGAGTGGGGGTGTGGAGGAGGGGAGAGTGGGGGTGAGGGTAGGGGGAGGGGGGAATTGGGGTGGGAAGGGGGGAGGAGAGGTTTGGGCCCAATGGGTCCACTTGGTCTAGTCCTTTCTAATTAGGTTAAATTCCTGCTTAGTGTTTATGGACCAGCTGTTGAATATCTGCCACTATTCATCTCTAAGCTTATCTTCCCAGTCCACCTTACACAATTCCTCCTTCACACCATCATAACTTCCCTTATTTAGATTGAAGACAGTGATCTTGGTCCTGCGGTGCTCACCCTCAAACTATCTGGAATGTTTTTGCTTTGAGGTCACTACCCAAGGGAGATTCAGTACATGTTCTTCTTATCAATCCCTCGTTATTCATGACAAAATCTAAAATAGCCTTCTTCTAGGTATGTTCCATAACAGTGTTTGAAGAAATCCCAGAACCACTTCACAAATTATCTCTCTGCGATAGATACCCTTGCCAGTTTGGATTATTCAATCAATGTGTGGATCAAAAATCTCCCATGACAATTTAAATTTCCTTCAAACATGCCCTGGATATCTCCCTATTTTTGCTCAGCCCTATCCACAGGTTGTGTTTTGGGGGCCAAGACTACTCCCAGTCGTGTCTTCTTTCCCTTGCTATTCATGATTTCACCCCAAACCCATTTTACATTACTATTCACTGCCCCTTTAATCGCAATTCAACTCCACTCTAATACCTTAGAAACATCGAAAATAGGTGCAGAAGTAAGCCATTCGGCCCTTCGAGCCAGCACCGCCATTCAATATGATCATGGCTAATCATCCAATCAGTACCCCGTTCCTGCTTTCTCCCCATCTCCCTTGTTCCCATTAGCCCTAAAAGCTATATCCAACTCTCTCTTCCTTGATCAACAATGCTTCCCATCCTCCTTTCCCTGGTAACTATTCTCATGGAGCATCATATAACCTGTAATATTGATCACTCAGTGCTGGTCAACCTGCAACGGCTATCTAATTGTTACTGTTGTTATTTGTGCTGCCATCTCAACTCTTATTGCACATGGTATGTTCATTTGAGTAAAGATTTAAATAATTTTAAATAGCACTAAAGACACCATAATTTTTTTGAATTCAACATGAAAATTACCTTTTTTGCAAGGTTTGAAAGTGAGAAATACCAAAATCTATATACACATGTACACCATGTATCATCCAATTGTTTTTATAAATAAAAGATTATGGTTTGTGATTGGTGATGTTCATGTTTTTTCCAAACTTTAAAAAGGTTTGCCAGTGACTTATTGCAATTTATTTTAGGTGACCTCAAGTGGCCTCTCTTCACATTTATGATCAATTTGTAGTTTTTCTTAAACTGTCATTCATGCATCAAGTTTATCACTTTTATATCTATCTCCAATTTAAACATCACTCCCAGGCCCCTGAAACAAAGCTTTCCTCAGAATCAGCACCAAAGGCTCAACTTATCATGCAAAATACCCAATGCAAAATTGTTCGTAAAAACTTTGCCAAGTTTCTCAGCACAGTCTGCTGAGAATTCACCAAGTAGGAGTAACAGTATGAGATGATGGGCTATACCACTAGGATTTTGATAATTGATCAGTGCTGTCATCCTCTTCCCTTTATCCATCTGGAAAATGCTCAAGTTACATCCTCGGGCTGTCTCAAATTATCTGAAATTTAACATCTGCCAGAAGCACTGACATTTTAACATCTCACATCACATTGAATAGGCTAACTGTACAATACAAAAAGTCTTTGAACCTACAACCAGTGCTAGTATATGACCATGTCCAATGAGAGGATCAAACAACCTACATTTGACAGCCACCAGCATAACCATCACAGAATTCTCCACCATCAACTGCATTACCATTGACCACAAACTCAATTGGATCAGGCAGTTAAATACCATGCTACATAAACAGGGCAGTCAGTGTCTGGCTAAACAAGTGATTCACTGCCTTGTCGAAAATACCTTTCCACCACCTACAAGGTACAAGTCATGAGCATGGATAAATTATTTTTCACTCGGCTTAAGTACAGCACCAACAACTAAACCACTTCCTCCTTAATTTCCACCAAATCCACCACACTGAACATTTTGTTTCATTCACCATTGGTGTTTGCAGTATGGACCACCTACAGAGTATCTGCCATTTAGGCAGCGGTTCACTATCACCTTCTCATGGGCAACACAAACTCCATTCTCTGATCACCATCTCCATCCCTATCCTTTGCAAAATCTAAAACGGAACCTATCTATTGACAACATTTGGTGCCAATGTGACCCAAGATGAGCTTCAGAACATAGCAATGTCATCACTAAGACTGAGTATAGTCCCCCCGCCCCCCCTCCCCCAAATAACACAACCAATTCTTCCCTTTGCCTCCACAGAAACTGTTTGACCAACTGAGCTCTTCCAGAGGTTTATTTTTTTTAACTTCCTATACCCCAGCTCTTCTGTGGATGGAAGAAACATCTTTCAGCCTTACTCTATTTACTGAACCACTTCCCGAAGCGCTCTTCATGTACTATGTTCTAATTACCCATCACCCATTTAATGTGTTTTCCCTTCCTGTCATTTTAAAATCTGTAACAATACCACATCTCATCCCTTTAATCCTTCCAGCTCACAGGGAAATTGATGCTCCTTTAATTTTGGTCTTGAAATTATCTCTGAATGTAATCATTCAATTACATTTTCAATGCAAAGACACTCTGGAATTATTTTGGTAAATTCATTTCCCTCAGTGATCTAACTCTATAAACTTCAATATGCTTCTCAAAAACTACAACACTTGATATAATAAACCCAATGTGGCTTGTCAAAAGAAAATGTTTTAGGATGTTATATATTAAAGTGGACTAAAAAATAATTATAATTTATGCTTCGACATGCATATTATGCCTGGAAATTGAGCCACAGCAGGAGACAGTGCTGTAACTATCCCAATGAAATCTACTCTGAGCACTTAATCATGCATTTTGTACTAGAATATTCAGTACTTAATTCAGTACTTCTGTAAAGAGTAGACATACTCCAAATAAGAGAAGACTGTATATATTTGCCTAAATTCTGTAAACAAAAATATCATTCATCCTTACTGACAGGTTTAGCGCGTACACATCTAAGTATTAGGAATTGCGGAAAAATCTTGAGCACGACTTTTTATGTTGGATTGCTGCAAAATTGATGATCTGTAAATGGAGCAGATGTACATTATCCAAGCTCCAAGTTTCAAATATACAGACTATTTTGCAAAATGCTGGCCAAGAAATTCTCTTTAATGTGCCGTTCCAGATGTAGAATCATTTCCCTCATCTGTTACGTTGCTTCTCAAAATCTACCTTTTCTGGAAAGGCACATCAAACATCCAGTGCACATCAGATCAAAGCATTTTCTTCTGAAAGTCCATATTCAAAGCTTCTGTTGCACACAATGTCTGGGCCAAACATATCATGTAATGGAATTGTCCTTGCACATCTAAAATGTTCAGAAGTATTTTTTCTGCTTGCTCTTCCACCGCTTCAGTTGGGAGGAAGAGGGAGGGTCATTGGATGAGTCTGCAGTTTTTTGCTGAGGTAGGGAGACGTCAGCAGTTAACTGGAAATGCAAGAAATTACAGATGCTGGAAAAAATAGCAAGTTGGAAAAACTCAGTGGGTCAGGCAGCACTGTGGAGGGAATGGACAGAAACTTTCAGGTCAGGAGCCTGAAGATCGACAGTGTTTTGGATCAGGTAGCATCATCCACCCACCCCACCTCCACAGATGCTGCCTGACCTACCAAGTTCCTCCAGCACTTTTGCTATTGCTTAGAAGTTAGCCGTTAGCTGATTGAGGGGTGGGAGTTACCAAACATGGAAGAGCATCAATGAAAACTTAGGTTTCAAACACAACATATCTTCCTGCAGCTCGTCTTCAGTTAGGCATCCTGTTGGTTATGAAAAAGCAGCCTTGTATTTGTTGAAAGAGGCTTATATCTCCAGGAGTGCCCGGAATACTGTATTTGTTGAAATGGTGCCAAAATCCAAAGACTTTGTGCTCCACAACAGACACAATAACATAAATGAGTTGTTGTATTTTCACACAATACCTCCTGAAGAAATTAATTCTATATCACATTTCTTACTTTGAAAGACAATCTCTACCCTCTAGCCCCCCTCTCGGTCATGGCTGATGCAACCTGGTTGGTGGCTGCTTGCTCCAAACCTCGGCTAGAGCAGCTTCGATGTGTGGTCGGATGCAAGCCTGGGCGGTGTCATATGAAGGACAGGCTGTTGCCCATGCAGCACGTCCCCCCTCTCCACGTCGATGACCGATCCAAAGGTACAGCAGAGCCGGTAGTTTGGCACCAGCAGCGTCGCAGGAGCTGCCAGAACGAGGTTGTAGACAACGACGAACTGCCTTAGGGACTCCGACTCCAGATTTTTCATGAGATTTACTCCTGGAGCTTTTTCCGTGACTGGATATAGCCACAAGGCAGTGGAGGTTTTAAATCAGTTTTCCCTCTCCTAAATCGACTGCCTTCCCAGGCTGACGAGCCTCATCTGCCCAAGACTCATAGGGGCGTGAGCGTCTACCTTCCCGTCTATAGCAACCGTCCACTGCAGCCTTCATCCGCCTTCCCAGCCGTTGTGACACTCCATTAAAGTCAGCCATCATTCTCCGCCTGTTTCACCGTTGTGGTTTTGGTTGGATTGCTCTTTGTCAGGGACCTCCCCCTCGACCTTACCGCCTTGGGTGACCCTACCAGGAGCACAGCTCCAGATGGCATTGCTCTCAGGATCTCAGGACCACACAAGCTTCTCCACCACGGCAAGGTGACAATCCACGGATACATGTTTGAAAATTCCTCAAAATACATTACACAAAGATGTCTCTAAATACTGCCCAGATTATTACTAGCTAGGAGATCTTTTTTTTTAACAAATTCTAATCCAATTTGAAAAATCATCTTCCCAGAATCACAGAAAGGTTACAGCATAAAAGAGACATTTTCTTGGGTGCAACAGCAATCCAGTTCATACCATTTCCATTTCCATACCTCCTTCAATCTGTCTTTCCTACCATCTCAGACATGTATTCTAGTTCCTAAGCATAAGGGTTTTCCTTACATTGCTTCTGTTTATCATCTGCAGTCAATGTTCTAGTTCTTGACTTTTCAGCCTTGAAGAGTTACCATTTCTTAAGATAGTTCATATTAAATACCTCGCCGTGTCCTTTTGCAAGTTCTCTTCTGTGCCAAGTTCAACCACCTCACATTCGCTAGTCCATCCATACTAAATTGCTGTATACTTGGAATCATTTTAGCAAATCACTTCTGTACTCTGTCCAAGGCCTTCACATCTTTCCGAAAGCATTGCTTCCAGAACTGAGCACTATATTCTAGTGTAATTAAACCAGGTGTTTTTAGAAGGTGCATTGTCACTTTCTCAGGCTTGAGCCTCTTCCTTCTTATAAAGTTCCGGAGTCCATAAACGTTAAACAACTTTAGCACATGCCCTGGCATTTTAAAAGCTTTACACACCTCCAGATGTCTGTCCCTGTACTTCATTCAGAATTTTACCCTCTAGTTTTTTCTTTTCTCATGGCTCTCAATCTGACTTTGTAATTTTTTGCATCAAAATTTAAATGCTGTCCACCTTTCCTTTCTCTGGTCTATCTATGTTTTCCTGAAACCTATTATTTTCCTCCTCAGTTCAATCTACTTCAGAGTTTTGCATCATCTTGAAATTGAGCCCTGTACACTCAAGTCCCAGATATATATTAACACAATAGTGGTTCAGTAACAATACCTGGAGAATATGACTGTATTCATCATGCAGTGCAAATAAAAGTCATTCACTATCCTTATGTTTTCATTCACTAAGCTAATTTTCTCTGTGATGCTACCACTTCTATTCCATGTGTAATAATGTTCATGAAAACCTGTTATGCTCAAGTCTTACAAAGCTATCTAATTTTATGTCCTTTTAAGAGCTTGTATTATATATGCTTGAGAGATAGTGTAGTGATACAATCAATATTCGATCAGTTGGTTGCAAGAATATGAGGCGCATTGCATTATACAAAGACAACACTTGGTGTATTGTGGTAGGAAGGAACTGCAGATGCTGGTTTAAACCAAAGATAGACACAAAATGCTGGAGTAACTCAGCGGGACAGGCAGCATCTCTGGATTGAAGGAATGGGTGTCGTTTCGGGTCGGGAATTTTGCCCTCTAGCTATTGCTTTTCTCATAGCTCTCAACCTGTGACACTGGGACACCTCGACCCGAAACATCACCCATTCCTTCTATCTAGAGATGCTGCCTGTCCCACTGAGTTACTCCAGCATTTTGTGTCAATTAACACTTGGTGTATAATATCCAGACCAGATTTTAGAAAAGTCCCATAGTTCACAATGGTGCAATTCTCCAAATATAAATATTATTTTTGACATGCACAGTGGAAGAACACTACTGTGAGTAAACACTTCCCTTGCTCCTCTTAATTTCAAAATGATAGCTCTTAATTAAATTCTGCGTGCTAGGTTAATGGTCTAGATACTTAAATTCCAATGTCTTCAGAAATTCTTCGATGCAAACATTTGGTTTCAAATAATAATTTGCATGAAACACAAAAGTAGGTTGTGGTTCAAATCATTGCATGTGGTCCAGTGTAAGTGGTATTCACATCCTGAATGTGGTCAATACATTTCTGTTCATTTGGTTTGTGGTTGCTACAGTATATGTCCAGCAGGGTGTGGACAAAACAAGCTTTAGGATAATTTTCAAACCAAAACCAACAGAAATGAACAAAATATTCTGCTAGTACAGAGAATGTCCTTAGAAATTTACCAGGCACTAGTGGATGTGACAAAAAGACTAACATGTTGTAGCCACTTCGAGCTTGCATTTGAGTTTCAAGTGAAGCCATATTGTGCAAAACAAAATGCTGGAGGAACTCGGCAGGTCAAGCAGCATCTGTGGAGGGAATGGACATTTCAAGGAGGGTCCCAACCCAAATCATTGCATGCCTATTCTCTCCACAGATGACCTGCTAAGTTGCTCCAGTACTTTTCATTCTGCTCAAGATTCCAACATCTGGAGTTCCGTGTGTCTCTATTAAATTATATTACATTCAGATTGAATCTGAACATTTTCATCTGCATGTAGTCATAATGCATTAGCATTGAAAGAAAATGTCAGAAAAAACCCCAAACTTCCCTATATAATTAACTTACAAAAATAAATCCCAACTAATTTTAAGCACAGCTAGTATCTTAGTTATGAATCGTATCAATCTTGCAATAGTTTTGTTTGTCTAAAACTAGGTTGTTACTAGGTCCTCGTTTTAAAAAAACGCAACCAAATTCAGCATCGTTCGGGATTGCTGCGACACCTAAAATGGCAAAATAGTTGCACACTACAATGTTACAAATTGAGTTTGGTCAAAATATTTGCTAAACAATCTCAATTTAAACAAGTCAAAATAGGTAATGCATATTCGCGCATAAAAAATCCTTTAGCTGGAATTTGGTCGAGATTTCCAGTATAATACAATCCATATTACAGCCACTTCATATAATGCAACAAGCATAAAATGCTTCTCTTTGTATGTAGCGCATTATTACTCCGTGGGCTCCTGCGATTTAACATTAAAAATGAGATGGGACTCAAATAGGTGAAAATTTGTGAAAGCCTGTGTAAAAACTGGAGCAAATATCACATCTCTGTTCCAACAAAAATGATGCAAACTTGTGGCAATAAAAACACATGGGAGGAGGGTAACCATTCAACGACCCAAGGAAGCAATTAATTTCAATGAAGGACCAACAGCTTGTTATAATAGAAGAGACCGGAAAATCGGATAAATTGCAACTTCGGAACCCCTTCCGCCATGCTCAGAACAAAATCTGGCACCTTAGTGAAATCTATCGTTACGTTGCTTTAGAACAATAGAATATAACCAGGGCAAATCTTTATTTGCTTGTGTTTTTTCACACGAAGTTTAAAAAATATCATATCCAAAGTACCGATTGTATAATTCCAGTTATTTCGCAGCGTATAGAATGGAGGTAAACATGAAGGAGGCTTTTTTTTCTAATATTCTCGGCGATATAAGTATTAGAGTGTTCAATCATCCGGTACTGTTACTCCAACGAATATAGTTTGCGCAATATCGAAGAGACCCGCACTCGTCATTAATTCATTAATGTCATCCATGTGTAATGTAACAAGATTCAGTCTCCCAAGACGCACTGTAAGAAAATTACTTACCGTACTCAAGAATGCAAACAGGATGGTGGCCAGAATGTTGGTTTTACTTATTTCTGTAAACTTGTATTGGATTTCATAAGGACAAGGATTATAATGTGTTAACTGATATTGATGCACAGATTTTAATGTTTGCAAACTTTTATGGGAAAGTTACACATCGTCTTATGTACAGCTGTCTAGAAGTTTCCCATCTACTGCCAGGAGTTTTTTTTCCCCCTTTAGGTGAACCTTTTTCTTTAGGCGAAGGGTTTAAGAATGTCTTTAAAAAACTGAAAGCTATCCGGCCAAAGCTGGACAAAAAGTTGACAAAAAAACCCCAACTAGTTAGTTGTCTGATACGACGGAGTACGTCGTCTCCATAACACCGCACAACTGGAGCAAGGCGTATTTCTTTTAAAGAAGGTTGTACTCCCCCACCACCCAAGAAACCCCCAACTATATTATTGTTGTTGTCAAGAACCATGTTATGAACTTCGTGTAAGAAGGAACTGCAGATGCTGGTTTAAACCGAAGATAGACACAAAAAGCTGGAGTAACTCAGCGGGCCGGCAGCATCTCTGGAGAGAAGGAAAGGGTGTCGTTTCGGGTCGAGACCCTTCTTCAGACGAGACTCCCTTGAAGAAGAGTCTGGACCCAAAACGTCACTCTTTCTTTCTCTCCAGAGATGCTGCCTGTCCCGCTGAGTTACTCCAGCTTTTTGTGTCTGTTATGAACTTCTTCAGGCAGAGTAGATAAAACGCAAATAAATCACGTGAAAATAGACTCAATTTGAATTTCGACTTGTCTTATTACTGCTGTGTATATTATAATGTTTTATACATATTACTGCAAAGTACTAATATGACATGTTGAAATTCAAATAGAGTCACATTGAAGAATTACATAATTGAAAATGTTTCGGGAAATTATACTACTTAATAACTACAGAAGAACAAAATGAACAATGGTGTGCGGAATGGATTCTCAGTCAGGTCAACCGAGAAACAATATCGGGGACTCTACAACTGAAATGTTTAATGGATTCTGCAATACTTACTGTTGTTATCATTCTTCTCGCGGGTTCCGTCGACCCTGCCGTCCGGCAAGATCCTCATGAAATAGCCGCCGTTCTTACAGTAGAGTCTCTTGGGCTCCTTGAAAGATCCCGGAGGGAAGGGGTTGCTGCCAGCATCAGGCAAGGTGCTGACCCCTCCTGCTCCCGCCGCCGCCGCCATGTCGCGCTCGGCTCTCGCCTGTGGCTCCACTCAACCACCCCCTTCCCCTCGACCCTTTCACAAAACGTGACAGCCCCTCCTTCCACTTACCCCCTCGACCAAAGCTCGACACACTCCGCTAATCAGTCCCCTTTTCTTCGCTTCCTCCTTAAAATAAAGTCGTCGTCCCCCTCCCTTCTTCTCCCCCTCCTCCTCTCCCTCTCCAAGTTTTGAGCCAAGCCAAGCACAGGGAATGATGCCAACTCTATAAGCAGAAACGGTTCATTCCATCACTTCGCAATAACTTCACCGTCATGATTCCCGGCATTTGGCGGACACACAGGGTGCGTGTGCGTTGCTGGTGAAGAAGTGGGAAACGGGACTAGCTGGAAATATGTACTTTCCGACAAGCTGAGTGCCCAAGGCCGGCGGCCGCACTCCTCTCCCGACTGCGTAGCGTGTGCCGCACAAATGCGCACGCGTGTGTGTGTATATGGGAGCCAACCTCAAGCGAGCGGAGAAAATGCGAAAGGGTGCAAGTGGTTTCAAAGGTACAACAACATCGCTCCTGTGGCCTGGCAAGGAAGGACTTTTTTTTCCCAATCCAAACTAGCATTTGAAGTCGGGTCCCCCCCCCCTCACCCCTCACCGAAATGTTTAATGTAGTTTGTTTACACTGACCGTGCTAAATAAATGGAGAATGACCACTGGGACAGTTCTTCAAAATAAACATTCCTAATTGTTATTTGCAGGAAAGTAACTGATCGCAAATATTTTTGCGACAAATTCAACGTGACGTGCCAGAGAAACTATGATATAACGTAATCTACCACTTGCACTGTGAAAAAATGATCAAAAGTTTAAAACCTCTTCCCCACTCAAAAAACCCCCAAATAGCCAGCGTCATATCCTCATTTGCAACAAAAGTGTTGGTTATTATTTCTGCTGGGGAGGGAAGAGGGGGAGTTAAATTGAAATGAGGGACTTGGGCATGGGAGATGAGTGTAAGAAAGGAGAAGATGCAGGGTGACTTGAAGGGAACCAAATTTGAAGTCTTTCCAAAAGTATAATTTACTATTACAATATGACATTAACAGCCAAGTTAGCAGCAACAAATCAACATAAATTCTATTAATAGCACAGAACACCAATGATCAGATCCTCACAATCTCTTCAGGGAACAATCCAATTGGTTCAAGTTGGCATATTGGGTGAGTCCCATTTGCCTGTATTTGCCCCATATCCCTCCAAACCCTTCTCATCCATGTATCTGCCCAAATTTATTTTAAAAGTCATCCGGTTCAACAGTTTCCTCTGGCAGCTCATTACCGAAATGAACTATCCCCTGAGTGAATAAAGTGTACCCGAGGTTCCTCTTAAATCCCTCCCCGCTCACCTTAAGCCTGTGCCATCTCGTTTGTTAATCCTCTACCCTGGGAGGGAAATTGACTGTGAATGTTTGCTTTATCCATGGCCCTTATCATATTGCAGTCATCAATAAACTATCCTCATTCTCCTGCGCTCCAAATAAAGAAGTCCCAGCCTTTCTAACCTGTCCCTATCACTCAAGCCTGCAAGCCCAGACAACGTCCGTGTGAATCACTTTTACACTCTTTCCAACTTTGTGACATCCAGAAATCTGCACACAGTACTCTGAGTGTGATCTCACCAACGACTTGTACAACTGCATCATGATGTCCCAATGTTTGTACCTTGTACCCTTCTCAATGAAGGATAGGGCATTGTGGTTAAGCCTTCACCACACTGTCCACCTGCCTTGCCACTTTGAGAGAACAATGCTTCTGTACTCCCAGATATCTCTGTTCTGCGACACTCTCCAGGGCGCTACCATTTTAGTCCTGAACTGGTTTGGCATACCAAAGTACCTCACCTTACATTTGTCAAAGCTAAATTCCATTTGCTATTTATTCTTCGCAACTGATTTAGACCTTGTTGCAAACATAGATAACTTTCCTCATTGTGTACTCTACCCTCTATTTTGGGGTCATCTGCAAATTTACTAACAATGTTAACGACATTGTCATCCAAATCCTTAATGTATATAGCAAATAGCAGCAGACCCAGCACCAAAAGCTGTGGCATTCCACTGGTCACAGGCCTCCAATCAGAAACACAACCCCCTACAATTACCCTTAGACTCCTTCAAGTCAATTTTGAATTCAATTAGCTAGCTCACCTTGGATTCCAAGCAACCTAACCTTCCAGACTTGCCTCCCATGTAGGATATTGTTGAAGACCTTGCCAAAGTCCATATAGATATCTACTGCCCTGCCCACGCAAATTCTCTCGACTTCTTCAAAAAACTCAGATTTGTGAGTTACAATTTCCCATGCTCAAAGTCATACTGACTATCCAAACAATGGTAGGTTCTGTCCATAAGAATCCCCTGAACATCTTTTCCACCACTGATGCCAGGTTCACTGGCCTGAAGTTCTATGGCTTTTCCTTGCTGCCCATTTATAAATAATGGTATAACATTAACCTCCAGTCTTCCGAAACTTCACCTATGGCTAAGGATGATGGAAATATCTCTGCACGGGTCTTTGCAAATTCGTCCTTGGCTTCCCACAAGTCCGGGGATGTATTGAAGTCTGAAGAAGAGTCCCAACCCGAAACATCACCTATCCATGTTCTCCAGAGTTGCTGCCTGGCCCACTGAGTTACTCCAGCACTTTGTGTCTTTTTTTGAAGACCAGCATCTGCAGTTCCTTATTTCTACAAAACTTGTTTAGTTGGCAGTGTGGCAGAAGTTTCTCCATGATAATGATGAAATGTCTGCTGGACAGCTACATACGAGATCCTTGACTTAGGAGCAAAAAATAATAGTTCTGAGTGTAAGGAAGTCCACTGATATTTAGGACTATGTACACGGTTCATAAAAATGTAGTCATGTATAATGACTTTTTAACTGAAGGACAGGAGCATAAAAAGGATTGAGGTTTGCTGCATCTATACAAAGAATTAGTGAGAAAATATACAGACTGATGTATTAGTTCTGAACACCAACCTTTAGAATGGACAGCCTAAAGAAGGGTCCCAACCCAAAGCATTGTCTGTCTATTTCCCTCAAGAGATGCTGCCTGTCCTACTGAGTTCCTCCAGCACTTTCGTTTTTGTTTTAGAAAGGACAACTTAATCTTCAGAAAGAGTAAAGCATAAATTCACCAGAACATTAGTTTTAGCTTAGTTTAGTTTAGAGATGCAGCCTTCAGCCATTTGCTCCACAAGTCAGTGTAGATCAATGATCACCCATGCACCTATTCTACCCTACAAACAAGAAACAATTTACAGAAGCCAATTAACCTACAAACCTGCACATCTTTGTCAATGTGCCACCCTAACTTGGACTCCATGGATTAAACAGGAGACGAGGTTACATAAATCAATGTAGGCTGATATTTTCTGGAATACTGATATTTCATCAAGTCATTGGAAGCTCAAGTCTTTTGAAACAAATTTTGCAAAGGACAACAGCATTGTGGAACACATTTCCACAGAAAAGGCCTCTCAATTATTCATTTGTAATTAATATATTTCTATTCATTAACAAAAGAAAAATTATGGTTTTAGATCACATATGTAATTGAATAGGAATCATTAACAAATTTAGATCATGACTTTAGTTGGGAATAAGTAACATACTTTTTGTTCATTAAATTGTACAGTCAGAGTCTATTATTTCCAGAGATAGAAACTAAAAATTACTAGAAATACTTATCCGATTGGGCAGCATTTGGAAAGAATGAAGTGTATCAGGTTCATAACTTTAATCATCTGAGAAAAGTTAAAAATTGTCCAGGTTTTAAGTTGCACTGAAGGCGGAGTGGGTGGAGAGAATTAAAGGAATGTCGGTAATAGGGTAGAGACCAGGAAAAACTGATTGGTACGTTGGGGTGGTGTTGGCTGAGATGGGATGCTGAAGATGTGTTAGTCACAGTTAGCCTGTCAGGAGGAAATAAGATGAATGAAGTGATATTAAAGCTATGAGATACAAAACATTGCTGATACTGAAAAAATTAAATAAAACAGAGAAGCTGAGAAATACAGAATATGTGAACAAAAAACAGAGTTAACATTATGTGTTAAAAACTTTTTCTCAGAACTGTCCAGTTTGTACATTTATACTCATTATTTGTGTATTGTTTAATGATTTTAATCATTTAAATATCTTTGAAGCATTTTAGTTTAATGCAATTTTTATGTTTAAAATATTCTTGAGTTTCAAAATGTGTTAACTGGTTATTTTATTTCTATTATTTTTTTAAATAGTCCCAGATGTCAGGTTAATTCCGAATCTGGTTGGCACGGTGGCGCAGCAGTAGAGTTGCTGCCTTACAGCACCAGAGACCCAGGTTCAATCCTGACTATGGGCACTGTCCGTATGGAGTTTGTACTTGACTTGACTGACTTGACTCTCCGTGATTTTCTCCAGGAGCTCCAGTTTCTTCCAGGGATGTACAGGTTTGTAGGCTAATTGGCATGGTAAAATTACACATTTTTCTTAGTGGGTGTAGGATAATGTTAGTGTGCGTGGATCTCTGTTCGACGCAGACTCGGTTGGCTGAAGGGCCTGTTTCTGCGCTGTATCTCTAAACTAAACTAAACTAAACTAAGATGTTCATTCACAACATTAGATATTCTACCTGATTTATGTAAGTCTACCTTGGAAGAGTAATTAGTCAAAAACAGAAAGGTCAGATTGAAAGTGGAATGGAGAATTAAAGTGACAGACAATTTGAAGTTCACAGTCATCCTTTCAAACTATTTCAAACGTCCAAGCTTTGGACTTGGACCCCAAGATCCCTCTGTACATCAGTGCTGTTGAGGTTCTTGCCATTAACCGTACAGTGACCCCTTACATTCTATTTTCCAAAGGGCAACACCTCACACTTGCTGCGATTGAACTTCACTTGCATTTCTCTGCTCATATCTGTAATTGATCTCAATCCTGTATTCTTTGACAACTTTCCGTACTGTCTGCAATTCCACAATTTTGCTATTGTTTTGCAAATATGCTAAGCAACCCATCGACATTTATATCCAAGCCATTTATATTATCACAAACAACAGATGTCCCAGTGCAGATCCCTGCGGAATTCCTCTCATCGTAGAGCTCCAGCCACAATAACACCCTTCCACCATTACCTTCTGTCTTCTGTGGCTGACAGTTCTGAACCCAAACTACCAAGTCACTGTCGACACAGGGATTCCTCTGATGTCTGTTTTCAAAGAAAGATACAAAGTGCTGGAATAACTCAGCGGGTCAGGCAGCATCTCTGAAGAACATGGGCATGCGACCTTTCATGTCAAGACACTTCTTCGGACTTGCGTGGTGGGGTGGGGGGAGGATGAAAGGGAAAAGGGGCAGGCCAAAACCTGGCGAGCGATAGGTGGATGCACCTGCAGGGAAATTTTGATAGGCAGATGGTTAGACAAAGGCTAGAGACGAATATACAAAAGGTGTGAGATAAGGATAGAAGAGGTATGAATTATGAAGTGAGAAGAATGAATATAGGTGGAAAATGAGGGGGGAGGGAACAAAACTGGAGAAGCAGCACGTCCATGTGGGGCAACAGGGAAGGTGGTGGAACGAAAAAAATGTGGTTGTTTGTAAGTTAGTTAGCTAAAACTGGAGAATTCAATGATCTTGCCATTAGATTGTAAGCTACCCTAGCAGAATATGAAGTGCTGCTTCTCCAGTTTTTTTTACGGATTCCTCTGGCAATGGAGTCTGGGGGAAAGGGGAGCACAGCACTGTGTTTCTCATGCATCTTAATCTTCAATATCAGCCTACCATGAGTGATTTATCAAATGCCTTACTAAAATTCATGTAGGCAACATCCATTGTTGTCTTATCTTCATCAATCACCTTCGTCGGCTCCTCCAAACTCAAATCAGGTAAGACGTGACCTGCCCCAGACAAAGCCATGCAGCTTGTTGCTAATTATCCAATTATCTTCCAAATGTGAGAAAATCCTATGATGATGAATCCTCTGCATTGATTGCATCTTCCAATATTCCATAGAATCGAAAGTGCTTCCTGCAGATTGGAAGGTCGCAAATGTAACCTTAAGAAAGGAACGAGGGTGAAACCAGGGTACTTTAAAGCAGTCAAGCAACATTGGTAATGATAAATGCTGGTATCAATTATAAAGGAATTGTTAACAGTGTTGTAGGAGCCATTTGTGTTTACTAGCTGTTTTAGCATATCATATTATTTTGTATCTTGCTGTATTATGTTTGGACACTTGGGGGTTGTCGTGAGATGAATATATATATACGGGCATAACGTACTGGTCGGAGTCAGAACTAGGTACTATCTGGGAATGCAGAGACGGGATACGTCAGACACAGAGGAGCTTGGCAAGATATAGTTCCTCAGACCTATGATGAGAGAAAAGCCTGGAGAAATACAAATCTGTTTGTATTACTACTTCAATAAATGACTAATTAAACTGAAATGTCTTTAAGATCTCTCTGTTGTTGGTTTGCGTCAAGATCGTTCACTCCACTCCTCTGTGAAATGGTGGCAAGCGGAGAGAACTTCAGTGGGAAGGACTGAAATTGCCACTACACTAAAGTAAGTATTTCCTCAGCCAGAATGAATGTAAAGTAAGAACTTCTTCAGCTGGAGTGAATAAAGTAAGACCGTTCTCGATGAATGAAGACTAAAGTAAGAACTAGCTCCATAAGTGAAAAAAGTAAGACCTGTCTCTAAAGAGCCATTTAAAGTAATAATTGGCTCTAAGAGTGAGACTGGAGCTTGTGAAGCGACTGGACGGAACAAGGATTGTTTTATTTCAAAAACCTTGAACCGAATTCCACAGATTGGACAGGGGCATTACCTGCGCTAATCTGACAAACGGTGTTTGGATACTTTGTAAGCCAGTGAGTACAGCATTAAGCTTTATTGGAAAAGCTGTATTTCAGAAGTTGTATTGATAAGCTGCTACTGAAAACTTTGAAATGCTGAGAACAAAGAAGTGACCTTGAGCATCGCAAAGATATCAATTTGTTTTGAATTCTTGTGAAAATACGACTTAACATCAACATGTCTTAAAGGGATAATGACGTACAAGTATGTCTGTGGTTAGATCTGATGTTCAGCAGATGATCTGATGATCAGAATGGATTCCGTAAGGGAAAATGGTTTCTCTTCATTTTGTGGAACTTCAAAGTTCTCTTATGTCTTGAATTGGGTTGCCACCCTAAAAAGCCAGCGTGAAATTGAAGAAGAAGAAGAACGACTGAGAATACGGAAAGAACAATTGAAAGACATAGCATTGTTAATTGAAATGATGAAGGAAACTGTAATGGTGCTGGATTCCTGCCAGCTTCATTTTGGACAAGACTTTGATCAAGGACTGACAAGACTCATCCTGACCAGCCTGGACCGTCAGGAGTCGCTCCTAAAGGGGGGGGGAGGGTACTGTAATGTCCCGTCATATCTGTTAGTCTTGTGTCATGTTCTGTGTTTAGATTCTCATTCCAGGTCCCTTGACTTCCTGCCATGGTAATTGTCAGCCCCGCCTTGATTGTTTCCACCTGTGTGCCCTTACCTCATGTATATATAGTCCACGCCTCCCTTTGTCCTGTGCCAGTTCGTATTGTGATTCATGTGCTCTGATTCATGTGCTCTCGGTCGTAGTATAGCTAGTAAGTAATTTTTGTAACTAATGTTTTTGTAGTTGAGTAAGTTTAGAATTTTTGGTTCGAATCGCAGTGTTCTTTAATGTGAAAATTAAAGAACGCCTTTATTTTCTCCAAATTGACTCTTGTGTGTGAGTCGTGCGTTTGAGTCCAGTTCCTGTGTGCCCCAGAGCATAACAGAAACTGACCGGAAACTATTAAAACTAGTAGTACAAAGTAGAAGGCCAAAAAAGCCAGCCAGAAGCAGTTTTGCAACGACGGCAAAACCTGTAGAGGCACAGGTGCAAGAAAATCATCCTGAAATACTTCATATTGAACAAAAGGACAAAGAAAAGAAACCAGAACATACAGAAGAGAAGGGAAAGCCAATTGCAAGTGATGCTGTTCTCCCATCACAAATGTGTGGGCGTTTTGGGGCCGGTGATGAAACCTGCATTTCCTCCATTGTACCAGTACAAGTAAAGAGCCACAAGAGGAGTACTGTGTTGCAAACAGACGCATTTTCGGATCATGGTAGTTCATCTACCTTCTGCGCAGAAAGCTTGATGAGAAGGCTGAACATTTCAGGACCAAGGACCAAAATTCTCCTGCTTACCATGAATCAAATGAAGTCTGTGACCAGTTGTCTTATCTCAGGTTTATTTTATTGAACTATCGGATGTGTTCACATATAAGATCAAGCCTGTTTCTCAGCTAAATATTCCCAGACAAGAAGACCTGAAATAATGGCCTTACTTGAAAGATTCCTGAAATGGACTCTGGCATTGACCTACTCATCGGGACAAATGCTTCAAAGGTATTGGAACCTTGGGAGCTGGTCAACAGCCAAGGGGATGGACATACACTGTGAAAACCCTACTGGGATGGGTCATCTATGGTCCCCAGCGAAGAGACCACGACAGCAGGGATGGAAATGGCTGCCCTGTTGCTGCTGTCAATCGAATATCCATTGCAAACCTTGACTTGCTGGTCAAGCAATACAATCATGACTTCAGTGAGAAAGCGGAAGAAATGTCCAGAGAAGAGGTAAAGTCCTTGGACATTATGAATCGCTCAGCGAGGATGACAGATGGACACTATTGTCTAGATTTACCTTTCAAGCAAGAAAACGCCAGCATACCAAATAACCATTGCATTGCAGAGCAATGCATCCAGAGCTTGAAACGCAAGTTTAGCAAGAATGAGAAGTTTCATGATGAATATACATCCTTCCTCACAGAAATGATTGACAATGGTTATGCTGAAAGGGTACCAGTGGACCAGCTGAATCGAAATGATGGAGAACTCTGGTAAATCCCCCACCATGGGGTGTATCACTCAAAGAAAGGAACATCACTTAACTGCCAACTGCTGCAGGGTCCAGACCGAACCAACTCACTCATTGGAGTTCTCATCAGATTCAGTCAAGAACTGGTTGCTTTGATGACTGATCATCAGGTCAAGGTATCAGGAAAGCATATTGACTATCTGCGATTTCTGTGGTGGCCCAATGGTGATGTGCAGCAAGGTCTTGTTGAATACTGGATGAAGGTACATCTTTTCGGAGCTGTGTCGTCACCAAGTTGTGCAAACTTTGCATTAAGAAACACTGCTGAGGACAACAAAGCTCGCTTTCCTGAAGAGGTGACAAACACGGTAAAGAACAACTTCTACATGGATGATTGTTTAAAATCCATGCCTTCGGAACAGGAAGCAGTTCAGATGGTAAAAGACCTGATGCAATCTGCCAAATGGGAGGATTCATGCTGTCAAAGTGGATCAGCAACAGCCGTGCTGTATTGGCACCCACTCCTCAAGAAAACAGAATTAAAGAGATCAAGGATTTCGACTTGGACAAAGACAATCTGCCAATGGAGAGAGCATTGGGATTGCGCTGGTGCATTGAAACAGATGTGTTGAAGTTCAGAATTGCTGCACAGGAACGACCATACACTAGACGTGGCATCTTGTCCGTGGTCGGCTCTAGATATGACCCCTTAGGATTTCTAGCACCATTACTCTGCCAGCCAAACTGATTATGCAGGAGCTCTGCAAGGAGAAACTTGGATGGGATGAAAATATACCCCAAACCTTCTCTCAGTGATGGACAGGATGGCTAGCAGATCTCAACAAGATTGTGGAGTTTAAAGTGGACCGGTGCGTGAAGCCCACTAGCTTTGGTCAAGTCAGATATGCACAGCTGCACCACTTTTCAGACACCAGCGAAAGTGGCTACGGTACTGTTTCACATCTAAGACTGGAAAACGATAGCAAAGAAGTAAATATTGCATTCATAATGGGAAAGTGCAGAGTGGCACCATTAAAACAAATGACGATTCCCAGAATAGAGCTTACAGCTGCAGTCCTATCTGTCAGAGTTGACACAATGCTGCGAAAAGAATTACAGCTTCATCTGGACAAATCCATCTTCTGGACCGATAGCACAACAGTGCTTAAATACATCAACAACAAAACTAAACGCTTTCAAACATTTGTAGCAAACAGAATCTCTTTTGTCGGGGATGCTACTGATGTATCACAATGGAGATATGTTAGCACAAAGAAAAATCCTGCAGATGAAGCCTCTAGAGGACTAACAGCAGACCGCTTAAGCGGTAATAGAAGGATCAAAGGACCAGAGTTTCTCTGTAAGCCAGACTGAGAATGGCCTAAACCTCACTTGGAATCTGCAATCTCTGCTAATGATCCTGAAATCAAGCAAGACATTACAATGAACGTCATTGTCAAGGATCCATTGAACTCCACGAACTCTCTGATCACCTATTTCTCATCATGGAGGAAGCTGAAGACTGCCGTAGCTTGGCTTCTTAAAGTAAAGACAATACTCTTGCAGCTGACTCGAAAGAGAAAGAAAAATTCAAACTGCTGTGAGTAGCCTTGAAAAAGATTCTGTCAAACTGAAAGGAAAGGTTGAGAAGGAGATGCAAGCCTTTAAAGCAACACTCTGTGGACAATGTTTAAGTCCTGGATCTTTCCCAAGCAGAAAGCGCAATCATCTCTTTCAGTCAAAGACAAAGATTCGAAGAACTATCAGCACTGGAAGGTGGTGGTAATACGACCAAAAGAAGCAGTCATTTGTACAAACTGAATCCGGTGCTGTATGATGTCTCCATCTGCGTCTGATGTGTAAATCTTCCTTTACAAAGAGCCTAGGTAGTAGTATTGACTTGCCTTTCAACTGAAGAAAATGGTTTGGTGTGAGTGCTTCCAGGTCCATAGGATCATCAGAACTCTTGGTAATGGGTCGATCATTTAAAATTGCTTCAACTTCACAAATTAAAGTTTCCAATCCTTCATCGTCCAGAACATGTTGGCTAAGAACAGAGCGCAGCACATTTCGAACCATGCGGATCAATCGTTCCCAAACACCGCCCGTGATGGGATCCTGCTGGAGGGTTAAAGTACCACCTTATCCCTTGCTGAAGCAGAGCATCCTGGATCTTGTCCTGATTCAAGTCATTGAATACTTCTCTTTCTGCTCCGATAAAATTTGTGATCTTAAAGATTAAACGTGACCTCGTTGACAAATGAATCTTCGTAACACATTGATGCAGGAGTCTGTCGAGTGTATATGCAACCTCAAGATGAACAGCCCTGCTTGCCATGCAGGTGAAGATTACACCATACCTTTTAACAAAACTTCGTCCTCTTTTAACCTCTATAGGACCAAAGTAGACTACTCCTACATCTGTAAATGGAGGCTCGTCTGGTCGAATTCTTACCAGGGGCAAATCTGCCATCTTTTGTTCCCCAACTCTTCCCCGCTGTCGTTTACACACAATGCAGTCTGTTATGATTTTTCTTGCAGCGGAATTAGCTTTGATAATCCAGTATCTTTTATGGAGAAGAGACAGCATATGATTTCTTTCTCCATGACCAAGCTGTTCATGGATATGTCGTAACAGTAATGTTGATATGTGAAGGTCCTTTGAGAGAATAATAGGATGTTTTGCCTCTTCAGGCATCGCTAGTCTATTCAGGCGATCATATTATTTTGTATCTTGCTGTATCATGTTGCTCTTAATCTGAATTCGAACTGTGCGCACAAGACCTTGTGCATCCGGTATGGTTTCCAAAATTCTGCCCATTAGCCAGGAGCTTCATGGACAGGTACAATATATGACAGATCTCTTTTGGAAACAGTGGATACGAGAATACTTGCCTCTGATCCAAGAATAACAACGGTGGTTAAAGGTGAAAAGAAGCTTTGCTAAAGGTGACATTGTTTTGGTGGCTGATTCCACTGCTCCACGAAGCTCCTGGCTAATGAGCAGAATATTGGAGACCGTACCAGATGCACAAGGTCTTGGGTGCGCAGTTTGACTTCAGACTAAGAGCAACATCTTGGAAAGACCAATAACGAAGATATGTCTGCTCCTAGAAGCTGATACCCGAGGGCGGCACGGTAGCGCAGCGGTAGAGTTGCTGCTTTACAGCGAATGCAGCGCCGGAGACTCAGGTTCGATCCTGACTACGGGTGCTGCACTGTAAGGAGTTTGTACGTTCTCCCCGTGACCTGCGTGGGTTTTCTCCGAGATCTTCGGTTTCCTCCCACACTCCAAAGACGTACAGGTATGTAGGTTAATTGGCTGGGTAAATGTAAAAAAAATTGTCCCTAGTGGGTGTAGGATAGTGTTAATGTACGCGGATCACTGGGCGGCACGGACTTGGAGGGCCGAAAAGGCCTGTTTCCGGCTGTATATATATGATATGATATGATACAGCAAAGACTGGTGGCCTTAAAGGTTGAAGAACATTAGATGCTAACATATAGTGCATACTTTTTGTTTTGATTGTGTGTGAAGTTTTTACAGCTCCTTTTAATGTTTATTAATAATCATTTTGTTAGATACGTAGAACAATTAGGGGCTGGTGTGTAGGAGCCCATTTGTGTTTACTAGCTGTTTTAGCATATCATATTACTTGCTGTATTATTTTTGGAGACTTGGGGGTTGTCATGAGATGAATACATATATGAGCATAACGTACTGGGAGGAGTCAGGGAGGAGTCAGAACTAGATACTATCTGGGAATGCAGAGACGGGATGCATCAGACACAGAGGAGCTTGGCAAGATATAGTTCCTCAGACCTATGACGAGAGACAAGCTTGGAGAAATACGAATCTGCTTGTATTACTATTTTAATAAATGACTAATTAACCTGAAAAGTCTTTAAGATCTCTCTGTTGTTCGTTTGCGTCAAGATCGTTCATTCCACTCCTCTGTGAAGTGGTGGCAAGTGGAGAGGACTTCAGTGGGAAGGGCCGAAGTTGCCACTACAAGTGTTGTTCAGAATAGTTAACAACCTTTAACAGCAATGATGTACAAAGGGATGTTGGGGTCCAAGTCCATTACTCCGCAAACGTGGCAACTAAGGTAGAAAGAGTGGTAATGAAGGTATATGCTTGCCTTCATTGGTCAAGGCATTGAGTATAAAAATCAGGAAGTCATGTTGCAGCTTTGAAATTTTGAAGTTGAATATACTTATATTTCAGGTAACTTTTCAATTACTTGAAAAAATATAGAGCTGGGAAGAGTCAACATGGATTTACGAAAGCAAAATTATGTTTGACAAATCTTTTGGAATATTTTGATGTCATAACCAACCAAGTCTCTAAAGTCTAAAAAGAGCTAAGTGTAAACCAGCAGATATAGTGTATTTTGCCTTTTAAAAGGATGTTGTTAAATTGTCACATGTGAGATTATTAAACAGAATTGGAGCACATTATTTAAGGCTAATATACTGAAATGGATTAAGGATTGGCAGAAAACCAAGCGCAGAAATAAATGAGTCACTTTAGTGTAGGGAGGCTGATATGAATGGAAAAGGACATGACAGACAGAATGTGATTCAGAAAATATGAGGTCATTCACTTTGGAGGAGAAAATAGAAAGAGAGGGTACTGTTTAAATGGTGAGAGATTGAAAGGGGTTGATGTTCAGAGGTATCCAATGTACTACATGAATCACTGAACATTAATATGAAGATGCAGAAAGAAACTAGGAAGGCAAAGAGTATGCTGGCCTTGGATACAGGAGGATTTGACTACAAGGGTGGAGATATTTTTTCCCAATTATATGTCCTGATGAGACCACATTTGGAATATTTTATAAATGAAATGTCTCAAAGAATGATGGAGGGAATGCAGTGAAAATTCAACAGTTTAGTTACTGGAGCAATGGTTTTGTCACAAGAGGAGAGATTGGGGCAGCACAGTGGTGCAGTAGTAGAACTGCTGCCTCACAGCGCCAGAGACTCAGGTTCGATTCTGACCTGTGTGGAGGTCTGTGTGGAGTTTGCACATTCTCCCTGCGACCACGTGGGTTTCCTCCAGATGCTCCAATTTCCTCCCACATCCCAAAGATGTACGGGTTGTAGGTTAATTGGCCTCTATAAATTGCCCCGTGTGTCGTGGGATAACTAGTGTGAACAGGTAATCAATGGTCAGCATGGACTCTGTGGGCCAAAGGGCCTGTTTCTATGCTGTATCTCTAAAAAAACAAAAAATAGATTAATCAGCTTGGCCCCGTCCTCCTCAGTTTAGAAGAATGAGGGCTGAATGTAAAAGATTCTTATGGAGTTTGATAGGTTAGATGAATTTGATGTTTGTCTCACTGACGTTTCTAGAACCAAGGTTCTAGACTCAGTTGGTGAGTATATTCCAGGCAGAGATCAATAGATAGTTAGATAATAAGGTAATCAATGGAAATGGGAATCGTACAGGACATCGCAATTATGTCAAAATGACCAACCATGACCATATTGACTGGTAGACCAGGCATAAGGTTTTTAATGACCTCCTTCTGTTTATACTTGTGTACTTAAGGAGTTGTATTTAATAGGCTCGATTTGGTACATTAATTAAGTTGTTGGTCAACGGTCAATGTTGATACCTGGCTGATGTTTTCTTTCTCTACTATTGATTTAATTCGAGCTTTTTCTCAGTACTGGACTGCCTGGCTGCTATATGTGTTTAATTTCAATCCTGTGTGATCTGTTAGTTTTGAATCTGGTTTGGAAAGAGTGGGTCGGCAACAATGGTCATGGCCTTGACAAGAGGTAGCTGGAAAAATTGAGTTGATGAGCATGACAATAAGTTTTCAAAGATTTTACATACCTTAAGCTAACAAGAACAATATGTGAGGCAATGTAGATTGCCTGAAGCTCCATCATGATGAGCTCTTAGAGCAATTTCATAATTCATAGGATGCTTTGTAAAAGATCTCACCACTAGTTGGAGCTGGACTCTCAAATAACCAAACATTGTGCAGAGGTTTTCTTTACAGGTTCCAAATGCACTTTGTGTTTCCTGATATAAAAAGAAGCAGCACCTTAAAGCATGAGATAAAATTACTACAAAATCCACAACAGCAAATAAATTACATTTGGTATTGGTCTATTATTGCAACCGATACGAATATTCAGCAGGAAACCTTTTTGTTTGCTATCCAATCAAATAACAGTATACTGTAGTGGGTGCGTGAGAAAGCCCGGAATGAAGGCGAGGAACCAGGCAAATTCTGTAGAGGCTTTAATGAGCACAGCACACTACTCTCCGCTTCAGTGAAAGACTGAAGACTGGGCTCGCGCCAAAATCCTTGCTACTTATCTGTGTAGCTGGGAGTCGCCCCCAGATTATCTCTGCAGCTGGGAGCCACCCCTGGACCTGTCCATCACCGTGCTGGAAGGTTCGATATGGGAGTGGCCTGACCCTTGGGAGCCGCCACAATACAAGTACAACAGGGAGTTCAGAGAGAAATACCACTGTGCAGAATATAATGTTGCGCAACTACGGAGAAAATGCAGATAAAAAATGCTACAATGAGGTAGACTGGGAAAACCGAGATACCCCCTTAGCTAATGAGAAGTCCATTCAATATTCTGATAACAGTGCGGCAGATGCTGTTCCTGAACCTGGTAATATGTGTTTTGAAGCTTCGGTTTTTTCTGCCCGATGGGAGAGGACAGAAGAGAGAATGACCAGGGCAGAAATGGTCCTTAATTATGTTGGCAGCTTTCCCAAGCCAATGTGGTGTACATGGAATTGATGGTTTGGGGGGAGGAGGGAGGGAGGCTAGTTCGTGTGATGGACTGGGCTACTTCTGCAACCCTGCAATTTCTTGGGCAGAGCTGTTGCCTAACCAAGCTGTGATGATTTGTTAGCTTTTACTGCTCAAAAATTATTATCAACTGTCATAACATCATTTCAAACCCTCAGTGAGTTTCCTCCAATGCCGCTGAGTAATACCCCAGGGTCTTGTCATTTTTATGTTTGATATTAATCAGATTAATATTTGTTGCTTTAGTTGACAGATGTGCCAGGGAAGAAATTGGAATTGAGCCTTACTATCGTACTGCAGTTGGAAAGCACAGGTCTGGAAACATTCTGCAGCTTCAGCTGTGGCAAGTTTCAACACCGCTATGACAAAATGATCTACTCAAGCATTTCTCCCAGAAAACCCTTTATGAACAGGGCCTCCTACTAGCAATCCTTACTTCCACTCCCTAATCCTTGTTATTCTCCCAGTGGGTCGTTGTGCCTCTGTTCATTCTCCTCAGTTGTCCTGAAGATAGAGATACAGGCACAAAGTAATAGGCAAAAGCTGGAGGAAGGATGTGAAGAAAAACATTTGAAAATCAGAAAGTGGTGATGAACTGTAACTCACTGCCGCATAGTTTGAGTTTTCAAAAGGGATTGGAATGGCATTTAAAGGAAAATAATCTGTAGAACTAAGGGGAAGAAGAAAAATTGCTTTGATTGATTGAACTATAGATAAATAATATACACATTAGGTCAAAAGTCCTCTTTTTGCACTGCAATGTTGTTTCATTCCATTTCAACATGCCACTGTAGATCAAGCATTATTCAGAAACAAATCATTGAGACACATCTCTTGACAATATACCTTGTGGTGCAAAATTAATAGCCAAAAGAAACAAATTCAGTTTAAATATTTCAGACAGTGTCCTCACAGTTGTGAAACAGATTAATAAATCACATGATTTTGATTGCATATTATGGAATAGTCCTAGATAGTCCCATTTTTTAAAATGTAAATGGGGTGATCTGAAGATCATCCAGAACATATTTGAACCTTACACTGCTTTACTTTCTATTATTTGTTTTAAATTATCTTTTTACCACAAAATGGCAAAAATAAGTGTCTGACAGCTCGACTGTGGGATGTGAATTACTTTGGTTTTCCAGGCTATTCCGTAATTTTATAAGCTAATATTTAAACAGAATACATATTAACCTAACATCATTTGAGCTATGAATGTAGATTCAGACATTTTCCCAGAAGCGAGATATCAAACTCTCTTATTCTCCAGACTTCTGAAGAAGGGTTTCGGCCCGAAAAGTCACCCATTTCATATCTCCCGAGATACTGCCTGACCCGCTGAGTTACTCCAGCATTTCATGTCTACCTTCGATTTAAACCAATATCTGCAGTTTTGTTTTCCTAGAGTTTGAAGGGAGGTGAGCAGAAACAGTTGTCGTTGCAAATTTACAGTTGTGGCTGTCACACACATCCTGCATCCACTTATTCAGGTGATCCGTGCTACTCACAGCCCAAAATTGTACAAATGCGCATGGCTTTGCTCAGTGACATATAAAACAAAATAAATAACAAAGTCAATCATATGTTAATTCAAATAGGGTCCTGTAAGCATGTCCATTACATACCGATACAAGTTACAGTGCAAAAGAAAATTGTCACGATCTCGCTCACTCACCAAAGCATAAAGTAATAAAACCGACAAAATCATCGTAGTTTTATACAAATTAACCATAAATACACCTAGTTAATAGTTTTGAAAGCAGTATTTTCTTACGTCGAAGAAGCAAAACTGGAAAATACGGATGAAACACAGGTCTGATACACGCAGCAGGTCAGCCGGCGAGAATGTTTAGCGCGAGTGACCTATGACCTGGGCATGTGCAGTCGAGATACTGAACTCGCTTATTCCTACAGTGGAAACTACTTGTACAGAGATGTCCGTATCTGTTGTGAGGTTGAGGAGAAGCTTGAGGGAAGTAATTTGGTGAATTGCAGAGGGAGCATACAATGAGGCAGTGCACAGGTGAGACATTGTTCAGGCTGGGATAGGTGGTGAAGCTAAAATCTCAGGATTTTATCAGATACTGAGCATAACAACGAACTAATTTTGAGTCAAACCCTCACTTCTAGGTACCCCTTCAGCATCATTTATTTTTGTTTAGTTCAGAGATACCGAGGAAATGGGCCCTTCTGCCCATCGAGTCCGCGTTGACCAGCAATCCCCGTACACGAGCACTATCCTACATACTAGGGACAATTTTCCATTTTTACCAAAACTAATTAACCTAGGCAGGAACTCTACCACTGTGCCACCGTACTGCCCACTGCGCCATGCACCTTTTTCTCCTTGTGTACACTCTCTTTCTGCTGAGCAGTGAGCTGGGAAACATTTTGCTAAAGTTTAGTAGGGTCTCCAGACCCTACCCAGCTCCGCACCTCCAGACTCAGGAACAGCTTCATCCCCAGGGCCATAGTGGCTATGAACCGGTCCTGCTGAGCCGGATGGTCACATTGCACAGTGAACCGGCACAGATCTACTTGCTCTTTATTCTGTTTTAAAACTGTTCTAATTTGTTTCATTGGGTTGTTTAAATTAATACTGACTAGCTAATTAATTTATTGCATCGTATGGGAGGCACATTCCCAATATTGTCGTACCCCTGTACAATGACAATAAAGATATATTGTATTGTATTGTATTGTATGAATGGCTAAGACGAGAGTTGCAATGTTTAGGTGCACAGGCCAGGAAGAAGCTGAAATTTACACTGCAGCCTGGGAACATTTTATGGATATTATCGACTGGCCATGTGCATGTCCCATTATTTCTTATTTTGGAACAGTGACATTAATTCAAAAGTCCTTATTGGCTGTGAGGCTTTTTAAAAATGTCTTAGACATGAAACCCTAAGGGTTTTTTTTGACAGCGACTGAAGTTCAAGAATTTGATCCTTCATGATTATATTTTTTCATTATATATTTTTGTTTTGTTTTGGCTCCTGTTCTCTGCCAAGTATTGTTTTCTGGTTCCTGTGTAATTCTCTGAGGTGAAGAGTTCCTACTTATTCAGCCTGATCAGTCGGAAGAAGGGTCTCAACCCGAAACCTCACCCATTCCTTCTCTCCAGAGATGCTGCCTGTCCCGCTGAGTTACTCCAGCATTTTGTATCTACCTTCGAATTAAACCAGCAGTTCTTTCCTACACAGTTCCTACTTATTGGTCATTTTCCATCCGGTCTAATTTACTGCCACCCATTGCTATAATTTCAATTATCTAGGTTAAATATTCTCTATGAAGTTTCATTCAAGAACATTTTGAATCTAATTTTCTTGTTTTTTCAGTTTTATCTACTTCCCTTTCAAAACACTCAGTTATGCTGGAACATTTTCTCAAAAGCCTAGCAACAAACCTCCGACAAAGGCCTGTGAACTTGAGTGTCTGCAGGCTGTTCAACTGTAAAATGCACAGTCAAATCTAATCCACTTTCTCACCAACCTCCACACTCAAGTTTTCTCGCAGATTTCTTCAAAAACAGAGGTCGAGAACAGAGGTCCTTGCAATTTTCTCTGCTTGCTGATCTCTAACGGTAATTGTTCCTCCCTAAATTTGGGCAGGGACTGGCGCATTTAATCTAGCTTTAACATAGTTTCTATATTAGTACACAAAATCAGTAATGTCCTGAGAAATTGAGCTAAACTCGTTTCCTTTCCCACTTTCAATCTTCGCATCCTTTTGTTGAGGTAATCTGTAAATATTGTCTGCCTCCAATTCAATAATAAGCTACTACTGGGAGAAAGTTTAATTAGTCCTAAATTAGGTTTTCAAATTCTTCAATACGTTACCATACTATTTTCCACTTCCGGAAAGAAAAATTGACAGTGAGCTGCTTGCACCTCCTCCGCAGATTAAAATGATGACGCAACCTTCATTTTACAACCAGGTTCGGAACACTGACATTTTCCAATTTTTCCAAAAGTGATTTGATTTTCTTGTAGACTCCAATTTATTGCCAAAAGTGACATCTGGAAAAATAAATCAGAAAATTAATCTCTATGAAAGGCATTGTTCCCAGTAGTATTCATCAATTTCTGTTTTCCAAGTATCTGCACCAGCGTGACAAATTGACCAGGATAATGAAGTGTTCACAGATATTTTTTGAAAGACAGGTCCAAGCACTGCAAACCTTCCCTTTGAGAGTTCAATAATGCCAGGTGACATTCAACTTTGAGATTATCCCTGGAGGCAGGCATGTGAGTGAGGTTAAAAAAAAAAGAGGAAAAGAGCCGAGCACTTGCAACGGGAGTAAAAAATTTTTTTTGAAAATTTACACACAAAATTAGCAGTTTCAAGCATTTAAAAATATAAACAGACATTAAAAAATAATGTGAATATGTCACTGTACACTAATAACATTTTGAAGTAAATTCGCACATTAATTGATAATTAGCCCAAAAAGGTTGTAATTGGCTTTTCTGCTGTGTTTTATATTTTAACCCTGTCTTAATTAATTGTTATATAATCTTGCACATAAATTTAATATTTACTCATTACAGTTCCACCACTGATTTTCTGGCACTCTTGGTTCCAGAGCTTTGCTGGTTTATCAGTCATCCCTGTCCCACCTGCAATTGGTCCAGAACGCCGCAGCAAGGCTCCTTACAGGTACCCGAAAGAGGGACCATATTGCCCCTATTCTGGCCTCTCTCCACTGGCTGCCAGTACGGTTCAGAATCGATTTCAAGATTCTCTTGTTTGTCTGTAAAGCCCTAAACGGGCTTGCCCCCCCCATATCAAAAACCTTCTAACCCCTTACTCTACCTCCAGGTCCCTCAGGTCGGTTGACATGGGGCTACTGGCTGTCCCGCGGTCTAGGCTTACGCTCAGGGGTGACCGCGCTTTCACGGTTGCAGCTCCTAGACTGTGGAACAGCATCCCCCTCCCTATCCGATCTGCCCCTTCCATCGGCTCCTTTAGGTCCAGGCTCAAAACATACTTCTATTCTTTAGCGTTTTGAGGCCTTCTGATGGGGCTGATTTTTGTTTTGTGCTGATCCCTTTGAACTGGTTTTTTTTTGTGCCTGTGTGCTGTGATGTCTGTTTCTTATTGTGTTTTTAGTACCTGCTCTGATGCACAGCACTTTGGTCAACGTGGGTTGTTTTTAAATGTGTTTTTATAAATAAACTTGACTTGACTTACCTTCCACCCCATCAGCCGTCGCATACAACACGTAATCATCCAAAATTTCCACCACCTCCAATGGGATCCCACCGCTAGCCACATTTTCCCATTTCCACCCTTTCCGCCTTCCACAGAGACCGTTCGCTCCGCAACTCTCTGGTTAACTCATCCCTTCCCACCCAACCACCCCCTCCCCAGGTACCTTCCACTGCAACCTCAGAAGATGCAACACCTGTCTCTATACCTCCTCCGTCGATTGTCCAGGGACCCCGACAGTCTTTTCAGGTTATACAGAGGTACACTTGCATCTCCTCCAACCTGTATCCATTGTTCAAGATGTGGACTCTCATACATCGGAGAGACCAAACGCAGACTGGACGATCGTTTTGCGGAACACCTTCCTCAGCTCGCCTGAACCAATGTGATCTTCCGGTTGCTGGACACTTTAATTCTCCTTCCCATTCCTACACCATTCTGTCCTCAGTCTACTCCACTGTCAGGGTGAGGCTAAACGCAAATTGGAGGAAGAGTGTGTCATATTTCACTTGGGCAGTTTACAGCCCAGTGGTATAACTATTGATTTCTCTGACTTCAGGTGGCCCCGGCATTCCTTCTCTCTCTATCCCTCCCCCACCCATGAGCACTAGCTTCTCATTTTCACCCTTCAAACAGCAGCAATGGCCTGTTTCCTTTATCATCATTACTTTTTGCATCTTTCATTCATTATTCTATCTCTCCACATCACCGTCTATATCTCTCGTTTCCCTTATCCCTAACCAGTCTGAAGGGTTTTGACCCGAAACGTCACTCCTTCCTTCTCTCCAGAGATGATGCCTGTTCCGCTGAGTTACTCCAGCTTTTTGTGTCTATCTTCAACATATTTCTTCTTTACTCAATTGTGATGGTGTAGCAGTCTGAACAATGAAGATATTGTAGGGACATAGGGATTGGCTGGAAGAGTTCGAACCCTCGGATTGGCTAGCGATGTCACCAGGTGTGCCAGCGCGGGAGGGACAAGCAGTCTAGTGTTGAAATCCGTCTAGAGAAGACGTTTTGTTGGTTGTCTACAGTTTTGTTGGTTGTCTACAGTTTTGAGTGTTGCGATTGTCACAGAGGTTTTCGCCCATGCAATAAACTCCGTCTGCAACACCCATCCGCTTCCAGACTCGCTACATTGGTGACCCCGACGTGAACGAAGATCACAAGAACATGTCGCAAGAAGGAGCGAGCAGTGGGCAGCCGAACGCGGTCGGCGTTTACCTGCCTCCGTTCTGGGCCCATCAGCCGCACCTGTAGTTCGTGCAGGCAGAGTCCCAGTTCCACATCAAGAAGGTCTCGGAGGCCCAAGAGAAGTTCCACCACCTGGTAGGCTGCCTACAGACCGAGGTGGCAGCGCGGGTGGGAGGGTACCTGACAAGCCCCCCCCCCAAACCGAGAAATACGAGGGACTCAAGAAGCTCCTGCTGAGGACTTTTGGTTTTAGCCAAAACCAGCGGGCTCTGAAGCTCCTGCATTTACCGGAGCTAGGGGACCGGCTACCGTCTGTCCTGATGACCAAAATGCTCACCTTAATCGGCGACCACCAGCCTTGCATGATGTTTGAAGCAGCATTCCGGGAGAAATTGCCTCGGGACGTCAGGTTAGTTTTGGCAGACGTCTCCTTCGAAGACCCGGTGGCGTTCGCGGAGAAGGCTGACGCGCTTGTAACAGAGGACTCGGCGGCAGACGATTCGGTAAATCGGGTTTCAAGGCATAGGAGCGACCGGCTGCGCGGCCAAGATGGCGGCGCATCGGCCGCCATTTTACAAAAAGCCCGCCAAGACGCAGCGGCAGCGCCCGCCATTTTGCAGCGGGCCCATGCAACAGAGCCGCACAGGCGCGGCTGGTGTTTTTTCCACAAGCGGTGGGGCAGTGAAGCAGGGCCCCGTGCACCTTTTCGGGAAATGCCTCGGCCGATCGAATATAGAGGCAGTCTCGGTCGGCCGCAATCGCCGCCTCTACGTCACGGATCAAGGTACCGGCACCGTTTTCCTGGTCGATACGGGAGCTGTCGTTAGCATTGTGCCTCCCTACGGCTGCGAAGTTCGAGCAGGTAGGAAAGGCCCGTCCCTCATTGCGGTCAACGGCAGTCCCATCCGCACCTACGGCAAGAGGGCCATGTCCCTGTCCTTCGGGTCAGTGACCTACCATTGGGATTTCATCGTTGCCGACATGGGCCAGGCCATCCTGGGCGCGGATTTCCTCTGGGCTTTTTCGTTGGTCGCAGACGTCCACGGGAAGGGCCTGCAACCCTCGGTGAGCAGCGTGGGGCCTGCTACTCTTCTCCCTGCCGCCCTACCCTGCCCGTCGATCCGGGCCATCGCCACGGCTCCCGATCAGTTCGCTGCGGTCCTCGCCGACTTCTCGCAGCTCCTCGTACAACGGTTCGATGCCCCTTCCGCTAAGCACGGTGTCGTCCACTTCATCCCTACCGAGGGGCCGCCTGTATTCGCCCTGGCTCGGCGCCTGCCTCCCGACACGCTGGCCATGGCTCGGGAGGAGTTCCTGAATTTGGAACGGCTGGGGATTGTTCGTCCTTCAGACAGCCCGTGGGCCTCCCCCTTGCATATGGTCTCTAAAGCATCTGGGGGGTGGAGACCATGTGGGGATTACCGGCGTCTTAACGCTGCCACCCGGCCGGACCGCTATCCGATCCCTCACATACAGGACTTCTCTGCCAGCCTCGAGGGCGCTACGGTTTTCTCGAAGATCGATTTGGTGCGGGGATATCATCAGATCCCTGTCCACCCACCGGACATTCCCAAGAGGGCTACGATTACTCCATTCGGGTTATTTGAGTGGTTGCGCATGCCGTTCGGTCTAAAAAACGCGACTCAGGCATTCCATCGTCTCATGGATCATGTGGGTCGCGGATTGTCTTTTGTGTTTATTTATCTCGACGACATCCTGGTTGCTAGTCGTTCGGTCCCAGAGCACCTGGTTCACCTTCGCACAGTGTTCCAGAGGCTACAGGACCACGGCCTGATCCTCCACCCATCCAAATGCCAGTTCGGCCAGTCCTCGGTGGATTTCCTGGATCACTGGGTCACACCGGCCGGTGCCACTCCCTTGCCCGCTAAGGTGGACGCCGTCCGCTCTTTTCCCCGCCCTACCACCATCAAGGGCTTGCAGGAATTCGTGGGCATGGTGAATTTTTATCACCGGTTCGTGCCTGCGGCAGCCTGGATCATGCGCCCCCTTTTTCAATGCCTCGCGGGTAATCCCGCTGAGTTGGTCTGGACCACAGCTGCCGAGGCGGCCTTTGATGCGGTCAAGCTGGCCCTCGCCAACGCCACCTTGCTCGTGCACCCCCGCGCCTCTGCCCCCACGGCCCTGACGGTGGACGCCTCAGAAGTGGCGGTGGGTGGGGTCAGAGCAACAGGTCAATGGTCACTGGCAGCCCCTGGCGTTTTTCAGCCGGCAGCTCACTCAACCGGAGCTGAAATACAGTGCCTTCGACAGGGAACTCCTGGCCCTTTATTTAGCTGTTTGCCATTTCCGTTATTTTTTGGAGGGCCGCTTTTTTGTTGCCTACACGGATCACCCTTCACGTTTGCTTTTTCTAAGGTTTCTGATCCGTGGTCGGCCCGCCAGCAACGGCACCTTACCCTCATTTCGGAGTTCACCACAGATGTTCGCCACATCGCGGGTAGGCTTAACGCCGTTGCTGACGCCCTGTCCTGGCCGGCCAGTTACTCTGTAGCTGCGGTAGGGGGTAGAGGTGGATTTTCAGGAGCTAGCGGAGGCTCAGCGCCTGGAAGATATTGCCTCAGCGTACGTCTCCACCGCCTCAGGGTTGCGGTTGGCCCAGGTGGCGTGCGGCCCCACAGGTACCACACTTTGGGGTGACGTTTCCCTTCCCCGCCCTCGCCCGGTTGTGCCGACCGCCCTGCGGTGCAAGGATTTTGAGGCCATTCATGGCCTGGCACACCCGTCCATTCGGGCGACCTCGGCTATGGTGGCCGCCCGATTTGTCTGGCACGGCCTGCGGAAGCAGGTGGCCGCCTGGGCCCGCGCCTGTGTCCCGTGCCAGACCTCCAAGGTCCACCGCCACATCCAGCCTCCGTTCCAGAATTTTGTGGTTCCTCCCGTCCGTTTTTTCCACATTCACGTGGATTTGGTTGGTCCATTGCCTTACTCTAGGGGCTACACTCATCTCCTCACGGTGGTCGACCGTTTTACTCGTTGGCCGGAGGCTTTTCTGTTGTCGGACACCTCGGCGGCCTCCTGTGCACGGGCCCTGGCGTTACATTGGGTTGCCCGTTTCGGTGTCCCGGCCATCATCACTACCGACCGGGGCGCCCAGTCCACCTCATCCCTGTGGGTCGCGCTTGCGCAGCTGTATGGGTCTCGCTTGCAGCAGACTACCGCCTATCATCCCCAGGCTAACGGGATGGTAGAACGTTTCCACCGACAGCTGAAGGCGTCCCTCTGTGCCCGACTGACCGGCCCTGATTGGGCTGACCAGCTGCCTTGGGTCCTCCTCGGCATTCGCACGGCCCCTAAGTCTGATCTGGGTACTTCCTCGGCGGAACTCGTCTACGGCTCGCCCCTGCGGGTGCCGGGTGACATTCTTCCCTTAGCCTCCGCCCTGCCGTCGTCCGTACCGGCAGTTTTGGCTTCTCTCCGGGCTCGGGTAGGTTCCCTGGCCCCAGTCCCGGCCTCCAGCCATGGGAGTCCCGCAGCGCACGTACCAGCAGACTTGCATGACTGCGAGTTCGTTTTCCTCCGGCGGGATTCCCATCGCCTCCCTCTGCAGCCGGTCTACCAGGGCCCGTTCCAGGTGCTGAAAAGGGGGACGGTCACCTTCACTTTACAAGTGGGCACCCGACAGGAGCTCGTCTCTGTCTCCCGGCTGAAACCGGCCCACTTGGACCAGGACCGTCCTGTGCTGGTGGGCCAACCTCGCCGGGGCCGCCCTCTGGCCGGCCCACCGGCTTCCCCAGCTTCGTCTCTTCTCCCACCGCTCGGGCCTCCGCTGCCCTCGGCCGTGTTTCCTCTGCCCCCTCCAGCCGCGCCCCCATCGCCTTCACCTGCAGTGCCCCCCCTGCCTCCCCCTCCAGCGGCGCCTCCACCGTCTTCACCGGCAGGGCCCTCCCCGCCTCCTTCGTCACTGGCGGTACCGGCCTCCCCTCTCCGTACTCGTTCAGGGCGGGCGGTCCGGGTGCCCGTTAGGTACGGTACCGAGGGTTCTGGGGGGGGGGGTCATGTAGGGACATATGGATTGGCTGGAAGAGTTCGAACCCTCGGATTGGCTAGCGATGTCACCAGGTGTGCCAGCGCGGGAGGGACAAGCAGTCTAGTGTTGAACTCCGTCTAGAGAAGACGTTTTGTTGGTTGTCTACAGTTTTGTTGGCTGTCTACAGTTTTGAGTGTTGCGATTGTCACGGAGGTTTTCGCCCATGCAATAAACTCCGTCTGCAACACCAATCCGCTTCCAGACTCGCTACAATATCTTCACCTCATCACTAAACTATGCCCATTTCCTTTCTCAGATTCTCATCTCCCAGTTTGCCATTTAAATTTATGCTGCTATTTAAGCAGTTGGATGGCTTTCCCTGATACTTAGTTACATTTAGGAAATGCAGCACAACAATCCTTCAAACCAATTGCAAGTTGTCCTCTGGTAACATCTTTTTTTCATAGTAGGATCCTGAAATCAATGACCAGATGTACTTTGTTAAGGATTGAAATTCCCATAGCCTTAGTTGAAGATAATCCTGTTCCATTTCCATTGCTCTTCCCCAAGGTTCACTGTGTTGTACCTTTCCAGTACCCATTCCTTATCTTAATAAATACATCCCTATGTGACTGCATCTGGTTATTGTGTGTCAAATGTTGAATGGCATTGTAGATTTCTGCTGGCTGCTATGACAATGGCATTTGCTTAGTTTTTGTTTCTTCTCTGCTCAGTAACTCTAGCTCCAGGAATTATTTCCCTCCTTTGTCTGAGTTATCCTACCCTCTCACTGGTTACTTTTGTTTTTAAAGAATGCATGAAATGCCTTGGGATTCTCCTTCCTACACACTAAATACCTTTCACAGCCCCCTTTAACCCTCCTGACTCCGTTTAAGTTCTCTTCTGCTTAATTTATATTCCTCAAGGGACCTACTGATTTCAACTTTCTAAACCTCACAAATGCTTCCTTTCTCTTTTTGACTAAATTTACAATACCTCTTGTCATCCAAGGTTCCCAAACCTTCCCATCCTTCTCTTTCTTCCTCAAGGGAACTCGTAGGAAACTAAATTATGACCAGCTGGCTTTCAAATGATTCCCACATGTCAGATATAATCCACTGATAATTATCCTGGGATATATGAAAGATTGTAATAGAGGTCGCACCAATTTTCTCCCCGATCTCATTTACTATTCTCAACATGTTTTTCTGTGCTATTTTCTTTATTTGTCAAGGATAAGCCCTGGTCTAGGGAAAGATAAGTGTGGCACAGAAACATAGAAAATAGGTGCAGGAGGCCATTCGGCCCTTCGAGCCAGCACCGCCATTCATTGTGATCATGGCTGATCGTCCGCAATCAATACCCCGTGCCTGCCTTCTCCCCATATCCCCTGATTCCATTAGTCCCATATAGCTCTATCTAACTCTCTCTTAAATCCATCCAGTGATTTGGCTTCCACTGCCCTCTGTGGCAGAGAATTCCACAAATTCACAACTCCCTGCGTGAAAAAGGTTTTTTCTCACCTCAGTTTTAAATGGCCTCCCCTTTATTCTAAGACTGTGGCCCCTGGTTCTGGACATATGGCAATAGAGTTTTGGTTAACCCCAAGGCCAGACGTGTAAACATGCTAAATCATGTCAACATCAAAAATAACTTTAAAGTTAGCAGTGGAAAATATGATTGGGCTGAACTAAATGCCTAAGAATGGAAAGTTTGGAAAAGTAGCAATGCAATTTATTCTACTCTTTCCCTTTAAAAACTCCTATTCAGGATGAAGTACAAAGTAAGGCCGTGGTATACTTGAATTATTTATTTCAGTTTTTAATTTTTAAATATCTATTAGTTTCAGTGTTATTAATGTTAACATTATATTTTTTAAATAATTTTTCAGGTAGGCATGATATTCTCCTACTACACAGATTGAATGACTTTTGTTATGCAATGGTTATTTATATGTATGGTACTGCTGTGAAAAGGTTCCACACAGCCAGTGTCTAGCCTCGTACTTAATAGTTAACACAGAAAGTTCACATCCATGTGAGGGGCACTTCGCCAAATTCTCGGAATATCAATAGTGAATGAAAATACTTTTTTATATGATGTGGGTAGCAGACAAAGAATCTCCTCAACGTAACTGGGCAAGCCTTGTTGGGAAAGTTGGTCTAAGAGCCAAAGTAAATTAGTATGTGAAAAGAGGAAGGAAAATCTCCAAAGGCAGAAGATGAGAACACTCTAGTCGTTATGGATTTATAGAAAATAGTTATAGTTGGAACAGTCTGTACCTCTTTCAATGGAGTGTTGGAGGATCAAGCACAAATGTAAACTTCCCTCTATGACCAAATTGGCAAATGAACACCTTGTTGTAACTGAAAAGTTCACCTGTCTACCTGTGAAGACTTTTCTACAAATACCACATTATTATCATTGTAATTTTATGAGCAATATCAATAACTAACAGCTCTATATTTAAATAAACAATAACAATGTGTGAAGAGAGACTGAGGAGAGAGAAGCAAGAGAGAAAGAGAGGAAATATAGTTGTGGCTGAATAATGAGATATTTGTACCCTTTAACTTCTAAAACAGATTATTTTTCTTAGTTAAAAGAACTACAATAGGCAGAGAATTTAAATGCTGGACATAAACAAAATGAAACAATTTTTTTAAACCAAAGAAATATTATAAATTTATTAAGATTTGCTGTAGCAATTCTCTGAGCATGTGATACTAGGCATTCACTAATTCAAGTGGTAATTTTATTACCAGAAACTGATAATCATTAAGTATCCAGGAAGTAGACTATTTTTAAATCATCCAACAAGGATTGAAGGCGAAATGCAGTTGGAGACGCACAACACACAACAGAAAATCCAATAATTTTTATCATTCTGTGTTCCAACAGGATGTGTGTGTTCTGCCTATGCTTAAAATACATAATTTCCATTCTGGACATTTTAACGTAAGCATCTCTTGTACTTACTAAGTTCCAACATGAGTGGTCAGAAATGAATCTCTGGAAGGATTTGAACATGAGAAATTTCAATGTATTCTACTCCCTGTAAGCAAATACTATTTATTTGACCATGACCATTTGATATTAATTATGTCACTCGCTGATGCACAAAATGATAAAAACAATATCATTTTGGATATCAAGTCGTCCACATTTGAAGAAATATAGGTGTTCACACTAATCAGCTGATCCAACCAAAGCAACAAACATGCTATTTTAAAACACAGGAATAAAATATTATTAATTTGTTGTCAATACAGGAAAATAAATCTGTCAATTAAAGTAAGTTGGCTAATATTTGAGGTCTTTTTATTTAAAGAATGATATGTATATACATTCATTGAACTTCACAGATCCTAAGTTCTAATGGAGAACATCACTCAATAATGCAACCATGTTAAACTATAAAAGGAACATCCATCTTATGCTAGAGTCACAGAATAATACTACACGGCTTAGTGTATTTTATAAAGGGAATGCTAACAATATTTTTATTTATTCTAATAATCAGTATACTGTAGAATCAAATGCAAAGGTCAAAGATACTACAAAAAAAACCAGATGCAGTGAGTTGGGAAGTTCCAAAACTCCATTTTGGAACAAGATGAAAGATTTAGATTTTGCCAAGCAACGCTCATAGCTGCACTCACTATTCAAATACCCAATTAATCCATACTTACCCTAAGTACATACAGAAAGATCTACTTCCTGGACAAAAGTCTTGTACACTCAATGGACAATGTCCTGTGCATTGTCACGATCCCGAGAGACTTAAGTAGGTCTGAAGAAGGACAGCACTTTTGGTATAGCCTCATAGCTCCAGCGACGTGGATTGAATCCTGAACTAGTCTTCTTTGTGGAGTTAGTATGTTCTCTCTTGACAACATGGGTTTCCTCTGGATGTTCTGGTTTCCTACCAATTGGCCAAGATGAATTGGTTTGTAGGCTAATTAGCAACTATAAATTTCCCTTAGTGTTTAGATGTGCTAGAACCTTGAGGGAGTTGAGGGGAATGTTTAATCATTGAAAACATTAATCTAAGGCAGCACAGTGACAGATTCACTGGGAGTAACCTATCAGCAAGTCCAGGACGTCTACATTTAGATACTCTTGCAAAGTATTGCTTGCACTTAAATGGATGAATGCTATTAGTTTGATGCAAAATTTCCTGCAAAATGTAACATCAATAGTAGTCAACCTGTGGATAGCCTTTTTTTTTCCAGTCATCAAGATCCAAATTAAACTGCATTCACAAAACGATCTGCTCAAATGGATATAAATGAGTTAAGGAAATTGACTTTTCTATCAGCTGTGGAAGTTTTAGCTTGGCTACCTGTGATGATTTCAGCATCTGCTTGCAGTACCAGTAGCACTAAATTCAAAGCCCTTCGCCAGGCTTCAAGCTTGATAGTGACATTATCATGGACATTGTACTCCAAGCAATCTTCATTTAGTTCAGTAAAATCAGATGTACCAGGCATAACAAGATTCATGTCCATCCCTGGAACCTCTGAAATGATAGGAAATAACCGAACATTGTTGCAAAGGCACTTCTGCACTTCTGTCAAAGCATCCAATGGTGTTATATACATGCCTGTATTAAACAAGGCAGCCACAAGATATTCAGTTAGGCCATCGGCCAAAGACTGTAAGACTTGTGATCTATACAGTATTGTTGTGTCTACAAAGCATGAAGAACAATGTGCATCAATTCCTGGTTTTAAAATCTTTGCTTCTAATATTAGCTGCTTTAGATGATGGAGGCATAAAAGCTCAGTGGTCCCTGCACCGGGGAAGATTTGTCTCTCACGAAGGGCATTGTTTAAACGATATACACAATTCCAGAATTGGTCTTCCATTGTCTGCAGCTTACAACTTAAAGGACTACAAAGTACTATTGTAATTGCTGAGGTCTTAAATGTATTTATCTGCACAGCAACTCTATCTTCCAGGTTTGGTGCATTATTAGTTTTCCAGAAACACAAATGTGCTCCTGTTCCCACACAATTTTCATTTACTTGTGTAACGTAACTTACAGTGATAGCTCCCATAGCCTCCGCAAAGTTATGAATCACAGAGTCTTTCACTTCTTGAATTATCAAAATATTTTCTTTCATACACTTATCCATTAAACATGGAGATGTTATTCCCTTTACTAAAATCAAATTAACGTTAAATTTATGAAGTATATCCACTGCTGTATCTAACCATTCTTCTTCCAAACTTTTAGAAACATCCTTAACTGCTTGTGTAACCACAGTAACATTTGAAATTTTATTGAAGCCAGGATGATGGTACTTATCAGTCAAATCTCCATTTATGACTATAGTATGCAAGGGCAAATTTGCCAGATATTTGACAATTATGGATTGCTCTCCCGAGACTAATGCAATGAAACCTGGACTAACACAGGAATAGAACTCACTCAGTCCAGGAAAGAAATATATAACTAACTTCCCAACATCCAATTCAGGGAGACCTCTGCAAAAAACATTTTCTGCTCCAAAATGTCGAGTCTGAATTTTATAGGTTTCTATTGCCAATTGCATCATCTGCTTATTTCCATGGCTCAAGGATAAAGCCAATGCTGTAAAAATTTCATAGTCAGTTGTAGATACAAATGAATCATTTTGGCAATTACTTGATGAATCCAGTATGGTTTCCTCTTGTTTCTGGCTTTCAGGAGTAGTGAAGTGCCGGCTCATCTTTACCTTTGATTTTGATTGTTTGTGCATTGAGGTTTCTCTACCTCGGCTTGATGAGGCACTGGCAATAATATGACTAGAAAAACACCCCGTAGAGGCTCTTTCATTGTTTTCTGTGGAACTGCCTTGAATTGATGTTGTTGACTGAGTTGATACCGTTACTACTTCATTTGGAGGCACAATAGAGCTATTCAAGGTACATGATTTACTTGTTTCTGGATTCTGTTTACAGCATGACCTTTTTAAAATGCTATCAATGGATATCTGATGTGACTTTAGTACCTCAAAACAATGTTCCAGTGCTTCATACATCACAGATACTATGAATGGAATGGGAATGTCTTGCTTTAAACAATTTAGAGCAGCTTTACTCCAAGATCCAGCAAGAAAGAGAAGGGTGGTTGTACCCGATTTGTATTGCTTATGATGTGCCTGTACGGCTTCATTCAACAACTGCCCAACTGGACAATCCAGCTGTAGATTCTCCAGAAGTCTGAATGCAGAACAAATCACAGCTGTTTCGCCAGTGGTGTCATCCACAATGAATTTGTAGCATTTTTTAAAGCCAAGCAATGTTCTGCCAGATGCCGCCAGCGCAGAGATCTGCTCCAACCCCAAGTGTGATTTCCTGTTTAGGAACCTGCATTGCATTCCAAAAGGCTGCTAAAAGAGAAAGTCAAAAATACTTAGCAGTATTGAAATCATGTTGTAAATTCAATAATAATCTTTAAAATGCTAATCTTTGCTGTAATTCTGTGCTTCTGTGCTCGGCCCTCTTTGACTTTTCTCCACTCAGTGCTCTGTTGGGTAATACCATCAGAAAGTATAAGAGGTTCCATGTTTGCAAGGTTTATACTGAACTTGGTTCTATTCCACCAACATCCCCGACGCATTCCAAGATAAACTATTTTGCACTCAGCATGTCTGTGAAAAATTACTTAAAGCTAATAAACTTTAATACTGTATAATTTACCTACTAAAAGACCATTTATTTCAACCACCACCTGCCACTGCTCCTCTGTTATCCAAGTCCTCATCGACATTGTGCCCACCATTATACTTGACTATCTAATACACTCCTGCCCAAATGTCCTCATTCTAAGTTATAACCTTGTCATCTAGAACTCTGGTTTTCACATTTTAATTTGGTCATGCTCACCCATTGTCATAAAATCTTCACCTCCCTTTAATTTTATTTTCATGAAATGCCCCATCTACAGTCCTAAAACTTTCCTTATGCTTAATTGTGGAATCCCTGAATTCAATCATTCCACGTCTCCATATCTTCAGCTATCAAAGTCCTAAATTCTGATATTAAACCCCAGAAGCATTCTTTCTCTCTTTTCTCTTATAAATCTACTTATTTACTCATCATAAGACTTTGTGCCAATACTGTAGCTTTGAAATGATAAAAAATATTAATTACTTAAACCATATGGTCATAATATCCAAAATAAAGTGAGAAAAACAGAGGTGATATTCTGCAGTGTGCAACCAGTGCAAAGTAGATAAATGAAATCTGACTATAGAAAGCATATGATGCTAATAATGTGAAAATTACATGTAACAACGTGTTTATAAAAAGTAGCAAATGGTCTGAAGAAGGGTCTCGACCCGAAACGTCACACATTCCTTCTCTCCAGAGATGCTGCCTGTCCCGCTGAGTTACTCCAGCTTTTTGTGTCTATCTTCAGTCTGGATTATTCTACTGGAGATGAAAAAATGGATTGCAATGGACTGCAACAAATGTGATAATAGAAATAGAATCCATATAAATTGAGATAAAGGATAAAATGATTCACATTACTATGAATTATCTATAGACTACTCAATTGTGAAAAGGATAATGCATCCAACTGGATTCATCATGACGACTGAAATTGAGGATATCAATCATCGCAACAAAACCAGCAAATGTTGGGCATTTGGATTTTTTTTACATTGAATAAGTAACTCCTTATTTATCCAGTTCATTAAAGACATAATAAAAAAAAGAATCTGACTAAAGAGAATACCTTGCACTTAGATCCTGTTATTTGTATGGTAAAACAGCCAAACATCCCAGGGCACTTAACAGGAATAATTTCAATAAAACCACACGATATCACAACAAATGACCAATTAACCTTATTGTTTTGTCCAAGTAGAGAGGGAATTGCAAAGCTTTCCATAAAGGCAGCCGAAAGCATTAGCTCCATAAATAGAGAGATTACATTTGAGAAAATGCAAGATTGCAGATCTAGAGACAAGTATATCAAAGGTTAATAAGAGAGGTGGAGATTAGAAAAGAAAGAGCACTAGAGGAATCTAAAACAATGATACGGATATTTTAAAAATAATGCATCGACAGATTACTAGCAAGTAAAAAGTAAAGTGGTAGATGAAAAGCCAATCAGGAGAGTTTTCGAATAATTATGAAGAGAGCTAACAAATGCGAGGATAAAAAATTTAGATAAAGATAGTTAAAATCAGATGACATGACAGAAATGGGGAGCATTTGTGATATATAGCTTGAAGCACTTTTTAAAATCAGGACACCAAGGTCATAATATGCAACTCTTCAAACCTGGCTCACACCTACTGTACTTATCCTGGGCCTTTATTCCAACCATCTGCCCCCTCCCCCCTCCGTCCTGCCATGCTTTGTCCTGGCCTTTTCTTCTCCCCCCCCCCTCTACAATCAGTCTGAAGAAGGGTCTCGACACGAAACGTCATCTATGCACGTTCTCCAGAGATGGTGCCTGACCTGCTTTGTTACTCCAGCACTTGCATATATAAACCAGCATCTGGAGTTTTTTTGTTTTTACTTGCAGATGGTCTTGTTCATTTCAAAGGCCAGAGATCGAAAGTGGTGGCAAGAGACCAGCATTTATGGCTGTGCTCAAAGCTAGTGAGTAGTCAACCTTGAATTTGAGACAATATTTGCTTATCTGGTATTGTATGTCAAACAAGATGCATGAGAAATGGTTTATGTTGGAAAGTCAAGGGGTTATTGGTGGAATAGAACCAAATCAAAGCAGTGCAAATATGGAACTTCTTCTGCTTTCTGATGATGTTACCAAAGGATAGTCAGGGAGGGCAAAGGACAGATTCCTGGTGACTCCAGGGGCAACAATGCTGGCAACTCTCTGGCTTCAATCAGGGAGAAGATATAAAACCCAGCTGGATTATGAAGAGGTTTTGAAACCGCTAAGTTTCAAAAATAAATATTAACCTTGGCTGATTTGTTTTGTTGCAGTGATGAATACTTGATCAACATATTACACAGAATCATGCAACATATTTGAAAGATAATATTTTCAATAATGTGAGAGAGAATAGAGTGGTGGTTTGTAAGGATAAAGAGAAGAATGGGATTTTGCCAAGATGGTTATCAATTTGAAGTAGTGGGAGGAGAGGGACACAATACTCAAGGAAAGCAAAGTTGTAACAATATCTGCAAGGGATTAGGAGGAAAGCGAAATGATCAAAATAAACCCCAAAATAATTGTTTTATGAGACTTAAGAGTGAATAAGTCAGGAGGTTAGATAGAATCTGGAGGTAAATGAATTCAGGGCTAGGGCAATACGGAACAAATGGAAATATGACTTCCTACATGGGAGGAAAAGAGACAATCGAATGAATGGTCTTAAAATGTGTGACAAAAAACATTTTCTCTCACTTCACTCATTCAATGTGACAGTGAAAAGACTGTCAAAATGCTGTAAGGACTTGAAAATGGCATTAAAACCTGGCGACACTTGTATACTATATCAATGTATGTCTCAATTAGAAAGAGTGCATCAATGATTCACCAGGTTGTTGCCTGAAACAGAGGGTTTTACATAAAGATAAATTAGATATGTTGGGCTTGTTCTCATCACGGATGAGATCACTTGAATGAATGTATTAGAGTCAGGGGAAGCTGAGGGCTGATCTTAGAGGTTTATAAAATTATGAGGAGTTTTTTTCCGAGGGTGGAGGACTCTTAAAATAGAGAGCGAAGAATTAAGGTGAGAAGGGAGAAGTTTAATGGAGATCCGAGGACCAAGTATCTCCTCGCTTACATGGAAGAATTCCCTGGGACGATGGTAGAGGCACTTACAATTACAGCGTTTAAATAACATTTGGATAGGAAAAGAGGGTTGCTGGCAAATGGGATTACTGTAGACGAGGAGGCGCCCATGCCCCACAACTCTTTTGATTAATCCGTGCTGTACAACTCTTTTGATTAATCCACGATTGTGTCCACTTCTGGCTCTGATCAAGTGGTCTCATCCGTGAATAGATGACTCTTTTAAGGAAATTGGGCGGGGCTTTTAGCGCAGAAGATTGGGTCTTCCACGTCTGAGTGACAAACATGGAGTAAAGCATTTGACAGCCATAAGATTTAAGTTGAATGGAGATACAAGAAACTGCAGACACTGGATCCGGCGTAGAACACAAAGTGCCGGAGTATCTCAGCGGTCCAGGCAGCATCTCTGGAGAGAATGGACAGGCGACAAGTTCTGTTTTCCCCCAACGGGAATTTGGGGGAGCAATTAAACCCGGATCCTTCCTACACATGTGGACCCCCCTCCCTGCTGATTGCAAATGCTGCGTCTGATACACTCTCGCTGATCTACTACAACAAGCAATCTGTATTGTGGGGTGGATCGGCGCTCTGCTCCGGCAGGTTGCACGGACCACAGGCACCATCTGTTTACCTTTGTGTCCATTACCTGCTCCATCAGCCGCGATGCCTTCAGCCCTGAGCCGCCAGCAAGCGCCCTGTTTGGGGAGAACCGCCGCTTTAAAAGACGGAAATGACGGCGAATAAGCTTTTATTATACACAGCCAATGTATAATAGACCATTAATGATCGAAGTAGCAACCTGACATTTTGGCGAGGTTGGTCTGCAGCGTGTTTTTGTGCGGCGGTTGGCGGCAGTTTGCGCGGGTTGCTGCGAGACGGGGCGCGCGCGGCGCGACGTCATTGACGGGGTCCGGGTCCTCGCGCGGGCGGTTGGCTGGCGGAGGCGCGTCATCGCGGGCCTGACGTCGGCCTCCGTCTCTGAGTGGCCGGCGGGTCCGGCCGCTCTCTGTGACGTCACAGAGCCCGCCCGCTCGCACCAACGGTTTGTCCGGGAAACTGGTGGAGAGTTTGTTTACCTTCGACAGCGGCGGTTGCTGGGAGCTGCAACCCCCGTCTCAGCGACGCTGTCTGCCTCCAGTAGTTTATAATTGCACGTTTTTGAGCAATGGTAAGCTTTTTAAAAAGAAAAATAATCTTCTGAGCTTATGTATTGAGCGAAACACCACGCTTTTATTCTTCAGTTACTGCTTGTGCTTTTTAACTGACGCCACCAGATAGATACTGGATTAGTTACGTGTGTCAGGGGTTATGGGGATAAGGCAGGAGAATTGGGAATGGCGTTAGGAGGGAGAGATAGATCAGCCACACTCACTGTTTCACAACACCATGCTTTTTTTAATCCGTCAGTTTCTACCTGTGCTTTGCTTTTTCATTTAAACCTGACGCCACTTCACTGTTCCGCATTGATAACATAAATCTTTTGGAAGATACCCAACGAGTGCCCCTACCCCACCAACGGTTAGCAATTTTGTCAACAAGATTTCTGACTCATAATTGTTTCAACCCCCCCCCCCCCCCAGTCCTTGTTCTCGACGAGTAAACAGCATGTTTACTAAAATAAAGACAGAAAACGCTGGAAGTACTCAGCAGGTCAAACAACATCTATGATAAGAGAAACGTGGTTTACGTTGTGATGAAGGGCCTCAGACATAAATGCCCAATTCTTTCGCTTTCCCAATGAGTGTTTCCAGCATTTACTTTTTTATTTAACTTGTGGGTTGTCCGGGGTAATTTGTGATGTGTTTAACTGGCGGAAACTGCCACGCCTACAATTGTACTTCCAGCGTTTTCTGTCTTGGGGAAGGAGGGCTTTTTATATAATACTAGAACAAGTGTGCCCGTTCAAAGCGGGCCCGTTGGGCCCGTCCCCACACCCCCCATTTTCTCCTCCCCCAGCCCCACTCTTACTCTCCCCACACCCTCCCCTTGGGCGGAGTCCCACTCCCCGGTCCCCATTCTCAGTCCCCCCCCCCCCATTTTCTCTCCCCCAGACACACTCTTAGCATCATTTTGGGAGAGAGGAGAGAAGCAAGGGGAGAGAGGAGAGGTGCCACGCTGAAAGCCTTCAATAAATCAGTAGGAGGGGGGTTGGGCGAGTTTTTTGACCTCAGACCTTTCTCTCCCCCAGACATACTCTTAGCATCAGTTAAAGGCCCGGGGGGGGGGGGGGTGGGGTGCGGGAGATCGCATCATTCAAAGGCCCGGGGGGGTGCGGGGGATCGGATCAGTGAAAGGTCCGGGGGGGGGGGGGGTGCGGGAGATCGCATCATTCAAAGGCCCGGGGGGGGTGGGATAGCGGGGAGATGTTCTCCCGGGTGTGGGAGAGGGGAGAGAGGAGAGAAGCAAGGGGAGAGAGGAGAGGTGAGCCGGTGATCGCGGGCTTGCGCCGCTAACGGCGTCCATTTTTTTGGTGCGAGTGAGGAGATGCCGCGCATGCGTGCTGAGTACAGAGTGAGGAGATTCCGCGCATGCGTACTGAGCACAGCCGCACCGCAGCGCCACCTATAGAAACCTCAAAAGGGGGGGGGCAGCGCTTTAAAACCTCTGTAAGTCAAAACATACGCGACCGAATTAAATAAAAACATCATTTTCCAGCAGCTGTCCGAGTGGTGATCAATGGTGTGCAAAAATCGTGGCGCTACGGTTTACCGTTTTGGAGAAATCGGCGAAATCAAATATATATACATATAAATAAAACGCACACAAGATCTGAGTTTTAGTAGTATACTGGAACAAGTGTGCCCGTTCAAAGCTACACAACTCTGTGTAATGAACCCCAGTAGCAATATGTAAAGTCGCTAGCAAAATAAAAGTAATGTTTCTATTCTTATGCTGACTCTAACTGATATAAATATCTAACAGATATAAAAGTCTATTGTATGATTGTCACAATATAATCATTATTACAAAACTAATTACAGAACTAATAACTAAGAAAAAAACAACAGCTGGAGAATGCAGATTTTAAAAGATAAAATTATAATCTAGAGGCATACTTTGTAAAGAAACTTGCCATCCTTACCAGGCCAGGCCTAAACTTCCCTAGATTTGAAGGATGCCATTCATTCTGAGTACATAAATGGTCTATTCAACAGTCTGACAGCAGGGAGGAAGAAACTAGTTCTTGAATCTGGTGACATGTGCTTTCAAGTTTATGTGTCTTCTGTCCAATGGAGATTGGAGAAAAGAAGATGATTGATTTGTGAGAGGTTGTTGATTATGTTGGCTGCGTTCCTAAGGCAGCATAATAAATACAGATATAAATACAAATAAATTCTTCAGTCTGAAGAAGGGTCTCGACCCGAAACGTCACCCATTCCTTCTCTCCCGAGATGCTGCCTGACCTGCTGAGTTACTCCAGCATTTTGTGAATAATAAATACAGATGCAGCTGGTGGGGCAAAGGCTGGTTTGCTCTGCAACTTCTAATTGTCTTCAACAGAGCAATTGCCATAACCAGCGTGATGTATCCGGATGGAATGTTTTCTATGGTGCATCTGTAGAATTTGCCAAAAGTCATTGAATACACACCAAATTCCCTTAACCTTATCAAGAGGAGGAGTGTGTATGCTTCCTTGGCCATAGCATCAGTGTGGTTAGATCAGGACAACTTATACGTGAAATTTACACTTCTAGAAACCTGAAGGATCCAGTGGAGGGATATGCTCAGAGTTATGTCCAGGAATTTGGAGACGAGTTTGGTTGGAGTTAAGGTGTGGAAGATAGATTTGTAGTCAACGGATAGAAATTTGATGTAGATGTTCAGATGTTCCAGGAATTAGTTTAAGATCAGGGAGATGGCATCCGCCATGGACCTGTTGCGACAGTGAGCAAATTGCAGTTGATAAAGGTGGTTTCGAAGGCTGGAGTTGATGTGATATGAAATTGACCAGCTCCTCAAAACTTTTCAAGATGATGGATGTCAGAGCCACTGGATACTTAGTGATACTGAGTTATTAAGGCACACTATCTTGTTTTTCTTTGGCTCAGGATTTTTTTCCCTCAGAGTAGCGAGAAGTTAAAGATGTCTGTGAATATTCCTGCCAGGTTGTCCACGCAGGTTTTGAGAACATGAACAGGGACTCCATCCGGGCAAGTTGTTTTTGGTGGATTAGATTGCAATTGTAGCTCCAAGCCACCCACACATCTAGCCAGAGTGTAGGCTGCTTCCCTGGTGCTATTATGATCACCATGGCAATTTTAATCAGAAATTTGGCAAGATTAGCCACATACATGCAGCACCTACTATAACAAGTCAGAAGTTGTATCTATGGCAAATGGTTCATCTCTCAAAGAAACCTGGTGGAAAAACTCTTCACTTGCTGAGGATGATGTAGCTGCAATATCCCTCGTCATCCAGGACACAGTTTAATGAACTTTTCAACAACTAATCTAAATTTTGACTCTTTTGAATTTTGGTTACTATATGCACTGCAAGAATTTGTCAAGCGGTCTTGAGTAGCAATCCCCAAACCCACACCCTTTGCTGTGCAGAAGAACAAGGGTATAGATGCACCAGAAGACAATTACCCACAAGTTGCAACGCACCTACCACAACTTGAATTGACTTTTCATTTATGGGTTTAAAAACCTGGAAATATAACAGCATTACTGTGGGATCATGATCATCATTTAAACTTGTAGAGCAGACCGTTTGCTGAATAACTGGCTGTCTTGACATTGGCAAAAGTGGTTCTTGTAAATTAGATTGTCTATTCATCACCTCGATATTTTTTTTTTACCAGGTTAGGGATAAATTTTACCTATTTAGCATGGTTCTTCAATTAGGGAAATAATTTGAAACTAAGCATTATCAAATTAAAAACATTTCCCATTTTAAAAATGTGTAGAAACTTTCCCTGTTGACAAATAACTATTGCAGTCCATTTCTTGGATTCCATCAAATGAATTAGCTGGTGAAATTAGCAATATGGTGAGCAACATATATGGGCAGTAAATAGTACAAATAAAAAGCAACATTAAGTTGCTTGAGAAATTTATGTGTAATTACCATATCAAAGACAAATTTCACTGTGTATTCAAAAAGCAAAACAAAAAAACAGATTCTGAAAATCTTTAATGCAAACAACGTGTTAGAAAGTTCTGGAAAAGTATTTGAATTGAACAGATTTAGGATCTTTCATGCCTTGTCTTTGACTTTCCCTTATTCTTTTGGACCTTCTCCTTTCTCTTTGAAAACATTTGATTTCTAACATTTTCCTCAGTTTTGATGAAAGTCATTGCCTTGATGTATTGACTGTTTCTCCGCAGACCTGACCTGCTAATTTATTTCTGGTATTTTCTGTTTTTATTTAATGTTTTGTATGTGTCTATTAGCTGTTATAGTAAACATAAATTGTTTGAAATCAGTGTTAAGTTTTGACTGAAGAAGTCACTCTTAACGAGGGTATTAACCAAAACAACATGGTATCTTTGAACATAATAGGAATGGTAAACTAATTATAAAGATTAACTAGAGTTGCAGGGGGTTTTCAGCTGGAGCAGAGAATGTTGAGGGACAATTTAAGATAGATTTGAAAAATCATGAACAGTTGGAATTAAATATGGACAGACTATATCCTTGTGAGTGAATATTGAATGCTCCATCAATTTCATACAATCGTAGTCATGGAGCTGACAACATGGAAGCAGGCCTTTCTGCTCACCTTGTCCATGCTGGCCAAGTTGGCATATTGGGCTAGTAGTTCCATTTGCTCCCACAGCCTTTTTAACCCTTCCTACCCAAAATCTGTCCAAATGCGTTTTAAAAGTCATAATTGTATGCACTTCTATAGCTTCCCTTAGCAGTTCATTCCCGATAAGGACTAGTCTCAGAGTGAAAAAGTTGCTCCTGAGATCCTTCTTAAATATCTCCCCACTCACCTCAAGCCTAAGCCCTCTACTTTTTGAATCTTCTATCCTGGGAAAGCAATTGTGAGCACTCACTTTATTCATCGCCCTCTTGATCTTGTACACCTCAATAAAGGTCTCCCCATCGGCCTCCTATGCTCCAAAGAAAAAACAGTCTCGGCTTATTCAACCTCTCATAACTCAAGTTTGCAATTCCAGGTAACATTCTTGTGTATCTCTTTTACACCATATCCAACTGAATGACATCCTTCCAAAAGCAGGGTGACCAGAACTGCACAAATATTCTAACTGGTCTCAGCAACGATTTGTACAGTTGCATCATGATATTCCAACGTTTGTGCCTTGTATCCTTCTCAATAAAGGCTAGTGTACAAACTCCACCTTCACCATACTGTTCACCTGACTCGCCACTTTCAGGAAACTATACACCTGAACTCCCAGATTGCTTAGTTCTGCAACATTCTCTAGGGCTCTACCACTTACTGTGTAAGTCCTGCCCTGGTTTGACATGCCAAAGTGCAACACCTCTCAGTTCGGAAATAAATTCTATTTGTCATACCTTGGCCCATCTTCCTAACCTATATAGATCTTGTTGAAAACTCGAGATATACGTCCTCGCTGTCTACTATACCACGGGTTTTATGCCATCTGCAAATTTACTAATAATGTTAACTACACTGTCATCCAAATCATTAATATACATTGCACACATTATTGACCACTGCGGCACACCGCTGACCGCAGGCCTCCAATCAGAAAAGCAAGAGAAACGAGTGTTTAATTATCATATGTACCGACATGGAACAATGAAATTATTTCTTGAACCCTTTGACATGTTAATATGAGCCAATTTTGAATTCAATTGATTAGCTATCATTGAAAATGAGAGTAAGTTACAAAAATGCCTTTGCAGTGTGTTTGTGAACCATAAATTGCTTTGAGGTGAGAGTGATTGAGGTACAACTTATTTCATTTAAATGACAATTGGAACCCACTTCGAATTGAGAAAGAAGTAAAGTTTAGGGAAAGAATTAAACCAAATGATTACATTTTCAATTATTCCAGCAAAGTGCTAATAAAGAGACAATGAATAAATAGATGATCATCTTCTCCATTTTAAACCTCTACAGTCTTTTCAACAAACCTGATCAGAAATGTTTAGTGCATAAATATGCTTAACAATTTGAAGTATATATCTTTTTTTTCTTCAGGCTACCAGCTTTAGGAAAAATACTACAGGATCTTCACAGCGCAAAAAAGCTGGGCCAAAACCAGATCTCACAGAAGAACAAAAGCAAGAAATCAGAGAAGCGTTTGATTTGTTTGACACTGATGGCACTGGAACAATTGATGTAAAAGAAATCAAGGTGCTTTAAAATAATACTAGCACCATTGTTGTGTTAAATTACATGCATTTTTGCTGAATTAGTTTTTAATTAGAAGTATCATTAGAAAGTGCATTTGGCGTCTTGGAAAACAAATTGCAACAGCAACATAGTTGCATATATTGAATCGTATTGCAGTTCTAGGAGGCAAAAACGGTAGCTATTTTGAGATAAAATGCCACTAAAAGAATGGGATAATGTTCTGATATTTTTATTTGTAGAAATTATGAAATAGATTTTAAAAATCGAGTACATGACAATAAACTGTTGCAATGCTGTTTCAAATTATTTTCACAATTTCTGGTGTTGCCTTGAAAAATTGTATTGTGTAGAAGAAAGTGGCATTAACTAATTTTGTTCCAAGTTTCTGGAAAAATGAACAGCATTTATAAATAATGTATCAATCTTTTGAGACAATATTTTTGTGTACTTTAGCCAGCTTGTCTGAATGATATCAACACTAAGATAATTTGTTTTTAGTTTAGTGATACAGCGTGGAAACGAGTCCACACAGACCACCGATCCCCGCACATTAACACTATCCTACACACACTAGGGACAATTTACACACACATCAAGCCAATTAACCTACATAACTATGACTTTGGAGTGTAGGAGGAAACTGAAGTTCTTGGTGAAAACCCATGCAGTCACAGGGAGAACTTCAAAACTCCGTACAGACGGCACAAATGCTTGAAATTAATTTCTAATGAGATTTTGCACACCAATTTGGTTCTAATTGTGACTGCTGCTGTTCATTCTCAGCTTCTAATAATAGCTTCTAACTTCCATTGTTGATAGATACGATTTCCAGCCACAAGTTGCATTGGTGTATATTGCAGGACTACCAAATTTGCAGGCATTTAGACGGGGCATTCATGTCCTCACTGACACTGACTGTCATGACTTCCTGCTATACGCAGCTGCCTCCTATGTGCAATGTTCTTCAGAACAGCTCAGGGGCTGGACAGATAGGAAGATTCCTCCTTTTCTCCACCACCCCCTTCCCCAACTATCTCGGCCTGGGAAGACTCTAGTGCCTCTTCCTGCCCCCACCCCCATCATATGGTCATGTAACATGAACTTCATCCTTACAAACCCTCAGAAAGAGGAAAATAAATTGTCTTAACGAAATTGTCTAAGTGGGTTTAAACAGTGAACTTAGTTCTTGATTCTCCTACAATTCAGACACATACCAGGCTGTATTTGAGGTCACAGAAAATCATATATCTCATCAAAGACATAGATGACAGCTTGATTATTGGACCTTTAAGTAGCTGTCAGATGTAAAAAGATGATTAAAATTTCAGTTGTTCATTGCTTCAGAACCCAGTTCTGTTTAGATCAGAGGTTAAAGGAGAGAGTGCAAACTAAGTTGGCATATTGCACCACTGTTGACATGATCGGGAAGAATTTCAAAAGTCAAGAATGTATTATTGTCATATGTCCCAAACAATGCAGCACTACAGAATATCTAAACACAGTACTCTAAACAAGATAATAAACAAAAGTTCAAAACAAACCCACACACACACGCATCCCCCCCCACCAAAATAGTGCAAAAAGACAAAACCAATGCCCCCATGTATATAGTTCAGTGCTTATTTAAACCAAATGAACGTCCCTGAGCAAAAGGAGATCCTGTTGCAAAGTTGGGAGTAGAATTTCGCAATGGGGCTGAAGTACCCAATTGTGTGCACAATATAACTTCATTTTGGATTAACTCAATTTATTTTATTTTCCTTTTTGAACTGCTTATCATCTTTTGGAGTTGTGCAAAAGGAAAATGCAAGTTATAATTTTCTTCGTAATCAACAGCAATGTTTGTATAGTACCTTTTAACGTTGCAGGACTTCCCAAGGCATTTAGCAACAACATTATCCACCAAAAATTAACTTGAGACAAATGATTGTGGTAACTACAGAGGAGTCTCTCTGCTGTCCCTACTGCACAACACTGTCCTCTGCCTGAAAGAAAAAGCTATCTCATCTTGGATGCCTCCTGATTAACAAAAAAAAAACAGAGCTATCTCATCTTGGATGCCTCCTGATTAACAAAAAAAAAACAGGGGTATACAGATTTACAGAATTGCCTAAGCAGCAGGATTCTAATTATCTCAAGGTGTAGACATCAATCCAATTAGCTCTATAAATAAAGAAATGTGGAATGCATTGCCCAATTATTATTTTAATGCTGAGTTTTCTGTCTGTTTAATCTATATCCAACTATCTTGGACAGGCATGATTTGTCTATTTGTAATATAAAGACTAATCAAAATTGTATGTTTACATTTTAGGTTGCCATGCGTGCCTTAGGGTTTGAACCTAAAAAAGAAGAAATAAGAAAGATGATTTCAGACATTGATAAGGAAGGATCTGGTACCATCGATTTCAATGACTTTTTAGCAATGATGACTCAGAAAATGGTGAGATGCCATCAAAACCTGTGTGCGATTAAGAATTGTCTTTGTCAAGAGTGTTTTATGCCATATGTCCCAGATAGAACAATGAAATCCTTACTTGCTGCAGCACAACAGAATATGTAAACACAGTACACTGTAAGCAATATAAAAAACGAGAGAGAAAAAGAAAAGCTCAGTGTGTGTATATATACGCATACTCACAAGTATACACACACACTCAAAAAACAAACAATAGTAGTGCAATAATAATAATAGCCTATTGTAGTTCAGAGCTTATTTGAGGTTGTAGTGTTTAATAGCCTGATGGCTGTAGGGAAGAAGCTGTTCCTGAACTTGGACATTACAGTTTTCAGGCTCCTGTACCTTCTTCTCGATGGCAGTGGTGAAATGAGAGTGTGGCCAGGATGGTGTGTATCTCTGATGATGCTGGCTGCCTTTTTTCGTCCAATATTGGATGACAAATAAAGCTATCTTGAATCTCTTGATAAATCCCTTCAATGGTGGGGAGGTCAGAGCCGGTGACGGACTGGGCAGTGTTGACAACTTTTTGCAGTCTTTTCCACTCCTGGATGCTCAAGTTGCTGAACCAGGCCATGATGCAACCAGTCAATATGCTCTCTACTGTACACCCGTAGAAGTTCAAGAGAATCCTCTCTGACATACCGAATCTCCTTAATCTTCTCAGGAAGTAGAGGCATTGTTGTGCTTTATTTACAGCAGTTGTGAAATTACAGCAGTGTTTATACAAAGTCCCTCCATTTCAGGGCATCATAATGTTTGGGACACAGCAATGTCAGGTAAATGAAAGTAGTCATGTTTCATATTTTGTTGCATATCCTTTGCATGCAATGACTGCTTGAAGTCTGCTATTCATGGACATCACCAATTGCTGGGTGTCTTCTCTGGTGATGCTCTGCCAGGCCTGTATTGCAGCCATCTTTAGCTTATGCTTGTTTTGGGGGCTAGTCCCCTTCAGTTTTCTCTTCAGCATATAAAAGGCATGCTCAATTGGGTTCAGATCGGGTGATTGACTTGCCAACTCAAGAATTTACCATTTTTTAGCTTTGGAAAAACTCCATTGTTGCTTTAGCAGTATGTTTGGGATCATTGGCTTGCTATGGAATGAACCGCTAGCCTATGAGTTTTGAGGCATTTGTTTGAACGAGCAGATAGAATGTGTCTATACACTTCAGAATTCATTATGCTATTACTATCAGCAGTTGTATCATCAATGAAGATAAGTGAGCCAGTACCTTCAGCAGCCATAGATGCCCAGACCATTACATATCCACCACCGTGTTTCACAGATGAGGTGGTATGCTTTGGATCTTGGGCAGTTCATTCTCTCCTCCATACTTTGCTCTTGCCATCACTCTGATATAAGTTAATCTTCATCTCTTCTGTCCACAAGACCTTTTTCCAGAACTGTGGTTGCTCTTTTAAATACTTCTTGGCAAACTAACCTGGCCATCCTATTTTTGCGGCTAACCAGTGGTTTGCATCTTGCAGTGTAGCCTCTGTATTTCTGTTCATGAAGTCTTCTGTGGACAGTGATCATTGACAAATCCACACCTGACTCCTGAAGAGTGTTTCTGATCTGTCTGACAGGTATTTGGGGATTATTATAGAGAGAATTCTTCTATCATCAGCTGCGGAGGTCTTCCTTGGCCTGCCAGTCCCTTTGCGATTAGTAAGCTCACCAGTGCTCTCTTTCTTCTTAATGATGTTCCAAACAGTTGATTTTAGTAAGCCTAAGGATTGGCTGATGTCTCTAACAGTTTTATTCTTGTTTCTCAGTCTCATTATGGATTTTTTGACTTTCATTGGCACAACTTTGGTCCTCATGTTGATAAACAGCAATAAAAGTTTCCAAAGGTGATGGAAAGACTAGAGGAAATACTAGATGCTGAGAGCTCGCTTTTCCCTGCATTAAAAAGACAATTATTACACATCTGAGCAATTGCAAACACCTGTGAAGCCGTGTCCCAAACATTATGGTGCCCTTAAAAAAAGGGGGGGGGGGGGACTATATATAAACACAGCTGTAATTTCTACATGGTGAAACCAAAATGTATAAAAATGGCCTTTATTAAAATCTGACAGTGTGCATTTTAAACACATGTGATTCTTTATTTTACAAATCTCAAATTGTGGAGTACAGAGGCAAATAAATAAATGATGTGTCTTTGTCCCAAACATTATGGAGGGCACTGTATAATTGCATCAATGTGCTGGGTCCAGAAAAGATCTTTAGAAATATGCACGCCAGGAATTTCAAGTTTTTGACTCTCTCCACCATTGTTGATATAAACAGGATTGTGGGTCCTCATCCTTCCTCTTCCAAAGTCCACAATCATTTCGCTGGTTTTACTAATGTTGAGTGCCAGGTTGTTGTGCTGGCACCATTTGGTCAATCGGCCGATCTCACTTCTATACTCTGACTCGTATCACCATCTGTCATTCGTCCAACAACGGTGGTGTTGTCGGCGAACTTGAAGATGGAGTTCGCACTATGTCCGGCTGCACAGTTATGAGTATAGAGTGAGTAGAGCAGGGGGCTGAGCATGCAGTCTTGAGATGTTCCAGTACTGATTGTTAATAAGGATGAAGTAATTCTGCCAATTCGAACAGTCTGTGGATGAGGAAGTCGAGGATCCAATTGCAGAGGGATGCACAGAGACCCAGTTCCATGAGCTTGGTAACCAGCTTGAAGGGGATGATGGTATTGAACGCCGAGCTGTAGTCTATAAACAACAGCCTGATGTAAGTATTTTTATTGTCCAAGTGGTCCAGTGCAGAGTGGAGAGCCAGTGAGATTGCATCCTCCGTTGACCTGTTGTGACGGTAGGCAAACTGTAGTGGGTTGAGGTTCTTGTTGAGGTAGGAGTTGATATCCACCATAACCAACCTCTCGAAGCACTTCGTCACCAGAGACGTTAGTGCCACTGGTCGATAGTCGTTGAGGCACGTCACCTTACTCTTCTTCGGCACTGGTATTATTGATGCCCTCTTAAAGCAGGTGAGAACCTCAGACCTCAGTAGTGCGAGGTTAAAAATGTCTGCAAAAGCCCCAGACTGTTGGTCTGCACAGATTTTGAGAATATGACTGGGTATACCATCAGGTCCAGGCGCTTTCCCAGGGTTCACCCCCCTGAAGGATCTTCTGACGTCGGCCTCTGTGACTATGACTGTAATACCATCAGGGCGTATGGGGGCTCGGGAAGGCACATAAGTGTTCTCCCTATCAAAGCGTGCGTAGTAGACGCATTGAGCTCGTCAGGGAGTGATGCTTCGCTGTCGCTTGTGCTGCTTCGCTGTCGCTTGTGCTGCCTTCTGATTTCGCCTTGTTGGAGCTGATGGCATTCAAGCCCTGCCACAGTTGCCAAACACCTGCCCCATCCTCCAGCTTTGAGCGGAAGTCCCTCTTGGCCTTTTTTGATGGCCTTGTCAATGTCATATCTGGACTACGTATAGACCTCTGCGTCACCAGACCTGAATGCCCGGGATCTGGTCCTCAGAAGAATGCGGATCTCCTAGTTCATCCAAGGCTTCTGGTTAGGAAACACTCGGAAGGTTTTTGTAGGAACACAGTCCTCCACACATTTCCTTATGAAGTATGTAACGACTGTGGTGTATTCATTCAGGTCCGTTGCTGAGTCCTTGAATATTGCCCAGTCTACAGCAGTCCTGCAGTTGTTCCTCTGCCTCCCCAGACCAGCTGTGATATTAATAGCAATGATAATGGTCTTGATAATAATACCAGCTTCTCAATTTTATCTTAGAGTGAGAAAGACTCCAAAGAAGAAATTTTGAAAGCCTTCAGGTTGTTTGATGATGATGGAACAGGCAAGATATCATTCAAAAACCTGAAAAGGGTTGCTAAAGAACTAGGCGAAAATCTGACTGATGAAGAATTGCAGGTGATTTATTTTCCTTATTGTATTTTCATTATTTCAAGGTCTTATCTTTGTTTCCTAAATCCTGCTTCTGAGCAGTTTCAACCAAAAATAGTTTCCACTTGTATTCCACCTTACTGCTATCTATTAATCACACCACTGCCAGTGTAATACGAGGAGGACTAAAACCAGTTCTCCTGTCATACACTCTGTTTTCCAATCAACAATCATGCATCTCCATGGAAACTATCTGAAGCTGAACCAGATTAGATTGCCTGCAAGCTCCTGATGAGCTTTAGACCACATTATCCATGGCATCACTAAGAATGCCTATTTCCATATCATATCATATATATACAGCCGGAAACAGGCCTTTTCGGCCCAACAAGTCCGTGCCGCCCAGCGATCCCCGTACATTAACACTATCCTACACCCACTAGGGACAATTTTTACATTTACCCAGCCAATTAACCTACATACCTGTACGTCTTTGGAGTGTGGGATGAAACCGAAGATCTCGGAGAAAACCCACGCAGGTCACGGGGAGAACGTACAAACTCCTTACAGTGCAGCACCCGTAGTCAGGATCGAACCTGAGTCTCCGGCGCTGCATTAGCTGTAAAGCAGCAACTCTACCGCTGCGCTACCATTACCTGAACCAATTTGCTTTCTCTTTCTATTTACCTAAAACTTGGAGTCATAAAAGCTGTTCTACACACATCCTAGCTTGCACTATCTAATTGAACTGACCTAAACTGACCCCACTTTAAAAACAATGTAATGAACTTAAAGTTCTCAAGATACATGCATGTTCAGCAAAAATTCTCAATACTGTTTTCAAATCTCTATCTCATTTCATCACTTCTTATTTTTATCATCTCAACTTAAATGTCATCTTTCAAGATAACTAGTCTTTCCCAATTTGTGTTTTTGAGTGTGCCAAATTTTAATTGAAAATTACATTTAAATTTTAATTGTGGTGACCTCACCCCCACAACTGTTGGTTTTCTTAGTGGTAAACATCACAGACTTTGGGAGGTGCTGTTGGATTTGGATTCATTTATTATCATATACTTCAGAGTGCAATAAAGTTCCTTGTTCGCATGAAGCTCATAGAATACACAGTACACCTGATAATGATGGGTACAATAATAAATAGTAATGATGGGTACAATAATAAATACACCAATAAATGCAATTGGTTCAGGAATCTGTTGGCAGTGGGGAAGAAGTCATTCTTAAGTGTGGATGTCTGGGATTTGAAGATCATATATCTTCTCCCAAAAGCTACCCAAGAGCAAAGAAAACAACCAGAGTAGCAGGCATCTTTCACAACACTTCCAACCTTCCTGGTGCAATGCACTGTGAAGATGCATAGAGTGGAAGGAGGTGATGAGTTTATAAAAGACTGGGCTGTGTTCACCACTTTCTGTGGATTCATTTACTGGATTGAATTGAGCTTCTGGTTTGTTCTACAATTTTCTCTTGGCATCCCTGGTAGCCTTTCATAGGGTCTTAGAGCTATAGAGCATGGAAACAGGGCCTTTGGCCCAGCTTCTGCATGTTGACCAATTGGCATTCTGGCTGGTCCCATTTACCTGCATTCATCACATTTCTCTATAAATGCTTCCAATGCATATATTTATCCACATGTCTTTGGAAAGTCATAATTGTACCTGCTTCTATCGCTTCTTCTGGCAGCTTATTACAGATGGAGTTTACCCTTGATTGAAAAATTGTCCCAGAGGTTCTTCATAAATCTCTTGCCTTCTCACCTGAAATATAAGCCTTCTGGGGTTGCACAGTTGCACAGAGGTAGAGTTGCTGTCTTACAGCAGCAGAGATCCAGGTTTTATCCTGACTACGGGTGCTGCCTGTATGGAGTTTGTACGCTCTCCCCGTGACCACGTTAGTTTACTCTGAGTGCTTCGGTTTCCTCCCACGTTCCACGTCGTGCAGCTTTGTAGGTTAATTGGCTTCTGTAAATTGTTCACAATATGTAGGATAGAACTAGTGTATGGGTGATTGCTGGTGTGTGGATTTGATGGGCTGAAGGGCTTGTTTCCCCGCAATATCTAAATTAAACTAAATAAGCCCTCTAGTTTTAGAATCTTCCACTCCTGCGGAGGGGGGTGGGTTAAGACTGAGAGCGTTACTCTATCCATGCCTTCATGATTTTGTATACTTTAATAAGATCACCCCTTAGCCTTCTATGCTCCATAAAAAAAAGTACCAGCCCATCCAACCTCTCTCTATTACTCAAGCCTGAAAGTCCAGGTAACACCCTGGTGAATTCTCTCTAAACTCTTTCCAATATAATAACATTCTTCCTGTAGCTGAACGAACAGAACCTCACACAGTACTCCAAGTGTGGTCTCACCACGCCGTATACAGATCACAAGACTTTGTTGTGCAGTACAGGATCCAGGCTTGAAAGCCTTGGATGTGGACCTCAGCAGAGAGCAAATCCCTCTGTTCATCCAAGATCTATAGTTATGATACACCCTAACTGTCTTTGTGGGAATGCAGTCATCAACGCCTATCTTGATGAAACCTGTGTCGACTTGGGTATAATGTAGGCTAGAGAAGTGCTCTTAAAGGAACAGTCCTGACTTAGACCTGTAGCCACAGATCACTGCTGTATGACTATTGTATTACCCTTGTGCTTCAATCTCTGCCTGTAAGCTGGCAGGAGTAGCACCAATAGATGATCGGGCTGGCAAGGGGTGAAGGGCAAGGGGTACTTGATGGTGAGTGAGGGCACAGGTTGGAGTGATAGGGCTACTTGATGGTGACGTAGTAGTGATCTAGAGTGTTGCCACCCAGCATGGGACAGGATATACACTGTTGAGCCAAATCATTATGACCACCTGCCTGGTCTGCAACGATGTTTAGGTAGGTGACACGTTTCAAATTGACGTCCACATGAATGGCCGGTCCCAGGGTTTCCCAGCAGAACATTGCCCAATGCATCACACACCCTCCACTGGCTTGTCGTCTTCCCACAGTGCATCCTGGTGCCATCAGTTCCCCAGGTAAATGGCGCACATGTACACGGCCATCCACGTGATCTAAAAGAAAACGGAACTCATCGGATCAGGCGACCTTCTTCCACTGCTCCAAGGTCCAGTTCTGATGCTCGGGTGCCCAATGTAGGGGCTTCGACGGTGGACAGGGGTCATCATGTGCATTCTGACCGGTCTTCGGCTGAGCAGCCCCATACGCAGTAGGGTGCAATGCACTGTGTATTGTGACACATTCCTCCTGTGACCATTAAAATTTTCTGTGACTTGTGCCACAGTCGACCTTCTGTCGGTTCGTACCAGACGGGATAGCCTTCGTTGCCCTCGTGCATCGATGAGCCTTGAGTGCCCAACACGCTGTCACCAGTTTGTGGTTTGTCCCTCCTCGGATCACTATCGGTAGGTACTCATCATTATTGACTGGGAGCACACCACAAGCCTTGCCGTTTCAGAGATGCTCTGACCCAGTCGTCTGACCATAACAATTTGGCCCTTGTCAAAGTCACTCGGGTCTTTACTCCTGCCCATTTCTCCTGCATCCAACACATCAACCTCAAGAACTGACTGTTCACTTGCTGCCTAATGTATCCCACCCGTTGAAAGGTGCCATTGTAACAAGATAATCAATGTCATTCAGTTCATCTGTCAGTGGTCATAATGATTTGGCTCATTGGTGTATGCTGTTGTTATTTGGAGATTACGTGCCTGAAGTTTGCTTGACTTAATGATTAGTCATTAGTGAGGATGAGTAGGGTATCGCTGTCTGTGTGCTGTCTCAAGAGAGTTGACAATTGAATATCATTTATCCAGTGCCACCTTGTTGTTGACTTGGGATGGTATGCAGACCCCCAACAAGATGGTACAGATGAATTCAACAGTAGATAAAAGGGATGGCATTTTATGATCAGGTTTTCAAGTTCAAGGGAGCAGAATTAAGCTAAGATCGTAACGGTGCACCACGGAGCATTCCAATACAGTCCAGCATACGCTTGAGGAACATCACTTCCTCCTCTGCCTGGTTTTCCGCAGTGTTTAAGGCTATATCAAATTTAACAAACTCGGCTAACATTTTGGTTTATGTCATAACTGGCTACGTCTGTTGTAAGGTTATCCATCTGCAATATTAACTCTCTATATGTACACTTGCTTGCCGTTTCTTTTTTTCATTACTCTTTTGACACATTTTTCCCCTCTGTTTTGTTCCTGTTTTACTCTATATTTCACTTTTTTAATGTTATTTTGGTGTTTTCATAAGATTCTCCCCCCCCCCCCCCCCCCCCAGCATGATTGTCTTGTAGAATATAGTCAGTAAGTGTTCTGGGTGACTTGCACTTCATTTGAACAGCTCATCTTGCTTCTAAAGTTGCATTAGGTGGCGATATTTACTTTCTTAAACTCTGTTCCATTTCCAACCACCCCATTCCCCGCCCCCCCCCCCCCCCCCCAACCAAACTCTCTGTTCCTACACCCTGATGCCCCAAGCATTGTTGGTTGTAGTTAGCAATCAATAAGCTAAAGTTCACTTACCTAGGGAATTGTGGTTGACAAGCCACATCCTGTCATTTCACATACAGTGTACCAATTTACAATGTCGTAATTCTACATTGGCCTTGCGCTTTGTACTCGCTGCTTCTAATTGTTGTCTTCATAGAACTGGAGAATGGTACTACAAAGAAAAAGGCTGTTAGGCCTATCAAAACTACAACAGCTTTTTCTAAATAGAAATCCAGTTAATTCCACAACTAACTCTTTTTTTGTTTTTCCCTGTATAACTCCACACCTTTGTATCTTTTCTCTCTAAAATATCGTGGCCAATGTTTGACTGAGTACTCCAGCCAGGGGTCACCTTTTCCAGGAACAAAAGCAATGAATTTTAGAGGCAGGATTCAACATATTGACATTTTAAATAGCATGTGCAGCACTACCAATGGTGGAGGAGGAGGATGAGGTGGTGGTGTTGAATTTCTAGGTCCTAGTATTTGATATTTTCATCTTTTATCGTCCATGCCCTCTATAAAATCCAGTATCCCACATCCTTTCTTCACTGTTTTGTTAATCTATCTTGCCACGTTCGAAGATATGTGCTCAGACTCTTAAGTCCTGTTCTTGCAGCCTGGTTTCTGTTTACTTGGAATTTGACAGATGTGAGACAGAAGGGTTCTTTGAACACACATCTCGCAGTGATGGAAGTGAGTTATTGAGGGAAATAAGTGAATCACTGTCATGGGTATTAAACCTCGCAACAATGCATGTATCTCCAAAGAATACTGAACTGACAAATTAGTATCCAGCTCTGAAATATTGCATATCAACCAGCGTATGCCAATTATAAAGCAAAGCTTGGTTGAAAATATACTTCACATTATGCTTGGTGTTCTATTGGTTGAAATGTCCATGGCAAGTATAGTAGGCATGAAGAGATTAAATAATTTTGCAATGCATACAGTAAACAGGATGTGCTCTGTCTTGATAAAGAAAGCATCAGAAACAGTAGTTATGTATAAAGAAGTGTGAAGGTGCAGTACATTAGTGCTGTGGAGAGGAGCTGGCATATTATAGGCAGAGCCAAATAGATCTTAAACTAATATCAGGTTAAAGCTTTGCACACTCTGAAAGAAGTGTAGTGGACAAATGCTAGGTCGAGGAGTTTGAAGGGCACTTTCATCCTCAATGATGGAATGAGAAAAGGCTAAAATAATTTCTACCTTTTCAATCTGAAGTGCAAAGTGGATGATATAACTCTGCCTATTCCTGATGTTCTGATATGTTCCTCTTTATCAAAACAGAATATATCCCATTTACAGTGTTCAGCCAATTTATTTCACTCCGTGAGATATCAAATATTGTACTGAACATGCAAATGTTATGAGACTAGAAAACATCCCTTCTGTTCTACGACAACTCTAGGTGACTTCTCTAATATAGTGACCACACTGGCGTACACTTGGAAAATTGTGTGATTATGTTCAGTCAACAAAAAGCCAGACGAATTAAATCCATCTAATTGCTATCCATTTGTCTATATGTAACCAAAGAGATGGAAAGTTCTGTTGACAGTGCAGTCAACTGGCACTTGCTGCCCAATAATGTGCTTACACTTACTGAGTGTCACTTACCCTAAATAAATCTGCTTCCAAATTAATTATGCCTTGGTTTAAACGTGGACAGAATAGTGAATTAGGTGTTTGAGAGTAACTCCCCTTGACTGCAGTGGGAATCTGGTAGTGAGCTGGAGGTTTGAGGTTAAGGAGGAGAATGTTTTGGGGAAACCTCTGTTGGTTGGAGTCATACTTAGCAGGAATGGCTGTGTTTGTGGGAAGCCAATTATCTCAGCTCCTGTAGTTTCTTAGGACAGAGGTTGAGGTTTTTCCATTGCCTTATTAGTGAGCCTTCTTCTCTTGTAAGGTTAAAACTAGGGAAATTTGCTGTTCACTGCTGCATTCAGTTCCATTCTTAATTTCATTCTTTTGATTGGTACGACCGCAACGTTTCAGAGCTAGTTGATAATTTTTCAGTTAAATGTTCCTTGGAGATGTGTGTGTTGCTGCCAGCTTTCATCTGCTGACAGTGATTCACTTATTTTCGTCAGTAACTCATTCCAGTACTCTGTTGTTCAAAGAACCCTTCAGTGTCAAACATGATAAATTCCACAAACCAGTCTGCAGGAAAAGAAGTGTACAAACCTTTGAAGGTGGCAAGATTATTGAAGCAATTAAGAAAGGATGTGAGATGCTGGACTTTATAGAAGGCATAGAAAGTGGGAGAAGATTGGACTTTATCACCTTCCATCACAGTGAAGAATGCGGGGAGCTGATGTGGTGGATGTTTATGTTAAATTTTATTTTATGTGGCTGTGTGTCTTGTTGGTTTTCACTTGCAGTGCATTCAGAAAGTATTCAGACCCCTTCACTTTTTCCACATTTTGCTACGTTACAGCCTTATTTTAAAATGGATTAATTTTTTTATCATCAATCTACACACAATAATATACCCCATAATAAAACAGCGAAAACAGATGTTTAGAAATTTTTGCAAAGTAATTAAAAAGAAATAACTGAAATATCACATTTACATAAGTATTCAGACCCTCAAAATTGAGCTTATGTTCATCCTGTTTCCATTATTTATCCTTAAGATGTTTCTACAACTTGAATGGAGTCCACCAGTGGTAAATTAAATTGATTGGACATGATTTGGAAAGGCACATACCTGTCTATATAAGGTCCCACAGTTGACAGTGCATATCAGAGCAGAAACCAAGCCATGAAGACGAAGGAATTGTCCGTAGACCTCGGATTGTGTCGAGACACAGATCTGGGGATGGGTATAAAACAATTTCTGCGGCATTGCAGGTCCTGAAGAGCACAGTAGTCTCCGTCATTCTTAAATGAAAGAACTTTGGAACCACCAGGACTCTTCATAGAGCTGGTCACCTGGCCAAACTGAGCAATCGGGGGAGAAGGGCCTTGGTCAGGAAGGTGACCCAAGAACCCGATGGTCACTCTGACAGAGCTCCAGTGTTCCTCTGTGAAGATGGGAGAACCTTCCAGAAGGACAACTATATCTGCAGCACTCCACCAATCAGGCCTTTATGGTAGAGTAGCCAGACGGAAGCCACTCCTCAGTAACAGGGACATGACAGCCTGCTTGGCGTTTGCCATAAGGCACCTAAAGGACTCTCAGACCATGAGATTCTCTGGTCTGATGAAACCAAGATTGAACTCTTTGGCCTGAATGCCAAGTGGCACTGCTCATCACCTGGCCAATACCATACCTATGGTGAAGCATGGTGGTGGCGGAGCATCATGCTGTAGGGATGTTTTTCAGTGGCAGGAACTGGGAGACTAATCGGGATCGAGGGAAAGATGAACAGAGCAAAGTACAGAGAGATCCTTGATGAAAACCTGCTCCAGAGCATTCTGGACCTCAGACAGGGGCGGAGGTTCACCTTCCAACAGGATAACGACCCTAAGCACACAGCCAAGACAACGCAGGAGTGGCTTCGTGATAAGTTTGTGAATGTCCTGGAGTGGCACAGCCAGAGCCTGGACTTGAACCCGATCGAACATCTCTGGAAGGACCTGAAAATAGCTGTGCATCGACGCTCCCCATCCAACCTGACAGAGCTAGAGAGGATCTGCAGAGAAGAATGGGAGAAATTACCCAAATACAGGTGTGCCAAGCGTGTAGCATCATACCCAAGAAGACTTGACGCTGCAATCTCTGCCAAAGGTGCCTCAACAAAGTACTGAGTAAAGGGTCTGAATACTTATGTAAATGTGATATTTCAGTTATTTCTTTTTAATTACTTTGCAAAAATTTCTAAACACCTGTTTTCACGTTTTTATTATGGGGTATTGTGTGCAGATTGATGATATATTAAAAAAAAAGAATTTAATCCATTTTAAAATAAGGCTCTAACGTAGCAAAATGTGGAAAAAGTGAAGGGGTTTGATTACTTTCTGAATGCACTGTAGTATGGCTGTATGGTAACTCAAATTTCACTGTACCTTAATTGGTACATGTGACAATAAACAAGGTTTGGGGTAAATGGACACAGATAAATATTATTTGAGGAACTCGGTGGGTTGGGCAGCAACTGTGTAGAGAAATGACAGACATTTTGGGTCAGGACCTTCAGAAATGTCACGTGTCCATTTTCCACTGATGATGCTGCCTGACTTCCTGGGTTCCTCCAGTAGATTTTTTGAAATTCAAGTTTCCAGTCTTGTGAATCCATAGATTAATTTTGTAATTTTTAAATTTATCTTTCCTTATCTGTTTTTCTTTCTCTTTGTCCACCTTTATTTCGCTTTCTGCACTTGATTTGACTCCAATTAATGCATGTTAATTCATCTTTGTGACCCTGTATTTCTTTTATCTTCAAATCTGATTGGCTTAGAAAATATATTATCCCATTTTTCACCTGGTCTCCGGATGGCTCATTACTTTTGTTATAGTTTGTATACGCCTGTACTTGCAGAAAATGACGGCACAAAGATATGCTAGTTGAACGGTACAAAAACATTTATTTATTTAAGGCATATGCTACAAAATCCCCTAGGCACCCAATATGCCTGGCCTGTGATAGTCACTGACTGGGAGTTGTGCGTTTGTGTGTGCACACAGATATATATATTATTCTGATAGTTTGTTAAAATATATTCCCCAATTAGATGTGGGTTATCTAAACCTTGCTATATGAAGTACCCTCCCTCCAAATAAGGTTTAACATGTTTTTTTCATTCATGAACAGGAAATGATAGATGAAGCTGACCGGGATGGCGATGGTGAGATAAATGAACAGGAATTTTTGCGGATTATGAAAAAAACAAGCCTTTATTAATTTTTTTGGTATCATCCCACTGTCCTTAACCAGCACTAGTTGTAACTTGTTTTTATTTAAGTAATAAAGAATGAAGAAAAGCCATTGAGATATGATATATTTGTGTTCAGTATCATTTATTTAACATCAACTTTAAAAATATAAATTTAAGTTATTGATACATGATATCAATAGTTTACTCTTGGATCCCTGCCAGAGAAATATATTGGTTTTCATACTTAACACTCAGCTGCACAGTTTCTACAGTATTTTAGCCACACATTTTGAAATTAGTCAATTTACAGTTGCATTCCCATTTATTGCATTCAATTTCTATTTATACAAAAGAGAATTAATGTCATTTTTGTGGCAATACAGCAGCATGATATTTGAGATAAAACAATGTGTTTTATATCCAGATAAAACTGATCCCTTGATGACAACAGTTAATATTTGTAAATATTTGTTTTCCAGTGGTAAGTTTACTCCTGTTTCCTCTGAAATCTTTATTACTATCTTTGGGTTAGATCCAATCATTCTTGAATAAATCGATGACATGTCCCATATTCAGTACTTCTCTGGAACTGAGGCAATTTTGGGTTATATTTAGTATGAATTATTCAACATTGAAGAGTAATACATTTTTTATTCATGGTATTTTTTGGAAGGGAAAGAGACAGCAATGTCAAATTTCTTCATGTTTACTAATAAAGTATGTTCACTACATCATAAAAAGCTTCAATAATTTTTTAAGCTACATCGGTGTTGTCTTCTTTACTTCATAAAAAATAATGCTTTTCCCACCATTGGAGTAATTCAAAATTTATGCTGCAAAATAGGAAGCATTAAATTTCAGATAACACTGCCTAAAAATCATATATAGCAATAGGGTACCTCAGCATACATTGTGCTAGCTGTTATTTGTTCTAGTGGCCAGAGATCCTAGGGTGACAGAGGAACTGGAGGAAATCCACATTAGGCAGGAAAAAGTTTTGGGTAGACTGATGGGACTCAAGGCTGATAAATCCCCAGGGCCTGATGGTCTGCATCCCAGGGTGCTTAAGGAGGTGGCTCTAGAAATTGTGGACGCATTAGTGAATATTTTCCAATGTTCTATAGATTCCGGGTCAGTTCCTGTGGATTGGAGGGTAGCTAATGTTATCCCACTTTTTAAGAAAGGAGGGAGAGAGAAAACGGGAAATTATAGACATCAGTGGTGGGGAAGATGCTGGAGTCAATTATAAAAGAAGAAATTGCAGGACATTTGGATAGCGGTAACAGGATCGTTCCGAGTCAGCATGGATTTACGAAAGGGAAATCATGCTTGACTAATCTACTGGAATTTTTTGAGGATGTAACTAGGAAAATTGACAGGGGAGAGCCGGTGGATGTGGTGTACCTCGACTTTCAGAAAACCTTCGACAAGGTCCCACATAGGAGATTGGTGGGCAAAATTAGAGCACATGGTATTGGAGGTAGGGTACTGACATGGATAGAAAGTTGGTTGACAGACAGAAAGCAAAGAGTGGGGATAAATGGGTCCCTTTCAGAATGGAAGGCAGTGACTAGTGGGGTACCGCAAGGCTCGGTGTTGGGACCGCAGCTATTTACAATATACATCAATGACTTGGATGAAGGGATTAAAAGTACCATTAGCAAATTTGCAGATGATACAAAGCTGGGTGGCAGTGTGAACTGTGATGAAGATGCTATGAGGTTGCAGGGTGACTTGGATATGTTGTGTGAGTGGGCGGATGCTTGGCAGATGCAGTTTAATGTGGATATGTGTGAGGTTATCCACTTTGGTGGTAAGAATAGGAAGGCAGATTATTATCTGAATGGTGTCAAGTTAGGAAAAGGGGACGTACAATGTGATCTGGGTGTCCTAGTGCATCAGTCACTGAAAGGAAGCATGCAGGTACAGCAGGCAGTGAAGAAAGCAAATGGAATGTTGGCCTTCATAACAAGAGGAGTTGAGTATAGGAGCAAAGAGGTCCTGCAGTTGTACAGAGCCCTAGTGAGACCGCACCTGGAGTACTGTGTGCAGTTTTGGTCTCCAAATTTGAGGAAGGATATTCTTGCTATTGAGGGTGTGCAGCGTAGGTTCACTAGGCTAATTCCCGGAATGGCGGGACTGTCATATGTTGAAAGACTGGAGCGACTAGGCTTGTATACACTGGAATTTAGAAGGATGAGAGGGGATCTTATCGAAACGTATAAGATTATTAAGGAGTTGGACACATTAGAGGCAGGAAACATGTTCCCAATGTTGGGGGAGTCCAGAACCAGGGGCCACAGTTTAAGAATAAGGGGTAGGCCATTTAGAACAGAGATGAGGAAAAACTTTTTCAGTCAGAGAGTTGTGAATCTGTGGAATTCTCTGCCTCGGAGGGCAGTGGAGGCCAATTCTCTGAATACATTCAAGAGAGAGCTAGATAGAGCTCTTAAGGATAGCGGAGTCAGGGGGTATAGGGAGAAAGCAGGAACGGGGTACTGATTGAGAATGATCAGCCATGATCACATTGAATGGCGGTGCTGGCTGGAAGGGCCGAATGGCCTACTCCTGCACCTATTGTCTATTGTCTATTTCTGGGTGAGAAAATGCTAGCCACAGAATTTGACCAGCACTTCCAATTGTGATTGTTACCATATCCAACATTTTCCCAATGTCAGCCATGCACCCACTATTGTGATCTACAACATTAATTTGAAGTCTCCCTGGTGTCAGTCGGAGTTCCCACACAAACACCAATAAACTTGGACTACAATACTCGCATGCCATTTAAAGGCTCATTCAGTTCACATAAAACATAGAACAGTACAGCATAAAAACAGGTCCTCTGACCTACAATATCTTAGCCAAACATGATGTCATCTCTTATCTACCTGCACATTATGGCGAGTCTGGAGGCTCGTTCTTTGTTGAAGAAGTTTATTGCGACAGCAATATTCGATCACAAAGTTTACATAACGAGATGACAGACAACCATTAAAACTAACTGTTCTCTTCGAAGTAGTCTCTAAACTAACTCCTTTGGGTGCCAAAACCACACGTGACGACGCTGTCCAATCAGCGGTCTCACTCCCTGGACCAATCCTTACGGTCGCACCCACACGTGACCTTGCTGGCCAATCTGAGGGTTCGACATCTAGGACCACTCTCTATGGTCGCTACATGACCCCCCCCAGAACCCGAGGTACGGAACCTAGCAGGGAGCCGGATTTCGCGACCAGAACGAGTAAGGAGAGGGGCAGCCGGAACCACAGGAGCAGGGGATTCCGGACCTGGTGGAACTACCAGAGCGGGGGGTCCTGGACCGGGTGGAACTGCAGGAGGACAGCCTCGCAGAGGCGGTTGGCCGACCAGGACAGGGCTGTCCGGATCCAAGTGCGCAGGTTTAAGCCTGGACACCGAGACGAGCTCACTCCTGCCGCCCACGTCTAAGGTGAAGGTGACCGTCCCTTTACGCAAAACCCGGAACAGCCCTTCATAGACCCTCTGCAACGGGGAACAATGGGCATCTCTACGCAGAAATACAAACTCACAGTCCTTCAAGGCAGGTGGTTCGTGCACCATGAGACACCCATGACGCGAAGTCGGAACCGGAGCCAGGGAACCCATGCGTGCCCGGAGTGATGCTAACACCGACGGAACTGACGGCAGCTGACCAGAGGACTCTGGCAGCAAATCTCCGGGTACTCGAAGTGGCGAGCCATATACTAGTTCCGCGGACGACGCACCGAGCTCCTGCTTAGGAGCGGTCAGGATGCCCAAAAGGACCCAGGGAAGTTGGTCTACCCAGTCTGGGCCCTCCAGCCTCGCACTGAGGGACGCCTTGAGTTGTCAGTGGAACCTCTCCATGAGCCCATTAGCCTGAGGGTGGTACGCCGTGGTGTGTTGCAACCGGGAGCCGTACAGCTCTGCTAGCGTGGCCCAGAGGGTAGAGTTGAACTGTGGCCCCCTGTCGGTGGTGATAACAGACGGGACCCCGAAACGGGCCACCCAATGGAGGGCCAGGGCCCTGGCACAAGAGGCAGTGGAGGTATCTGACAATGGGAAAGCCTCCGGCCACCGGGTGAACCGATCCACCACCGTGAGTAGATGGGTGTAGCCCCGGGAGGAAGGTAAAGGTCCGACTAAATCCACGTGAATATGGAAAAAGCGGACCGCTGGGACCGCAAACTCTTGTACTGGGGGCATGGCGTTGGACTTTAGCGGTCTGGCAGGGAACGCAGGAACGGGCACAAGCAGCTACCTGCTTTCGCAGGCCTTGCCACACAAACCGAGCGGCTACTAAGGCAGAGGTGGAGCGGATGGACGGGTGCACCAGCCCGTGAATGGCATCAAATACTCGTCGCTGAAGGGAGGGTGGCACCACCGGCCTAGGACGGGGAAGGGAAACATCACACCAGACTTTTGTACCCGCAGGCCCGCAGGCCACCTGAGCCAACTTCAACCCTGAAGTGGCGGACTGGGATGCCGAGGCGGTGCCCGCCAGGAGCTGTGCCTCCGCGAGCTCCTGGGGATCCACCTCGCAGTCTACCGCTGAAATGGGGGAAACAGCAGGCTGATATACATTAATGACTTAGATGAAGGGATTAAAAGTACCATTAGCAAATTTGCAGATGATACTAAGCTGGGGGGTAGTGTGAATTGTGTGGAAGATGCAATAAGGCTGCAGGGTGACTTGGACAGGTTGTGTGAGTGGGCGGATACATGGCAGATGCAGTTTAATGTAGATAAGTGTGAGGTTATTCACTTTGGAAGTAAGATTATTATCTGAATGGTGTCAAGTTAGGAGGAGGGGGAGTTCAACGAGATCTGGGTGTCCTAGTGCATCAGTCAATGAAAGGAAGCATGCAGGTACAGCAGGCAATGAAGAAAGCCAATGGAATGTTGGCCTTCGTAACAAGAGGAGTTGAGTATAGGGGCAAAGAGGTCCTTCTACAGTTGTACCGGGCCCTGGTGAGACCGCACCTGGAGTACTGTGTGCAGTTTTGGTCTCCAAATTTGAGGAAGGATATTCTTGCTATGGAGGGCGTGCAGCGTAGGTTCACTAGGTTAATTCCCGGAATGGCGGGACTGTCGTATGTTGAAAGGCTGGAGCGATTGGGCTTGTATACACTGGAATTTAGAAGGATGAGGGGGGATCTGATTGAAACATATAAGATAATTAGGGGATTGGACACATTAGAGGCAGGAAACATGTTCCCAATGTTGGGGGAGTCCAGAACAAGGGGCCACAGTTTAAGAATAAGGGGTAGGCCATTTAAAACGGAGATGAGGAAGAACTTTTTCAGTCAGAGAGTGGTGAAGGTGTGGAATTCTCTGCCTCAGAAGGCAGTGGAGGCCAGTTCGTTGGATGCTTTCAAGAGAGAGCTGGATAGAGCTCTTAAGGATAGCGGAGTGAGGGGGTATGGGGAGAAGGCAGGAACGGGGTACTGATTGAGAGTGATCAGCCATGATCGCATTGAATGGCGGTGCTGGCTCGAAGGGCTGAATGGCCTACTCCTGCACCTATTGTCTATTGTCTATTGAGACAGGGCGTTAGCAACGGCATTAAGCTTACCCGCGACATGACGGACATCGGTGGTAAACTCAGAGATGGCAGTCAGGTGCCGCTGAAAGTGACGGACAGCTAAGTAGAGAGCCAGAATCTCTCGGTCAAAGGCGCTATATTTCAGCTCAGCCGAACTCAGTTGCCGGCTGAAAAACGCCAAGGGCTGCCAAAGGCCACCGACCTGCTGCTCCAAAACCCCTCCCACCGCCACGTCAGACGCATCGACCGTCAGGGCCGTGGGGGCGGAGGGGCTCGGGTGGACCAGCATGGTGGCGTCCGCCAAAGCCACCTTAGCTGCGGCAAAGGCCAACTCCGCGGCCGAGGACCATACCAACTCTACAGGTTTACCCGCGAGGCACTGGAAGAGCGGGCGCATGACCCGTGCTGCTGCTGGGACGAACCTATGGTAGAAATTCACCATGCCCACGAACTCTTGCAGACCCTTCACTGTGGTGGGCCGCGGGAATGCACGGATAGCCTCCACCTTCTCGGGCAAAGGGGTGGCGCCGGCAGGGGTGATTCTGTGCCCTTAGAAATCGAGAGAAGGGAGGCCAAATTGACACTTGGAGGGTTGGATGATGAGCCTGTGGTCTTGGAGCCGCTGGAATACAGTCCGCAAGTGGGCCAGGTGTTCCTGCTCCAAGGGGCTGGCGACCAGGATATCATCTAAATAAATGAACATAAAAGGCAAATCTCGACCAACACGGTCCATGAGTCACTGGAAGGCCTGTGCCGTGTTCTTTAAACCGAAAGGCATGCGCAACCATTCGAACAACCCGAACTGAGTTATCGTGGCAGTTTTTGGTATGTCTTCCGGACGCACAGGGATCTGGTGGTAGCCCCGCAACAAATCGATCTTGGAGAACACCGCGGCACCTTCCAGCCCAGACGAGAAGTCCTGGAGGTGCGGTATGGTGCAGCGGTCGGCCTTTGTGACGGCATTGAGGCGCCGGTAATCGCCGCATGGTCTCCACCCCCCAGATGCTTTGGAGACCATATGCAACAGCGAGGCCCACGGGCTGTCGGATTGACGGACAATTCCCATTCCCTCCATCTTCCTGAATTCTGCCCGCGCCACCACCAGCTTTTCAGGCGGTAACCTCCGGGCCCGAGTGAAAACGGGGGGGGCCTCGGTGCAGATGTGGTGGACCATGCCATGCCTGGCCGAAGGGGCGTCGATGCGTTGGACGAGCAGCTCTGGAAACTCCGCCAAGACCTCAGCATACGGGTCGGGGGCCGCGACGATGGCCTGGACCGTTGGGCTGGGAGGGGCGGGCTCCTCGCTGCTGGCGGCTGGTCGAAGGTCATTACCGCGGATATCGGGGACTAGTGAAAAGGCCGAGAGGAAATCTGCGCCTAGGATCGCCTGGCTGACGTCCGCGATAATGAATGGCCATTCGTACGTGCGGATGCCTAAAGCCAGGGACATTGTCCGCGTACCATACGTGCGGATGGGGCTGCCGTTAACCGCGATGAGGGTAGGACCTGTCTTACCCGATCTGGTCTCGAGGCCGGTCGGCGGTACGATACTGACTATGGCTCCTGTGTCAACCAAAAATTCTGTGTCCGTGAATCGGTCTCGGACGTAGAGGCGTCGGTTCTGGCCAATCGCAACCGCCTCTATGTACGATCGGCCGAGGCATTTCCCGAGAAGGTGCAAGGTGAACGGCAGTTGCGGGATTCTCCACCCCATCGTAATAGCACCAGCCGCGCTTGTGCGGATCCTTTTTGCGGGCTTTTGGAGAATTGGCGGGAGACTCGGCGCCATCTTTCTGCCACTGTGGCGTGGTCACTGATGTCAAGACCTTGTTGATTGAACCGCTTCTTTTTTATTTGGATGCCATGAGCGCATCGGCTTTTTCTGCATATGCCACGGGGTCCTTAAAAGAACAATCCGTGAGCATGAGTTTGACATCTTCGGGAAGCTTCTCTCGGAATGCCTGCTCGAACATGAGGCAATCCGTGTGTTCACCTGCTAGCGCTAACATTTCAGCCATGAGAACGGACGGCAGCCGATCTCCGAGATCCGGTAGGTGCATAAGCCTCTTAGCTCGGTCATGCCTATTGAATCCGAAGGTTCGTAATAACAGTGCCTTCATGTCTTCCGCGGGAGGGTTGACGATGAACGGCATCACCCGTGCGGTCGTCTCCGGCGGTAGAGCGCTGACGAGGTAGTAGTATTTTGTCGCGTCTGCCGAGATGTTTCTTAAGTGAAACTGGGCTTCGGTATGGACAAACCAAGATTGTGGTTGATGTGCCCAAAACGACGGAAGGTGAACGCTGACCGCGCTTAGCTCCGGTGCGCCAGGCATAGAAGCCAAAAATGAGGCGCCTTGTTCACTCATGGTAGGTGATCGGCTGGATCAAGTCGGGGTCACCAATATGGCGAGTCTGGAGGCTCGTTCTTTGTTGAAGAAGTTTATTGCGACAGCAATATTCGATCACAAAGTTTACATAACGAGATGACAGACAACCATTAAAACTAACTGTTCTCTTCGAAGGAGTCTCTCAACTAACTCCTTTGGGCGCCAAAACCACACGTGACGACGCTGTCCAATCAGTGGTCTCACTCCCTGGACCAATCCTTACGGTCGCACCCACACGTGACCTTGCTGGCCAATCTGAGGGTTCGACATCTAGGACCACTCTCTATGGTCGCTACAACATAATTTTTTGGAATTTTTTGAGGACGTGACAAGTAAAATGGATGAAGGGGAGCCAGTGGATGTAGTGTATCTAGACTTTTAGAAAGCCTTTGATAAGGTCCCGCACGGGAGATTTGTGACTAAAAGTAGAGCACATGGTATTGGGGGTAGGGTGTTGACATGGATAGAAAATTGGTTGGCAGATAGGAAGCAAAGAGTAGGAGTAAACGGGTCCTTTCCAGAATGGCAGGCAGTGGCGAGTGGAGTGCCGCAAGGCTCGGTGTTGGGGCCACAACTGTTTACCATATATATTAATGATTTGGAAGTGGGAATTATAAGCAACACTAGCAAGTTTGCGGATGACACAAAGCTGGGTGGCAGTGTAAACTGTGAAGAGGATGTTCGGAGGTTGCAGGATGACCTGGACCGGTTGAGTGAGTGAGCAGATGCGTGGCAGATGCAGTATAATACAGATAAATGTGAGGTTATCCACTTTGGCGGCAGAAACAAGGAGGCAGATTATTATCTCAATGGAGTTGGTTAGGTAAGGGGGAGGTCCAGCGAGATCTGGGTGTCCGTGTACACCAGTCACTGAAAGTTGGCGTGCAGGTACAGCAGGCAGTGAAGAAAGCGAATGGAATGTTGGCATTCATAACAAGAGGATTTCAGTATAGGGGTAAAGAGGTTCTTCTGCAGTTGTATAGGGCCCTGGTAAGACCACATCTGGAGTATATTGTGTACAGTTTTGGCCTCCTAATTTGAGGAAGGGCATCCTTGTAATTGAGGCAGTGCAACGAGGTTGATCCCTGGGATGGTGGGACTGACATGAGGAAAGATTGAAAAGACTAGGCTTGTATACACTGGAGTTTAGAAGGATGAGAGGGGATCTTATAGAAAGGATGAGAGGGGATCTTATAGAAACATATAAAATTATAAAAGGACTGAACAAGCTAGACGCAGGAAAAAATGTTTCCAATGTTGGGCGAGTCCAGAACCAGCGGCCACAATCTTAGAATAAATGGGAGGCCATTTAGAACTGAGGTGAGAAAAAACTTTTTCACCCAGAGAGTTGTAAATTTGTGGAATTCTCTGCCACAGTGGGCAGTGGAAGCCAAATCACTGGATGAATTGAAGAGAGAGTTAGATAGAGCTCTAGGGGCTAGTGGAATCAAGGGATATGGGGAGAAGGCAGACACGGTTTATTGATTGGGGACGATCAGCCATGATCACAATGAATGGAGGTGCTGGCTCGAAGGGCCGAATGGCCTCCTCCTCCTGCACCTATTTTCTATGTAATCCATATCTCTCCATTCTCTGCATTTCCATATGCCTATCCAAACGTATCTTCATTGCTGCTGTCGTATCAACCTCAACCACCAACCCTGGAATTGTGTTCCAGGTACTTACCACCCTCTGAGTAAAAAAAAGTGACCTGCCCATCTCCTTTAAACTTTACCCCTCTCACCTTAAACAAATGTCACAACAGGACACTTTGTGTAGGAAAATATACACTTAACATAATAGCTCCAAAACTCACTCAAGACTGTTCACACTTTGCAGAAGCCATATATTGAGCTCAAATAAGCAAAGAATGGTCTTTGTTAAACTTGTATGATCAACTCTTTTAATGGGGGCCTCAATGCAAAAAAACAAAATATGTGGAGGAGAATCCTTCAAGCTGGTGAGATGCTGATTCTGAGATATACTCTTCATTTGATCTCCCTTTTATTGCTGTTGATTTCTGCCTTAATGAAAGATATGAAGCATATAAACATTATTTGTTTATAATCTTTATGGTTGGAGGTTGAGGGAGGAAATGGGATAGGCAGATGGAGTAGGCATCTCTGTTTGTCTCAGTGTCAGCATTAAACAAAGTATACAACCTTGATGAGCTCATTTTGACATATCATTTGGTCATCATATTTCTCTAGCGTTTTCATTGTATGCAGGAGCTTCCACATAGCACATATCCTATTCTCAAAAATGTCAATGTCTTTCTCTAAGAAAGTTGGTACACTTTGCCTGGTGCAGTCTCTTTCCTCCATAGTTGCCACTGACATGGATGCCATGACAAGTGCCTCTGCAAGCCATCCAACCTTCTCTGATCGCTGTGCAGTAAAGTCATGGACAAACTGCACTAAATTGGGAGTGCACCGATTGGGAGCCAGCACCGCTAATGGTTTAACACATTTTTTTATTGGTGAAAACCATGCTTCTAGTGTTGCACATTTGCTTACCGTCAATTTCACATCCTTTCTGTGGGGGTGGGGGGCAATTTACAATCATCTACAAAAATTGTGAAATCTATTTTTTAGGTTCCAGTATATAGTCCATATAGTACTGCCATGATAGTAATCCGATACTTCTCTTGCCAGTGTGATTAAGCTTCCTTTAAAAGCATTTCACAATTACATTTATGTACAGGGGCTTAGTGCCAATAGTACCTCAGTTGAAAATGCAATTTACATAGAGCCTAAACAGAGATCAAAGATATGCAACATTGTCCTAATTATTAGTTCTGTATAATTACCTATTTAAATAGGAATGTATTATTGAAAACTGTATAGCACAGTGGCGCAGAGTAGAGTTGCTGCCATACAGCCCCAGAGAACCTGGTTTGATCCTGACTATGGGTGTTGCCTGTACGAAGTTTGTATGTTCTCCCTGTGACCACATGGGCTTTCTCCAGGATCTCCAGTTTCTTCCCACATTCCAAAGGTGTACAGGTTTGTAGGTTAATTGGCTTTGGTAAGAATTGTCCCTTGTGTGTAGGAATAGCGTTCGTGGACGGGGTTCGCTCGTTGGCACGGACTTGGTGGGCCAAAGGGTCTGTTTCCACACTATCTTTAAACTAAACATTCCCCAAGATACAGGTGGGGAAACAATCCAAGTTTCTTGGCAGTTTTGAATAATGATGGATGTTTAGATGTTAAGTATTGTAACGGCTAGCTTCTCGTCTTCCTTATAAAGCACAAAACGAAGCTTACCATTTGACGTAGAAACGGGAGCAGATACTTTCTTACACAAATAACAACAGAGATCTCCATGACGAAGTAGTTAGACGTTTATTTGAAGTTGCAATAAAACATATTGACATATCTCTTGTCATTGACCTATTATGACTCGTTAACTTGTAGTGTGTGGTAAAAATCTAATATCTTAGCGTTGTTCCTATGTAACATGACTTACTAAAATCTTATTATTTTAGCAAGCTTCTATAATTAAGATTCTTCTTGCTGACCTTATTGTCAACAGGTTTCTTCGTTGTCACACTAAAGCATTACGTAAATGTTAAGCAAGCTACACTAAGGATCTGGTCCCCCTATGGCACCTCCCAGTCCATACGTAAGCATAATATTAACCTCTTGGTCCAAAAATACAGCAGGATACAAAGTAATATGCAAAAATAACTAATAAACGCAAAATGTTTCCTACAAGTATGAATACCTTGTTTGTGCTGCTCCATTTTCCCAATGCTTCAATATTTTAAAGGAAATATTTAATAGAAGTAAAATAAGGGACACAAAAATCGAAAAATCGCTGGAAAAGTTCAGCAGGTAAGAATGCATCTTTGGAGTAAGAAACATGGTTAATATTTTGGCATAATGACTTTCATCAGAACCAGAATAATTTAGAAATCATATTTAAGATGCTGTAAAAGGATGAAGAGTTTCCGTAAGGGAGTCATCAGTAATTATCAAATCCTAAAGGAGGTACTAACCTGAAGTAATACAAGGACTTAGATTCCCATGATTTGGACAAGGTTGACCACTTGAAATAATGCCAAAGAGACCTCAAACAACTGGTAATGATCAGTACAGCAAGGTCCTTATATCCACAAGTTACATTAAAATATGTGTTGGTTGCTGTTTCATGTTCCACTATGTGCCCAGTGTCTTCAATCTAAATTGTAAATATGGAAGATCCAGACCTAATTTCAGGAAGTGTGCTACCTGTACTCAATAGTACATTCTCTTTTTGATAAAATTAAATGAGGGTCGCAAATACTCCACTCAGGTGTATAGGTTCTAAGCCCATGCCGTTACAATGGCTATATAAAATTGATGTAACTATTTTTAGCAGTAGTTGAAATCCTACCAACCATTTAATATTTTGAAGTGGAGAATGGTGACATTTGCCAGTTAATACAATTTGAAACTTATTGGATCTATGACACAAACAAAAAGTCATTTTACAGCGTCTCAAGTTTTGTGCGGTTGGGGATTTTTTTTTTATGGTCAGGTTTTTTTTGGAACTAAATGCTCTAAAGAACTGTCGATATGGAGGTTTCACAAAAGAATTGCATCAGAGAAAATTAAATTTGCCCAGCTGATTGTCCTGATTCCAATGAATGTGCTTTGAGTAGAGAAACCCACAACTGATAAAAGGGTTTCTGCAGTTTGACTGTGACCACTATCCACACTGAAGGTGAATTTTAAATCATGATGGAGCAGTTCCTGTAGTTGTGTAACTGTGAGAAATACATCCATTTTGGCCAGTTATAAAATATAAGTTAAAATTCAGTTGGGCTCTGGCTAATGTCCATTTTAAGGATGTTATGTCTCCTTTTCCAAAGCTTGTTAGTTGCCTTATGGTGAGTTTCCTTTAAAATTATCCAGCAGAGGAGGACAAAGGGCTTAATTAGGAAAGGGAAAATAGATTATGAGGGAAAACTGGCAAGGAACATAAAAACAGACTGCAAAAGCTTTTATGGATATGTCAAGAGGAAAATATTAGTTAAGGCAAATGTAGGTCCCTTGCAGTCAGAAACAGGTGAATTGGTCATAGGGAACAAGGAGATGGCAGACCAATTGAACAAATACTTTGGTTCTGTCTTCACTAAGGAAGACATAAACCGTCTGCCGGAAATAGCGGGGGACCGGGGGTCTAAGAGATGGAGGAACTGAGGGAAATCCAGGTTAGTCGGGAAGTGGTGTTAGGTAAATTAAATGGATTAAAGGCAGATAAATCCCCAGGGTCAGATAGGCTGCATCCCAGAGTGCTTAAGGAAGTAGCCTCAGAAATAGTGGATGCATTAGTGATAATTTTTCAAAACTCTTTAGATTCTGGAGTAGTTCCTGAAGACTGGAGGGTAGCTAATGTAACCCCACTTTTTAAAAAGGGAGGGAGAGAGAAAACGGGGAATTATAGACCAGTTAGCCTAACATCGGTAGTGGGGAAAATGCTAGAGTCAGTTATTAAAGATGTGATAGCATTACATTTGGAAAGTGGTGATATCATCGGACAAAGTCAGCATGGATTTACCAAAGGCAAATCATGTCTGACGAATCTTATAGAATTTTTCGAGGATGTAACTAGTAGAGTGGATAAGGGAGAACCAGTCGATGTGTTATATCTGGACTTACAGAAGGCCTTCGACAAGGTCCCACATAGGAGATTGGTGTACAAACTTAAAGCACACGGTATTGAGGGTTCAGTGTTGAGGTGGATAGAAAATTGGTTGGCGGACAGGAAGCAAAGAGTAGGAATAAACGGGTCCTTTTCGGAATGGCAGGCAGTGACTAGTGGGGTACCGCAAGGCTCAGTGCTGGGACCCCAGTTATTTACAGTGTATATTAATGATTTGGACGAGGGAATTGAATGCAACATCTCTAAGTTTGCGGATGACACGAAGCTGGGTGGCAGTGTTAGCTGCGAGGAGGATGCTAGGAGGGTGCAGAGTGACTTGGATAGATTAGGCGAGTGGGCAAATGCATGGCAGATGCAATATAATGTGGATAAATGTGAGGTTATCCACTTTGGCGGCAAGAACAGGAAAGCAGAGTATTACCTGAATGGTGACCGATTGGGAGAAGGGGAGATGCAACGGGACCTGGGTGTCATGGTGCACCAGTCATTGAAAGCAAGCATGCAGGTGCAGCAGGCAGTGAAGAAAGCGAATGGTATGTTGGCATTCATAGCAAGAGGATTTGAGTTTAGGAGCAGGGAGGTTCTGCTGCAGTTGTACAGGGCCTTGGTGAGACTGCACCTGGAGTATTGTGTGCAGTTTTGGTCTCCTAACCTGAGGAAAGACGTTCTTGCCTTAGAGGGAGTACAGAGAAGGTTCACCAGATTGATCCCTGGGATGGCGGGACTTACATATGAGGAAAGACTGGATAGACTGGGCTTGTACTCGCTGGAATTTAGAAGACTGAGGGGGGATCTTATAGAAACATATAAAATTCTTAAGGGGTTGGAGAGGCTAGATGCGGGAAGATTGTTCCCGATGTTGGGGGAGTCCAGAACCAGGGGTCACAGCTTAAGGATAAGTGGGAAGTCTTTTAGGACCGAGATGAGAAAACATTTCTTCACACAGAGAGTGGTGAGTCTGTGGAATTCTCTGCCACAGAAGGTAGTTGAGGCCAGTTCATTGGCTATATTTAAGAGGGAGTTAGATGTGGCCCTTTTTGCTAAAGGGATCAGGGGGTATGGAGAGAAGGCAGGTACAGGCTACTGAGCTGAATGATCAGCCATGATCATATTGAATGGCGGTGCAGGCTCGAAGGGCCGAATGGCCTACTCCTGCACCTATTTTCTATGTTTCTATGTTTCTATGTGCATTAGAATATATCGGCTTTAAATGCAACACCACAGAAAACTGCAGCAGAACTTGGATTATATTATAATCATACAGAATGGAAACAGTAATTTGGCCCATCACATCCATACTGATCCAAAAATTTCAGTCAGCGCTGCCCTTCACAAAGATATGTTGGTTATCACTGATTAGTCCCTGTCTTTGCAACTGATTATTAATCCTCACCCACACAATTTTTTTTCCACAACTTCCCTATAACCGATGAAAGTGTCACAGTTCTGTAAATGCCAGGCTTTTCACTGCTGTCCTGTTTGAAAAAGGGACCACATTTACTGGCCTCCAGTCATATGGTACCTCACTTGTGGCCAACAAAGATTTTAAATTCTCAGACAGAGCTTCAAGAATCTCTTCCCTTTCCTCCCGTGGCAGCCTGGGATAGATTGCATCAGGGGATAACTCCTAGGGATTTATCCAGCTGTAGGCCCACTAAGGCATCAGATACCCCTTGTTTATTTATGCACTCGAATTTTAGTCATGATGCAGCTCTATAAAACTATGATTGGACCACATTTGGAGTATTGCATGCAGTTCTGGTAGCCCCATTACAGGAACGATGTTGAGGCCATTGTAATGCATTCTAATCAATGGCCAAAGATTTCCAGACCCAGGAGTTCCAATTCCCCACAAACTACTGCTTGATTGTTGCTGCAATACAATCAATCTCAATCGAACCTTGAAATGCAAAATCTGTTTTCTTTGTGCAATAAATTGTGTTCAGGAAATGGTGGGTATGTACCATTAGTCCATAGATGGTAATTAATTTTGTGAGTCCATGTGATTTATGATCCTGGCAATTTCCTGAAATCTAGAGGCCTGGAAAAGGAATGGTGACAATTGAATATTATTTCTACAAAGAGTAAAATGTTCCTAAGGATTTTGTTTAGTTTAGAGATACAGCGCGGAAACAGGCCATTCGGCCCACCGAGTCCGCACTGACCAGCGATCCCCCCACACTAACTCTATCCGACATGCACGAGGGACAATTTACATTTATACGAAGCCTACAAACCTGTACGTTTTTGGAGTGTAGGAGGAAACCGAAGATCTTGGAGTTAACCCACACGGTCATGGGGAGAATGTACAAACAGCACCCATAGTCTAGATCGAACCCGGGTCTCTGGCGCTGTAAGCCACTAACTCTCCCGCTGTGCCACTGTGATTTATTGAAACTTTTCATCTATTTTGTCATTATTTTCATGCAGTAATGCCAACCACACTCCCATTGGTGTCAGAAGGCACTCATTCTTAGGATGAAATACTATTAGATACTTTTCTCCAAACATTAATGCTGAAGTATATGAAATTATCTTCACTTTTAATTAAAGGAAGATGGTGGCTTTGCATTTATAGTTCACAAAGCTCTGTTGGGCATTTTTGCCATCTTATTTCTGAGTCCCTCGTGGGTGTTATTGGTGTAATTTTCAGCAATGACTTATCTATAAATACATATGTGTGTGTGTGTATAGTACAATAAAAATATTCACAAAGCTCCATAATTATTGTAGAAGGCACGTCTTGTGTAAAACTTGATTTAACATTGTGTAGATTAGTACAGGTGTTCATTTCTGGGTGAATTTGGGCTGTGGACATTTGTATGACTGCATTTTGATGCATCAGGTAGATACCTAATTATGTATTATTATTGCATGCACCAGGATTGGGATTTGACTTCATTATAGATTTTTCTTTTGTATAACAATCACCGATTTGCTGCATGAATTGCAATTGGGAATTGTTAGCCACTTTGCTTTCATTACATTTAGTTTATACAAGAACATAAAAAATAGGAGATGGAGTGAGCTGTCAGGTCTCTCGCCTGCCCCACTATTCAATACGATCATGCTGGCCTGCTGTCAGCTTCCCATGACCCTCATTTACTCATCTTTCAAATATTTACACCTTAAATATATCTATTGATCTGGCTCCTACTAGTCTTGGGGCAGAGAGTTCCAGAGATTCATTTCCCTCAAATGAGGGGAATATGATCATTCTCGCATATTCAAGATAAATATGTAGACTCTTGATTACATTACCTTCACCCAATGCAGATTTGACAGAAGTACTGATGAATTGAACCATCATGTCAGCAGCATATGTTAATGTGAGACAGGAAACCTACTGTTTAGGTGCAGAAAAAAACATGAAGGGGTTATCACTGATTCCTAACCAATGTGTACAAGGAACAGTGTGGCAACAGTGTGTACTGAAAACCTCTGCTTGTTTCTATCTACGATCTGAAGCCGTAATATCTTACAATGGCGACGAGGATCAGATAGAGTTTGTGAACTCAACCATTAAATACAGTGCAGGACTGTTTTGCAATATGCATTATTGTTTAACATTTTAAACAGCAAATGCGGAGCTGTGTCACAGTTGTTTGCGAACTGGACACGATAGGCTGCAGATCCTTCTATGTGTGGGGCTGTAGTTTAAAACAGCAGCTGTATAAATCGTCTAGAGTTTATCAGGCTTTCTTTATGTTGTGTCTATGGGGGCCTTGGGATACTTTCGACAAGAACTGTAAAACATTTACCTCATACTGCGAACAAATGGAAATGTTTTTAATTGCAAATTACATTATTGAAGCTGAAGAAACAGAGGATGATGATCAAGTGCAGGTAAGAGCACAAAACAAGGCCATTCAGGAACAAAAGAAAGCCATTCTATTAACTGAAATTGGTCCTGAAGTTTATGAAACTCTCACCAACATCCTAGCCCCAGAGAAAGCAAGAAATGTTTCATTCCAGACTGTTCTTTCAAAAATTGATGCTCACTTCAACCCTAAGCCGATAGAGATTGCAGAAAGTTACAAATTTCACAAAAGAAATCAGAAACCTGGCGAGACTGTGAGTACATTATCTCATTGAAGAAGTTGTCTCTACATTGCAATTTTGTGACATTTCTGGATCGAGCTTTGTGTGATAGATTTGTATGTAAAATGCTGGATGAGCAAATGAAATCAAAATTAATGAACACACCAGCCCTTACCTTTGATTTTGCATGCAAAACTGCTTTGGCCATGGAGATGGCATGCCAAAGTGCACATGAGTTTCGACCAACATGTACTGGCACAGTCAACAGTCTAAAGGCAGTTCCAAAACACAAGCATGACAATACAGGGAAAAGGCCTTCACAGCAAAGTTCTGGGAAAAGCGCAGATATGTGCTATCGATGCAATGGTCAACACAAAGCAAATAAGTGCCAGCTCAAGGACTAAGTGCTACAACTGTCAAAAGAAAGGCCATATTGCATCAGCATGTAGAGCACCATCACAGGATAAAGCAAAACAAATGGCTCGACAAAAGCAAATGCGTGGGATTCACAACCTCAAAGAACAGTCAGAGAGTAATGAACTTGGACTCGACGGCATCTATACTATGAATGGTGGGTCTGGAAAGGAACACTTTCAGACAAAGGTCAAAGTGAACAATCAATACATTACTATGTATTGATACCGCTGCTAATTGCACAATTAAGATCAAACCCACCTATGAATCCCAGTTTAGCAATATGCCTATCACAGAAACAAACGTTCAGCTGAAAACGCACTCTGGAGAAGTATTGGAGACATGTAGAGAGATAGTTTGTGATGTACAACACAAAGGCAAGACTTTGAAGTTGCCAATAGTTGCCACAAGGTATGTCATTAGGCCAACGTTGATGGGCAAAAATTGGCTCCGCTTTCCGAAACAGGACTGGAAATCTGCATTCCAAGTCGAAGCGCAAACACAACTGGATCAGTTGTTGCAGAAACATCACACCATGTTTAATGACAGCTACGATGGCATAAAGGGTGAGCAAGCACACATCAGGATTCGACCCGATGTGTAACCTGTCTACTGTAGACCGCGACCAGTGCCATATTCGCTAAAGAGTAAAGTGGAAGCTGAAATCAAAAAGTTGGAACAGAACGTGTGTACTGGTTAAAACAGATCGCAGTGATTGGGCTACTCCAATAGTAATGGTTCCGAAGCGTACAACACAGTGAGATTGTGTGGAGACTACAAAGTGACCATCAACAGGCAGTAGATGATGAACAGTATCCACTACCAACCTCACAAGATTTATACGCTGAACTTGCTGGTTCCAAGGTATTTTCTAAGCTAGATCTGTCACATGCATATGCTCAGCTAAATGTTGATCGTAAGAGCCAGCAGTACCTCATGATAAACACTCACATGGGGCTGTATTCCTACACAAAACTACCCTATGGCGTGAAGTTAGCACCAAAAATCTTCCAAGCTACAATGAGCACGGTTCTGCAAGGAACATTACATTGTTTGAGCAATCAAGATGATTTGCTGATTGCGACTGTTACTGAGGAGGAGAATCTGGAGATACTCAGTGAAGTGTTGGGATGGCTTGATCACAATATAAAGTTGCAAAGAAGCAAATGTGCATTCTTATATACCGAAGTAGTGTATCTTGGTTTGAAAGTGGATCAACATGGACTTCAACCAGTAAAGGAAAAGATCGAAGCGATAGCAAACGCACCAACACCACTGAATGTGCCTCAATTCCACTCCTCCCTGGGTATGGTACAGTATTACGCTGCTTACCCGAGTTAGCAACAAAGCTAGCTCCTCTTCACAAGTTGTTGAAAAGGATAAAAAATGGGGATGGTCCAAAGAGCAACAAAATGCTTATGATGCATATAAGACCAGTGATGTGTTACTTGTTTACCATGGTACAAATCGTGAGTTAAAGTTAGCTTGTGATGCATCTACTTGTGGGGTAGGAGCTGTGATTTCACATGTAATGGAAAATGGACAAGAAAAGCCTAGAGCATTTGCTTGGCACACTTACCAAGAGTGAGCGGAATTATGCACAAAATCGAGAAAGAAGCCCTTGGTATTATCTTTGTGATCAAGATTGGGATCATCAGTATCTGTTGGGTAGGAAATTCACCCTGGTTACTGATCATAAGCCACTTCTCACTATTCTTGGTCCTTGGTCAGCAATGCCTACAAGGGCAGCCTCGAGGATGCAGCGCCGGGCAGTTCTCCTGGCACAGTATGACTACAGCATTGAGTACTGCAGCTCAAAAGAAAATGCTATCACTGATGCATTGACTTGTTTGCCTGATGAAGAATCAGATGTGGGCACTGAAAGTACTATCGACGTCACAGAAGCAGTGACTTTCCAGTCACAGCAGCTGAAATTGCTGCTGAAACTCAAAAGGACACAGTGCTAAAACAAGTATACGAACAAACTTCGTGTGGATAGTCAGAAATAAAACCATGTACTAATGAACTAAAATCTTATTACAATAGACAACATGAACTGTCATGTGAGCAAGGGTGTATTAAATGGGGTTACAGAGTAGTAGTACCCAACTGTTTAAGACAAAGATTACATAAAGAACTCCATAGTGAACACACAGGTATTGTGGGAATGAAGGCTACAGCCAGAGTTTGCATATATTGGCCAGGATTGGACAGTGACATAGAAGCAATAGCAAGCAAATGTAACACTTGTCAGAGTTGTAGAAGTAGGCCTGCCCAAACCCCTTTGCAAACATGGTCTTGGCCTACTAGACCTATTCAGAGGGTGCATGTGGATTTTTGTGAACACGGGGATAATAATTTTCTTGTTTTGGTAGATAGCAACTAAAAGTGGATTGAGGTGGAACATATGGGTACAAACACAACAGAAAGAACAATAGAGGCATTGCGGTCTATCTTTGCATCATGGATTACCTGAAGAGCTTGTCTCTGACAAAGGCCCCCAATTTCGTGCTGCGCTGTTCCAAACTTTCACAAAGATAAATGGTATCAAGCATACCTTGGTGCCAACTTACCATCTGGCATCTAACGGCGCAGCCAACAGGTCAGTCAGGAAAGTCAAAGGAGCTCTCAAGAAAAAAGTTCTTGAAGGGAATTCAAAATACAGTATGTCACAGTGGCTAGCTAGTTTCTTACTGAAATATCGTACCATGCCACAATCTACCAAACTAAACAAATCTGATCAGAAACGTCATGGTGGAAAAGAACATAGTGAAAAAGAACATAGGTTTAATACCCTTGATCAGGTTCGTGTTCTCAGTCCCCCTTACAAAGCAAACAAATGGGAGGTGGGAACAATAGTTGAAGTGTGTGGTACCAGGAGGTATTTGGAAGAAATTGGAGGACATGTTAGAAGTGTGCACATAAACCATGTGATCCCAGCAAGGGACGAACCGGTACAAGAGCAAAGCATAGACGAAGAAGTAAATCTGTCAGACTTTGGTATTATTCCAAGTTCAGGTGTGAAATCAGAAACTCCAAAGAAAGTTGAGACAAAGGTAAATGATCCTGAACTTGACTCTCCTTTAGAACCACAACCTGACACTACACCTAAACCACTCAGATCAGAAAGAGTGCGTAAACCAGATCAAATTTATAAAATTATTCTTGTTTGTCTAATTTACAAGTTATTTTACTTTCTGAGGGGAGAGCAGTATAATGTATATAATGGTAACTGTAACTTTAAGTACTGAATACTAAAATGGTATGATTTGTGTCATGTGATATATTTAATATCTGATCTGTCTCGTGAATATGTGCGAGTATGTGCAGTGTACTTTTGTGAAATAAAGAAGACCCACACTGGCAACAGCATGTACTGAAAACCTGTGCTTGTTTCTATCTACATGCTAAAGCCGTAATATCTTACACTTTATTTACTGCCTGCTGTACCTGCATGCTAACTTTCAGTGACTGATGTACAAGCACACCCAGGTCTCATTGCACCTTCCCTTTTCCTAATCTGACACCTTTCAGATAATAATCTGCCTTCCTGTTCTTGCCACCAAAGTGGATAACCTCACATTTATCCACATTATACTGCGTCTGCCATGCATCTGCCCACTCACCCAACCTATCCAAGTCACCCTGCAGCCTCATAGCATCCTCCTCGCAGCTCACACTGCCACCCAGCGTTGTGTCATCCGCAAACTTGGAGATGTTACATTTAATTCCTTTGTCTAAATTGTTAATATATATTGTAAATAACTGGGGTTTCAGCACCGAGCCTTGCGGCACCCCACTAGTCACTGCCTGCCATTCTGAAAAGGACTTGTTAATTCCTACTCTTTGCTTCCTGTCTGCCAACCAGTTCTCTATCCATGTCAATAACCTACCCACAATACCATGTGCTCTAATTTTGCACACTAAACTCTTGTGTGGGACCTTGTCAAAAGCTTTTTGAAAGTCCAGATACACCACATTCAGTGGCTCTCCCTTATCCATTCTACTTGTTACATCCTCAAAAAATTCCAGAAGATTAGTCAAGCATGATTTCCCCTTCATAAATCCATGCTGACTTTGACCGATCCTGTCACTGCTTTCCAAATGTGCTGCTATAACATCTTTAATAATCAACTCAAGCATCTTCCCCACTACCGATGTAAGGCTACTGGTCTTTAATTCCCTGTTTTCTCTCTCTCTCCTTTCTTAAAAAGTGGAGTTACATTGGCTACTCTCCAGTCCACAGGAACTGATCCAGTCAAGAGAACATTGGAAAATGATCACCATTGCATCCACGATTTCCAGGGCCACCTCCTTGAGTACTCTGGGTGCAGACCATCAGGCCTTGGGGATTTATCTGCCTTCAGTCCCAACAGTTTACCTAATACCATTTCCTAACTAATGTGGATTCTCTTCAGTTCCTCCCACTAGATCCTTGGTCCCCTAGTATTTCTAGGAGATTGTGTCTTCCTTAGAACCAAAGTACTTGTTTAACTGTTCTGCCATTTCCTTGTTTCCATTATAAATTCACCTGTCTCTGACTGTAAGGGACCTACATTTGTCTTCACTAATCTTTTCCTTTTTACATATCTAAAGAAGCTTTTACAGTCAGTTTTTATATGCCCCTCAAGCTTTCTTTCATGCTCTTTTCCCCCCCTCTTAATTAACCCCTTTGTCCTCCTCTGTTGAGTTCTAAATTTCTCCCAGTCCTCGGTTTGCTGCTTCCTCTGGCCAATTTATATGCCTCTTGCTTGGATTTAACACTATCCTTGATTTCCCTCCTTAGCCACGGTTGAGTCATTTTATTTTTTCGCCAGACAGAGATGAACAATTTTTGGAGTTCATCCCACTAGATCCTTAAATCTTTGCCATTGCATCTCCACCGTCAACCCTTTAAGTATAATTTGCCAGTCTATCCTAGCCAGTTCCCATCTCATACCTTCAAAGTGTCCTTTCTTTAAGTTCAGGACCCTAGTCTCTGAATTAACCGCATCACTCTCCATCCTAATGCAGAATTCCACCATATTATGGTCACTGTTGCCCAAGGGGCTTTGCACAACAAAATCGCTAACTCATCCTTCTTCATTACACAATACCCAGTCTAAGATGGCCTGTCCTCTAGTCGGTTCCCCCACATATTGGGTTAAAAAACCACCCCGTATACATTCCAGGAAATCCTCCTCAGCGCTGTTTCCAATTTGGTTGGCCCAACCTATATGTAGATTAAAGCCACCCATGATAACCACTGTACCTTTGCTACACGCATCCCTAATTTCCTGCTTGATGCTATCCTCAACCTCCCTTCTGCTGTTTGGTGGTCTGTATACATTACAACAAGCATTTTCTGCCCATGGCTATTTCACAGTTCTACCCACACCAATTCTACAACATCCAAGCTAATGTCTATCCTTGCTATTGCATTAATCTCCTCTTTAACCAGCAATGCCACCCCACCTCCTCTTCCTTTCTGTCTATCCTTCCTGAATATTGAATCCCCCTGCATGTTTAGCTCCCAGCCTTGGTCACCCTGGAGCCATGTCTCTGTAGTTCCAACTATATCATATTTCTTAACTACTAATATGCACCTGTCTGTGGAACAATGCCTTTGATACTACAAGGAATTGACATTGACTTAACATATGATATGTCTTGGCCAACTGTCGGATATATAGGTCAAAGTTTTTTTCTTAATACATAGATACATAGATACATGGACAATAGACGCAGGAGTAGGCCATTCGACCCTTCGAGCCAGCACCGCCATTCAATGTGATCATGGCTGATCATCCACAATCAGTACCCCATTCCTGCCTTCTACCCATATCCCTACATTTCGCTATCCCTATTCTTAGGTTTATTGCAAAGTTATGCTGGAGATAGTAGCCATAGTGAGTATGCTATCAATGCTGTCTCAGGGAGATTACAAAAGGATTTTCTATCAAGGCAAACCAAGTTCTTAAGTAAAGAGCACCAGTGTGTGTAGGGGTTTGCAAATCTTGTGGGCTTCCTGATAATGCAAGTGATGGTTGACTGAACCATATTGTCTTCATATCTTCAATGCACAAAGTGGAACAATACTGGAACTGAAACTCCCAAAAATGCATGTTATTTGTGACCAAAAACCAGAATGCCCTTATTTGTGAATGCCACAAATCCGGAGGGTCACATGACACATTAGTTTTGTGTCATCATCAGTTCCTGCTATATGTCAGTCACTACGTTAGACTAGTTGCTAGGGGGGTATGATTTGCCCCTTTTCCACCCAGTCAAAGTTCCATACACAAGAGCAAAACAGGGTGCTGCTACCAATAAAACTGCTGAGCTGCCCCAAAGTCTGAGTATGAAAAAGGGTCCCGACCCAAAACATCACACATCCCTTTTCTCCAGAGATGCTGCCTGACCCACTGAGTTACTCCAGCACTTTGTGTTGAGCTGCAACAAAGATTCTGTTGCCCACTCTGGAGATGCACTGTTGTACACCACTGAAAACGTCTTTCAATTTGTTCTGGCTGAAACGTGCTTAACAACTTCGTTCAGCATGCAGCCATAAGACTTGTTTAAATCCATAGGTTTGCCCCACCCACACCTCTCTTTTTCCACTTTCTCCACCCTACTCCAGCAACCTGAATAAAGGTCCTGACTTGAAACGTGGTCTGTCCATTTCCCTCCACAGATGATGCTGCCTGGCCAGCTGAATTCCACCTGCGGTTTGCTTTTTGCTACTGTTTTAACATGGTGTTTTCAATGGCTGCAACAAACTTGGTGGAAGGCTGCTTACTTACAATAAACGATGCTGCAGAAGTACTTAACAATAACCTCAAGTGTCTGTTGGCCTAGGTGGCCCAGCCTCAAACCACACTGTCTCACCATGAACAACCGTTATGTTCGTTGGTTGACAGACAATGGCAAAGACACTGGCAAAGTAGCAGTGATGAGATTGTGAATGTCATCTTTCTGAAAGGTGGCATCTTATTAGAGGACACAATTCAACACCCTCCCATGTTGTATGTAAGCAGTCTGAATGATATACTGGAGAACAGCTCACTGATGAGACCACACTTGGAGTACTCAAGATTCAAGAGATTCAAGATTCAAGATTCAAGATGGGTTTATTGTCACATGTACCATAGGGTACAGTGAAATTCAAGTTACCATACGGCCACACCAAGTGAAAAGCAGTAAGACACACAACCATTTAAAAGAAAATTTAATGTAAACATCCACCACAGCGGCTCCCCACATTCCTCACTGTGATGGAAGGCAATAAAGTCCAATCTTTCCCTCTTTCTTCCCAGCGGTCGGGGCTGTCGAACCTTATGCGGTCAGGGCCATCAAAGCTCCCGCAGCCAGCGATCCGAGGTCCTCGCATCGGGGTGATGGAACTCCCTCTTCGAGACAGTTGAAACTCACCATGGCCTGGAGCCCCGACTCAGTCTCTAACCAGGGACCACGATGTTTAAACCGGGCTCCATGTTAAAGTCCATAGGGCCGCAGTTGGAGTTCTCCACAGTCGAAACCCAGCAAGTGACAGAGTTCTGCCTTCTTTGTTTTTCTCTCATGCAGCCAAGTGGAGATTCATGAACAACTGAAGGAAGAAGGTTTCAGGTAGTTCTGCTGCATATAACGTGTGTTTGCATAACACTAATTGAATATTAAGTGAGTGATGAATTAAGGAACCTTATTTGAATTATGTCAAATCAAGTCAAGTCAAGTCAATTTTATTTGTATAGCACATTTAAAAACAACCCACGTTGACCAAAGTGCTGTACATCTGATTAGGTTCCAATGGAAAAAAAATGAAACATACAGTAGCACGCAAACAGTTCACAGCGCCTCCTCAATGAGCCTCAAACGCTAGGGAGTAGAAATAGGTTTTGAGCCTGGACTCCTTTGAGTCGATGGAGGGGGCAGTTCTGATGGGGAGAGGGATGCTGTTCCACAGTCTAGGAGCTGCAACCGCAAAAGCGCGGTCACCCCTGAGCTTAAGCCTAGACCGCGGGATAGTGAGTAGCCCCAAGTCGGCCGACCTGAGGGACCTGGAGTTAGAGAGGGGGGTTAGAAGATTTTTGATGTAGGGGGGGGGAGTGTCCATTTAGGGCAGAATTAGTTATTACATTTGTTTTGTCAGGACCAAAAGAACCACTTAAAGGTTAGTTTGACAATAAATAAGCAGAAAAAAGTAGTTTTGGATTTAAACAGTTGTTTCCATGTAATCTTCCCACAGTAATCAGACAACTGTGGGACCAGTACAAACAGGACGGTCTGCACCGGAGCTGGAATGGAACCAATGTCCTTGGGGGAGTGTTTGCTAGTGCTGTCGGTGAGGTTTTAAACTAATGTGGCAGGGGAATGGGAGCAATAGGTAGCAAGGTGAAAAGTAAAAGTGGCAGGCAGACAAATCCAGGGCAAAAATCAAAAAGGGCCACTTTTCAACATAATTGTATAAGGGGTAAGAGTGTTGTAAAAACAAGCCTGAAGGTTTTGTGTCTCAATGCAAGGAGTATACGTAATAAGGTGGATGAATTAAATGTGGAGATAGTTATTGATGATTATGATATAGTTGGGATTACGGAGACATGGCTCCTGGGTGACCAAGGCTGGGAGCTCAACATCCAGGGATATTCTATATTCAGGCGGGATAGACAGAAAGGAAAAGGAGGTGGGGTAGCGTTGCTGGTTAGAGAGGAGATTAAAGCAGTGGAAAGGAAGGACATTAGCTTGGAGGATGTGGAATCGATATGGGTAGAGCTGCGAAACACTAAGGGGCAGAAAACGCTAGTGGGAGTTGTGTACAGGCCACCTAACAGCAGTAGTGAGGTTGGGGATGGCATCAAACAGGAAATTAGAAATGCGTGCACTAAAGGTGCAGCAGTTATAATGGGTGACTTCAATCTACATATAGATTGGGTGAACCAAATTGGCAGGGGTGCTGAGGAAGAGGATTTCTGGAATGTTTGCGAGATGTTTTTCTAAACCAACATGTCGAGGAACCAACGAGAGAGCAGGCCATTCTAGACTGGGTATTGAGTAATAAGGAAGGGTTAGTTAGCAGTCTTGTTGTGCGAGGCCCCTTGGGCAAAAGTGACCATAATATGGTGGAGTTCTTCATTAGGATGGAGAGTGACAAAGTCAATTCAGAAAAAAGTGTTCTGAACTTAAAGAAAGGTAACTTTGAGGGTATGAGACGTGAATTGTCCAAGATAGACTGGCAATTTATACTTAAAGGGTTGACGGTGGACATGCAATGGAAAGCATTTAAAGATTGCATGGATGAACTACAACAATTATTCATCCCAGTTTGGCAAAAGAACAAACCAGGAAAGGTAGTGCATCTGTGGCTAACAAGGGAAATCAAGGATAGTATTAAAACAAAAGATGAAGCATATAAATTAGCCAGAAAAAGTATCATACCAGAGGACTGGGAGAAATTCAGAGTCCAGCAGAGGAGGACAAAGGGCTTAATTAGGAAAGGGAAAATAGATTATGAGAGAAAACTGTCAGGGAACATAAAAACTGACTGCAAAAGCTTTTATAGATATGTGAAGAGAAAAAGACTAGTTAAGACAAATGTAGGTCCCTTGCAGTCGGAAACAGGTGAATTGATCATTGGGAACAAGGAGATGGCAGACCAATTGAACAACTACTTTGGTTCTGTCTTCACTAGGGAAGACATAAACAATCTGCCGGAAATAGCAGGGGACCGGGGGTCTAACGAGATGGAGGAACTGAGGGTAATCCAGGTTAGTCGGGAAGTGGTGTTAGGTAAATTAAATGAATTAAAGGCCGATAAATCCCCAGGGCCAGATAGGCTGCATCCCAGAGTGCTTAAGGAAGTAGCCTCAGAAATAGTGGATGCATTAGTGATAATTTTTCAAAACTCTTTAGATTCTGGAGTAGTTCCTGAGGATTGGAGGGTAGTTAATGTAACCCCACTTTTTAAAAAGGGAGGGAGAGAGAAAACGGGGAATTATAGACCAGTTAGCCTAACATCGGTAGTGGGGAAAATGCTAGAGTCAGTTATTAAAGATGTAATAGCATTACATTTCGAAAGTGGTGAAATCATCGGACAAAGTCAGCATGGATTTATGAAAGACAAATCATGCCTGATGAATCTTATAGAATTTTTCGAGGATGTAACTAATAGAGTGGATAAGGGAGAACCAGTCGATGTGTTATATCTGGACTTTCAGAAGGCCTTCGACAAGGTCCCACATAGGAGATTGGGGTACAAACTTAAAGCACACGGTATTGGGGGTTCAGTGTTGAGGTGGATAGAGAATTGGTTGGCGGACAGGAAGCAAAGAGTAGGAATAAACGTGTCCTTTTCGGAATGGCAGGCAGTGACTAGTGGGGTACCGCAAGGCTCACTGCTGGGACCCCAGTTATTTACAATATATATTAATGATTTGGACGAGGGAATTGAATGCAATATCTCTAAGTTTGCGGATGACACGAAGCTGGGTGGCAGTGTTAGCTGCGAGGAGGATGCTAGGAGGCTGCAGAGTGACTTGGATAGATTAGGAGAGTGGGCAAATGCATGGCAGATGCAATATAATGTGGATAAATGTGAGGTTATCCACTTTGGCGGCAAGAACAGGAAAGCAGAGTATTACCTGAATGGTGGCCAATTAGGAAAAGGGGAGATGCAACGTGACTTGGGTGTCATGGTGCACCAGTCATTGAAAGCAAGCGTGCAGGTGCAGCAGGCAGTGAAGAAAGCGAATGGTGTGTTAGCATTCATAACAAGAGGATTTGAGTATAGGAGCAGGGAGGTTCTGCTGCAGTTGTACAGGGCCTTGGTGAGATCGCATCTGGAGTATTGTGTACAGTTTTGGTCTCCTAATCTGAGGAAAGACATTCTAGCCTTAGAGGGAGTACAGAGAAGGTTCACCAGATTGATCCCTGGGATGGCAGGACTTTCATATGAAGAAAGACTGGATAGACTAGGCTTATACTCGCTGGAATTTAGAAGACTGAGGGGGGATCTTATAGAAACATATAAAATTCTTAAGGGGTTGGAGAGGCTAGATGTGGGAAGATTGTTCCCAATGTTGGGGTAGTCCAGAACCAGGGGTCACAGCTTAAGGATAAAGGGGAAGTCTTTTAGGACCGAGATGAGAAAACATTTCTTCACACAGAGAGTGGTGAGTCTGTGGAATTCTCTGCCACAGAAGGTAGTTGAGGCCAGTTCATTGGCTATATTTAAGAGGGAGTTAGATGTGGCCCTTGTGGCTAAAGGGATCAAGGGGTTTGGAGAGAAGGTAGGTACAGGTTACTGAGCTGGATGATCAGCCATGATCATATTGAATGGCGGTGCAGGCTCGAAGGGCCGAATGGCCTACTCCTGCACCTATTTTCTATGTTTCTATGTTTCTACAACATTGACTTAACAACACAGGGGCTACTTTATTGGCAGGTGGCCTTTGAATTGACTAGCTATCTCTTCTATTGACACATGTGCCATGGAACTAGATGAAATAATGTAACATACACTCTTTACTATTTTATGCATGCATATAAAAATAAACTTATTGCTATAGAAAAGATCTTTTTTACTAAAGTGCTGAGAAAATAGATTTTGCAATTGCTAGTCTGAAACTCTCTGGAACCGAAACCCTTTTTTTCCATTGGCATTATTGTCGTTCTGACACGATTTTTTATAACATGAGATTTCCAGCACCACTGAGATATCAGCACTTCAGTGTAATGGCTTCGGACTCAATATCAGATTCTCCATCTTCAGATAAAACCTTCCTTCTTCCTGCCCATATAAGAACCATTCCTGCCATCATTTGGTTTTTTTTCCTCACTGTACATGAGCAATAACTTACAAAGCCTTAGTAGCTTAACCTGATCCCTTCTCCCATATGAATTAATTCTATCCCCCTTTGTTCCACCCACCCCCTTCACTACCTTTGCTCTACCTAAACCAACCTGTTTCTCTCCTTCTCATATCTATTGAAGAGTCATTTTCCTGAAAGTTTTTCTTCTCTTTCTACAGGCACAATATGACCTGCTTTATTTTTCTGGGTTTTTCGTTTTTTAATTTCTAATTCCCATTTAATTAGAATGCAGAAATTTAGCTTCTAGCTTTCTTAAAAATGCTGACCTTTGTCACTTTTTCATTATAATCCCAGATTGTAAATACAATTGATTATTCAAGATATGTATTCAAATTTTAAAAGAACTAGTCAAGAAGAAAGATGCACAAATTGCTCTGTTACACGATAAGCACTAGAGGTCTCTGTTATGAAGTTAATAACAAACATCATTCAACAGCCCATTTCTTGTTGATGAGAATTAGACTCTCAGACTTATTCAAAATTAAATGCACCAGACTAGATCTGGAGCAACCTAGTAAGATATTTTGATTAAATGATGTAATTTTTGTTGCTTTTGTTTATGTCCATATTTCCGCCCATTTAATATTTTATCAGCTCTCCGAAAGATTTATCCATCTTGCCACGTTCTAAACACTTTCTGAATATGGACCAGACCACTGGCTCAAAGCAGTCACGTTGGATGACGTATGTTTCTGCAGACCAGCACTGAACGACTTTCTGTATGGGATCTTCCCGTTTTCGTTTTTGTTTGTAGGGAGGGAGCAAAAGCACAGCTAGATGATTAGATTTACCAAAATGTGGCCGGGGAAGGGAGCGGTAGGCATCCTTTATGGATGAGTATTAGTGATCAAGGGTGTTATGGCCCCTGGTGGGACAAAAGACATACTAATAGAATTTTGGTAGTAAGCACCTGAGGTTGGCTTGATTGAAGCTCCCGGACACAATGACCAGGGCTTAATGACTAATGTCCAATGGCCTTGATATCATTAAGTGTTTCGAGAGGCTGGTTATGGCATAACCAGCCTCCCAAGCAACCTTGATCTACTGCAGTTCGCCTACCACCACAACAGGTCCATGGCTGATGCCATCTCCCTGGCCCTACACTCATTCCTGGAGCACCTGATAAGAAGGACACCTACGTCAGACTCCTATTCATCATACAATAACTCTGCTTTCAATACCATTATCCCAACTAAACTCATTTCCAAACTCATGGAACTTGAACCCTCTGTGATTTCTCCTGCCCTCCTACTCTACGACCACATCTTGACTTCCTCCTCAAGGTATGTCCACTTTGAAGAAGTTCTCCTCCTCTCTTCGACGAGAGTTTAGCAACATGCTCTCTCACTGCTCCCTCTCTGTGATTTCTCCTGGCCTCCTACTCTACGACCACATCTTGACCTTTCCTCCTCATGTAACTTGGAGTCAGCACTTCCTTCTGCAACTGGAATTTCGACTTCCTGACCAATAGACCACAATCAGTGAGGATAGATAACAAATCATTCTCTATGATAATTCTCAACACTGGTGCCCCACAAATATGCATTCTCAGCCCCCTACTAAAATCTTTACACACCCCTGACTGTGAAGCCAAATACCAATCTAATTCAACGCATGTTCGCATTCGATTACAACTTAGTGGGCTGCATATCAAACAATGATGAGATGGAGTACACAAAGGAGATTGAGAACCTTGTAATTTGGCCCAAAGGCAACAACCTCTCCCTCAATGTCAGCAAGCCGAAGGAGATTGTGATTGACGTCAGGAAGCAAAGCAGTACACACCCCGGTTTCATCCCATCAATGGCGCCAAAGCAGGGATGGTCAAATGCTTCAGGTTCCTAGGAAAAAATATCACCAGCATTTTGACCTGGACCAGCCATATTGAAGCAATGGCCAAGAAAGCACACTAACGCTTCAAACTTCTAATTTGAATTAAGGTTGATGCAAATGCTGTTTTTTAAAACAGTGACTTGGCTCATGGCCAGAGGTTATGTGGCTAGAATAGCTGTGTGCTGTGACTGCATATATGACCGAAAGGTGAAAGTAATAGTACAAGTCAGCTAATTGAGCTGCATTTTATGCCTATGTAGGAATCATGGGAGGCAGTTCAATTAAAAAAAAGTCTTATGAATCAAAATCTTTCCTTAAGAACTTAATGTTATTAAGACCTTTATAAAAATCTTATGGATAAAGAATCAGCATCCACAATCCATAGAAAGTCACTAGAAAGTGCTCCTTGTCATATACTACTACTTCCGTCTTCCCTTTTAAATATCTGCCAAATGGTTCTATGATACAGCCACTAAGATTTTTAGGATCAAGCAGATATTTTGGCGTTCAGGCCTAAAAATTGAACCGAGTTTCACTGAGCCTTTATATGTGTATCCTTTCAATTATCTTGAGTGAATTTACGCTTTGATGCTCGAATTAATTCCACCTGTGAGGAAAGAAAAATATAGTTCACACTGATCCTATATATGTGGTGAAAACTGAAGTGAATGGCAAACAATAGTTTACATCCTTTGAACAGTCAAATGGGCTTAGTTTTAACACCTCAGCTGAACTACAGCAACTTCAATTGGATAGCGCTCCTGTGCAGCTTACATGATCAATTTCTGAAGTACGATTTGTGTGCACAAACATCTGACTCAGAGGTGAAAGTACCACCACTTAACCAACCAACCATTAATTTATTGAAATAAATGTTAACTATTTATCTTACACAGATGTATCTTAAAGGAAAGTAGATAAAATATAAAGCTATTTTAGTTCTACATACTGTAATTTGTGCAGCTGGAGAGTTATCCAGCTACAAAACTTATCACACCCGGTGTCAATCATTGATAATTTCACATTAACAGGAATCATGTACTTTCTCCCTCATTTCTCTTTAACAAGAAATCAATTATAGCATACAATTGGTGCTCTGGGTCAAAAGAAAGAAAACCAAATGCTGAAGACCTGAAATAAAACACAAAGAGGCTGGTAAGAAATTAATTAGGAGATGTGAAATAATGGCCTGAAGTTTTCAGGATAATCATGGTAAGGTTTCTGCATTTATTGTCCTTATCTGTGTCACTGGCAACAACTTCAGGGCTTCTGCATTCATATGCAGCGAATTTCCAAAGTTGCTGCCAGCAGTTCTGTGCTGGGCAGTGGTCTACACTGGGAATTAATCTGCTCAAGTTCCTGTTTCACTGTGAGGAGGTGCAGGAAATATTTCACCATTGAATTGAGAAGATTGGCTGACAAGTATAGATTTATCATTCTGGATGTGTTTTTAACGTGCTTTGAGATATTTGAATGTTTTACAACATCTGAAATGCTTTTATGTTCTAGAGGAAGATTGGAGGGTGGCTAATGTGCCTCTGTTTAAAAAGGGCTGCAAAAAAAATCTGGGAACAAATTCCTGGAGTGATTCTGCAGGATTGGATATGCACACATTTGGAAAAACGGGTTGATTAAAGATAGTAAGAATGGTTTTGTATATAGGATACTGTGTCTCATGAATTTGATTTGTGTTTTTTGAAGAAACAAAACCAAGAAGGCTGATGAGGGCTGGGGAATAGACTTTGTCTATATGGAATGTAGACACAAAATGCTGGAGTAACTCAGCGGGTCAGGCAGCATCTTGGGAGAGAAGGAATGGGTGACATTTCGGGTCGAGACCCTTCTTCAGACTGATGTCAGGGGAGGAGGCGGGACAAAGATAGGATGTAGTCGGAGACAGGAAGAATGGTGGGAGAACTGGGAAGGGGGGGGATAAAGAGAGGAAGCAGGGTCTACCTGAAGTGGGAGAAGTCAACGTTCATACTGCTGGGGTGTAAACTGCTCAAACCAAATATGAGGTGCTGTTCCTTCAATTTGCGCTGGGCCTCACTCTGACGATGGAGGTGGCCCAGGACAGAAAGGTCAGATTGGGAATGGGAGGGGGAATTGAAGTGCTGAGCCATCGGGAGATCAGGTTGTCTATATGGACTTGTCTATGGAAGTGGCCGTGGAATCTATATGGACATCAGCCATTGCTGCATATCATCTAAATCAATGATTTGAATGAGAATGTACAAGGTATGATTAGTAAGTTTGCAAATGACACCAAAATAGGTGGTATTGTAGATAATGATTATGGCTATCAAGATTTACAGGATTTTGATCAGCTGGGCATGTGGACTAAGGAATAGCAAACGGAGTTTAATTCAGATAAGCGTGAGGTCTTGGACTTTTTGAAAGTCAATCCTGAACCAGAGTTTCACAGTGAATGGTAGGGCATCGAGGAGTGTTGTCATGTGGGATGTGGAATTGGGATTACAATCAGGTCAGCCATAGTCTTGTTGGGAGACAGAGGGCTTGAAGAGCCAAGTGGCCTAGTTCTGTTGCTAATTGATATGTTTGTAGAGGACACAGCAGACCTTGGCTCAGTATTGAATTCAGCTATTTCAGGTATACAACCTTTCCTGTTTGTGTCAGTTAGCATGAAAGGTTATCCACAAAAAGTGGACTCCGTTTTCTCTCCCCACAGATGCTATCTGACCTGCTGGATTTCAGAATTCTCTTTTACTTCAGATTTAGACAATAGACAATAGACGCAGGAGTAGGCCATTCGGCCCTTCGAGCCAGCACCGCCATTCAATGTGATCATGGCTGATCATTCTCAATCAGTACCCCGTTCCTGCCTTCTCCCCATACCCCCTGACTCCGCTATCCTTAAGAGCTCTATCTAGCTCTCTCTTGAATGCATTCAGAGAATTGGCCTCCGCTGCCTTCTGAGGCAGAGAATTCCACAGATTCACAACTCTCTGATTGAATTTTTTTTTCCTCATCTCAGTTCTAAATGGCCTACCCCTTACTCTTAAACTGTGGCCCCTTGTTCTGGACTCCCCCAACATTGGGAACATGTTTCCTGCCTCTAACGTGTCCAACCCCTTAATAATCTTATACGTTTCGATAAGATTCCCTCTCATCATTTCTAGCAGCTGTGTTCTGGATTTCAAAATTCCACCACTGACATTTTTTTTCTCCATTGTCCTAATTTCATCATTTATCCTCCACAAGACAGATCAGCCATGATTAAGAAACAACAAACTGCAGACGCCGGTTTATTGAAAAAGATACAAAGTGCTGGAGTCACTCAGCGGGTCAGGCAGCATCTCTGAAGGAGATGATTGAAACTTCTGAAGAAGGGCCTCGATCTGAAATGTCACCTATTCCTTTTCTTCAGAGATGCTGCCTGACCTGCTGAGTTACTCCAGCTTTTTGTGTCTATCTCTGAAGGACATAGATAGGTGACGTTTTGGGTCAGACCATTCTTCAGACTCAGTCAGAGTTTGTTTCTACCTGTTTTTTTAAACTATGATTAGAAACTCTTTGTTTCCTTTCAAAGATGGCACTGAATGCAGTTGTGCCACCTGGAGAACCTTAGTCTCCACGCTATCAAAGACATTCCCTCTGGAGTCAGACTAAGGAGGGCAGGAGGGGAGGGCTCAGGGGAAGTACCATAAATGGAGGAGAGGAGATCAGAGGGGTGTGTCAGTGGTGTAGAGGAGGGTTGTGGCTGAAGTGGGATAGTCAACGCCAGGGGAAGGGCAGCGTTGGTGTCGGTGTCAAGAGCCCTGATCGGGAAGTGGCCGTGGAATCTGTGGGAATCAGCAGAGTCAGTGGTCCCGGCTTGCAGTTCGAAGAAGGGTCCCAACCTGAAATGGTGCCTGTCAATTTCCTCCACAGATGCTTCCTGATCTGCTGAGTTCCTCCAGCACTTTGGGTTTTTGTTGTGCGTTGGTGAAGCATCCTGGATGTGAAGGATTAGTGCTACTTTTATGATAGCGAGCACAGTTACAGCGCACCTTTAAAATGTTAAAAACTAGGTTGATGGACAGCAATCAATAGCATCGTCTGATCTGTTATATGTATATCGGTTTGTTCTGCACCAACGACTGCACCTCCACAGACTCCTCTGTCAAGCTCCGCAAGTTTGCGGGTGACACTACCCTGATTGGACTGATCCAGGATGGGGAGGAATCTGCCTACAGAGGGGCAGTGACACAGCTGGCGTCCTGGTGCCATCGCAACAACCTGGAGCTCAATGCTACCAAGACAGTGGAACTAATTGTAGACTTTCAAAGTGATTCCCCTCCCCTCCCCCCACTCACCATCAACAACACCATAGTCACATCTGTGGAGTTATTTAAGTTCCTTGGAACCATCATCTCCAGGGACCTTAAAAGGGGGGCTACCATCGACTCCACAGTCAAAAAGGCCCAAAAGAGGATGTACTTCCTGCGGCAACTGAAGAAACACAATCTGCCACAGGCAATGATGGTCCAATTCTATACTGCTATCATTGAGTCCGTCCTCACCTTCTCCATCATGGTCTGGTTTGGCTCAGCCACCAAGCTCGACATCCGGAGGCTGCAACGGATCGTTCGTACAGCTAAGAAGGTTGTTGGCTACAACCTTCCCCCCCATTGACGAACTGTACACTGCAAGGGCCAGGAAGCGAGCGGGCAGGATCATCTCTGACCCCTCTCACCCTGGCCACAAACTCTTTGAAGCACTTCCTTCTGGAAGACGACTCCGGACTGTCAAAGCAGCCACAGCCAGACATAAAAACAGCTTTTTTCCCCACGAGTGATAGTTCTACTCAATAACCAAAGTCTGTAGTCTCTTTTTTGCTCTGGTTTATTTTCACCCACATGTTTAGACCGTAATGGTGTATCCTTATTGTTTTGATGTGTTTATGCTTTATTCTTGATTGTTAACTGTATGTTTGTTGTTGTCATTTGTGAGCGGAGCACCAAGGCACATTCCTTGTATATACATACTTGGCCAATAAACTTATTCATTCATTCATTCATTCATTCATTCATTCATTCATTCATTCATTTATTCATCCATTTTTGTCTACAAAAAAAGCATGAAGAAGGATTATACTGAGGGAAACACTCAGTAGTTTAAGACTCTAGAAAGTAACAATAAGGCCATTGTACCTGACTCATGTTGAGTCCTGATACACAACATGTGGTCCAGATATCTGAGTTGCTCACATGCATTTATGAAAATGGATTGCTGGTATTTAGGGTGGTAAAGTTAAAGTCCTGGGGACAATTGCACAGGAAAATAGTGGTCCACAAATTGCCACACTTCAAACAATTTGTACATGAAATTCATGCTGTTTATAGAACATAATGGCTAAACCAATTCTACCTCAGTGCTTTGTTTCAACCCTGAATGAACCCTGCTGTGGATGTGAATCTGAAAGATAACATGGGGCAAGATGAACAAACTGAAATCTAAATACAGTCACTTCGGAAAAACACCTTGTAAAATGACAGCCCCATGTACGCATGTGGTGTCCTTCAACAGACAGCATGTAATTCAAAGTTGCAGTCCTTGCATATTCGCATATGGGTCTACAGAGTTTGTACACTGAACAATGACACCAAACAAGAGCCCATTGACTCGGGAGTTGCTTTCTTTGCCACACTAAGAAAATTCCAATCTGCTCGTTAAATTTGATACTCTCTTTTTGTGCTCTACCATTTACCACTCTGGATGTTTTTACATTTTTAAACAGGGAAAGGGTTTGCTGGCGTTGCAATGCTGTTGCTTGTCTAAGTACAATCATAAGTATTCTCATGGGACTGTTTTTGAGGTTTGATCATGAAAGTGACAGTAGAAAATGGAAGCCCCTGCTGTTGGGGGGAGAGAGGACATATAAGTAGGCCCAACCTACCGTGTGTACCATTGGAGAAGCAACAAATGTGATGCTCTCACTTCATGAAGGAGGCACTTACTGGTTTATATCAAGAGTTGCAGCCACATATTTCAGGACAGCTTTTGAATAGCACTTTGTGCGATTGTCAATATTCACTTGTATATCTTGGATTCTTTTCAATCTGCAACAGGAAACACCAGGATTTTCTCACAGTCTGCATTATATTAATTAATCAGAGACACCGGCAGAGCTCTCTATGCCACAATCAATGTTTACCTTTTTCCCATGGATGGATGGAATTGCACATGTCATCTTGATTTAATAATAGGGAGAGTCATACAGAGACCCTTCAACCCACCAACGTCCTTGCCGACTAGTAAGTACCCATCTATACTATTTTCATTTATTCACAAAAAAAAGCTTTTTTTTTGTCCCGCCCCCCGACATCAGTCTGAAGAAGGGTCTCGACCCGAAACGTCACCCATTCCTTCTCTCCCAAGATGCTGCCTGACCTGCTGAGTTACTCCAGCATTTTGTGAATAAATCGATTTGTACCAGTACCTGCAGTTCTTTTCTTATACTATTTTCATAATCCTCCAAGCCTTTGCAATTCAAATGATCATCCAGATGCCCCTTAGATGTTCTGAGAATCTCTGCCTCTACAACCCACTCAGGCAGTATGTTCCACATTCCAACCACTCTCTGTGAAACAGTTCTATCTTAGATCCCCTCAAAATCTCTTACTCTTTACCATGAATCTATTCTCTCTCGGTCTGCTATGGGAAGAGATTTCTATTACACCCAATCTATGTCCCTCGTGATTTTGCATATCTCACATATATGGGCTGGTGGCCGGCGGAGTTGGTGAGGCCGGAGCCCTCACGGTTCCGAGCCTGTGGCCGGCGTTGGCAGAGCCCGTGGCCGAGGTCGGAGCCCGCGCGCCACGAGTCGAGGAGCCCGTGGCCGATGGAGCCTGGATCAGTGGAGCCCGCAACTGGGGCCTGGGTCGGCACCACGGAGGGGTCCGGAGAGGACCCGGCAGCGATAGTGGAGAGGTCAGTGTGGTGGTCGATGATGGCGCCGGCCGATGGATGGATAAGGACAGACCAGGTGGTAGTGAGAATGCCGCTGCCAAGGGAAGGAACAGTGGAGGACCTGGCGTGGGGGGGGGCGCCTTGGGGGGGGGGAGGGGGAGAACAAAGGGGGATCTGGCTCGGATATTCTGTAACTTTGTCAGTGCCCTTTATGGGCAACCATTTGCATACCTTGGGTATGCAAGCAATGAATTTAATTGTGACTTGTCACATGTGACAAGAAAGTATTCATTCATTCATTCATTCATTCATTCATTCATTCATTCATTCATTCATTCTTCTTCACCAGAAAAACAAACCCAGTTTCTCCATATTGAAATGCTCCATCCCAGGCATCTTAATGAATCTCCTCTGTATCCCCTCTAGTGATCTACCCTTACAGGTCCTCCCAGAGTACTTCATCATAGTACTTCCATTACTCTCCATTTCTCTGTCTCTGCCACATCTACTCCTAAGATGAATCACATTTGACTCCTCTCACTTTCTTCAAATCAAAGGTGTAGCCATGGGCACTCGCACGGGCTCCAGCTATGCCTGCTTCTTGTTGACTACGTTGAGTAGTTCTTGTTTGAAACATACGTGGCCACCATCCCCAACTCTTACTCTGCCAAATCCATGACTGCATCCTTTCAGAAGTTGTTGATTTCATCAACTTTACCACTAACTTCCATCTTGCTCTCAAATTCACTTCAACCAATTCTGACGCCTCTCTTCCTTTCTTGATCTCCCTTTCTCCATCACAGGGGTTAGACTTCCATCTGACGCCTACCACAAATTCACTGATTCCCATGGTTATCATGACCATACCTCCTCCTGCCCTGCCTCGTGTAGGGACACTTAAGGGGTTGGACAGGCTAGATGCAGGAAGATTGTTCCCGATGTTGGGGAAGTCCAGAACAAGGGGTCACAGTTTAAGGATAAGGGGGAAGTCTTTTAGGACCGAGATGAGAAAGTTTTTTTTCACACAGAGAGTGGTGAATCTGTGGAATTCTCTGCCACAGAAGGTAGTTGAGGCCAGTTCATTGGCTATATTTAAGAGGGAGTTAGATGTGGCCCTTGTGGCTAAAGGGATCAGGGGGTATGGAGAGAAGGCAGGTACGGGATACTGAGTTGGATGATCAGCCATGATCATATTGAATGGCGGTGCAGGCTCGAAGGGCCGAATGGCCTACTGCTGCACCTATTTTCTATGTCTATGTTTCTATAACACCATTGCCTACTCTCAATTTCCCCCCTCCACCACATCTGCCCCCAAAAAGAGGCTTTCCATTCTAGAACATCGGAGATCTTTAGTAACTATGCTGTTATGAATAGATCCCTCACCTGTGTATCCTCAGTGTCTGGCAGTTCTATCTCACATTATCCCCCCCCCCCCCCCACAGGCGGATAGAGTTCTCCTGCACCTTAATTTCCACCCACCAGCCTCAGCATCTGCAGCCAACACATCATTCTCTGATATTTACGTTACCTACAAAGCGATCCCATCACCAGTCACATCTTCCTGTCCCCACTCTTTTCTGCTTTCTGTGGAGGCCACACCCTCTGTAACTGTGGATCACCCATCTCTTCCCACCCAAACCCCCTCCTCCCCATATCTGCCTCTACACCTCTCCCTCACCATCATCCAATAACCCTTTCAGCCTTTCTGGATGAGACTTAGTCATATGCATCTGCTCTAACCTCATCCACTGCATTCGGTGCTTCCTTTACATTGGCGAGACCGAGTGTAGATTAGGCGATTATTTCGCCAAACACTTGCGTTTGGTCCACTAATGCCTTCAGAATCTCCTGTGTGCTAAGCATTTTAACTCCCCTCACATTCTCATACCAACCTTTCTATCTTGGGCCTCCTCCATTGCCAGGGTTAGGCCACATGCAAACTAGAGCAACAGCATCTCATATTCTGTGTGAGTAGCTTAGAACTTAATGGTATGAACATTGAATTCTCCCATTTTAGTTAACACCTAACCCCATTTTTCAGGGGTTTATTTGTTCTGCTTTCACCCCCCTCCCTCCAATCTTTCCTTGCTGTGCACCCATTTTCCCACTATCCCACCCCCTTCCCCTCTCCCTGTCCCCTTCTACCTATAACCCTCCCTCTGGCTGTACATTTCACTACTCTTTCACCTCTCTCCTTATCAACACCCATTTGTCTTTCTTGTCTCCATTCTTTAGTTCCCATTTTCACACTTTTGTCTCCTTTTCATCTTTAGCCTTTTTCCACCCATCTGCCAATCAAAAACCTCTCGCACTTGTATCCAACAATCACTTGCCAGGTTTTGTTCCATCCCCACCTCTCTTCCAGCTATCTCCTCACTATTGCAATCGGTTTGATGAAGGGTCACGTCCCAAATCGTCACCGATCCATATCCTTCAGAGATGTGGCCTGACTCTTTGAGTTCCTCCACCACTTTGTGCTCTACACCAGATTCTAGTGTCTGCAGTTCCTTAATGTCTTCACCTCACATGCATCAGGAATAAATTCCATCTGTTTCTGCTCTGCCATTTTAGCAATTGATCAATATCATCTTATAACCAAAGCTTATCCACCTTACCATCAACAATGTCAGCAATTCTCATGTCATCTGCAAATTACTAATCAGACCTCCTTCACTCATGTCCAATTTGTCAAATACCTAACAGTCAGGGTCTTTATGTGTAGGAAGGAACTGCAGATGCTGGTTTGTACCAAAGATAGATGCTAAATGTTGGAGTAACTCAGCGGGTCAGGCAGCATCTCTACAGGGAAAAAATAGGTAACGTTTCATAGAAAGATAGAAACATAGAAAATAATTGCAGGAGTAGGCCATTCGGCCTTTCAAGCCAGCACCACCATTCAATATGATCGTGGCTGATCATCTAGACAGTACCCCGTTCCTTCTTTTCCGCCCATATCCCTTGATTCCAGTAGCCCTAAAGAGCTTAATCTAACTCTCTCTTGAAAACATGGAAAGAATATGCCTCCACTGCCTTCTGTGGCAGAGACATCCACAGATTCACAACTCTGGGTGAACCTGGAGGAACTCAAGAGCGCGGGAGGATGAGGGGTGATCTTAGAGTGGTGTCAAAATCATGAGAGGAATAGATTAGGTAAATGCATAGAGTCTGTTGCCCAGAGTAAGGGAATCGAGAACCATGGGACATAGGCTTCAGGTGATGGGGGTAAGATTTAATAGGAATATAAGGGGTAACTATTTTGCACAAAGGGTGGTGGGTGTATGGAACAAGCTGCCAGAGGAGGTGGTTGAGGCAGCTACTATAACAACTTTTAAGAAACATTTAGATTGGTACTTGGATAGGATAGGTTTAAAGGGATATGGGCCAAATGCAGGCAGATGGAACTAATGTAGATGGGCCATGTTGGTCGGTGTGGTCAAATTGGGCCGAAGGGCCTGTTTCCATGCTGTATGACCCTATGACTCTATGACAAAGCAAATAGAAATCAAAGGCAAAACTCCACCAGCTGAAGAGAACAACTTCTATAAGGAAATCTTCTATTCCAATGGAAAAATAATCTATTTGTGGGTGTTGGAGGTTAATCATCTAAATGCCACCATAGAGGATTTCCTGCTGGAATTCCTCACTGTGGTGCCCGAGGATCAATCATCTTCAGCAGCCTCTTCGATAATTTTACATCCATCATATAGTTGGATGTAGTGAAGCTTTCAAATAAGTTAATTTCAATTTCCAGTCCATTGGAAAATAAAACAGTTCTTGCTTGCTGGAACTGCAGAAATACCTGGACAATATTCAGGCTTTGGCTGATAAGTAGCAAGTAATATTCACACACACAAGTACGAGGTGATGACATTCTTTGACAAGAGAAAGTGTGACCACATTCCCTTCTCTCTCAATAACATTATTGCTACCATATCTCCTACCATCAACATCATGTGGGTAACAATTAACCAGATCCTTAAATGGACAAGTCAAAACATTGAAGTAATTAAAAGAGACCAAAGGTCAACTTTTCAAAAGTGTGTCCAGATTCACGAAGGAATAAATCAGGTGTGCAACAGAATATTCTAAACTTCATTGTGTGTTTTGCTTCAACATCAGCTAGAGTGGGTAAAACCACTCAGAACATAATAGTTTGCATGATTTGCATTTCCCCCCCTTCCCCTCCCCCCCCCACCCCAAATACCTGAAAATTCACACCCCCATCTCCGCTGTTGTGTGGTTTACAATGTGTAATATTTGCAGAATGCATTGATACAATCTGTGAAGAATCTTCGGCATTTTCTCCTAAACCTTTACCCTGTCACAAGGTTCCTGGGAATGCATCTACCTCATGGTATCCTTCGAGTCAAATGTTATCATGCTTTGGAAATATATTGCTGTGGTGTCTAAATATTATATCTTCCAATTTAACAGCACTGTGTCAATGAATACAAGAAAAATACCCTGAACTTTCATTTCATTTCATCATTGACACGTTTGCTGTGTCAATAGTGTACAAAACAAGTGGCAACAAATCATCAAGGCTTTGTGTCCAAGGAAAAGCCTCAATCTAAATTACTTGGAGTGGTAAAGGTTGCAATCACTTCGCTACCCAGGCACATGCAAGTCACACACCATCTTCTCAGATTCAGATTTAGATTCAGATTAGTTTATTGTCATAAACGCCATGGCGTAGTGAAATTCCCAGTTCATATGAAGTTCATGGAGTAAACAATATACATACAGTAAAAATAAATCCAATAATAAATACATTGGTGAGTGAAAAACAGTAGAATAGTGCAAAATTGTGGGAAATCTGAAATACTATTAAAAAAAATTAAAGCACAAGACAGGATAACTGAATAAGGTCAATTGAACAGTAGGAGTTTGTGGCAGCACCTCTGGTAGTGAGTGTGAAAGAAGTACAGGAGTTTGACAGCAGTGGGAAAGAATTGTTCTTAAGGCTGGATGCCCAGGTCTCCAGTCTGAAGAAGGGCCCCGATCCAAAACGTCACCCATTCCTTCTCTCTCGAGAGATGCTGCCTGACCCGCTGAGTTAGACAATAGACAATAGACAATAGACAATAGACAATAGGTGCAGGAGTAGGCCATTCAGCCCTTCGAGCCAGCACCGCCATTCAATGCGATCATGGCTGATCACTCTCAATCAGTACCCCGTTCCTGCCTTCTCCCCATACCCCCTCACTCCGCTATCCTTAAGAGCTCTATCCAGCTCTCTCTTGAAAGCATCCAACGAACTGGCCTCCACTGCCTTCTGAGGCAGAGAATTCCACACCTTCACCACTCTCTGACTGAAAAAGTTCTTCCTCATCTCCGTTCTAAATGTTACTCCAGCATTTTGTGTCGACCTTCGATTTAAACTAGCATCTGCAGTTTTCTTTCCTGCCCAGGCTTTCAAGATCCTTCTCTCACAAGGTAGAAGAGAGATAAGGAAATGGCCAGTAGTGCAGACATCATTGACGATACTTCTAGCCTTTGTGATGTGATGCATCATGGAGTTGGACTGGATGGAAGGAAGTGTCGAGTCTGTAATGAATGGGCTCCGCTTCCACCTCTGTGCCTTTTTCTATGGGTAGGAGGCCTCACCACCCAGTGATGACCCCTTCTCCCGTCTCCACTGGACCCCCTCCATTTGGAACACCCCTGGATGGCCCTCTACCTTCCTTGGACCTTTTCATTTCCAACTGCTTGCGGGACATCAAACGCCTCAACTTTTCTACTCCCCTGACTTACTCTAACCTCTCTCCCCCTGAACATACAGCCCTCCGCTCACTCTGCAGCAACCCTGACTTGATAATCAAACCCGCCGACAAGGGAGGCGCCGTGATTGTCTGGAGCGCTGACCTCTACCGGGCTGAGGCCAGGTGACAACTCTCAGACACCTCCTCTTACTTATCCTTGGACCATGACCCCACAGACGAGTGCCAGATAATATCACACACCATTTCTGATTTTATTACTTCGGGCTCTCTGCCCTCTGAAGCCTCCAACCTTATCGTTCCCCAGCCCCACACGGCCCGATTTTATCTTTATCCCAAAATCCACAAACAGATCTGTCTTGGCAGACCCGTTGTTTCTTGCTTGTTCATGTCCCACCAAATTGATTTCTACATACCTCGACTCCATCCTATCCCCCCCAGTCCAATCCCTCCCTATCTATGTCCAAAACACCTCACACGCTCTTCATCTCTTCAATGACTTCCGTTTTCCAGGCCCCCACTCCCTCATCTTTACCATGGATGTCCAGTCACTCTACACCTCCATCCCCCACCAGGAAGGTCTTAAAGCTCTATGTTTCTTCGTCAACCGCAGAACCAGCCAATTTCCGTCTACCAATACTCTCCTCCGCCTAGCAGAGCCGATCCTTACCCTCAACAACTTCTTGTTAGACTCCTCCCACTTCCTCCAAATCCAAGGCGTAGCTATGGGCACTCGCAAGGGCCCCAGCTATGCCTTCCTCTTTGTTGGATACGTTGAACAATTACAGTTCCAGGCATGCACTGGGCCTATCACTAAACTCTCCCTCCGCTATATTGAAGACTGCATCAGTGCTGCCTCCTGCACCCATGCAGAACTCACTGACTTCATCAACCTCACGACTAATTTCCATGCTGCACTCAAATTCACTTGGACCATCTCCGACATCTCCCTACCGTTTCTGGATCTCACTGTCTCCATCACAGGAGACAGATTATTGACCGACATCTACTACAAACCTACTGACTCCCATAGCTATCTAGACCACACTTCTTCCCACCCTGCTTCCTGTAAAGACTATACCCTACTCCCAATTCCTCTGTCTACGCCGCATCTACACCCAGGATGAGGTTTTCAATCTAGATCACCAGGTGGTGCCAGCAATGGCTGCTTTGCCAACAGTCTGTCTGCCTTTCTTCCCTTTGTGTTTAATAGCATGTGTTAAATGCATGTTTTTAGTGTTCTTTAGATTGTTTAATGTGTGGGGGGGGAGGGGGGGGCGGGAGGGGGTTGGGGGAAACTTTTTCTAATCTCCTACCTTGACAGAGATGCGATTATTTTCCATATCTGAATGTAGTCAGAGACAGTTAGGCCTTCCTCACTGTGGCCTAACATCGAGGAGTTGGCGGCCTTTGCTGGAGACTGACATTTGAGAGCTCCACCGCGGGGGAGTCTGTGGACTTTAACATCACAGAGCCCGCGATCCCTTTGCCAGGGATCGACCTCGGAGTTCCGACCATGGGTGCTTGTGGACTTTAACATCACGGAGCCTGCAGTCTCTGGTCAGAGACCGACTTCAGGGACTCCAAGCTGCGGGAGTTTAAACCGCCCCGAAGCGGAAGTTTTGATCGCCCCGATGCGGCGCTTCGACCGTCGGCTGCGGGAGCTTCGATTGCCCCGAAGGATGGTTCGTCGGCCCCAACTGCGGGAGAAATAAAGAGGAAGGCGATTTGACATTATTGCCTTCCATCACAGTGAGGAATGTGGGGAATCCGCTGTGGTGGATGTTTATGCTAACTTTTATGTAGTTGTGTGTCTTGGTGCTTTTTTTTCATATGGCTGTATGGTAATCCGCATATCACTGTACCTTAATTGGTACATGTGACAATAAAAGACCTTTGAAACCTGAGATATCCTCACTCTTTAGGAAATGGGGCTTCCCCTCTTCCATTATAGATGAGGCTCTCTCTAGGGTCTCCTCGATATCCCTCAGCTCCGCTCTTGCTCCCCCTCCCCCCATTAACAACAAGGACAGAGTCCCCCTTGTCCTCACCTTCCACCCCATCAGCCATCGCAAACAGAATATAATCATCCAACATTTTCGCCACCTCCAACGGGATCCCATCACTGGCCACATCTTCCCATTGCCACCCCTTTCTGCTTTCCGCAGAGACCGTTCCCTTCGCAATTCCCTGGTCAACTCGTCCCTTCCCACCCAAACCATCCCCACCCCTTTCCCCTGCAACCGCAGGAGATGCAACACCTGTCCCTTTACCTCCCCCCTTGACTCCATCCATGGACCCCCACAGTCTTTTCACGTGAGGCAGAGGTTCACTTGCACCTCCTCCAACCATATCTACTGTATCCACTGTTCCAGGTGTCAACTTCTGTACAGCGGCGAGACCAAGCGCAGACTCGCTGATCATTTTGCTGAACACCTCCACTCAGTCCACCTTAACCTACCTGATCTCCTGGTTGCTCAGCACTTTAACTCCCCCTCCCATTCCCAATCTGACCTTTCTGTCCTGGGTCTCCTCCATTGTCAGAGTGAGGCCCAGCGCAAATTGGAGGACAGCACCTCATATTTCGCTTGGGTAGCTTACACCCCAGCAGTATGAACATTAACCTCTAACTTCAAATAGCCCTTGCTTTCTCTCTCTCTCTCTCCATTCCCTCCCCTTCCCAGTTCTCCCAGCAGTCTTACTGTCTCTGACTACATTCTATCTCTTTCCCGCCCACTCCCCTGACATCAGTCTGAAGAAGGGTCTTGACCCGAAAGGTCACCCATTCCTTCTCTCCAGAGATGCTGCCTGTCCCGCTGTTACTCCAATATTTTGTATCTACCTTCGATTTAAACCAGCATCTCCAGTTCTTTCCTACTGTAATGGACGGGGCTGTGTTCACCACTTTCTGCAGTTCAGGGAGTCAAGAGCAGAGCAGTTGTTATACCAGGCAGAGATGCATGCATTTTGGGCAGTCAAACCAGGGCAATGGGAGTGTTGTAGAGCATAGGGATCTAGAAGTGCAGGTACATAATTCCCGAAAAGTGGTGTCACACGTAGATAGGCTGATCAAGAAAGATTCCAGTGTATTGGCCTTCATTAGTCAGGTTATTGAATATAGAAGTTGGGATTTTATGTTACAGATGTACAAGACGTTGATGAGACTGTATTTGGAGTATTGTGATCAGCTTTGGTTAGCCTGCTACAGAGAGGGTATCGTTGAGCTGAAATGAGTGCAGAGAAGATTTATGAGAATGTTGCCAGGACTTGAGGACCTAAGATATAGGGAGAGATTGGGCAAGCTAGGACTTTATTTCTTGGAGTGCAGGAGGCTGAGGGGTGATCTTATAGAGGTGTATAAGATCATGAGCTGCCAAGCACTGCTCGCAGCTGAGGGTTGAAGAGGAAGGTGAAGAGAGAGCAGCGGGTGACGTTGGGTCGCCAGAGTATCCAGAGCTCATTAATCGTGATTGTTAAGATTCAAGATGGCGACTGCAGAGGCTGCAGGGAAACAAAGGTTCTGGTAAATGGAGTGGGTTCTTCCTACGAGGTCGGCTGCTGGAGGCACGAGAACTATGTGGTGACCAGGTGAGGCGAGGGACGACGGTTCGCGGGTTGATGTGTCCGAATCGAGAAGTCGGTGGGGTGGGGCGGGGCGCTGGAGGCCCTGCAGCAGTCTGGGGCTCGGCTGGATCGGGCACCACTCCAGGGGCCCAAGAGCGGGGACCAGATGTGGCCTGAAGTGGCACGGAGTGGTGAAGCAGCAGTGCAGGACACCAACGGCTTTGCTTGGTTAGGACATCCTTGCAACCAAGTCGAGAACTCTACATTTATTATAACTTTCACCCTTGAATCTTGAAAATTGGCACCAAAACATGGCAACTCTTATCTACTGTCTCAGTGTACTATTCCTATACACTTGCACTTAACTTAAGTAAGATTGTGCTTATGTGTAGTAATACTTTTACTGAATTGTATGCAAAAAAGGAATTTTACTGTACCTCGTTACAATAAAGTACCATTGAACCATTGAGGAGAATAGATGGGGTGAATGCACAAGGTCATTTACCCAGAGTAGGAGAATCAAGAACCAGAGGATATTGGTTTATGGTGAGAGGGAAAAGATATAATAGGAACCTGAGAGGCACCTTTTTAGACAGTGGTGAGTATACGGAACAAGTAGCTGGAGGACAGGTACATGGATAAGAAAGGTTTAGAGGCCAAATGTGTTCAGGTGGGATAAGTGTAGATGTGCATCTTGGCCCTCATGGGCAAGCTGGGCCAAAGGGCCTGTTTCCATGCTATATGGCTCTATGACTTGATGATTCTATCTTCTTAGATGCCGTAGAAAGTATATACTTGAAAATGTATATGCTTGCTAATTTACAATATAGAGATGCAATGACATTTATTGTTCACTTTCCTTTCCTATCAGATTGCATCATCTATAACCTCTGACTATCATCTCGTTACCACTATTGCTACTTGCATACTTCCCTCCCCCTCCTGACACCATCCGCCAAACAATCCCTCCTCACCTGAAGCTATCGTTTGCCAGCTCATGCCTCACCCCCTCCTCTTCATCTCTGTATACTGGTTATCTCCCCACCACTCTTTCAGTACAGATGAAGGTTGTGATTTAAAATGTTGACTGCCCATTTCCCTCGTCAGATGCTGCTCGACCCTACTGAGTTCCTCCAGCATATTGCTTGTTGCTCCAGATTCAAGCATCTGCAATCTCGTGTCACCACAGCAATACCATTAGATTTCCCTGTCCACAAGTTCAGAAAGGTTCTTCCTCGCCATTTCATTGTCAATTTGGGATGATCAGCTAATGCTAATCTCCCATCAACCACAAATGAGAGTAAATTTTAGTTTAGTTTAGGGATACAGCGTGGAAACAGGCCCTTCAGCCTACCAAGTTAACGTCGGCCAGCGATTACCTGTACACTAGTTCTATCCTACAGATTAGGGACAATTTGCAGGAGCCAATTAACCTACAAACCTGCATGTCTTTGGAATATGGGAGGAAACCAGAGCACAAGGAGAAAATGCACTCAGTCACAGGGAGAACATACAAACTCTGTACAGACAGCACCCATGGTCAGGATGGAACCTGGATCTCTGGCGCTGTAAGGCATCAACTCTACCGCTGAGCTACTGTGCCCCCCAAATGAAGGGAAACCTCAGTGATACGGTCCCCCCCCCACTGTAGTTGCCCTGTTCAGAGAAGCAACTGTTGCTCTCTTGCCTCATCATTTCATTTCTGTTTCGATAAGAACAAATTATGGCAGCTTAAATCAAGTGTCTATTCATAATCAATCCAAAACTATAGCTAATCACTCTTCTGCAATCCTTCAATGCCTACCTTCTGCGCACCTTTGCTTGTGCTATTATTTGCTCACTTACAGTAAACGAGGTTGCAGAAGGTTTGAAGAGTGACTGCAAGTTTTGATTTTTGATGACCTGACCTCAAACCACATTCTCACCATTAGTGGCAGCATTCTTGGGTAGAAGGCTGCCAGGCAGAGAGTCATAGATTCATAGTCATACAGCACGGAAACAGCCCTTTAACCTAACTTATCCTTGCTAAATGAGATGCCCCATTTAAACTTGTTATGCTTATCCGCGTTTGGCCTATATCTCTCTAAACCTTTCCTATCCATGTACCTGTCTGGGTGTCAAGAAAATGGGTAGAATGGTGGTACAAATAAGGTGATGATGAGAAGGACAGTGAGTTCAGGTATACAGTTCCATTGCTGCTGACTAGTGTCGGGCATAAGAATTATTTGTAGTTTGCTGGAAGACAGACAGCTAGAAAGCCATGTCACCTTCAAAGCTAACCCATTCAAATCCTCACCTGGGCCCTCTGGGGCAGATATCTGACCCTCTCATTCAATGTGCAGGCACAAGTACTACATTTCAGCTAAGAGTTCATCAGCTGCAAATCCCACCTCTTAAGAGTGAAGTGGTTTTAAATAAGTACCAGGATTTGAGATCATGGATATCAGATAGAGGATATAGTGACGTCTTCTCCCTTTGATTGCAAAGCTCTCTGAACAAATCCACATAGGAGTGCTCAAGGTGAAGTGAGGGGCCATAAATGAGTCAAGTGTAAGCCATCTGAATCGTTTTAGGTAGAGAGTGTGGATGAGGTGAAAGTGGGAAATTAAAAAGTTAGAGTAAGCATATCATTCTTCGATGATTTTATAAGTTCATAAGTTCATATGATAGAAGCAGAATTAGGCCATTCAGCCTGAACTAGGCCATTCAGCCGATCAAGTCTACTCTGCCATTCATTCATGGCTGATCTATCATTTCTCTCAACCCCATTCTCCTGCCTTCTCCCCGTAATCCCTGATACCTAATCAATTTCTGATCCATCACAGGTGATGATGCTGGCGCAGGTACTGGAATGTCTGGAACTCTGAAAAAGAGTCTCGACTCGAAACATCACCCATTCCTTCTCTCGAGGGATGCTGCCTGACCCGTTGAGTTACTCCAGCATTTTGTGTGTACAAGTGATGATGCAGCAGTTAAATTACCAGACTGATATTCTCTACCTCATTCAGTTATTCCATTATTGTACTTTAATATTTTTACACTACTTTAGATTGCGCAATAATCTTGCACCATTCTGCTGTTTTGCACATAATTATATACAGTTAAAATTGTTTATAAACTGCATATATGTATGTTTGCGTGTGTGCATGTATGTGGCATATGTATGGACATATGTATATATGTATATGTTTGTGTATGTGTGTGTATATATATATATATATATGAGATAAAGTTTATGAATTAATTGATGAGTAGTGATGAAGGCGTAGAAATAAATAAGTGTATACTTCCTCCTACTCCTTTTTGAACATGTAAGATTTAATTTGTGCTGTTTATGAGAATTTATTCATTGAGTTGTGTTTAGGTTTATCGTTCATTTCATTTTATTGTTATTTTGTTTTGTTTTTATCTTTTTTTTGTTTTACATGTTCGAAATAAATATAAACATATAAACAAATAAACAGAATTGCATTTATTGTTATATTTATCATTACAGTATGTATACAGTTTACTCTATGAGCTCCATATGAACAAGGAATTTCATTGCACCCTGATGTATATGACAATAGACTCATCTGAATCAAGATGCCTGGACTAACAATCCAGGGACCAGAGTTTAAATACCACTATAATAGTTGTGGAATTTAAATTCTGTTAATAACCTGGTGTTTGGAAAACAAAAACTGAATTTAGTAATGATGATCATGAAAGTTGCTGGATGGTTGTAAAAATTCACCTGGTTCTATGATGTATATCTGGGAAAAATCTGCCGTCTTTAACTGGTCCGGTCTACATGGACCCCCACACCCACATCATGTGGTTGGCTTTCAATTGCCCTCTGACGTGCTCATTGCCACCACACTCAAACGGAGAAGGAATAGAAGTTCATGGACCCCTGGGATTTGCATGGGCACTAAATGTGGACAAAGTCGCTCACAGCCAGTAGACTTCATAAAGTCCTCCTCACAAACTTCTGGGGGAATGTGCCAGACATCATAATCTGTTGATACGTGCTATCCCACTGGTAGGATGGATCCCTTTAGCCAAGCTATTTTAGTATAGTTTACCACCTTTACACCCACCTGGCGAAATGGAAAACTGTCCAAACATGTCTTATTCACAAAAAATCTGAGCAAGTCCAATCATAAGGTCATAAGTGATAGGAGCAGAATTAAGCCATTCAACCCATCAAGTCTACTCACCCATTCAATCATGGCTGATCTATCTCTCCCTCCTAACCCCCTTCGCCTGCCTTCTCCCCATAATCCCTGACACCCGTACAATCTGGTCAATTGTCACCCAATTAATTTGATGGACGGTGCTCTCAAAGGGCACATACTCACCAATAACCTCTTCACTCATGTTGTTTTGGGTCTTTTCAGGATTGCTTGGCTCAAGACCTTATCAAAGCCTTAGACCAAACATAAATAGTAGAGTTGAATTCCAGAGGTGTGAGGTGAGGGTGCCCTGAAAAAAACCTGACGTCATTTGAGATGATTTTAGTGATTGGAGTCATAACTTGTTCAAAGGAAGATGGAAGAGTTCTTCAGGGTAATCAATCACCTGGCTGCAATCACCTTCAGCTGTTTTATCAATCATCTTCCATCCACTATAAGGTCAAAAATAGGGATGATCCATGATTATTGCACTATGTTCAATGTTATTCACAACTGCACAGCAAATGAAGCTGTCCATATCTGCATGCAGCAAGACCTAGACAACACTTGAGGTCTTGCTGTATGCAGATAACATTGAACACTAAAGATGGCAATCACCATCTCCAAAAAAGATTCAATTTACCCACTCTTTGCACTGAATGGCATGGCCATCAGCAGATTACAAATATCAATATCCTATAGATCACCACTGCCTGGAAACCTCAAGGGACCAGCCACATAAATACTATGGCCAAAGAGAAGATCAGAAGCTGTGTATCCCTTAGCCATTGACCTACCTCCTGACACTCCAAAGCTTTTCAAGGAACAAGACAAGAGCAATAGTCTCTCCTTTCCTGGATAAGTGCAGATCCAACACTGACAAGGCATGACACCATTCAGGACAAAGCTGTTTGCTGGACTGACACCTTATCAAATACCCTCCACATTCATCCCTTCCAACACTGGTGCTCAGTGCCTGCAGCACGTACCATATAGTAAATATACCTTGATTAACTTCAAATAGCCCTTGCTTTCTCTCTCTCTCCATCCCCTCCCCCTTCCCAGTTCTCCCACCAGACTTACTGTCTCCGACAACATTCTACCTCTTTCCCGCCCACTCCCCTGACATCAATCTGAAGAAGGGTCTCGACCCAAAACGTCACCCATTCCTTCGCTCCAGAGATGCTGCTGGTCCCGCTGAGTTACTCTAGCATTTTGTGTCTACCATATAGTAAATATATTTGTTACTCATCCAGGCTTCTCTGACAGCACTTCTCAAACTCATAACCTCCACCACCAAGAAGGCCAAGGCCAAGAAGGCCAGCACGTGGCACAGTGGTAGAGTTGCTGTCTTACAGCGACAGAGACCCGAGTTCGATCCTGACCACTGGTGCTGTCTGTACGGACTTTGTACATTCTCCCCGTGACTGCATGGATTTTCTCTGGATTTCTAACCTGTGAGCATTGTAGACCCCCTTCTTCTCCAACTCCCCTGTTGGAGAGTTTGAAGATTATTAGTTCTTCAAATTGGCTGTATGTGGTGCCTACTATAATCGAATAGCCAGATCTGTCTGTAAAGTGTGAGGTATATGTGTGTAAATGCTAGTGTTAAAAAATGTGTGTTTGGGCAAATAAGTGATAGCTGAGATCCTGACTGATAGTTGATAGAGGTGTGGTGCATGGAGCAATGTTTAAGTGCAGTTTTACTGTTACAGCCAGGTGGGATTTATAGCTGTTATACTTACCTTGACCATGCTTGAAGGATATTACTGCACCTACTGGCATCTCCAACCATTGCTGGCTCTCTATTTCCTTCCTGGTGGGTTAGCAGGGCCTCAGCTATACAGGAATTCTCTTTGGCGTCCACTATGACATTGAGGTCAGTGTGAGAGAAATGCCTGCTCCCGTTTGTGTGGGGCATTCACTTCAAATCTGCACTATGATTCCTGGCAGTGGCTGCAGTTAAAAACCATCTCTCCTTCTAATGGTGCCAGCAATAGGTTTAGCAGTTTCAGCTATAGCGTGCAAGTCCTGACATGGCTTGTGGTTACTGTTTTCTCCATTGCAAAATAAATACACAAATGCTTGCAAAAGGTGTGAAGACTGAAATCTTATCTAAATGACAGCAGGATAAATTGGGGCTGGTGCCTTGTGCGATTGAATGCCAAGCTACCTGTTAGGGTCACAATATGGACTGAGGCCAACCCAATGAATTGCAGGCAGATCTATAGACCAGGAGCATCAATGGTGCTTATAAAATTGATGGTTTTGTAATACATCTCAATTTATGTTGCTGGATATTTAACCACAGCTTTCTCTACATAAATCAATTTATTTTCAGAAGAATGAAGAAGAATTAAGAATGTAAACTAACAGAATCAATAGAAACAAGGGATTAAAAGTGCTGGAGTAACTCAGCAGGGCAAGCAGCTTCTCTGGAGAAAATGGATAGGTAATGTTTCGGGTCGGGACCTTTCTTCAGAACTAAGGGTCTGAAGAAGGGTCCTGACCTAAAACGTCCGCTATCCTTTTTCTCCAGAGATGCAGCCTGCCCTGCTGAGTTACTCCAGCATCTTGTGTCTTTCCTTGGTATAAGCCATAATCTGCAGTTCTTTATTTCTACACTCGGAACAGCAGACACTGGTTTACTAAAAAAGGACACAAAGTGCTGGAGTAACTGGGTAACATAGATAGGTGACGTTTCAGTCTGAGGAAGATCCCGACATGAATCACCACCAATCTATATTCTCCAGTTGCCTAACCAGCTGTGCCTTTTTAAAATCAAAATGTTATTGCTTTGAATGCCCATTCAATTCTCATAATCTTCACGACTCTGGAGAATTATCCCTGTTTCTCTTTGTGACTGGATCCTAATTTCTGCTGTCAGTCTACCAAATTTCTCCTGCACCATCTCCAAATCTTTAACTTCCTTCCTGCTAGTGTAGTGACTAGATGTGAAAAGTTTACCAAAGATCTACAAAGTCTTAGTGCACTGTCTGTGCTTTTGCAGTCTATTCCAATAACATTGAACACATACATTTCATTTAACAGCCTCCTCAATGTTTAGATCCATTTTAAAATCTGTCCCATTCTTCCCTTTTATGGCACTTACCACTATTCTAAGTTGTATTTTATTAAGCATGTGTCTGCATGTGTCTGCATGTGTCTGCATGTGTCTGCATGTGTCTGCATGTGTCTGCATGTGTCTGCATGTGTCTGCATGTCTCTGCTTATTTGACTGGTCTGTCCATTCCCTCCAAATCTTTAGTATTATCTTAATCATTGTTTACAATGTTACCCATTTTAGAAACATAGAAACATAGAAAATAGGTGCAGGAGTAGGCCATTTGGCCCTTCGAGCCTGCACCGCCATTCAATATGATCATGGCTGATCATTCAGCTCAGTAGCCTGTACCATCTGCAATTATTACTATTATGCCTTTTATGTTCAAGTCAAGTCATTTATATATATCAACAACAATAATCCTGTAATGATTCCAATAACCATTTTGAACAGTAGTATGAAAAACAACAGGTCACTAATACTCTTTGGTCTCTGTAATTTAGCTAATTTTACATTTTGGCAGCTATTGCTCTATTTTGTCCTCTAAACTATGTTGTGAAGAAGGGTCCTGACCAAAAACGTCACCCATCCTTTTTCTCCAGAGATGCTGCCTGTCCCGCTGAGTTACTCCAGCACTTTGGGTCTATCTTCAGTATAAACCAACATTTGTAGTCCATTTCTACACATACTGTATGTTGTGATCTATTATGTGATAGTTTGTCAAATACCTTTTGGAAACTCAGAACACATTATCAATCAAGTTTTTTTTCCCTCCCTTGTTTGCTTCTACCTATCACCCACCTACCTCTGTTTCCAAATTCCACTCCACCCTTTCCTATCTACCTCCTTCTGCTCAATATCCATCATGCCTTCTCAGTCCACCTCATACCTACCAACCTCCATCTCTCTGCTTTCTATAGACTATCTCCACTCTTAGTCCAAATGCAGGGTCTCGACCCCATGTTGACAATTCCTGTCCTTCACAGATGCTGCTTGACCTGCTGATTTGTTTTTTATGTAGTTCAAATTCCAGCATATGCAGTTTCTTGTGTCTCCTCATATCTATGAATAACACTATCCTTTATCAAGCCCTTTCCTTAGTTCATCAAAGAAACAAATTAGTCAATATATTGTTTTCATTTATTGATCTATACTTTTACAAATCATTAGTTAGTTTGCAACACTAGGATTAGGTCACCAGACTCCATAAGCCTTGCCTGCCATTCAACATGACCACACTGACCTCGACTTTTCTTCTCTGCCTGTTTCTCATACCCCTCAATTATTTTATCATTCAATATTTATGTATCTTATGTGTATCTGATGATCTGCCTTCCCCCACTCTCAGTTGCGTAGAAATTTAGAAACAAGGAATTGCAGATGCTGATACGCAGAGAATTCCAGAGATCGTCTACCGTCTAAGAGACAAAATTCATATACGAAGGTCCTGACCTGAAACGTTACCTTTCCATGTTCTCGAGAGGAACTGCCTGACCCGCTGAGTTACCTCAGCACTTAATGTCTTTTTTTGTAAACCAGCATCTGCAATTCCTTGTTTCTAAATTTCTACGCAGCTCAGGTTTAAATGACCCGTCCTTATTTTGTAGGCATGTCACCTTGTGAATCTCGCACTTGCGAAAACCTCTGAACATCCCCCTGTCAAACCCCCTTTGCCCCTTGCATTTTTGAATAAACTCATCTCTCATTCTACAAATCTCCAAAGAATTTCATCCCAGATTATTGCCTCCCTATGTTTCCATCTCAGTTAACTCTCTTTCGGTTAAATATCCTTTATCTTAATTTTATTTTATTTTAATTGTTGTGAATCCTAAAAGATTATGGTCTTTAAACACTCCCTCACTCAAGCCTGGTCTCCCAGCTGTAATCATTCACATAACTATATCCAGAACTACTTCCGCTCTCGTTGGGCTTTATACAATAGACAATAGACAATAGACAATAGGTGCAGGAGGAGGCCATTCGGCCCTTCGAGCCAGCACCGCCATTCAATGTGATCATGGCTGATCATTCTCAATCAGTACCCCGTTCCTGCCTTCTCCCCATACCCCCTGATTAAGAAACATATGATTAAGAAATCCTGCTCAAATAGTTCAGGAATTTCACATTCTCATTGTTACTAATCCAATTGACATTACATAATTGAAGCCACTCATCAGTTCTTGCATCTTTCGGTAACCTGCCTCCAAATTTGCTCCGTTATTTCCTTCTCACTCTTAAATTGCCCACAGTAAATAACTATTAACGGATTATTAATTGTAACCAAATAGACTCAAGTCTTTAGCAAAACACAAAGTGCTGGAGTAACTCAGCAGGTCAGGCAGCATCCATGGGAAAAATGGATTGCGATGTTTCAACCCTTCTTCAGACTCATTGTAATAGCGGGAAGAAATCTGCAAAAATGGGGGGAGGGGGTGAGATGACTGATAGTGGATACAGGTGAGGAGGGGGGTAATTGGCAGATAGTTGACAGGCTAGAAATGAAAGAGTGACAAAAGAGACTCAAGTCTTTAACTCTTATGCTACCTCGTTTTTTTCAATGCTTCATTCAGTTCCTTTATCATATCATATCATATACATACAGCCGGAAACAGGCCTTTTCGGCCCTCCAAGTCCGTGCCGCCCAGCGATCCCCGTACATTAACACTATCTTACACCCACTAGGAACAATTTTTTTTTTTACATTTACCCAGCCAATTAACCTACATACCCGTACGTCTTTGGAGTGTGGGAGGAAACCGAAGATCTCGGAGTAAACCCACGCAGGTCACGGGGAGAACGTACAAACTCCTTACAGTGCAGCACCCGTAGTCAGGATCGAACCTGAGTCTCCGGCGCTGCATTCGCTGTAAAGCAGCAACTCTACCGCTGCGCTACCGTGGTTTCTCACAGCGATCTGTTTCGCAACAATTAGCTCCCTAATTGCTTTGCTTTTCCATCCCTAAGTGCTTCTCACAGCGATCTGTAAGTGCTTTTCGCAACAATGTAGCACCCTAAGTCCATCGCTAAGTGCTTTTCGGTAAGTGCTTTTCGCCGGCACGACAGGGGGGGGCTGGTAGGGAAAGGGGGGGTGGGGAGAGTAACGGTGGGGGCGACGGGGAGGGTGGGAGGAGGAGAGAGTGGGGGTGTGAGGAGGCAGAATGGGACTGGGGAGGGGGACAGCAAGGGTGGGGATTGGTGGTGGGGGGGAAGAGAGAGTTGGAAGTGCCAATAAAATAAATATATGTTTAATTTTATCGACCATTTACATTTTTATTTCTGTGAGTAGTTGTCGTAGGGGCCCCAGTACACTGCTTTGCCCGGGGCCCATAATGCTGTAAAGACGGCCCTGGTGGCACAGGGTATCATATCATCATATATATACAGCCGGAAACAGGCCTTTTCGGCCCTCCAAGTCCGTGCCGCCCAGTGATCCCCGTACATTAACACTATCCTACACCCACTAGGGACAATTTTTACATTTACCCAGCCAATTAACCTACATACCTGTACGTCTTTGGAGTGTGGGAGGAAACCGAAGATCTCGGAGAAAACCCACGCAGGTCACGGGGAGAACGTACAAACTCCTTACAGTGCAGCACCCGTAGTCAGGATCGAACCTGAGTCTCCGGCGCTGCATTCGCTGTAAAGCAGCAACTCTACCGCTGCGCTACCGTGCCGCCCATGATTCATAGATTACCATTTTCAAACTTCTGAAACTCAGGCTGCATAACTTTTCCCCCTTTCCTTCCTAAGTTATTAACTTGATCATGAACTGTGACTTCTGGCCATCTCCCATCCCCATTCAATTCCCACTTTCTCAATGTTAACTTTAACTTACAATACCGCACCACTCTGGTGATTGCTGAAATGTCTGCTTTCCTTCTTTCCATCAAATGACTGCAGAGTTTTCTGTGCCTTCACAGCAGTCATTCACCCACAGTGCCCGTGAATGTGCGCTCAACTGCACTGACCCAGGGTGTCATCACCCCTTCAGGTGTTTAGTACTGTAAACTAGGTTCTGCGTGCCGCAGCAGTGAAGGATTTCTGCCCTGTCTATCTTTTCTTATCCAGCCAGATGGTCCACTCATTCACAAGAATGAATTTTGCAGCAGTTACCTGACATTGAACATATGTACAACTGTCAATTTGTGCAGCCTCTCCTCAAATCCAACACTCCAAGCCCAGGAACAGCAGGGGACACATGCCACATATATTATTGCCCATGCATACAAAATGTTCCAAAGTTACCATCTGGCAGATTAATCACTGGCAGCAAGTGCGAGTTCTTCCAACATCTTGCTTAAAGGTCATGACAAACTGCATGAAAAATATTTGCATTCCTAGCTTCAAATTGCCTTACTCTCATTTATTGTATGATTCTTTCTGTGTGGCAGATACATTTTAATTCAATTTGTTTTCCTTTTATGCTGATATCTTCCACTTAATTAATCACAATTTTCCCCATTTGATTATTTATGTCCACCAATGTCTCTTGTTTCAAAGCACTAATCAGCTAATTCCCCCGATATAGAATTTCAATATCTCACCAATTTCCCATTGGTACTCTAAACAGCTCATTACTCCTTTTGGCAGACACTCCGTATTTGCAGACACATAATTCTGAATTGACAAAGGGAAATTTGAAAGCTGGCTGAATGATCAGTTAACTTGCTTAGAATGTGTGGAAACTAATTACAAAGAGGAAATAAGATATTTGAATACATAACCAGAATAAGGGTTACTTGCACTGATTATACATTAATGATTTGGACGAGAACATACATGGCAAGATTAGCAAGTTTGCTGATGATACAAAAGTGGGTGGTTTTGCAGATAGTGAAGATGGTTGTTAAAGATTGCAGCAGGATCTGGACAAAGCCTGCCACAGGGGTCTCTGTGTCTTTACAGACATTCTATTTACAATGTACACCCACTTCTCATCATCATGGGATCCATGTGCATATGTGAGGCAAATAAAAATGTATTCCATTTTTATCCTTTAACACAGAGGTCTGTCACCCAAAGAGAAAGGTCACACAGATACATGAACAATTACTGACTACCATTTGTTGATATTTAACTGGCTTGGGATAAAATCCAAGGAAATTATTCACACACATTCTTAAATGGAAAGTCAAGTTACAAAAGCTGTTTGATAATAATTTTTGTGTTCTGATTAGCCTTGATATTTAATTGGCTTCATGGGACTCAAATAATGCTGATTTCTTAAGTCACTGAGCAATTTGGTAAAACTGTAAATACTGTTGGTTTAAGAAACATAAAAAACCCTGCTATTTTCAGATTCTTTTTCAGATTCTGAAATTCTGCTGAATTCTTGTTTTAAAGATTGGAAAAACAAACCACACAAAACATACATAAATGGAACAAAACTATAAGAGTGTCAGTTCAACTGAAAACAATTTCCTATAAATTAAAAAAACTGCATTTTTGTAAATGCTGTTAACTGCAAACTTTCAGGTTTCAAGGAGACTTCAGATAAGAATCTGTTGTAGTTCATTGAGTAATAAAAACGTTCTTCACTGCACAATGACTGACTCATCAAGTTAAGATGTAGCCACTGAAAGTCATCAGGTATGGAGTTTTCAATTCCTCTATTAGATTGTGTGGGTGTGTTTATTACCAGAAATGACCACCCCATGCGAATCATCTTTTGACTAAAGCAATGCAGAAATGACTGAACAAGTAAGATGAAAGTGTTTTAAGTGTCTGAATCAACAATAACTCATTTTTATACTGGGTAACTTAAAGCCTGAAACTTCTATGCCAACCTTGTTGTATCTACAACACACGATGCCTCAGAAAAGCCACCAGCATCCACAAAGACTCTTCACACCCCTGCAACAGTCTGTTCGAACTCCTTCCATCGGGCAGACGATACAAGGCCTTCTACGCCCGCACCTCCAGACTCAGGAACAGCTTCATCCCCAGGGCCATAGCTTCTATGAACCGGTCCTGCTGAGCCGGATGGCCACAACGCATAGATCAACTTGCACTTTACCCTGTCTAAAAACTGTTACAATTGTTTCGTTTCATTGGGTTGCTGTTAATTACTTAAATTATTGCATCGTATGGGAGGCGCATTCCCAATCTTGTTGTACCCCTGGGCACAATGACAATAAAGATATATTGTATTGTATTGTATTGTATTGTAAATGGCATTGCACCAAATTTCAGTCCTCTGCTGTGGTTTGAGATAAATGTATCCTTCCAACAACGTAAATAGCTTTGGAAATCTCACTAGCAAAATGCACCCAACAATAAATACTTATTATGCTTGTAAAGTTTTAAAGGAAACATTTGAGGAAATTTTCTTATCTTTTCTCTTTATAGATTTCCTAATACATTTTCTGCTGGGGAAGTGAGAGGGGTGAAAGTAATCTAAGCTCTGGTGTTGTCATAGGATGAACATCTAACAGTTTTGCAGTTTAGATTCATGGATTTTTTGCCAAGACCCAATAAACTATCGATACCGTGCAATAAGTCTTCTCGAAGGAGGATAAAATGTTCTAAACTATAGCACGCAATCTTTTGTTTCCACTTTATAATTATAATGTTTTGCATGGATTTTTTGCATTAATGTCATTGTGACCTATAAATTAATAACAACTTAAGGGCCTGTCCCAGTTACACGATTTTTAAGGTGACTGTCAAGGTCGTAGCAGATTGCCAAAATTAGTTTTACCCTACGACAATGTCTACGACAATGACCACGACAATGCCGAGTCAGGTCGTTGCAAGTTACTTTTTTTGTGAATCTAGCACCTGGCTAAGAGACAGATAGATTCTTGATTAGTCCAGGTGTCAGAGGTTATGGGGAGAATGGGGCCAGGAGGGAGAGATCGATCAGCCATGATTGAATGGCGGAGTAGACTTGATGGGCCGAATGGCCTAATTCTAATGCGATCCCTTATGACCTTACGACCTAATACAGCACAGGCCCTATGGCCCATATTGTCTGTTCTGAACATGATGCCAGGACCTCTCTGCCTGACAAAATCCATATCCCTCCATTTTCTGCATAACCTGTGACTTTGACCCCTAAAGCCATGGGTTCTAGTATTTGATATTTTCATCCTGGGAAAACGGTTTTGGCTGTCTACTCTATGTTCTATCTATGCCTCTTATAATTTTATATAATTTTATCAGGTTCCCCATGAACCTGCATTCCAGGGAAAATAATCCAAGTATGTCACATCCAGGCATCATTCTAGTAAACCACCTCTGCACCCTTTCCAAAGCCTCCACATCCTTCCTGTTAGGGGATGACTAGAACTGCATGCAGCAATATTCAAAACATGGCATAACCACAGTCCTATAAAACTGCATCATTTTATTTATATATATATATATATATATATAAAACTATATATATAAATATTAAAAAATATATATATATTTATATAATGATGCAGTTTTATAGGACTTTGGTTATGCCAATATATATATAGCCCCATCTAATAAAGGCAAGCATACCACATGCCTTCATTAATACTCCATCTGCTGGTGTTGCCACTTTTAGTGGACTTTCAGAATGTCCACACACCTTTCACAAAAATCCACTTAACCACATTTAAAATTATTTTTTTAATACAGCTATTAGTAAACTGGAAGTAAATCCAGTTTATGCCTTGTTACAGTGAAGCTTGGTTTTCAACTAACCCGGGCAAGATGTTATATTTCAAAACTCTCAAGTACTTACTGACTTGTCAGTGATTTCAGCAAAAATTAGGATGCCGGAGTAGCATTGACAGCGTGGGAATTTTGCGATGTTTCCGAAGACGGTGTAATCTCGACCTGACTCGGCATTGTCGTGGTCATTGTCGTCGGGTAAAAGAAAATTTCGGCGATCTGCTACGACTTTGACAATCGCTGCGGGGAGGTTGCATGGAAACTGTTTTTTTTCCAAGACAGCTTTTTTTCTGCTGTCAATTTCTAAAGTAACCTTTAAGTAGTTCTCTATTTCCCGATTGAAATTGTGCTATAAACAACTTGGCCCATATAATATAAATCTGTTCGCTAATTCGTCAATTGCACTATATCCAATTAGCATTTGTGATATCATGAGAGGTAGAGTCATAGAGGGGAGATACATTTCCTCCCGGTGGATGCAACAAGGACTACAAACCATCATGGCTGCCAGCAAAAGACTACAAAACCCATAGTCGGCAGGGCTGCCTGACCTGCTGACACTGATTGCTGCTGACACTGATTGCTGCTGACACTGATTGCTGCTGACACTGATTGCTGCTGACACTGATTGCTGCTGATACTGATTGCTGCTGACACTGATTGCTGCTGACACTAATTGCTGCCCAGCTGAACCAGATGAGCTGATTGCCTCAGTGAGAGAGCTAAAAGAGAAGGGAAGCAGTGTATTTAAAGAGAGAGACAACGACTGGAGCAGAGAAGCAGTTATATTTTGTAAGAAGGTAGCAAGCTACAGTTTTGATTTAACTAACTGTTTTGGTTTTGTGTACCTGCCTGCAAACAATTAAGTTTACCTGTTTTTGGAAAAGACTAAATATATGGAATTTAAGTTTGAAAACAAGAACTTTTCTGTCTTCGTTTCTGGCACCCACACCTCCCAACCTTCAAGAGAAAAGCTCCCAACCTCTCAAGACATCACAATGGTGGGTGAGTACGAATGTCCATCAGTGATTTGACTATCCGCTTGGCACAATTGAGAACCAGTGAGAACGACATGGAGGAAATGTTGAAGATGCTGGCTCAGAGTAACCAACTCCAAATAGAGACGAGCCGGGCTCTTTTGGAGGAACAAAGGAAAGCCAATATGTTGAAAGAAGAGGAACTCAGGTTACAGAGGATCCAGTCTCAAGGAGCGGGGCCATTAACCACCAACCCGAGGGTCCGTGCCAGTGATTTTATTCCTAAAATGGGACCCACCGATGATCCAGAGGCCTATCTCCATGCATTCGAGACTACTGCAACCCGAGAAAAGTGGCCTAAAGACCAGTGGGTTGGTATCCTAGCCCCGTTCCTAGTCGGGGAATCACAGAAAGCTTTTCAAGAATTGGACAGTACAATAGCGAATAACTATGACATCTTGAAGCAGGAAATATTGAGCAGAATAGGACTTACAAAGTTTGGATTGGCTCAGCGTTTCCATAATTGGGGTTTTAGGAATGACCAACCCCCCCGGACTCCGATGCATGAACTTATTCGTATTACAAAGAAGTGGCTTGATCCTGATTAAAAACTCTGCAGTAGCCATTGTGGAAGCCATTGTTGTGGATCTATATTTACGTGCTCTACCCTATGAGGCAAAAAGGGTTATCAGCCACAGTGCTCCTGTTGCAGCTAGTGCCTTAGTGGATGCAGTTGAACAGTTTCAGGCTACCAATGAAATGCTCCGCATGGGGGGAAAAAGAGCAACCTATCGTTCAAGGACGTCAAGCAAATCCTCAGCCACAGCCCCAAAAACCCATACAGGGCAACCCAACCAGACAGGTTAATGTACAGGGGGGGGGGGTCCTTGCTTGGCGACACGTTTCCCGGAAAGGCACAGGGTAGGTGACCCAAGGAGTGGCCTGATCCGCCACAGGGATTATATCAGGCTGAACAAAGGAGAAAAATCCTGGACAGGGACACCAGAACATGCTACAGATGTGGGGAAATGGGTCATATTTCATGGCAATGTGACAAAGTGGATGAATTGATGCCCACTGCAGACTCCTCTGGCAGCCAACCCACAAACCTTTATGCTGCCTTGATGGAGGGTGTTGAACACCCAGCTTTTATGTGCCCTATGAAGCTAAATAACCAAGATGTGGAAGCTTTGCTGGACTCAGGGAGTAATTTCACACTAGTTCACAAATCTTTAATAGATGAAACAGACATGCTGCTGGAAAAGACCCGACCCGTCTCCTGCGTCCATGGTGACACTCGTGAGTATCCTACTAGTATTTTGAAGCTAGTCATAACCCAAGGCATGTGTGAAGTCAACGCAGGGGTTTTGGATGCCCTGCCAGTCCCACTCTTAATAGGACGAGACTGCCCCCTGTTCCACAGACTCTGGAGGGAAATACAAGAGAGATGATCTAGGGAGACATCACTGCCCAGAGGTAAGAACAAGCATAAGAGAAGCAGTCCTAAGAATAGGTCCAGTGCTAGTTTAACGCCTACTTCTCCTCCAGTAAATGCTCTCCTGGGCGCGGTAGCATCATCCAGTGATACGGGGCCGGCTTCTGAAGGGGAGGGGCCGCAAGGAAACAATTGGCCATCATCAAGTAAGGATTCCAACCGGGTAGCAGACAGACCACCCCCGCTTTCAGGCCAGTATGGTACTGCTCAGCTCAAAGATCCTACATTGATAAATGCTTTAAAAAATGTTAGAGTATTAGAGGGTGTGGACCAGGGGCCGGGAAGTGGTTTAACTTACCCTCATTTTGCTATAAAGAATGGGCTTCTGTACCAGATGAAAAAAGGGCAAGATGAAGTAACAGAGCAGTTGTTAGTGCCAAAAGCTTTTTGTCTCACAGTGTTACAACTGGCCCATACACACTTGCTCGGGGCACATCTAGGAGTGGAAAAAACAAAAGACAGAATTCTGCAGAGGTTCTTTTGGCCAGGCTTCCACAAAGAAGTTGAAAATTATTGCCATAGTTGTCCAAAATGCCACCTCACTGCCCCCCGGCCCTCATTTAGGAATCCCCTTATCCCACTACCAATCATTGAAGTCCCCTTTGAAAGGATTGGGTTAGATATTGTGGGGCCCCCTACCCAAAAGTGCTCGGGGGCATCAGTATATTCTGGTCCTGATAGACTATGCTACCCGTTATCCCGAGGCTGTCCCCGCAGAAAGGCTACAGCCCAGCATATCTCAAAGGAACTGTTCCTCCTGTGCAGTAGAGTAGGGATTCCAAAAGAAATATTAACAGACCAGGGGACCCCTTTCATGTCTCGTGTCACCAAGGGCCTGTGCTGCCTCCTTAGGATCAAGCACCTCAGAACATCAGTATACCACCCTCAAACTGATGATCTGGTAGAGAGGTTCAACAAGACCCTTAAAGCCATGCTAAGGAAGTCAATTGAAAGAGATGGGCGCAACTGGGACCAGCTCCTTCCGTACCTGATGTTTGCAGTTAGGGAGGTGCCCCAAGCTTCTACAGGCTTCTCGCCCTTTGAACTCCTATACTGTCACAAACCCAGGGGGCTTCCTGACCTAGCTAAAGAAGCATGGGAGAAACAGCCTTGTCCTCACCGCACTGTTATTGAGCATGTGGAGGCCATGAAAGACAGGGTGGCTACTATCTATCCTATTGTCAGAGAACATATGGAAAAAGCTCAAAGGGAACAGCAAGCATCCTACAACCGCCCTGCACAGCCCCGAGAGTTCCAGCCAGGCGACCGGGTTCTGGTGCCCACTGTTGAGTGTAAATTTTTAGCCACTTGGCAGGGGCCATACGAAATCATCGAAAAGGTGGGAGAGGTAAACTACAAGGTAAAGCAACCGGGAAGGAGAAAACCAGAACAGACTTACCACGTGAACCTGTTGGAAAAAATGGCACCCGGCAGAGATTCTATTACGTTGTTTACCCACAAAAGAGTCAGGAGCACCACCAAGAGATGACATAAAGGTAGGCCCAGAGCTGTCACCCCAGCAACGTCAAGAGTGCATGGAGCTGGTTGGCCGTAACCAAGATGTGTTCTCGGCCAAGCCGGGCACTACACATCTCGCGGTACATGAAATTCGCACTAAGCCTGGAAAGGAAGTCCATCAGCGGCCCTATAGAGTTCCAGAAGCCCATAAGGAAACAATTAGAGAGGAAGTTAAAAAGATGCTTGAACTAGGAGTTATTGAAGAATCCCATAGTGCCTGGGCAAGCCCAATTGTACTGGTCCCCAAACCTGATACGTCGACTCGATTCCGCAATGACTTTAGAAAACTAAATGAAGTGTCCGCGTTCGACGCTTACCCCATGCCCCTGGAGATGAACTAATAGACCGTCTGGGAATGGCTCGCTTCATCACAACCCTTGACCTCACAAAGGGGTACTGGCAAGTTCCGCTTTCCCTAGAATCCCGAGAGAAAACAGCCTTTGCAACAAGTGAAGGGCTTTTCCAGTACACCAAGTTACCATTTGGTCTACACGGAACACCTGCCACCTTCCAGCGGCTGATGGACCGGGTCCTGCGGCCCCACAAAGAATATGCTGCAGCCTATTTAGATGACATAGTGATATATATAGCACAGATTGGGAAAGTCATTTGCCCTGGGTACAGAAGGTACTGGATGCTCTTCGTGTAGCAGGTCTCACAGCCAATCCCTGCAAAGTGCAGGCTAGCCTATAGTGAAACAGAGTACCTTGGTTACACAATAGGGCGTGGCCTTGTTAAACCTCAAGATGCTAAACTAAGGGCCATCCAAGATTGGCCACGACCTGTATCAAAGAAACAAGTAAAATCCTTTATAGGCCTTGCAAACTACTATAGATGCTTTGTTCCCAACTTCTCTGATCTAATTGCCCCCCTAACAGATCTGACAACTAAAAGACAGTCCCGAATGGTGAAATGGTCACAGGAAGCAGAGGAGGCTTTCACCAGCCTGAAGAAGGCCTTGTGTTCCCACCCAGTTCTGGCCGACCCAGACTTCAACAAGGAGTTTGTTGTGCAGGTAGATGCCTCAGAGGTGGGTTTTGGGGCGGTACTCTCTGATACAGAAGGGTGAGGAGCACCCAATCCTCTACAGTAGCAGAAAGCTTTTGGCCCATGAGAAAAGGTACTCTACACCGGAGATAGAATGTCTGGCAGTTAAGTGGGCCCTTGAAACCCTTCGCTATTAACTTATTGGCCGCAAATTCACTCTACTCACAGACCATGCTCCTTTGCAGTGGATGTCAAGAAATAGGGAAACGAACAGTCGGGTAACAAGATGGTTTCTCAGCCTCCAGGCTTTTAACTTCTCGGTTATCCACAGGGCAGGTCGGAAACATGGGAATGCAGATGCCCTTTCCCGAAGAGACGTCCTGTGGGCCTCCTTCCCCAGTCCGGAGGCCTCAAGTCAAGGGAGGGGGAAATGTGATATCATGAGAGGTAGAGTCATAGAGGGGAAATACATTTCCTCCCGGTGGATGCAACAAGGACTACAAACCATCATGGCTGCCAGCAAAAGACTACAAAACCCATAGTCGGCAGGGCTGCCTGCCCTGCTGACACTGATTGCTGCTGACACTGATTGCTGCTGACGCTGGTTGCTGCTGACGCTGGTTGCTGCTGACGCTGGTTGCTGCTGACGCTGGTTGCTGCTGACGCTGGTTGCTGCTGACGCTGGTTGCTGCTGACGCTGGTTGCTGCTGACGCTGGTTGCTGCTGACGCTGGTTGCTGCTGACGCTGGTTGCTGCTGACGCTGGTTGCTGCTGACGCTGGTTGCTGCTGACGCTGGTTGCTGCTGACGCTGGTTGCTGCTGACGCTGGTTGCTGCTGACGCTGGTTGCTGCTGACGCTGGTTGCTGCTGACGCTGGTTGCTGCTGACGCTGGTTGCTGCTGACGCTGGTTGCTGCTGACGCTGGTTGCTGCTGACGCTGGTTGCTGCTGACGCTGGTTGCTGCTGACGCTGGTTGCTGCTGACGCTGGTTGCTGCTGACGCTGGTTGCTGCTGACGCTGGTTGCTGCTGACGCTGGTTGCTGCTGACGCTGGTTGCTGCTGACGCAGGTTGCTGCTGACGCAGGTTGCTGCTGACGCTGGTTGCTGCTGACGCTGGTTGCTGCTGACGCTGGTTGCTGCTGACGCTGGTTGCTGCTGACGCTGGTTGCTGCTGACGCTGGTTGCTGCCCAGCTGAAGCAGGTGAGCTGGTTGCCACGGTGAGAGAGCTAAAAGGGAAGGGAAGCAGTGTATTTAAAGAGAGAGACAACGACTGGAGCAGAGAGGGAGAGAAGCAGTGTTTGAGTTATATTTTGTAAGAAGGCAGCAAGCTACAGTTTTCATTTAACTACCTGTATAAGAAAATAACTGCAGATGCTGGTACAAATCGATTTATTCACAAAATGCTGGAGTAACTCAGCAGGTCAGGCAGCATCTCGGGAGAGAAGGAATGGGTGACGTTTCGGGTCGAGACCCTTCTTCAGACTGATGTCAGGGGGCGGGACAAAGGAAGGATATAGGTGGAGACAGGAAGATAGAGGGAGATCTGGGAAGGAGGAGGGGAAGGGAGGGCAAGAGGAACTATCTAAAGTTGGAGAAGTCGATGTTCATACCACTGGGCTGCAAACTGCCCAGGCGAAATATGAGGTGCTGTTCCTCCAAATTCCAGTGGGCCTCACTATGGCACTGGAGGAGGCCCATGACAGAAAGGTCAGACTGGGAATGGGAGGTGAGTTGAAGTGCTCGGCCACCGGGAGATCAGTTTGGTTAATGCGGACCGAGCGCAGGTGTTCAGCGAAGCGATCGCCGAGCTTGTGCTTGGTTTCGCCGATGTAAATAAGTTGACATCTAGAGCAGTGGATGCAATAGATGAGGTTGGAGGAGGTGCAGGTAAACCTTTGTCTCACCTGGATAGACTGTTTGGGTCCTTGGATGGAGTTGAGGGGGGAGGTAAAGGGACAGGTGTTGCATCACATTTGAATGCGGATTAAAAATATGATTTAAAGGTTACGCAGGCAAGTGGTTTATATATTTTTTCTTATTTTGCTTCCAGATATTTAAAATTAGTTTCTATTTCATTTTTTTCACTGTCATTGTAATACATTTTGTGCATTTCATGGAACAATCAGCACCAGCAATATGAGAAATTAGGTTATTTATTACACTTGAAAAATCAGAACAGAAGATTTAGATAGTAACAACAAGGAAAAAGACAGCAATACAAATTTACTTGGGTCAGATCACCATATATCATTGCAATTAAGTTGAACTGTAATTTAATTTCTTCCAGTTTGACTTCAGATGAGAGGTTGACGTACAAAATGTTTTAATGTGTTAAAACTTTGTTCCACGTAGCTCCAGTCCTAGATTAGATCCTCCGAATTGAATTAAGTGGGAATCAGTATTAACCTGTTTCTACTCCGAAAGAAATGTGAAGGAGTGACCCTCCAGGAGCAATCTCAGATCAATGCCGCCGCGTTACAGGGTCTTGAACCAAAAGATTAACTATCCCTTTTTCTCCACAAATGCTGCTTTAAATATTTCCTGCAACTTGTTTTTTTGCTCCAGATTCCAGTATCAGCAGTCTCTTGTGTCCCCCATAGAGTTGCCAGTATTTAGCAGTGCCCAAATCCAAGAAGGATGTCAGCCCAACAAGACATAATTCCTTGGCAAGCAGACAGCAGCAATGTCCATGATGGCTGTCATGGTCTATGGCTGTCATGCCACAGTCTGAAGAAGGGTCTTTACCCAAAAGGTCACCCATTCCTTCTCTCCAGAAATGCTGCCTGTCCCGCTGAGTTACTCCAGCACTTTGTATCTATCTGCAGCAATATCCATGAGGCTGTCATGGAGGAGAGGGTGTGATCTCCCAGATTTTCAGGAAGGGGGATGTTCTAGTAACACAGACACTTGCCAAGAGGGAAGTATTGTCTACAGGGAGCCAGGAGGCACACCAAGCCCACAACATAAAGCACTTGGTTGATGATAGTTGTCATAGTATATGTAAGAAAAATAAATCTTTATTATAATAATAATAATAATAATAATGCATTTTATTTATATAGCGCTTTTCATATACTCAAAGACGCTTTACAGAGATTTAGAGAACATAGGGAAATGAATAAATAGATAAATAAGTAAATATGTAAACGAACAGAGAAAGGAGACAGAAGGTGAGGTGACCTTCAGTGGTTGAAGGCAGTACTGAACAGGTGAGACTTCAGCGATGTTTTGAATGTGGTGAGTGTGGAGGAGTCTCTAACGGTTTGGGGTAGTGAGTTCCATAGGGTGGGAGCAGCGATGGAGAAAGCCCTGTCCCCCCAGGATCTGAGTTTGGTCTGGATGTGGGGGGATAGGAGATTGGCAGCAGCAGAGCGGAGGGTGCAGGTGGGAGTGTGCCTGTGGAGGAGGTCGGTCAGGTAGGATGGGGCCAGGTTATGGAGTGCTTTGTAGGTTATGAGGAGGATTTTGTACTGGATTCTCTGGGGGATGGGGAGCCAGTGGAGTTTGTAAAGGACGGGGGTGATATGGTCACGGATCGGGGTGTGGGTGAGTAGACGGGCAGCAGAGTTTTGAATGTATTGAAGTTTACTGATGATTTTTGAGGGTGCGCCATAGAGGAGGTAATGATGGTAATGTGAAACATTGAAACATTACAAAATAGGAATCAAGTTGGACTTTAGGCTTTTTGAGCCTGCTCCATTATTTAGTATGTTCTTCAAAGAAGCTTAAAGGCAATTTCTGAAGGAAGAATTACTATGAGAGGCTAAAGGACATCAAGAAGGCAACATAGCCATCCATTCAATCCAGTCCATGCACTTATCTCAATAGTATTTCCTGCTCACTCCCCATATCTTTGATTTCAGTCTAAATGTATTCAGTGACCTGTTCTTCCATGATTATTTTTTATTAATTCACAAGTTCACAAGGTGAAGGAGCAGAATTAGGCCATTCCGCCCATCAAGTCTACTCCACCATCTAATTATGGCTGATCTCTCCCTCTTAATCCCATTTTCCTGCCTTCTTCCCATAACACCTGTTCTAATCAAGAATTTGTCTGTCTCTGCCTTAAAAATATCTACTAACTTGGCCTCCACATATTCTGTGGCAATGAGTTCCACAGATTAACTACCCTCTGACTAAAGAATTCACTTTAATTATAAATAATAGGCACAATGCATGCCATTCTTGAATTTGTTTCAATAATAGTTCCATGCGATCTTATGGTGCATGGAACTAAACTATTGCATCTTGCAGTTCTTTGTGCCACTGTATATCTAGTGAACTCTCATTTGGTAAGGTGGCTAATGGCATGAACTTCAATTTAAATACCAAGTGAATTGTGGCAAGCCACAAAGGGATGTGTTTCAATTAATGTGTGCCTCTGAAGTGTGAAATAATTGTTTCCATTTCTGCCATAGATTTCAGCTGATGAATGAGTATTGCCTGTGAAATGGAGTTGATTCTTATCTCCCATTTGATGTGTTCTGCAAAGACTTTTAATGATACTTTATGAAGGAAGGTTACCTCTTTGAGACTAAAGGATGTTTACAGTACGGTGATCATTTAATGCGCCTTATGTTTTCTCTCATTAAAGCTGCATGAGCAGGTCAAATTGTGTGTCAAAGTGAATCCTTGACCAAGATTGTATGAAAAAGTGTAAACACAGTTGATTGATCTGAGGAGAGTGAAATGAGATCATGCTTTTTAGGAACTTCCATCATTAGTTGCTCAATGTGTACATTGGACTCCAGAAAACAGACACGGCTCAGTTTGTAAAGTTAAGAGCAAAAGTCAAAGTGTTGAAGGAACTAAAGGGCCTGTCCCAGTTAGGCGATTTTAGGGCGACTGCCGGCGACTAGGCTGTTGCCGGACGTTTGCCGGGGTGTCGCAGGCATGATCGTGAGGAGTATCCAATGAGTCGTAGTGGATCTCGGCCTATCGTGGAAAATGTTGCCTGTTCAAAAAATTTCGGCGACAGCTGGCTTGTCACCAAGTACCGTAGCTTATTGCGGGCGCTGTCGCATGCTGTCCCCAGGTTTGGTAGTTTGTCGCCGGTACTGAGGACGGATTAATTTCATTGTCAACTACCAATGTCAACCGGAGACAGGTACCGGGATCAGGAGAAGACAAGGTCCGACAGGAACTGTCAAAACCCATTTTGACAGCTGACAGAAGTGCAGCTGCAACAGCCAGCTGTGGAATGGGGGCGGAGACCGCGATCCTGTCTGTCCTCCGTTATAATTGAATAAGTTGCAGTTTAGTGACACCAGTAATTGGTCGATTTTAAACAATAGAGCGATTATTATCGAATGCTTAACTACATAAACTTGCTTTCAGTCAATAACTATTTGGTCAAATGATTCTGTTCCAGTATCCTGATAAACTGCCGACCGTACTGTAACGGCAGGAGACTGTCGAGTAATGGTGTGACAGTGTAAACACTAGCAGAGTGGCTTGTTTTGTGGTTTAACGATTAGTAATTAGGATAGCACAGTGTTGTCTCTGGTTAGGGGCCTTCGTACATTCACCCTGCTTTAAGATGCTGATTTAAACCGAAGATAGACACAAAAGGCTGGAGCAACTCATCTTTCATTCATGTGTTCCTTACCAACATCCAGGGATCTCTTGTTTCCCCTCTCCCCTGACTCTCAGTCTGAAGAAAGGGTCTCGGCCCCAAACGTCACCTATTCCTTCTCTCCAAAGATGCTGCTTGTCCCGCTGAGTTACTCCAGCTTTTTAGTGTCTACTTTCTTTGACCTGACTGCAGCAGGTTACAAGGAATCGGATCTCCCAACAGTGGGAGGAAGAGTGGCCGTGGGATTTTCAGCGGGACTGGATAAGTAAAAGATGTTGATACCGGGGAGGCTTATTCAAAGACAGTGGGGACAACAATATTGGCAGTCGGGTTCTTGCTGTCTTTCGGAAAAGTCCCGGACGTCACGTTAAAACCAGATTCCAAGTCTCCCACGGGAACACATTGGTTCTGCTGGAGGTTCATTGAAAAACCCTTGTCGCAGATGCATTTAGAAGCACGTAATACTAAAATTAAGAAAAGGCATTTGAAGATACCAGAAGATAGTTTTGTTTAACCGATTTATTTACTATCAGGACATTTGACAGGTAGATTGGAGGCGACAGTTTGATGGTCAGGTAAGCGTGGGAATTTTGCGATGTTTCCGAAGACAGTGTAATCTCTTAGCCAGGTGCTAGTTTCACAAAAAAAGTAACTTGTATCGACCTGACTCGGCATTGTCGTGGTCATTGTCGTAGACATTGTCGTAGGGTCAAAAAAATGTCGGTGTTCTGCTACGACTTTGACAGTCGCCGGCAGTCGCCTTAAAAATCGCGTAACTGGGACAGGCCCTTTAGTGGTTCAGGCAGCACCTTTGGAGGGAAACGAACAGGTGATATTTTGTATCAAGATCATGTATCAGGTTTGCTCTAGATTGCAGCATCTTCAGTCTCCATTATAAAATTAGTTGTTTCAGAATAATAAATTAAAATGTATTAGTCAAGGTTGATAGCGAAATAGGAACTATTTTAGGCTTAGTACAAATACTTTATGCTGTAAGGAACAGAAATGTGATCGAAATCAGAATTGTATTAAAAAAAACACATTATGTGCAAAATAATAATAATACTTTAGTTTGCGTTTTAGAGATACAGCATGGATACAGGTCCTTTGACCCATTGAGTCCATGCTGCACAATGATCACCCATACACTAGTTCTATCCTACATATAAGGACAATTTACAGAAGCCAATCAACCTACAAACCTGTACATCTTTGGAATGTGGGAGGAAATGTGGGAGTTTAGGTGTCAGAGGTTCTGGGGAGAAGGCAGGAGAATGGGGTTAGGAGGGAGAGATAGATCAGCCATGAATGAATGGTGGAGTGGACTTGATGGGTCGAATGGCCTAAGAGAAAATTCACACGGCCACAGAGTTCACTGTACTGACAGCACCCATAGACAGGATCGAACATGAGTCCCTGGCACTGTAAGGTGGAGTTGTGAGCAACCTGCACTGTCTTCAGTGCCATCCTGCAAGCCACTGTGTCCAATGAAATACAGGAATAGCGTCAACTCTTGTATATGGCCTGTTTGGACATCACAAAAGAATTCAACTCCATCAAAGAAAAGGGACTATGGAGTAGACATTCCAAATTTTTGGCTGCCCTTAGCAATTCATCTCTATCCTACATCTGCCTTATGATTCTGTATGATTTGAACAATCAGGTCTGCAACAAACCCATCCTCAAAGCAGGCTAGTGTTGAATAAGGCTACATCACTGCTCTGACATTTTTCGCAGTTTCAACAAACCTCTTGCTAGATTGGAGTTAATCGACAGGATGAACAGGAAACTGTTCAACCGATGTCACCTCCAGCTCAAATCAAAGTCAGTTCAACATCAGTCACTGACGTTGCTTGCATACGTATACATTCAGAGAGTGAATCCAAGTTATTGTAGATTCATTCGTGGCCCATCTGTGCCAAAATTTAGAGGTCCCACAGTAGAAACCTCAGAACTCACAGATTGGATCGTGAGCTTGTCATCCTCATCCTGCAACATGCTGCCGAAGAAGATTGATCTAATTAATGTGATGTTAAAGATCTTATAACATGGACTATTTACGTTTTTTGAGAACACCTTTGTTTCCAGCTTTAATTTTAGTTATCAGCCTCATACAAGGGATTATTCAAATGCCCTCTGGAAGCCTAATGAAATGTCAATGGACATCCCCTGCCCTTTGCTTTGGTTAACCACCAGGTGAGATTAGTTGTCAGGCAACACTGTGTGCCAGCATGTAAACAGGCCCTTCGGCCCAACTTGCCCAAGCCGACCAAGAAGCCCCATCTACACTAGTCCCTGTCTTTAAGAATAAAGACTGCCTTACTTTAAACCATATCCTTCTAAAACTTTCTTATCCATCTACCTGTCCAAATATCGTTTAAATGTTATGATAGTACCAATCTCAATTACCTCCTCTGGCAGCTTGTTCCATATATGCACATTCTTTGTGTCTATCTTCAGTTTAAACCAGCATCTGCAGTTCCTTCTTACACATGAGAAACTAAAATGTTGTTTCTAATCCCATATATTACTATGGTCCAAGCGATGCAAATGAATTGATATCATGTAAAATTTTTCCCCCAGTAGAATGAAACTCAGAAATTGCCCATATCATGGTTGGATGTACTGATTTGTGAGAAGTGGCTACAAATGATTTCAATCCTTTTTTTCTGCCACTGCATCAGTTCATACGTTCATAGGTTATAGGAGCAGAATTAGGCTATTCAGCCCATCAAGTCTTCTCTGCCATTCAATCCTGGCTGATCTATCTTTCCCTCCCATTCTCCTGCCTTCTCCCCATAACCACTGACACCCACACTAATCAAGAATCTGCCAATCTGTGCCTTAAAAATCCCCAATGACTTGGCCTCCACACCTGTCTGTGGCAATGAATTCCACAGATTCACCACAATCTGACTAAAGAAATTCTTCCTCATCTCCTTTATAAAGGTACATCCTTTTATTGGGAGGCTATGGCCTCTGGTCCTAGATTCTCCCACGGGCAGAAACATCCTCTCCACATCCCAGTAGTTGGTGAAGGAGTGGTATAATATAAGTGTACGTAGTTACATGTTTTTGCCGAATTTGTTAATATGATAATGTTTTACAAATCAATCCTCTTTCCACAAATGCTGCTCAGTTATAAGGTCTTTACTATTCCATCTCTCATAGAAACATAGAAACATAGAAAATAGGTGCAGGAGTAGGCCATTCGGCCGTTCGAGCCTGCACCGCCATTCAATATGATCATGGCTGATCATCCAACTCAGTATCCCGTACCTGCCTTCTCTCCATACTCCCCGATCCCTTTAGCCACAAGGGCCACATCTAACTCCCTCTTAAATATAGCCAATGAACTGGCCTCAACTACCTTCTGTGGCAGAGAATTCCACAGATTCACCACTCTCTGTGTGAAAAAAAACGTTCTCATCTCGGTCCTAAAAGACTTCCTCTTTATCCTTAAACTGTGACCCCTTGTTCTGGACTTCCCCAACATCGGGAACAATCTTCCTGCATCTAGCCTGTCCAACCCCTTAAGAATTTTGTAAGTTTCTATAAGATCCCCCCTCAATCTTCTAAATTCCAGCGAGTACAAGCCGAGTCTATCCAGTCTTTCTTCATATGAAAGTCCTGCCATCCCAGGAATCAATCTGGTGAACCTTCTCTGTACTCCCTCTATGGCAAGAATGTCTTTCCTCAGATTATGAGACCAAAACTGTACGCAATACTCCAGGTGTGGTCTCACCAATGCCCTGTACAACTGCAGCAGAACCTCCCTGCTCCTATACTCAAATCCCCTCGCTATGAATGCCAACATACCATTCGCTTTCTTCACTGCCTGCTGCACCTGCATGCCTACTTTCAATGACTGTGCATTGTGGTACATTTTCGTCACTGTTCTTTCCAGAGAAGAGCAACTTACAGAGAGTTTTTAGCAGAATGCGACCGTCATATATTTCTGATGGGAGTCCCCTCCCTACACCAAGGTGAGTAATATCGCCTACTGGTCTGGCTGGTACCAGGTCACATATATCTATTCGTCAAAAATGCAGCAGCCACAGGAAACATTACTTGTACTTGTACACTTGTACACTGCACTGTATCAGTCCTCGCGAAGCTTGTCTTTCACTTTTTTGAGCATCAGGAACTTTTCCCATTACGTAACCTGACTTTTACCCCATGTTTAATCAAAACTACATAATTTTGGGCAAGCGCATAAAAGGTGCTGATATAAGCAAGGTTATTTTCCCAAGGTGAATGTGCATATCTATTGAGTCATATAGAGAAACAAGATACGAAATCCAGTTCTTGATATCTGCTGATCTGAGCTGGATGTGTTAAAACGGGCTATGGTGGTGTAGGATTTAAGTCAAGTCAAGTCAATTTTATTTGTATAGCACATTTAAAAACAACCCACGTTGACCAAAGTGCTGTACATCTGATTAGGTTCCAATGGGAAAAAAATGAAACATACAGTAGCACGCAAACAGTTCACAGCGCCTTCTCAATGAGCCTCAAACGCTAGGGAGTAGAAATAGGTTTTGAGCCTGGACTTAAAGGAGTCGATGGAGGGGGCAGTTCTGATGGGGAGAGGGATGCTGTTCCACAGTCTAGGAGCTGCAACCGCAAAAGCGCGGTCACCCCTGAGCTTAAGCCTAGACCGCGGGATAGTGAGTAGCCCCAAGTCGGCCGACCTGAGGGACCTGGAGTTAGAGAGGGGGGTTAGAAGATTTTTGATGTGGGGGGGGGAGTGTCCATTTAGGGCTTTTAAGGAGGATTTCTGTTCCCAATGGTTTCCAACAGTTTCTGCTGCTAATGATCCTGCAGCGGTTACAGTTAAATTGGACTAAGATGTGGAGTATGTTACAATTGAACAGGCAGTTGAACTTGCTTATACAGAATTTCAAGGCACAGTGCTGGCACAAAGCTTAAATTGCCCGACTAGTGAATTAGAGAGCTGGACTAAAAAATGTGATGATCTGAATTCAAATTTCACCAATCAGTATTTTTGAAGAGTCGGAAGAAGGTTCTCGACCCGAAACATCACCCATTCCTTCTATCCAGAGATGATGCTTGTCCGCTGAGTTACTCCAGCATTTTGTGTTAATCCTCAGTGTAAACCAACATCTGCAGTTCTTTCCTACACAGTATTTTTTTTAAATCTCTAATCATGAGTAATGCTGACCACTGGGTTTATAAAAACCCAATGTGCTTCAGGGGAGAACATCTGCTATCTTTACCTAGTCTGGCCTCTATGTGACTCCAGATCCACCAACAAGGGTGAACCCTAATGGCCTCTGAAATAGCCTGGCAAGATCTTCAAATCAAGGACAATTAAGCTTGGAAAATATATGCTGGCACTTCAAACGATGCTCAGACCCTGAAAAATGAACAAATAAAAACTCCCACCTGTGTGCAGATCATCTTGTCACCACATCACTGTGACCTGCTTTTCCAATTAATATCCCCATTGCAGTTTGCATTGTACATCTGCATTGAAAAAAGATGCTTCTTCTAAGGATCACCTTCTGCCTGTTAGAATACTGCATTGGTATTTGTTCAATTCAGTTTAGTTTATTGTCACGTGTACCGAGGTACGTGCTTATTATTAGTTTAGTTTAGTTTAAAGATGCAGCGCGGACACAGGCCCACCGAGTCCGCGCCGACCAGCGATCACCCAGTACATTCGCACTGTCCTACACACTAGGGATAATTTACAATTTACGGAAACCAATTAACCTACAAACCTGTACATCTTTGGAATGTGGAAGGAAACCCATTAATGTTCAGAATATTGATGAATGAGAGTGAATGAGCACCACTTTATCAGGAGATGGAGGAGAGACATGCTCTAACTGCAAAGAACCACACTCACTTTCCAAAGTCACCTAAGACCATGGAAGAAAATACTCATGCTAGTCAAATACTCATGCTAGGCAGGCAGATTTGCCACTGCTTCATGGGTGGCTTTAAACTAAATAGTGGTGGGGTGTTTTAAATGGGACCGACAAGGATGGAGTTAAAGGGAAAGAGAGAAAAGGAAAAATTAAGAAACACCCCAGAATTAACGGGGCAGAAAGCTCACGATGCAATAGGAGAGAATGGCCAAGTGTAATGGGAATCGATGTGGAAGCGGAGGTGAGCAAAGGATTAAGAGTACTATATATGAATGCACGAAGTATAAGAAGTAAAGCGAATGAGCTTGATGCTCAGTTAGAGATTGGTAGGTATGACATTTTGGGGATTACAGAGACGTGGCTGCAGAAGGATCAGGACTGTGAACTGAATATTCAGGGTTATACATCCTATAGAAAGGACAGGCAGGTGGGCAGAGGAGGTGGGGTAGCTGTTGATGAGGGATGGAATTCAGTCCCTTGCGAGGGGTGACATAGGGACTGACTATGTAGAGTTGCTGTGGATAGAGTTGAGGAATTGTAAAGGTAAGAAGACACTAAAAAGTTATCTACAGACCCCCAAACAGTAGCCTGGATACGGGGTGTAAGTTGCAGCAGGAGTTAAAATTGGCATGTTACAAAGATAATGTCACTGTGGTTATGGGGGATTTCAATATGCAGGTAGACTGGGAAAATTAGGTTGGTTCTGGACCCCAAGAAAGGGTTTGTAGAGTGCCTCCGAGATGGATTCTTAGAGCAGCTTGTACTAGCGCCTACCAGAGTGAGGGCAATTCTGGATTTAGAAATTTGCTGAATTAGTTCTTATTTTGGATAGCTTTCCTTTTCTCGTATTGCTTTCTGCAGCGGGTCTAGAAATGCCATATTTACTTAGTCACAGAGACATTATCAATGCCAAGTCAGGACCATTTTAGCACAAAACAAAAAAGACAGAAATCATCAGGCAGCATCCATGGAGAGAGCAGAGTTAATGTTTCAGATCAATTGTCTTTTATCAGAAAATAATAGATTGGTTAACTAGATTTTAAACAGCTATAATCTATTAATTACAGTAATGTTCTTTGGTTGTTATTATGCGATTGTTCTGCCAACATGTACCAACATGTAATTGTTTCGGCTTAAAATATTTTGGTATCCAGTTTTGACCTTACCTGGTCCAATTGATCCAATGAACCAGATTTAATAAAGGGAACTCAAGGTAAATGAAACCACTTGGAGGTAGTGACCATAATATGATTAGTTTTAATCTGCAATTTGAGAGGGAGAAGGTTAAACTGGGAATGTCAGTGTTGCAGTTGAACAAAGGGGACTATGAAGGCATGAGAGAGGAGCTGGCCAAGGTCAAATGGAAAAGGATCCTAGCAGGAATGATGGTGGAACAGCAATGGCAATGAAGTTTCAAGTTTATTTTTTACTCCAGATTCTAGCATCGGCAGTCTCCTGTGTCTCCCATCTTCACTGTTCATTTTAACTCCCACACATTTAGAAACTGCTGCAAACATCACACCCACATGCCACCCTGTTCACATTAACAGCAATTCAAACATAACACAAACACATTGCAATTAAAAGTATTTGTCCCTCTCTCTATCAGGACAGGATGGAGCATGATCAGAGGCAGCATTCACTAACCACTTGGCTGGAGTAGGGAAAGTGATGAGTAATGAGCCTACGATTTGTGGTTATGACTCAAATGCAGCAAAAGTTGTGGACTGTTGAAGAATAAATGCATCCAGGCATTGACCAGTGTGGCCAAGACTATCGCAAAGCAACACAGAACCAAACAAAACTACCCTTCATAATGCGGAAATCCACAATAGACAATAGACAATAGGTGCAGGAGTAGGCCATTTGGCCCTTCGAGCCAGCACCACCATTCAATGTGATCATGGCTGATCATTCTCAATCAGTACCCCGTTCCTGCTTTCTCCCCATACCCCCTGACTCCACTATCCTTAAGAGCTCTATCTAGCTCTCTTGAATGTATTCAGAGAATTGGCCTCCACTGCCCTCTGAGACAGAGAATTCCACAGATTCACAACTCTCTGACTGAAAAAGTGTTTCCTCATCTCTGTTCTAAATGGCTTACCCCTTATTCTTAAACTGTGGCCCCTGGTTCTGGACTCCCCCAACACTGGGAACATGTTTCCTGCCTCTAACGTGTCCAACCCCTTAATAATCTTATACGTTTCGTATAGGATGCCTTTATTCTTCAACAGTCCCCAATACTGGTAAAACTATTTTCTCACTCTGCCTTCTATTGTCTGTCAAAGCAGAATGAGACGAAGTGATCAGTAGAAAGCATCAGTGACCTCAAATGTGCAATGGTGGATGGGAAAATAAGAAATATATCAAATATTTTAGATTTGTAGTACCTGGGGTTTTCTGCTTTTTGTGTGATGGAATATTCTTCCATTGTCAACAGCGCTCAAGAAGGTCAATACCATCCAGAGCAAAACTGCCCACTTAATTTTTATTCACTCCATTACTTTAAACATTTGGGTTCCTTTCACTACAGGTGTAGAATGGTCACGTTGTGTACCATTTACAAAGTGCAGTTACTTGATCGGGCTGCTTTGATAACAGTTTCCGAGTCAGCAACCTCTACTACTAAGAAGGATGAGGACAATGGGACCTGCAACAGTTTCTTCTCCAAGTTGCCTACCATCCCGAATTGAAAATGTATCCTTCATCCACCTGGGTGCTGCGTCTAAAGCCCGGAATTTCCTATCTAAAATCACTGCAGGAGTTCGCCACAGCAAAAGGTCTGTTGTACTTCAAGAAGGAGCTACTTTACACTACTTCAAGGGCGATAAGGATCGGCAATGAATGCCAATTTTCTCAGTGTGTATCTGGAAAAATGTATAAAATGAGCACAAATAATAATATTTAGATGTCCAGAAGCCACTAATTTGAATAGAATCCTTTAAATTTGTCTTTCTAGCCTTCTGGTAATTAAAATGTCACTGTACCTTAACTGGTACATTTGACAATAAACTGCCCTTGATCTTGAAACCTTGAAACCCTGAAACCTTGCTACACTACACCCTACTTGAAAGAAGTCTAGAAAACTGCAAATACCGGCATAATGGTAATAGTGGACAACTAACAGGAAGATAGTTAATAATGCTGCTAATAGTGATTGTTGGGAGAGAGGATGGGAGGTGGTGGGGGTGATGTGGTTTATTGCAAGTTAAGAGAAATTCTTCATTGGAGAACCAAAGTCTCAAATTACAAGAACTGATGTTAGATCTTCATTGCATGTTGATTGACATCATGATCTGCCCATCCTGCATATTTTCCCACGGGCATTTGTAGCAATTAACTGCACTTGGACTAATGCATTTACTGATCTTGCATTTGGCGCATCTCACATATGGGCACACAAAGCTTATTTATTACGATTCACAATACCGCAAATACATAGAAATGACATTTGTGGGCTAGCAGTTGAAAGGAATCATTGAATAATGTGTCACTCCTTGTTTAGTACTTGTGTGTTTTCTGGATCACACCTTTAAATGCTCCCACCAGGAACAGACTTAACTCCTGTGGTGATGATGATGGGATCCAGCAGAGGGCGAACTGCATGAAGTAAACTGGAAACTGTGAAGACGTATCAGCAAAAGGAAACTGTGGCAGGTCCAAGGGGTGTACTGCCGTTCAGAAGATTAGAAAGTAGGGCAGAAGAAATGGAGCACACGGGAAATGGCAGGCTTGATTCAGGCTGAGTACATCTGCAAATCAGACCGTGCTGATGAAATTCAGGAAAAGCTTTGCAGTAAATGGAAATGTTTTTCCATGCTGACAAAATCATAGAAATGGTAAATGAACAGATGAAGCTTTTTGTGAGGAAGGGAAGGTCATTCTACTGGTGGAGATAGGATTGGACATCTCCTCAGCATTCACTAACTTGCTGGGATCTCACTCCTCCCTCTTCACTGAGATTACACTGGAATTTAGAAGGATGAGAGGAGATCTTATCGAAACGTATAAGATTATTAAGGGGTTGGACATGTTAGAGGCAGGAAACATGTTCCCAATGTTGGGGGAGTCCAGAACAAGGGGCCACAGTTTAAGAATGAGGGGTAGGCCATTTAGAACTGAGATGAGGAAAAACTTTTTCAGTCAGAGAGTTGTGAATCTGTGGAATTCTCTGCCTCAGAAGGCAGTGGAGGCCAATTCTCTGAATGCATTCAAGAGAGAGCTGGATAGAGCTCTTAAGGATAGCAGAGTCAGGGGGTATGGGGAGAAGGCAGGAACGGGGTACTGATTGAGAATGATCAGCCATGATCACATTGAATGGCGGTGCTGGCTCAAAGGGCCGAATGGCCTCCTCCTGCACCTATTGTCTATTGTCTATTGTCTATTATTGAAACCAGCACTTTGAGCGCGACAAATTCACTACTTCGAGTAAATAGCTGGAACAAGTGTTAAGATAAAGAATTTGTTGCAATACTACTTTTAGAATGTTCCCTAACCAGGCACCAAGCGACTGATTTGCATAAGAAGCAAAATTCTTCTCAGCGCAAGATTGTAACCTTTAACAGAACATGTAAGATTATTGCTCTCATGGTAAGTACATTGAAAAAACATAAAAGAGTTTCAGTCAACAGAGAATGTGAATATGCTTGCGTTGTGTAAATGTGCAGAGATTATGTTGCCATTTTCATTGGGCCTCGGGGCGCATAAGGCGATTTTGGCGGGAAACCCTACCTCTGTTACCAGGGAAACCATTCTGCTCACTGTTTGTCTTTTGGACAATGCGTTATTTTAATTGCAGGAAGATGACACATATGAATTTAACCTTCAGACAAAGCATGAGGAAAGTTGACAGTGATAGTCCACAGAAACCCTGGTATCAAAGCAGATAATCTAATAGACTATCACAGGGATGCATTAGTCTTGGTGTATTAGAGGTAAACATGGGCCATGAAGATGACTGGCAGTGACAGGAATAATAACAATTGTGTTTTCAAGACATCCATGACAGTAAATGTTGAAGACTATTGTGTTTGGAGAAAAGAATATCCCATCAGAAGTTCAACAAAACCCTGTTAATGAGCAGCAATATCTTTTGAGGTAAGTATTGAAGAGAAGCAATGAAGAAGGTATGTGTAGACCTTTCCATAAAGGTCAAAGGATACAGCTAGTTCACCATGAAAATCTATTTTGTTGGCTAGAGTTTGTTTGAATTGCCTTTAGGCTCACAACAACCATAAAATTCTGAACAGCTCTTAAGATTTTTTTCAAAGGTTCTTATTGTGGCATTGAGGGACATAAAATCTATATTCACATTTGACAAGGTACAAATCCAACACACGTTACACTAGATCCGTTTCCCAAACCCTCAAGACACAGCGAGAAGAATTAAAGAAATAGAGTTAGTGGTCCATACCCATTGTGATTGTTCACAAGTCAGATCAGATGGTCTATCTCTGGCTTAATTGTAAGATCACCTTAAAGTAGTTGTAGTTGGGGCAACATGATCCACAATGTTTTTGTCCAGATATGACAATCTTCCAAACAAACTTCCAAACAAACAATCCTTCAAATGAAAACAATATAGTTTTTCTTAAATACTGATACAGATCACATGTTGTTTTGAAGATACAGCATGGAAATGGGCCCTTCGGCCCACTGAGTCTGCGCCAACCATCGATCACCCATTTGCACTAGTTCTATGTTATGCTACTTTCTCACCCATTGATTGCTTATGACTCTGTTGCCCTCTCTGGCTATAGCTTATGTAGCTTAGAACTACAGTCCTCCAGATAAGAGATCCAGCATTCCTGTTTGATTAACCTTCTTGTTTTATTAAACACATCTATGTTATTTTAAAAATGTAATCTATGTATATTAACACACAAATTTTCTTGGGGAGCTCTGTGTTAACATTTTGTTTTCATTCCACGGCTGGCAATCCAGCTGTCCTTCTTTCTCACCTCTGTTTGAAATATGAATTCCATCTGATCTACTGCAATGAGAAATGAAAATTTTCATCTCATTCAAATTTGCCCTAGTACAGCTTGTCACTCTATTGATAGGCAAAGCAATTTGGAGATCACATAAATTTGCATATGAATGGGTGTGCTCATTCACAATCTCTGTGACAATTTGTGAATCATCACCTTCAAATTGGCAGGTTTTGCATCAAATGCTTGGCAGTGTGTATGTATGTCAAAGTGTAGGAATATGCAGTCAAATGTAAATTGGAGCACACTGATAGGAATTAATTCACAAAATGCTGGAGTAACTCAGCAGGTCAGGCAGCATCTCAGGAGAGAAGGAATGGGTGACGTTTCGGGTCGAGACCCTTCTTCAGACTGATGTCAGGGGGGCGGGAAAAAGGGAGGATATAGGTGGAGACAGGAAGATAGAGGGAGAACTGGGAAGGAGGAGGGGAAGAGAGGGACAGAGGAACTATCTAAAGTTGGAGAAGTCGATGTTCATACCACTGGGCTGCAAGCTGCCCAAGCAAAATATGAGGTGCTGTTCCTCCAATTTCCGGTGGGCCTCACTGTGGCATTGGAGGAGGCCCATAATTCCAGATTTCTCCTGCCCTCCTACTCTACGACCACATTTTGACCCAGACTCGCTACCTTATTTTCTTATACTGATAGGAATTAAGTTCATTTGCATAAGTGAGATAACTCCTAGCAACTAATTCATATAATAAGGGGAGAGAATGCAATGTCTGGATAACTATTATCTTAGAGATACAAGGAGCTGCAGATGTTGACTTTTTCCTATGCGCCCCTCCCCCCTCCCCGACCCCCATTTCATTCCACCTAAATAATTCCCTCTGGCTTTCCATTTTACTCCTGTTCTTATCTGACACCTTTTTGTGTTCTTTTCATTGTGAACTCTTGTCACTTACTGCCCCCCCAACTATCAATCAAACCCCCACCTACCACTTGTCAGGCTTTGTGCTGCCCTTCCTCTCTTTTCCATCTTTTGTTCCCCTACAACAATCAGTCTGAAGACGCGTTCTGACCTGAAACGTCACCTATCCATTGTCTCCGCAGATGCTGCCTGACCCGCTGAGTTATTCCAGCATTTTTGCTATATTATTAGTTTTTCTTAAATACTGATACAGATCACATGTTGTTTTGAAGATACAGCATGGAAATGGGCCCTTCGGCCCACTGAGTCTGTGCCAACCATCGATCACCCATTTGCACTAGTTCTATGTTATGCTACTTTCTCACCCACTCCCTACACACTAGGGACAAGGTACAGAGGCCAAATAACCACAAAAAACTCATGTCTTTGGGATGTGAGATGAAATGGGAACACCTAGAGGAAACCCACAGTCACATGGAGAACATGAAAACTCCTCACTGACTGCACCTGAAGTCTGGATCGAACATGGGTCTCTGGTGTTCTGAGGCAGCAGCTCCACTAGCTGTGCCACTGTGCTGCCCAAATAAGCCATACCTGCTACCATGCTTAATCCATTTTTCTGCCCAATCCTCACCTCCTTTCTTTTCCTTTATGATCAAGAATTTATTAATCTCAACCTTAAATGCACTCAACAACAGGGCACCTGCATCACGCTAGGTTAGACACACAAGATGTTGCAGATGCTGGAAACTTGAGCAATTAAACGAAGTGCCATAGGAACTCAATGGGTTAGGTAGCATCTGTGAAGGGAACGGACAGATGACATTTTGGGTTGAGATCCTTCTTCAGATCCATACAGTCTAAAGAAGGGTCCCAACCTGAAGTGTCACCTGCCCTTTCCCTCCATAGTTGCTGCCTGGTCCGCTGAGTTCCTCCAGCATTTTGTTTATTTTTCCCTCTGGGAAAGTCCATTCCAAAGATTTTTGTCGTCTCAGTGCTAAATGGCTGCCTGCTTACCTAGTAACAATGTGAAACCTTTCTTAGGTACAAAAACCAAAATGTCACGTGGCAGTTGTTATCAAAGTTGCATATATTGCAGCATCAATTCCTTACTTTTGCATACGAACCTCTTCTAATAACGGCCTTCATAGTATTTCTCATTTTAATTGACTGGTTTACATGTACGTTACAATCCCATTTATTTCTAAACACCAATAATTACGAATAATTTAATTCCTCAATCTATCAAAGCTAACTTACAGAAATCACTTTGTTTAAATTCAGTACTTTAGTTTCCTACTGAATTCTGTAATATTGTGATATTGTGACCAGTAATATTGTGATCACCTCTTTGAATGTCTCACGATGAAAGTACCAATGAACTCAGTCTCTTTACAGAAACTGCCAAAAAAGATTATCGCCAGCTGGTTCCAGAAATTTTTCTCTCTCATTATTGTATCATCCACACTACAGAATCCTCTTATGTCCTGGGTAATGCTCTCTTCAACCATATCACATTTTTCACAAGGGCCATAAAGAGCACCTCCATTTGATTTTTATTGTTTTTTTCCCATCTCCTTTCTACCTGCCCCGATTCTGTTAGCAATTCTTTTGGGTCAAATATATTCCTCACTAAGATCTTTAAATCATCTGTTATTATCAGAGTTATCCCACACCCACTCCTTTTCCATTTGTCTGTCCTTTCTAAATGGCAAGCACCTTGGAATATTTAATTCCCAATCTTCGTCACGAAGCAACCACATCTCCGTAACAGCAATTAGGTCAAGTTTATTTGTGCCATTAGATCATCTGTTTTGTTATGAATCCTTCACATATTCAGGTAAAATATCATTAATTTTAACGTATCAATATTCTTTTCTTTAATTGACTTTGCTTGTTAATGAACTGTCACTGTTAAATTTACCAGCTTTCCAGTTGCATTGCATTTGGCATTACTGAATTGTTACTTTGTTTTATTCCTTTGACCATTTCTTTTAAATGTATTACCTTCCCCTCATCATGCCAAGATACTCCCATGTTCTCTTTTCCTTTTAAACACACTTCCAGTCTTTGGAAAGTTTTTCCTTTTATTTACCCTATCTATAGTATTCACAATTTCCCCTCTTAGTGTAAATAGTTAATTTCGAGCAAACTCGGTTTTCTTGTCTATTCACATAACTATAATTTAGCATTTGAACCAAATTCTTACGTATTCAAGGCCTTCATGTTCATTTGAGTGCATTTTGTAGCAGTTGTAGTGGTTGATTAATAATTCATATCTATTGATAAAATTCCTATTCACATGATTAATAAAGTATGATTATGATTATGATTGATTATGATCAATAACTAATATGGTTCTCCAGCATTTGATTTAATTAAAATATGGGACCTGATTTGAATTGAATTGAATAAGTTTATTGGCTAAGTATGTACACATACAAGGAATGTGCCTTGGTGCTCCGCTCGCAAGTAACAACACGAACATACAGTAAACAATTAAGAATAAAGCATAAAACATTAAAACGTTAAGAATAAAACATTATAGTTTAAACATGTGAATGAAATAAACCAGAGCAAACAGAGGCTACAGACTTTTGGTTATTGAGTAGAGCTACTACTGGCAAAAAAAAAAGCTGTTTTTATGTCTGGCTGTGGCGGCTTTGACAGTTCGGAGTCGCCTTCCAGACGGAAGTGCTTCAAAGAGTTTGTGGCCAGGGTGAGAGTGGTCAGAGATGATCTTGCCCACTCGCTTCCTGGCCCTTGCAGAGTACAGTTCGTCAATGGGAGGAATTGGACCATCATTGCCTGTGGCAGATTGTGTTTCCAGCTGCCGCAGGAAGTACATCCTCTGTTGGGGCTTTTTGACTGTGGAGTCGATGGTGGCCCCCCCATTTAAGTTCCTTGGAGATGATGGTTCCAAGGCATTTAAATGACTCCACAGATTTGCTGTATAAAGACAATGTTTTACATTCTGTTGCCCAAATGCCTTAGTAGAGTTGCTTTTTCCAGTATATGCTGGTTGAATTCTAACTGAAGCGTCTCTTTGTCATTTTTTCTTGAGATGCACAAACTCAGATATGATTTCTTTTGATTTCATAATCATAATCATAATAGTACTTTATTAGCCAAGTATGTTTTGCAACATACAAGGAATTTGATTTGCCGTACAGCCATACCAATAAAGAGTAGCAAGACACCCAAATATATTTTTAACGTGAACATCCATCACAGTGACTCCCCACATTCCTCACTGTGATGGAAGGCAAAAAAAGTTCAATCTTCTTCCCTTCTTTGTTCTCCCATGATCGGGGCACTCGAACCTTCCGTTGTTGGGGCGATCTTGGCTCCTGCAGCCGGCGTTCGAGCCCTCCGCGTCGGGGCGATCAAACTCCCACATCAGGGGGGATCTTAGCTCCCCGTTGTCGGGGCTAGTCGAACCTTCTGCGACTCTGAAGCGTCCGGACATCAGTCTCTACCCGATGCTAAGTCCACGGCCCCATGGTGGGGCTCAAAGTCATTCTCGAGCAAAGCCGCTAGCTCCATGATGTTAGGCCGCAGAGTGACCGGAGATACGATCCGGAAAACAATCGCATCTCCGGCAAGGTAAGAGATTGAAAAAAGTTTCCCCTGTTCCCTGACCCCCTCCCCTAACCCCCACATAAAACAAACCAGGGAACATTAACACATACATTTAAAACACACTAAAAACAACAAAGACGAAAAGACAGACAGACTGTTGGTGAGGCTGCCATCGCTGACAGCACCACCCGATGCCTAATTCTATTCAGTTCATTTTTGTCCACTCGTGCAACATGAAGTTGTGAATTAAAATTTACTTTCCAATATTAACATCAACGTCCAAGTTATTCTTTTCATGTCCTGCTAACTATTCAGTCCCAGCCCCATTGTTTATGTCTCCCTCCTTGGTTAACTATTCAGGCTGAGTACACTTGCATGCCACCCATATAACAACTTTGATCCTGATCTAACCTTCAACCCCACTATCCTCATATTGCTAAACCTATGTGTTTAGAGCTGATCCTGATTAGTTCGCACAGACCTGCAGAAAGATCCACATTGTCATAGGTGAATTCAACCTCATTATTTAAATAAAAATTGATAAATGAATTATCAGAAGATCCAAAGACAATGCACCATTGATTAAAGATTGGAAGCAAACCAAACTCCCTTGCTAAATTAATGGTGCAATTCTCAACATTTTTAATCTCTTCCCCAACCAGTTTTCTACACACGCACAAAATGATAACAATCCAACCTTTAAATATACTTTCAAATATATATATATTTTTAAATATCTGTCTTTAATGAAGGGTTTATCTTAGTTTATATGAGTAATAATAGGTATTCAGTAATCTTACCATTAATTGATGAGTAAAGAATGTCCATCGGAAAAAAAATGAACTTAATATAAGTATCTTACAAGTCTGTAGAACTTCCTGCAGAAAATTGATTATGAAGGGAGCTTAAATTATGGGGACAGTGAGCATTGAACACAGATCTAAAATCAACTTTTCATTTAAAAGGAAAGTCTCACCAAATTATTGTTATTATATGGCTGTGAACAAATTTGGGCCCCATATCTGAGAAAGGATATGCTGGCTCTGGAGAGGGTCCAGAGGCAGTTTACAAGAATCATTCCAAGAATGAGTGCGTTAGCATTTGATGAGCGTTTGACAGCACTGGGCCTCTACTCGCTGGAGCTTAGAAGGTTGAGGAGGGACCTCAATGAAACTTACAGAATAAAGAAAGGCATAGATAGAGTGGATGTGGAAAGGATGTTTCCACTGGTGGGAGATTCTAGGACCAGAGGTCACAGCCTCAGAATTAAAGGGCGCTCATTTAGAAAGGTGAGGAGGAACTTCTTTAGTCAGAAGGTAGGTGATCTGTAGAACTCATTGCCACAGAGGGGTGTGGAGGCCAAGTCAATGGGTATTTTTAAGACAGGGATAGACAAATTCTTGATCAGAAAGGGTGTCAAGGGTTATGGGGAGAAGCCAGGAAAATGGGATTAGGAGGCAGAGATCAGCTATGATTGAATGGCGGAGTAGGCTCGAAGGGCTGAATGGCCTAATTCTACTATAACTTGTGACCGTGAAATTATTGAAGTAATTAATCAATATTGTGAAGCTGTTATGTAGTTTTTCCCTCCAAAGTAGCATTGTGAACTTTAAAGTCGAATTAAAATGCCTTAACTTGAAATACATCATAATGCAGATTTGGAAAGGCATGACCACCTGTTCCCTCTGTTGCTTCCATGAATTAGCAACTGCTTAATTTTCTTTGTGTGAATATATTGAAACAGCTGGGTTCATAATATTCAGTGGGAATTCATTTCAATTGAAAAGAGGAACTTCATGAGGATAAAGCACAACCTGTGGTTAACAAACAATACAAGAAAAATGTTACATAGAATAGTAGGGCATACAAAGTGGTAAGAGCTAGTGGTCAGCCAGAGGATTGGAATACTTTGAGAAACCAGAAACAAAAGACGAAAGAGCTCATAAGAAGGCGGATAGTTGATTTGGGAAGACGACTTGGGTATAATTTCACAGTAAGCAGAAATCAAAAATCAATGGATATATAAATAGGAAGACATCAGCCCAAGTAGCTGTGGAGCCCCCAGAGGACAAGTTTGTGGAATTATTAATAGGAAATAATGAAATGGCAGATATGCTAAAACAATTTTTTGCGTCAGTCATCGTGGAGAATACTGAAATAAGACTAAAACTACTGATGGGTTAATATCCAATGTAGGATGAAATGATATAATGAGGGATGAACTTTTTAAAATCTCAGTCATGGAGGATATAAAATGATAGAATCTCATGGGCCAAAGGAAGATGAATTGTAAAAATTCGACCAAGAGTTTTAAAGGAAACTAGTAAAGGGTCCAAACATCGTTGGGTTCCCATTGTGACGTGGGAATATCGCGTTTTTTCTTTAAAATAATTTTTTTTTCCAAAAATGAATTAAACGTCAATGTAAATCGTGTTTTTCTTTAAAATAAATGGCACTTAAAAATTTTTTTTTTTTTAAATCTCAATGAAGATCGCATTTTTTCTTTAAAATAAATGGAGTTTTCCTTTAAATGAAAGAAATCTCAATGAAAATGGATGTTTTAAAAAATAAAATAAATCTTATCTTTAATGTTTTGGCTTTTTATCATAAAAATTCTCTCTTGCAGATCCTTGAGACTGTCCCTCATTCAGCAGCAGCGGAAGCTCGACAGCGACGGCCGTTGCTTTGAGCGGGAAGAATACCAAGCGGACAATGAGCGTGCTTTGAACGGGAAGAACCGGCGACCAATCAGAGTGGCGGCTGCACTCCTCCCACGTGAGACCCGGACCAATTAGGTGTCGAGCAGGAAGTCCGAGCCAATCAATTGACCCCATGTGGGAAAATCACATTTTTTTAAAAAAGGCTTTTAAAAAAAAAAATCAATGAAAATCGCGTCTTTTCTTTAAAATAAGTGGCTTAAAAAAATCTCAACGAAAATCTCGTTTTTTCTTTAAAATAAATGGCTTTTTTTTTTGCATTGGCCTAGCACCCTCCCCTCCCCCACTCCCCCCTCCTCCCTTCCCCTCCCCCACTCCCCCTTATCCCCTTCCCCTCCCCCCCCACTCACCCAATCACCCACTCCATCCCCCCTCAACCCCCTTGATTTGGGAATCAAGTTGAAAAAGCCTCAAAAAGGTCTGACGAAGAGTTCTGACCTGAAATGCTGCCTGTCCATATCCTCCCAGAGATGCTGCCTGACCTGCTGAGTAACTCTAATACTTTGCGTTTTAGCCATAACTATAAAATAAGGAGCGGAAATCACCCACCCTTACTACTCAACACTGCATTTAAATTACCCAAGTTAATTTCACACAAAATCCTTCTGGTAGCAAAGGAAACTCTGCCTGTTTCTAGGACCACTTAAATTAATCCTTGCACAATCTCTACACCACTCAATCTTTTTGGGATGATTTTTAGAACTTTGGCATTCTTTTAATGCCAAGGATTTAATATATTAATTTCAACAGATCATATTTAATTTAAAGTATTTATTCACAAAATGCTGGAGTAACTCAGCAGGTCAGGCAGCATCTCAGGAGAGAAGGAATGGGTGACGTTTCTGGTCGAGACCCTTCTTCAGACTGATGTCAGGGGGGCGGGACAAAGGAAGGATATAGGTGGAGACGGGAAGATAGAGGGAGATCTGGGAAGGGGGAGGGGAAGAGAGGGACAGAGGAACTATCTAAAGTGGGAGAAGTCGATGTTCATACCGCTGGGCTGCAAGCTGCCCAGGCGAAATATGAGGTGCTGTTCCTCCAATTTCTGGTGAGCCTCACTATGGCACTGGAGGAGGCCCATGACAGAAAGGTCAGACTGGGAATGGGAGGGGGATTTGAAGTGCTCGGCCACCGGGAGACCAGTTTGACCAACGCAAACCGAGCGCAGGTGTTGAGCGAAGCGATCGCCGAGCCTGCGCTTGGTATCGCCAATGTAAATAAGTTGACATCTGGAGCAGCGGATGCAATAGATGAGGTTGGAGGACGTGCAGGTGAACCTCTGTCTCACCTGGAAAGACTGTTTGGGTCCTTGGATGGAGTTGAGGGGGGAGGTAAAGGGACAGGTGTTGCATCTCGTGCGGTTGCAGGGGAAAGTGCCCGGGGATGGGGTGGTTTGGGTAGGAAGGGACGAGTGGATCAGGGAGTTACGGAGGGAACGGTCTCTGCGGAACGCAGAGAGGGAGGGGATGGGAAGATATGGCCAGTGGTGGGGTCCCGTTGTAGGTGACGGAAATGTTGGTGGATGATTTGTTGGATCCGCTGGCTGGTGGGGTGGAAGGTGAGAACGAGGGGGATTCTGTCTTTGATGCGAGTGGGGGGAGGGGGAGCGAGAGCGGAGCTGCGGGATGTAGAAGAGACCCTAGTGAGAGCCTCATCTATAATGGAGGAGGGGAAGCCCCGTTTTATATTTTTTATATATATTTACATTTATTGGGGGAGATGGTACATTCTGGTACAATACAATACAATACAATATATCTTTATTGTCATTGTACAGGGGTACAACGAGATTGGGAATGCGCCTCCCATGCGATGCAATAATTTAATTAATTTAAACAACAACAACCCAACTAAACAAATTGTAACAGTTTTAAGACAGAATAAAGTGCAAGTAGATCTGTGTCGGATCACTGTGCGATGTGACCATCCGGCTCAGCAGGACCGGTTCATAGCAGCTATGGCCCTGGGGATGAAGCTGTTCCTGAGTCTGGAGGTGCAGGCGTAGAAGGCCTTGTATCGTCTGCCCGATGGAAGGAGTTCGAACAGACTGTTGCAAGGGTGTGAAGAGTCTTTGTGGATGCTGGTGGCTTTTCTGAGGCATCGTGTGTTGTAGAGCTTTCCTTTCTGCCTCCGTGCAGCTGAGGTACCACACAGGGATGCCATGCGTTAGGATGCTCTCTATGGTGCAGCGGTAGAAGGTCGTCAGCTGCTGTTGGGGTAGACCAGACTTTTTCAGTGTTCTTAGGTAGAACAGTCTTTGCTGTGCCTTCTTGACCAGCGCAGCAGTGTTATTGGACCATGTTAGGTCCTCCGAAATGTGAGTGCCCAGAAACTTGAAGCTGGACACTCTCTCCACACCGTCCCCGTTGATAAAGATCGGGGCATATTCCCCGTTATGTGACCTACGGAAGTTGATGATCAGCTCCTTGGTCTTGGTGGTATTTAGGGACAGGTTGTTATCAGAGCACCAGTCCGCCAGGTTCTGCACCTCCGCTCTGTATTTTGTTTCATCCCCGTTGGTGATAAGCCCGATCACCGTTGTGTCGTCTGCAAACTTGACAATGGTGTTGGTGTCGAATGCAGGAACACAGTCGTGTGTGAAGAGGGAGTAGAGCATGGGGCTCAGAACACAGCCCTGTGGTGTGCCGGTACTCAGGGTGATAGTGGAGGACAGGTGCGGGCCCATTCTCACTGCCTGCGGTCGCTCCAGCAGGAAGTCCAGGATCCAGTCACATAACGACGAGCTGAGGCCTAGCTGGATGAGCTTGGTGGGGATGACCGTGTTGAAGGCAGAGCTATAGTCTATGAATAGCATCCTCACGTACATGCCCTGTCTCTCTAGGTGAGTCAGGACAGTGTGAAGAGCCAGAGAGATGGCGTCCTCTGTGGATCTATTTGCCCTGTATGCGAATTGATGTGGGTCCAGTGAGTCAGGGATGCTGGATTTGATGTGTGAGAGGACCAGCCTTTCAAAGCACTTCATGACTATCGGCATTAGGGCAACCGGGCGGTAGTCGTTCAGGTTGGAGATCTTTGCTTTTTTCGGCACCGGCACTATGATAGCCGACTTCAGGCACTTGGGAACCGTAGCCAGAGATAGTGACAGGTTAAAGATCCTGGGGAATACCTCAGCCAGCAGTTCAGCACAGTCCTTCAGTACCCTTCCTTGAACTCCATCTGGGCCTGCAGCCTTGCGTGGGTTGACCCTTTGCAGAGCGCGTTGTACTTCCTGTGTGCTCAGTTGCAAGACCAGTCCCTCCGCCTCGGCTGGGGTTCTTCCACTCAAGGTGCTGTTGCCAGTTTCGAAGCGGGCAAAAAAGGTGTTTAGCTTTAGGTGCAGAGCCCGTGATAGGTTTACTGAAATTGTGGAGCAATGTGAGGCAACACAAGTGGATGAAGTGGGAAAGAAGGTGTGTGGTCTTCTTATATATTTTATTTAAAAACTGATATTACAAGGGTTTCCATCGTAAAAAATAGTTAGGATATTAGTTACATTAGTTACAATAGTCATAATAGTTAATAGTTACAATGGTTACTTTACATGTCTAATGATCTAAAAGCCCGGTCTATTAACTTGAAGATACAAGTACAAACCTAACTTTAACACATGGGGTACTGAAGAATAGTTTCACCAATACTTAAGATTTTAGTTTTTAATTTAGATTAGAGATACAGCATAGAAAGAGGCCCTTCGGCCCACCGTGTCCACACCAAACAGCACACTAGCACTACCCTATACACTAGGGACAATTTACAATATTTACTGAACCCAATTATCCTACAAACCTGTACAACTTGAGTGTGGAGGAAACCAGAGCACCCGGAGAAAACACATGCAGTCATAGGAAGAATGTACAAACTTCTCACAGACAGCACCCGTGGTCAGAATTGAACCTGGTGCTGTAAGGCAGCAGCTCTACCCCTTCACCACAGTCCCACCCCTTACAAAGATATTTAATCTGTACCAACATGAAACTGCCTGTTTGATGGGCACCCAAGTCCACAAATTCACTGCTGAGACTCCTGGATGGGAATGATAAAATCTGGTTTTAAAAAACTGTTTTGGATAACCCGTTCTAAATACTTACTTTATACTATATCTCCAAATTGTGCATGCAGTGATGAGCTAACAGGTGGGGGTGGAAACATTCAAGATAGTTTGGTTTAACATGGCCTTTAATCTCATCAAAATTCATTTCTGGAACCTGGAAACTTCATAACTTTTCTGGTTTGGAAACTATAAAGGTCATTCTGTTCTCAAACAATTGGTTCAATTAGTTCACCGGCAATATAAACCTATTTCCTCTTCTTTTTATCAATCGCTCGCTATACTAGACCCAGAAGATACTTCTGAATTGTGGAGTAAGTCTAAAAGTTACATTTATTGGGGGAGATGGTACATTCTGGTAAAGCCCATGATAGGTTTACTGAAATTGTGGAGCAATGTGAGGCAACACAAGTAGATGAAGTGGTAAAGAAGGTGTGTGGTCTTCTTGCTTTCATCAGTCGATGCATTGAATATACGAGTCAGGAAGTCACTGCTGCATGATAGAATATTTGGCTTGGAGTATTGTGTGCAATTTTGGTCGCCACATTACAGGAAGGATGTGGAGGCTTTGGAGAGGATGCAGAAGAGGTTTACCAGAAAGCTGCCTGAATTAGAGGCTGTTAGGTATTAGCTGGACAAACTTTTGTTGTTTGCTCTGGAGCATTGGAAGTTGATGGGAAACTTTTTAGAAGAATATAAAATTATGAGAAGCATAGATAGATTTGAGATTCAGAACCATCACCCCCAGGTGGAAATATCAAAGACTAGAGACCATAGCATTAAGGTGAGAGGTGCAAAGTTCAAAGGAGATCTATAGAGCAAGGTTTATACATAATTCATAAGTGCCTGGAAGCAATATCAAGGGTTATGATGGAAACGACAGTGTGATTTTAGAGGCTTTTAGATAGGAACAGGGATATGCAGGAAGTGGAGAGATATGTATCACCTGCAGGCAGAGTAGTTTAGCTTGGTATTATGTTCAACACAGACATCGTGAGCTGAATGCCTGTCCCTCTGCTATGTTTAGTTTAGTTTAGTTTATTATCACGTACCAAGGTGCTATCCAGTCAGCAGAAAGACTATACAGGATTACAGTCAAGCCGTCCACAGTGTACAGTTACAGGATAAAGGAAGTACTGTTTAGTGCAAGTCTAGTAAAGTCCAATTAAAGATAGTCCAAAGGTCTCCAATGAGGTAGATGTTAGCTCAGGACTGCTCTCTAGTTGGTAATAGGATGGTTCAGTTGCCTGATAACAGCTGGGATGAAACTGACTCTGAATCTGTAGGTATACATTTTCATACTTCTGTATGAAATACGCCTGATTGGAGAGGGGAGGAGGGAGTGTCCAGGGCAGGACTCATCCTTGATTATGCTGCTGGCCTTGCCGAGGTAGCGTGAAGTGTAAATGTAGTCAATGGAAGGGAGGTTGGTTTATATGATGGTCTGGGCTGCGTCCACAACTTTCTGCAAATCCTTGCGGCCTTGGATGGAGCTGTCCATGCTGTGATGCATCACCATGAAATGCCTTCTACGGTGCATCTGCAGAAGTTGGTGAGAGGTGTTGGAGACATGCTGAACTTCCTATGCCTTGTAAGGAAGTAGAGGTGTTGGTGTGCTTTCCTTGGTCATTGCTTCAATATGGCTAGTCCAGGACAAGTTGCTGGTGAGATTTACTCCGAGGAACTTGAAGTTTCCAACCACTTCTACTTCGGTGCCGTCAACATATTCCAGGGTGTATGTATTGCTTTGCTCCATGACATTGATCACTATCTCCTGTTGCTGCACTATCTCTTTCATGTTGCTGTATTGTTCAATGTGTTACATCTCATTGATGGTTCCATTATCAAGATGTCTAGGGAGATTGCTGGAGGTTGTCCAGGAGATGAAGAGCATGCAATTAAGTCATTAGGCTGGGGATGTTGGTGAGAAATGTGGGGTTAATGGGTGATGCATGGCTGGCCATCACATTTTGTAAAGGCCCACTGCTGTCAATTCTACTGCTCACATTGCCCAGCGTGGTATGTGACATTGGTGTTGCACATTTAACACCTATGAGGACGACATTGCTCACTTTGTATCATAGGGTGAATAGAGGGACTTATAACAGGTTGTTGCTGGGGAATGGAGAGGGCGGTGGCATGCAGGTTCACCGTGGAGAAAAGCTCAGGCACAGAGAAAGCGGTCAATGGATGCAGAGGAGTATCTGTCAGGTCGGCAAATGTCGATGATCACAACCACCTACTGGTGGAGGTCGCTTCAGGTTAGGGGAAGTATTGAGATCAGAGTGCAATGGTGTTTGGAGGGTACCAGCAGTGATGGAAATGGGGGGGTACGCAGGGGGACGACGTTCCCCTAGTTTCCCCTAATGAGTACTGCAGAAAGATTTGAGTCGTTTATCATTTTATTCAACTCAGACGAAAACGATTTGTTAACTGCCACTGTTAGCACTTGTTAACAGCCAGTAGTTAACAGGTAGTAGTTATACAATGTGTCATCAATACATCGATCCACATTCCTCAGTAAATGTAATTGTGTTTTGACCATGTATTAATGACACCGCGTTCCTTTGAATAAAATTCAAGGGAGAATTTATTAAACTCACTGTCAGGGGCTCAGGTAAAGTCACGTTATTTTATTATTCCACGTTATTTTATTTGCCGCTCTGCCGCTGTGCCTCTCTGCTGCTGTGCCTCAGTTGTTTCAGTTAAATTAGAATGGATGGGGAGAAAATTAAATAAGTAGTACCAATAGTTTTTTCCAGACTAAATCGTGAGTGGTGAATATTTTATTGTGGGTGGTTTTATTTAGCAAAACAATAGTGCAAGCGGAAATATTTTATTATATATCACTATCAAATTTTATTATATATCACTATCAAATCACTATCAAATATCTATAAATTTCAGATTTGTGTACCCCTGTGAAATTGAGTTCAGCATTCAACACAATAGTCCCCAGCAGACTGGTTGAGAAGCTGCTGGAACTGCGGCTCAGCACCCCTCTGTGAGCCTGAGTCCTGGACTTTCTCACCGCCAGGCCCCAAGTGGTCAGGATGGGGGAACACACATCTAGCTCCCTCACCCTGAACATAGGATCCCCCCAGGGTTGCGTCCTTAGCCCCCTACTGTACTCCCTGTACACACATGACTGTGGGGCCAGGTTCAGCTCAAACTCCATCATCAAGTTTGCTGATGACACTGTGGTGGTGGGCCGGATCTCCAACAACGATGAGAAGGCCTACCGGGAGGAGGTGGCTGATCTGGCACTCTGGTGTCAGGACAATAGCCTCCTCTTGAATGTCACTAAAACGAAGGAGCTGATTGTGGACTTTAGAAGCGCTAAACATCCAAGGACGTACACGCCACTGGAGATAAATGGGTCTACTGTGGATAGGGTGAGCAGTTTTAAATACTTGGGAGTCCGCATCACAGAGGATCTGACGTGGGCAATGCACATTGCCGCACTGGTAGGAAAGGCAAAGCAGCGCCTTCACCACCTTAGACAGCTGAGGAAATTCAGAGTGTCTCTGAGGATCCTTCATTGCTTCTACTCTGGGGCTGTAGAGAGCATCCTGTCCGGCAACATTACAGTCTGGTTTTGGAACAGCTCTGCCCAGGACAGGATGGCCCTGCAGAGAGTAGTGCGTTCGGCAGAACGCACCATGGGAACTACACTCGTCCCCCTGCAGGACCTATACATCAGGAGGTGCAGATCCAGAGCAAGCAATATTATGAGGGACCCCTGCCACCCCAGCAACGGACTGCTCCAGATGCTACGGTCAGGCAAACGCCTCCGCTGTCACGCTGTGAAAACGGAGAGGAAGAGACGGAGTTTCTTCCCACAGGCCATCAGGACTGTCAACTTTTATAACTCCAGAGACTACATTTTTGTCTACACTATAGTAACTTATTAACTTTATTTATATGCTGTAACTGTAAGGCTTTTTTGTGCACAATCCGCAGGCATTGTCACTTTCATTTCACTGCACATCGTGTATGTGTATGTGACAAATAAATTTGACTTGACTTGACTACTGAAATACTTTGAAAGACAGCGTCTTCAGATTGATGAAGAAATAAATGATAATGAAAACACTCAGCCAGAAAAGAAGGCAAAATTACTTGAAAATGATCATGTAACTGATGCAGCTGTTTCGCCTGATGCTGCATATGAAGACATTTCAAAAGATATTGAAAAATGTGATCTTCCAGACTGTTGGACACAAGAAATATGCTTAAACAAAAAGAAAGAATATCCCTGGCTAATTGTTAAAAACAGAAAACTAGGATGTAGTGTATGCACCAAGTGTCCTCTTGGACTTTTGGACTTGAACGAACACAAGGAACTAATTTGTCTCGTGAGTGGTGCAGTGTTAATGTAGTAGGAGGGAGTGATAACAAAGCAAAACAGTTAATGAGTTTAAGAAAAAAGATTTTTAAGCACAAAAATAGTGAAGCTCATATCAGATGCCAAAAAATCAATGAAACAGCGGAAAAAAAGCAATCGAAAATGTAGTGTATATGTCACTGAAAAAGGACGAAGCAAATCAGGTCGAGTTTTTAGAACTGTATATAATATTGAACACAAAGGTAGGCCCTACACAGATATGTCTTCTGATATTGAACTGCAAGAAAGAAACGTCATCGACTTAGTCTACACTCTCGTAAGTCATGTGCAGATGTTTCTCACCACACAGGGAACCAGATGCGAAAGACAGTGGTGGAAAATATAATTTCAAAACAATCTAAAATGTCTATTATGATTGACGAATCTACTACTATTAATGGGAAAACTGTTCTAGTAGTCTGCTTGAGAGCAGCAGTTGGTGAATCTTCCCAACCTATATCATTCTATTTTGACTTAGAACATATGAAACTTGGTGCAAATGCAAAATCTATATATGATGGGCTTCTAAGTTGCTTACAAAGAGGTGGTTTTTCAATACAGTACCTAAAAGAAAATGTGATATCACTTGTAACTGATGGTGCATCAGTAATGTTAGGATGAAATGCAGGGGTTGCAAAACTATTTCTTGATGATTTCCCTAATGCAACTGTTTGGCACTGTGCCAGTCACAGGCTTGAACTCAGTGTAGGTGATGCTATAAATGAAGTTGCAGGTTTGAATCATTTTCAGATATTTTGTGATAAATTGTATTCCTTATATCATAGGTCTCTTAACAATCAGGATGAGTTAACTGCATGTGCTGAGGCTCTTCACTGTCAACTGTTGAAAATTGGTCATGTTTTCAGTGTGAGATGGGTTGCTTCGTCTTACCGAACTGTAAAGGCAATGTGGCAGTCTTATAAAGCTATTTGGGAGCATTTTGGAAAAGCAGGCTGTGATGCTTCAAGATCTAGTGCATAGAGAGCAAAGTACGAGGGGCTGAAAAAAGTATTAGAGTCATCAGCTTTCGTAAATAATTTGGGCTTGTTGATGGACAGCTAGCTAGAGTTGTCTGAACTGTCACTTGAACTGCAGAACCGAAATTGTACACTTAGTAAAGCACAAGAGGAAATTAAACGAAATATCAAGGTTCTTGAATGTCAAATAGAGAAGCCAGGAAAATTTTATACTCAAGTGGAGAAAGCAACAAGCCAGATGATATTTAATGGAATAAATTTGAGAGCTGGTAAAGTACCCACTATACATAGACAACAGTTTTTGAGGAGTTTGGTCAATAATATGAAATCCAGGCTGCTTGAATCTACAACAGCTTCCAATGATAAATGTAAAAAGTTAATTAACAAGTCGAAATATTTAGATATTAACAATATTCCAGAAGATTCACTTTTTATCTTTGGGGATAATGATGCAGAAGAAATGGCAGAACAATTTGACTTACATGGTCGGCTTTGTGTCAGAGCCTTCAGAGAATTCAAGGAATCTAAAGGGAAGATAGTTTCTGCAGATTTTCAGCAGCTGATAACGGCTGTAAATACAATTCCGGTATCAACAGCAGAATGTGAAAGAAGCTTCGTTGGCATGATTTTCTGCATGTCACCACAACGTGCAAGACTTCAAACTGATCATCTCTCAACTCTTCTATTTATTGAGTTGGTGGGACCTACTCTGACAAAATTCAACCCCGAAGAATATGTGAGGACATGGCTACTTAGTGGCAGAAGGCGTGCTAAAGAAACGGCATGCAGAAAGAAAGAGGAGGTGACAGAAAAAAATTGAGATTATATACCATTATGAAACATTTTATAGACAATAGACAATAGGTGCAGGAGGAGGCCATTCGGCCCTTCGAGCCAGCACCGCCATTCAATGTGATCATGGCTAACCATTCTCAATCAGTACCCCGTTCCTGCCTTCTCCCCATACCCCCTGACTCCACTATCCTTAAGAGCTCTATCCAGCTCTCTCTTGAATGCATTCAGAGAATTGGCCTCTACTGCCTTCTGAGGATGAGAATTCCACAGATTCACAACTCTCTGACTGAAAAAGTTTTTCCTCATCTCAGTTCTAAATGGCCTACCCCTTATTCTTAAACTGTGGCCCCTTGTTCTGGACTCCCCCAACATTGGGAACATGTTTCTGCCTCTAACGTGTCCAACCCCTTAATAATCTTATACGTTTCGATAAGATCTCCTCTCATCCTTCTAAATTCCAGTGTATACAAGCCTAGTCGCTCCAGTCTTTCAACATATGAAAGTCCTGCCATTCCGGGAATTAACCTAGTAAACCTACGCTGCACGCCCTCAATAGCAAGAATATCCTTCCTCAAATTTGGAGACCAAAACTGCACACAGTACTCCAGGTGCAGTCTCACTAGGGCCCTGTACAACTGCAGAAGGACCTCTTTGCTTCTAAACTCAACTCCTCTTGTTATGAAACAGAGAGAGAGAGAGAGAGAGATGCCATAAAGCAGCTATGACATATAATACACAATAAACTATATTATAAATACACAATAAACAAGTTATGCATTCTTGTACTCTTACATGGGTATGACCGCACATTAAACAATCCCCCCCTTCCTTCCCAACCTCAGCCTCACGGACCTTAGAGTACCCCTAGTTCCTAAAACCCATTTCCATCACTGGATACCAGGGCTGTGGTTAACCATTGTATAGCAAAGTGAACAACAGCTTCTTCCCAATAACCATCAGGCTATTGAACACTACAAACATCAACTAAACCTTGAATTATGAACTGTCTTGGTTGCACTAGGGACTTTAGGCTTTTGTTCCGATTTGCACCGCATTGGTTTTTTTTCATTTCTTGAACTATTTTTGGTTGTTCATGAGGCTGTCTGTTGAGTACTGTGTTTACAAACCTGTTGTGCTGCCTCAAGTAAGAATTCCATTGATCCATTATGGTACACATGACAATTAAACACATTTGTCTCTTGAGGGCTTGAAGTGAGGTGCATTTTAAGGACTTTATAGTAGCTGGAGTTAGGTTGGAACAAAGGAGGCCTACTTGGACTAGTTCCCAGAGATCTCCCTGGGTTAGGAAGGAACTGCAGGTGCTGGTTTACATTGAAGATAGTCACAAAATGCTGGAGTAACTCAGCGGGACGGGTGACGTTCGGGTCGAGACCCTGAATGTCGAGAGTCTGAAGAAGGATCTCGACCCGAAATGCCACCCTTTCCTTCTCTCCAGAGATGCTGCCTGTCCTGCTGAGTTACTCCAGCATTTTGTATATATCCCTGGGTAAGGGTGTAACCTAGGCAGGTCCCCTTACATATGACTATCACAATGTCTTTTACAGAGGCCTGCTCCTGCATTAGTGCACAACTGCAGTCCACAAGAATCTAAATGTACAATATATTCCACTGGATAATGTTTTCACAATGTCTGCTCAGAACTTAGTATTAGCTCAGAACTGGGTGTTAGCTGGGTGTAATGCACAAAACAACTCACAAGAAATGTTGTTTAACAATATTAAATACACAAATAATAATACCAGGTCCTATTCAGCCATCAGTTTTCAGATGAAATCCCGAGCTGTACTTATAAATATTGCACAATATGATATAATGATAGGTTGGTCTGTTTCTCTACAATGGACCCACAGAGATTTTCAGGAAAAAGTGTGGAAGGAATTCAGTGTCTTCAGTAGTAAATGTCTCTGGCCCACAAGAGAGGCCCAATGGAAATATAAAGAGTAAGCCACAGCCCGTTACTGTCATTCCACTTCTCACTACGGAAACTATACAAAAAACATTCAATCATATTTCATATTCACCCAAGCTCATGTTTTCGATTCTCAGTTTGTTCTCATGTTCGTATGTCTCTACCTCTGAAGTAAATACTGTAATACTTGTTACTTTAACTATAGGCTGGAGCTGTGTCTGCAATGGAGTGCCTGGGATTTGAAGGTTTCCTGATAGGAAGGTTGTTGACCTGTACAATATTATGTGAAGTATCCATGGTTCATATCTGCCTGCTAATGTATACTTACTGTTCCTAATGCAACATTAATAGAAACATAGACAATAGGTGCAGGAGTAGGCCATTCAGCCCTTCGAGCCAGGACCGCCATTCAGTATGATCATGGCTGATCATCTAAAATCAGTACCCCGTTCTGGCTTTTTCCCCATATCCATTGACTCCCTTAGCCCTAAGAGCTATATCTAACTCTCTCTTGAAAATATCTAGTGAATTGGCCGCCACTTCTGTGGCAGAGAATTCCACAGATTCACAACTCTCTGGGTGAAAAAGTTTTTCCTCATCTCAGTCCTAAATGGCCTACCCCTTATTCTTAAACTGTGACCACTGGTTCTGGACTCCCCGAACATCAGGAACACTTTTCCTGCATCTACTCTGTCCAATCCTCTAAGAATTTTATATCTTTTTTATAAGATCCCCTCTCAACCTTCTAAATTCCAGCAAATACAAGCCCAGTCGACCCATTCTTTTGTCATACGTCAGTCCCACCTTCCCAGGAATTAACCTGGTGAACCTACGCTGCACTGCCTCAATAGCAATAATGTCCTTCCTCAAATTAGGAGACCAAAATTGCACACAATACTCCAGGTGCAGTCTCACCAGGGCCCTGTACAACTGCAGTAAGACCTCCTAAACTTAAATACTCTCGCAATGAAGGCCAACATGCCATTGGCTTTCTTCACTGCCAGCTGTACCTGCATGCTTACTTTCAGTGACTGACGTACAAGCACACCCAGGTCTCGTTGCACCTCCCCTTCTCCTAATCTGACACCATTCAGATAACAATCTGCCTTCTTGCTATTGCCACCAAAGTGGATAACCTCACAGTTATCACATTATACTGCATCTGCCATGCTCTGCCCACTCACCCAACCAATCCAAGTCACCCTTAAGCCTCATAGCATCCTCATCGCAGCTCACACTGCCACCCAACTTTGTGTCATCCGCAAACTTATAGATGTTACATTTAATTCCCTCGTCTAAATCGTTAATATATATTGTAAACAACTGAGGTCCCAGCACCGAGCCTTGCGGCACCCCACTAGACACTGCCTGCCATTCTGAAAAGGACCCATCAATTCCTAGACAATTCCTAGATTCCAAGTTAATTCATAGATAAGCCCACCTAGTCTCCTGCCCAAAGATAAGCCTGTCCTGTTGAGTGTTTCTGGTATTTACTGATTTTAAGTTAGATTTACAGCATTTGCAGTTCTTTTTTCAATTTTACAAATGGTTCTATGATTAAAAATTGACTCTATAAGAAAACAAATCCTGTAATATACATGCAATGAAGAGTGAACAGTGAACCCTTTGATAAATACAGTACATTTCCACCGGGAAATAATGTAGCTAACTAGCACCTTGACCTGGCCGATATTTTGACAGGCTGTGCTCCAGATTTTGTCTTTTATTGGATTATTAAATTGCAAAGTAAAAAGAAATTTAAGGGGATTACAAACTCCAACCATATCACTTTCCACATTAATTTGAACAAATTAAAAATTGTACACGCTCCCTAAGTGTTGTAACTCTCTGACTGAAGTGATTTTTTCCCCCATATTTACTTGAGGTGCCAGGAACAAATCAAGTTTCTTTAGCAATGAAAGGATTGAACATAGACACAAAATGCTGGAGTAACATAGTGGGTCAGGCCACATCTCGGAAGAAAATGGAGAGGTGAAAATGGAGAGGTGAACCCGTCTTCAGACCCAACCCGACACATAACATCACATAAGATGGCCGCGCCGTTGTGTTTGGCTGCCTGTCGTCGCTCACCTGGAGATCGTAGTGTTCTTCGAGCCACTTTGGTTTACGACCGCCGAACCCTCCTGTTGATCCGACCCTCCGTCGTCGACTTCTTCAGTCCAGGTCCCGGACAAAGTTTCTTCCAGCGATCGCTCCTCGATCAACTCCCGGTAGATGTGCGGGCCCAGCCTTACATCCACCGCCGCACGCACCGCGCTAGGAGGCGGGGTAAACGCGCGGGAAAATTCGAAAATTTTAAAAACCTCGCCCGCGCTCATCCAACAGCGGCCTACCTCGCCCAGCGCTGCGAAGTCGGACCTGGTCGACCTTACAGCTCCATCCACCGGCGCTCCCTCGAGCTCTTCGACCGATCATCCCGGTCCCTGGACTGCCGGCCCGTGGGCTCCCAGCAAGGCCATCAGTGAAGCGCAGCGGCGTGGTCTCCCTGAACCTCCGCCCGCTGGCGTGGGAGCCGCTACCGGACCGAAGCTCACCTGCTGTCCCTGCTGTCCCTGCTAAAGTGGCCCTGATCAACGCAAGATCCCTACAGAACAAGACCTTCATCCTCAACGACTTCTTCATCACCCGTGGATTGGACTTCTTACTGCTCACAGAATCCTGGCTTAACCCTGGTGAGCTTGCTCCACTCGTGGAACTCTGTCCTGATAACTGTAACTTCTTCACCTCGCCTAGGCTCTCCGGACGCGGTGGGGGCTTAGCCACTGTGTTTAAGAAACATTTCAACTGCCGCCTCCTGAACGCTGATCATTTCTCCAGTTTCGAGGTGCAACTAATTAAAGTAGGCCTAGCCTATCCCCTCTTAATTGTTCTTGTGTATCGCCCACCAAAAATGCATAAGGACTTCATCACCCAATTTGCTGATCTGATTTCTAGCATTTTGCCCAAATTTGACCGGATCATGATTCTTGGTGACTTTAATATTCATGTTTGCTGTCCCACTAAGCCTCTTGTGAGTGAATTTATGCACCTGGTTGAGTCCTTCAATTTGACTCTTCACACCACGGGACCCACTCACAAGTTAGGCCATACTCTCGACCTAGTCTTATCGTCCGGATTCCCAATCAACAACATTGAAACTACTGAAGCCTGTCTATCGGACCACAGCGTTATCATTTTTGACGCATCTCTGCCTTTATCACCCGCAAAATCTCATCTCCCTGTTCGCTACTCCCGCGACATAAATTCATTGACTGCCAGTAAATTCTCCGAGGCTCTCACAGCTGCCCCCAACATCTGCACTATTGAGGCCTCTCCCCCCCATCTTAGCACTGAGGATCTCGCCTCTTTATTTAATATCACTTGCTCTTCCATCCTGCATTCTATCGCTCCTCTTAAAATGAAAAAGCCTAAGCCCAAAGGTCGGCCGTGGCTCAATGACTCCACCAAAGCCCTAAGAAGGGAGTGCAGAAAATCAGAAAGGAGGTGGAAATGTGACAAGCTTCAAATTTCCTTCGAAATTCTGAGAAACAATCTTCTCAAATACCAGGAAGCAGTAAAGTCTGCTAGAGCACAATACTTCTCCGACCTTATTTCCAAAAACTCTCATAACTCCAAGGTCCTATTTAGAACAATTACCTCTGTCATATGTCCCGCCCCCAGTACCAGCTTAGTTGGGTCCCCTGCTAAGTGCGAAGAATTCGCTAAATTTTTCACCAACAAAGTTGAGAACATTAGAATGAACATTTCCCCTCCCACCCGTGACCTAGCTGTCTCACTAGTCTGTTCATCTAAATTGGACTGCTTCCAACCCGTCACTCTATCCTCCCTTGCAAAGCTTGTCTCCGCTATGAAACCTGCAACGTGCCCCCTTGATCCTGCCCCCACTGCCCTTCTGAAGGATGTCATTGCAATAGCCGGTCCCAGCATCCTCTATATTATCAACAGTTCTCTGACCACTGGCACTGTTCCAACCAGTTTCAAGCACGCGGTGGTCCAGCCACTACTGAAAAAAACTAACCTAGACCCCACCTTGCCTAGCAACTACAGACCCATTTCCAAACTGCCATTCCTGTCAAAAGTCCTTGAAAAGGCAATTCTAAACCAATTAGTGCCCTACCTGCACCAAAACACCATCCTGGAAAGTTTCCAGTCAGGTTTCAGAGCCCACCACAGCACAGAGTCTGCCTTGTTGAAGGTACACAACGGCCTGCTTCTCGCCATCAACACCGGCGACTGTGCAATCCTGCTCCTTCTCGATCTCAGCGCAGCGTTCGATACAGTGGACCACACCATCCTTATTGACTGTCTCCGGTACGCGGTTGGCATTGATGGCACTGCCCTGAGCTGGTTCGCTTCGTACCTCAAAGATAGGAGTTTCGCCATCAACATAGGCAGTTATTCCTCTGCTCCAGCTAGCCTCTCCTGCGGAGTTCCACAAGGCTCCATCCTAGGCCCCATTCTCTTCTCTCTATACATGCTCCCCCTTGGCCAAATCATTCAAAGGCACGGCATTTCTTTCCACTGCTATGCCGATGACACTCAGCTTTACCTCCCCCTGAAACCCAACAACCAGTCAAATTTAAACAGCCTCTTACACTGCCTTGAGGACATAAAATGTTGGATGGCACAGAACTTCCTCCAATTAAATGAGAGCAAGTCTGAGGTCATCCTATTCGGCCCCCCCGACTCCATCAAATTGATAACAGGCAGTCTTGGAAGTCTATCCTGCCTAGTCAAACCACATGTCAAAAACCTCGGCATGATATTTGAATCTACATTAAAATTTGATAAGCAAGTCAACGCTGTGGTAAAAGCCAGCTTCTTCCAACTTCGAACCATAGCTAAAATCAAACCTTTCCTCCAATTCGACGACACAGAAAAAATCATTCACGCTTTCATTTCCTCCCGCCTAGACTACTGCAACTCCCTATACACTGGGATCAGCCAATCTTCCCTGTCCCGCTTGTAACTGGCCCAAAACGCCGCAGCGAGACTCCTGACGGGTACCCGTAAAAGGGACCACATCACCCCGATTCTGGCCTCTCTCCACTGGCTCCCTGTACGGTACAGAATCAACTTCAAGCTCCTCCTATTCACGTATAAAGCCCTAAATGGACACTCCCCCCCCCACATCAAAAATCTTCTAACCCCCCTCTCTAACTCCAGGTCCCTTAGGTCGGCCGACTTGGGGCTACTCACTATCCCGTGGTCTAGGCTTAAGCTCAGGGGTGACCGCGCTTTTGCGGTTGCAGCTCCTAGACTGTGGAACAGCATCCCTCTCCCCATCAGAACTGCCCCCTCCATCGACTCAAAGGAGTCCAGGCTCAAAACCTATTTCTACTCCCTAGCGTTTGAGGCTCATTGAGGAGGCGCTGTGAACTGTTTGCGTGCTACTGTATGTTTCATTTTTTTTCCATTGGAACCTAATCAGATGTACAGCACTTTGGTCAACGTGGGTTGTTTTTAAATGTGCTATACAAATAAAATTGACTTGACTTGACTTGACATATCCATTTTCTTCAGAGATGCTGCCTGACCCACTGAGTTACTCCAGCATTTTGTGTCTTTGTTTGGTATAAACCAACATCTGCAGTTCCTTTTTATTACAAAGTGTTGAACGTGCCCATGAACAACCTGAATAAGATGCAGCAGTTGTACCATTATTTTGTAACAAAGGAATTTAAATGCAAAATTATTTTCTTCATTTGAACAGCTTAACATAGAACTGCTTGACAGGTTTACAAATATCATCTTCAGACATATGGTGCGAGATCTTTGATGCAGAGGATAATGCACTTGCACCTTCTCTACATCACCCATTGTCCCAATAATGGTTGCATTTGTCAATTAATGAACTTTAGCACTAATCCCTATCCCAGGGCAACTATTCAGACTGTTATGGAAGCATTTAATAATTTACAAAATCCCAGATAAATACTTAAAAAGTCAGGGTTGCAAATTTTTGTCCTATTCAAAAGAAAGATGCTTGTGGTCATAAAATAGTGTGGTGTTTCCTTGCTATTTAATCGCTGTCAGGGAGCAGGTGTCTCCTCCCCCCTCCTCACACACCACCCTAACCACACACATTCCATGTGAGCTCTTTGAAAGAATCATCAACCAATCTTTTCTTTTTTATGGGTTTGAGCTACAATTTCAGAAGTGTTCGGGGGTTTCTACACTGCATTAAAATTGTTGATGACTACAGGGAGTGGTGTAGAAAAGAGCAATCTGCTGATGATGTGGTACTTGTGTGCAATGAATGGACGCAAAGGTAACTTCCACAGAATGAAAGCCATGCTGCATTCAAGGGCAGTGAATGAATACGCCATCAAAGCCTAACACCTCTCCAACTGCACCACTAGCCTCATGCACTGGCCAGTGTAGTGCAGCCACATTATTCAGCAGGTAGATCTCTTCTGCAAAAATCTTTATCAAAGAGCACAGGACATGGGGTTTACCTGTCCCACCGAACCCTCACAGCTCACTACAACTTTACATTGGCATTTCATAACTTCCACATGCCAATATGGCAGGCACACTGAAATAAAGCAAACCACTCACCTCTCTCACTTTCCCATGTGGTTCCTTCTCTTCTTAAATGTTCCTTGAAGATCTCAAATCATTTGGTCTCACTCCAGTTCCACGAGTTCTTAGTTGACTGATGAGGTCAGTGTGGGATCTGTCGACTCCACCCTGGGGTGTTTGGAAGGATCAGGTGGATGGGTAATTGAGAAGTGATGCATTTCTTCCGTCATTTACACTGGACTTCTACGTGCTCGCAATCTGTAAGCTCCAGGGCCCTCATTGCCATTCTGAATGGTCTTTTTCCACTTTGGGCAAAACACGGACCCAAAATTCCCAGGGGGCGATGGAGATAATGCATTTTATTCAAGGGGTTTTGAGCACATCCTTGAATCTTTTCCTATATCTGCCTGGTGATCTTTTCCTGTGGCAAGGCTTGGAATCTCGTGCGCGGTTCACTTCAATTCCATTCAGCCCTTAATAAAGGTACAGTGAAAAGCTTTTTGTTGAGTGCTAACCAGTCAGCAGAAAGACAATACATGATTACAATCGATCTATTTACAGTGTATAGATACATGATAACAGAATAATGTTTCGTGCAAGGTAAAGCCAGCAAGTCCGATCAGGGCTAGTCTGAGGGTCATCAAAGAGGTAGATAGTAGTTCAGCACTGCTGTCTGGCTGGGGTAGGATGATTCAGTTGCCTGATAACAGCTGAGAAGAAACTGTCCCCGAATCTGATGCCGTGCGTTTTCACACTTCCTATACCTTTTGCCTGATGGGAGAGGGGAGAAGAGGGAGTGGCGAGGGTGCGACCTGTCCTGGTTCAGCGGACAGTGTTAGTATCAGGTATGCAAGTGTCACCATCAACACACCAGTAGTGGACATGTATGGATACCATGACTCACCTCCTGGGGGGACTGAATGCGGGCTACTTTTAGTGGCCATCACATAGATAGTGTCCAGCAATTACTAGAGATCATTGAAGAATGACTAGAGACAGTACTAGAGAGATGTTAGTACTTAGCCTTTCTACTCCCATCTCACCTCTCCCTTACCAGATGCCTCGCCCATTGCTCATTAAAAACTGCTAATGCATTAGGCACTAAACTAACTTACTTACTCATCCCTCTTATGATCACAACCCTATTCTTGTACTTTACTTCCTTCATACAGCCAAGAAATCCAGAATGCTCAGGGTTTGGATGACCACAATAAAGAAAGCATCTCACCATCCAACCTACCATTTAGAAGGATGAGAGGGGATCTTATCGAAACATATAAGATTATTAAGGGGTTGGACATGTTAGAGGCAGGAAACATGTTCCCAATGTTGGGGGAGTCCAGAACCAGGGGCCACATTTTAAGAATACAGGGTAGGCCATTTAGAACTGAGATGAGAAAACAAAATTTCAGTCAGAGAGTTGTAAATCTGTAGAATTCTCTGCCTCAGAAGGCAGTGGAGGCCAATTCTCTGAATGCTTTCAAGAGAGAACTAGATAGAGCTCTTAAGGATAGCGGAGTCAGGGGGTATGGCGAGAAGGCAGGAACGAGGTACTGATTGAGAATGATCAGCCATGATCACATTGAATGGTGGTGCTGGCTCGAAGGGCCGAATGGCCTACTCCTGCACCTATTGTCTATTGTCTATTGTTTGGTTTCTCAATACTTCACCTGGTGCTGGGTAACTTAGAGGTGGATCTGCATTTGGTGGTTCCATTTCCCATTCTTCCTTCTTTACTTTTAACAGTATGTTATTATTATTTTTTACCATCTTTCCTCTTCCCTGAGTATTTATATTTGCCTAGATATCGACCCCAGTTGGTAGTGTGATATGTGCATATAATCACAACTCTAATGTGCTCTCGAACAAATCTTAGTTTCAGTCAATGTAAACAAATTTTGGAAGTGAAGTGGAGCTGCAATATAAAATTAGCACCAGGATAAATTTCTGTAATTATTCTGATCCCCTTTAGCACTTTGTCCTTATTCTTCATGTCTTTATTCGGGGTTTTTTAAATCAAATCTGTGAGATAATGGGCCATATGGAATATAAAATGAATCAGACAAGGCTCTTGAGGAATATAAAGGAAGCAGGATAGAACCTTAACAAGAAATTAGAAAGACTGAATTGAGTATGAAATGTCCTTGGCAAGTAGGATTGAGGAGAATCCTATGACATTTTACATGCACAGAGTCTCTTGTCCAGAGTAGGGGAATTGGGGACCAGAGGACATAGATTTAAGGCGAAGGGGAAAGATTTAATAGGAAGCTGAGGAGTAACTTTTTCACAGAGAGGATGGTGGGCATATATAACAAGCTGCCAGAGGAGGTAGTTGAGGCAGGGACTATCCCAACATTTAAGAAACAGTTAGACAGGTACATAGATAGGACGTTTGGAGGGATATGATCCAAACATGGGCAGGTGGGATTAGTGTAGCTGGGACCTGTTAGCCAGTGTGGGCAAGTTGAGCCGAAGGGCCTGTTTCCATGCTATATCACTAAGACTCTCTCTATGACTCTATATTAGGTGCAAGAAGGCAGCTAAGGAAAGGATGGGTCAGCTCACGGACAAAAGAGGGAATTTATGCGTGGTGTGTCTCATCAATACCCACCACGGCAATATAAATTGAAATGTACAATTTCAAAGCGGTGCTAATCATTAACAGATTAGTATTTTTAAGACATCCAGGAATTGGTGCCCTGAAATTTCTGTCCCTATTTCACAGTTGGTCAACTTATTTTTAAATAATAATGTATTTTGTAGTTGATGAATCAGAATAAAAGTAACCAACAGCTCAAGGGTTATTACAGGAAAGATGCATTTGCCCTCAGCTTCAAAGAAACTTTGATGAACATTCTCTCGTCCTGACCATATTTGGGCCCCATATCTGAAGAAGGATGTGCTGGCATTGGAGAGGGTCCATATGAGGAGGTTTACAAGAATGATCCACTAGTGGGAGAGTCTAGGACCAGAAGGCATAGCCTCAGAATAAAAGGACACACCTGTAGAAAGGGGATGAGGAGGAATTTCTTTAGTCGGTGGATGATGAATCTGTGGAATTCATTGCCACCGACGGCTGTGGAGGCCAAGTCATTGAACATTTTTATGATGGAGGTTGATAGATTCTTGATTAGTATGGGTATTAAAGGCTTTGGGGAGAAGGCAGGAGAATGGGGTTGAGAGGGAAAGATAGATCAGCCATGATTGAATGATGGAGTAGACTCGATGGGCCGAATGGCCTAATTCTGCTCCAATGACTTATGAACTAATTCCTGGAAAATGTTTTTCATTTTCAAAGTACATCCCCAACAAATGAAATATTGCTAACACAATTGTAGGTCAGCATGAGACATCCTTTGCATTTAAAAGAATTCCCTCTGAAGTCAAGCACCCCAAACGGTTTCTATTTGCAGTCACTGTTTGAGGTTCCAGGAAAGCTTCCACTGACTCACGCCATGTGCTGGTTCTTGTAAACCATTGGATGAGACATCTGCGGTGTCAATGCAGAATGGTGAGCAGCTAAACTGGTGATGATGATGCTCCTAGGTAAGAATTGGGGGAAATGGAGCAATGGAGGTCATTTTTGAATTGACATTTACAACAATATTGAAAATACATTATTGCTTTTACCTTATTCAATTAATCTTTCATTTTGGCAGAGATAAGGACAACTGTACTGTTTGTTTGCAGGGCAGGGCAGGGAAGAGCAATGAATATAAAGTTTACAGTGAACTAGTATTGAGTGCAATGCAACACATGCTGGTTTTATTTGTGGCTTAATTTCAAAAAATAATATGGATCCTCAAAGCTTCAGAATAGAATGGTCAGGTTTATTTTACTTTTGATATGTTCGTCCACAGCAGCTTTGGGGGTGGAGAATGGACAGGACTGACAGAGAGCGAAAAACTCTTGTTGCTGACTAAAGAAACTTTGATCAGAAATAGATCTGGCTCAGAGGAAGAACAGCTCGATGAACAACAGCGATTCCATCGAGAAACTCTGCGTCTTCCTACAAGCTGTAATGGCAACCTGCAAGAATAATGGAACCGATATGTAAAAAGGAGAGACTTTTACAGCTTATCCTGTACCAGATGTTTATATCTTGACATGGAAAAAATAGAGAACCTAAAAAGGCAACAAAGTAAGTCACAATGAACCATGCAAGCTTTGTGTATTTTTACATATTGATAAAAAAGTATTTCCTTACCAACTTTAGAAATCTATTCATGTTCTCAGCTCCCACATTCCCACCTAAGATCTAAGATCTTAGATCCTAAGATCCTAAGATCTAAGATCTTAGATCCTAAGATCTATTCTGCTATGCGCACTGGTTTAACTGATAGCCAAGCTAATTAGTCAAGTCCAGTCAAGTTTATTATCGCATGCACAGGCATACTGAGGTACAGACACAATATAAATCTAGCTTGCAACAACATCACAGGCCCATAGACCTAGAAAAACACATATGACATAAATTGTACATAAATTATACATTAATTACACATTACATTTCTAAAAAAAAGAATGTACAAAAAAAGAGACATTAGTGCAAAACACAATTTTTTTTTAAACCATGGCAGTGGATATGGTAGTGTGTAGTTTTCTTTTGTTGATGTAGGATTACAGGTTGTGCGGGTTGGTTCAAGAACCTGATTGTTGTAGGAAAGTAGATGTTCCTGAAACTGGTGGTGTGGGATTTCAGGCTTCTGTACCTCTTGCAAAATGGTGGGAGGGAGAAGTTGGCATGGCACGAATAGTGGGAATTCCTGATGATAGATGCCGTCTTCTTGAAGCAGCACTTCAGGTAGATGTTTTTTGATGGATGGACGTGGCTGAGTTCACCACTCTGCAGCCCTCTTGCATTCCTCTGCGATGGAATTGCCATACCTGGCTACGATGCAACCAGTCAGGATATTTTCTACAGGGCCTCTGAAAAAGTCCGTGAGAGCAAATGGTGGTATGCTGAATCTCTTCAAACTTCTAAGAAAGTAAAGAAGCCAATTAATCCCCTGCAATTGGATGGGGAACATGCCTTGTATAAAAGACATATGCTTAGAATTAAAATTCCACTACACATGGAAGACGCAAACTTTAGGATTTCCACCCAAAACTCTGCCCCACCAACCACACTGCATCCCTCACCTGCCCAGATAATAATCCCAGCAAAATATCCAGTCTATTGGCAAGGAGGAATGGAAAAGAAGAATCACATTTTTAGTTACATTTTAGTTTAACGTTACAGCATAGATACAGGCCCTTTGGCCCACTGGGCCCATTGCCGATCAATGGTTACCCGTTCACATTAGTTCCGTGTTGTCCCACTTTCTCATCCACTCTCTCCACACTAGGAGCAATTTACAGTGGCCAATTAACATAGAAACCCCCGCACTTTTTTGGGATGTGGCAGGAAAATGGAACACCCAGACAAATCCACGCAGTCATGGGGAGAATGTACAAACTCCACACAGAAAGCACCCAAGGTCAGTATTGAACCCGGGTCTCTGGTGCTGTGAGGCAGCTGCTCTACCAGCTGCACCTCCGAACCGCCATAGAATTAGAGGGACAAATGTTGTGGGGAAGCCAATGGAGGTTACAATCCATCTGGGTCACTTGATTATAGGTTGTTCTCACTGGCTGACAAACCTGTAAATAGTGACTAAAAATTACATTTTATCTGAAAAGTTTAGGAAAAAAATTCTGGTCATGAAGAGTGGTTTGAATCTTTGCCACAAACTAATTCAAAAAGTAATGGGTTATTAGAAAATGTTCTTTTTTTGGCAGACAGTCAAGTTGAATTGACAAATTGACTGCATAGAGAATAATATCTGTGACAGATTAATGGACTTAATGACTTTTTACTCTGGAGTTTCATTCTGTAATTCTAAATGACTTACTAAGTCAGAGTTAAAAGGTCAGCTCATTTAAGTTATGGATTTGAACATTCACCTGAACAGGATTCTTCTTTGTATAAGACACACGTGCATTCATATACTCTTTGAATTTCATCATAGAATCATTAAAATGTTCAGCACAGAAATGGGCCCTATCAGACCACCCTGCCCATGCCATACATCGTGCCTATCTATGGCAAAATAGAATACAGTCTCAGATGTAGTTGGGAAATGAAATCTCTCAATTTTTTTAAAAAAATAATCAAAAGTTAATTAAAATGCATACCTGGTTTTTTTTTTTTCTCTCTCTCTCTCTCTCTCTCTCTCTCTCTCTCTCTCTCTCTCTCTCTCTCTCTCTCTCTCTCTCTCTCTCTCTCTCTCTCTCTCTCTCTCTCTCTCTCTCTCTCTCTCTCTCTCTCTCTCTCTCTCTCTCTCTCTCTCTCTCTCTCTCTCTCTCTCTCTCTCTCTCTCTCTCTCTCTCTCTCTCTCTCTCTCTCTCTCTCTCTCTCTCTCTTCCTGCAGCTCGATGTGAATGTCCTTCATTTACTTTTCTATCCCCTGCTGATTTCAATCTGTCAGGATGCCAAACAGCTCATGCATCATCCCTCGCAGAGCATCAAATGTTTGTCATTCTAAAGTCATTGTCGGGAGAGGAATCTTAGAATGGTCGAGATGAATATGTCTGCTTAAAACGCGCTTTGCACCGTTTCAATGGTGTGTTTCATTTGCAGCTTCTGTATTCCAATAAATTCACAGGTTTATTTAGAGCATTTCTGATTGAATGGCCAAGGTACTTAATCCTGCTCTATTAATAAATATCCATTAATGTCTTCGACTAAAGATAGACCCAAAAAGCTGGAGTAACTCAGCGGGACAGGCAGCATCTCTGGAGAGAAGAAATGGGTGACCCTTCTTCAGACTGGTTAGGGATAAGGGAAACGAGGGATATAGATGGTGTGAAGAGATAAAGAACAATGAGTGAAAGATATGTGAAAAAGTAACAATGATAAAGGAAACAGGCCATTGTAAGCTGTTTGTTGAGTGAAAATGAGAAGCTAGTACGACTTGGGTGGGGTGAGAGAGGGAATGCCGGGGCTACCTGAAGTTAGAGAAATCAATATTCATACCACTGGGCTGTAAGCTGCCCAAGCGACATATGAGATGCTGTTCCTCCAATATGCGTTTAGCCTCGCTCTGACAATGGAGGAGATGGAGGACAAAAGGTCTACATGTGTTAAGTGGGATCTTTGAGAGGGACCTGAAAAAAGCTGTTTACCATGAAGGTATTCAGCCTCAAAGTTAACTCAAAATGGCCCATGTGTTAGACTTGAATGTGGAGGCAGTATGACAATCAGAAACAAAAATTAATATTTTACCAAGGATTCATGTTGCTGACAAGTGGACTAATTCAATTAAGTCCTTGTTTCTGAATAAGCCTTTCTTCAAAGTATATGTTCATTTTTAACTAAGTAATTGTGGAAATCAATATTTGTTACACTGTGACTGGATAGTAAGGGTAGAAGTAATAACACTGACTGGTCTATTACGAACATGGTGTCGCAGCGGCAGAGTTACTGCCTTACAGCGCCGGAGAACCGGGTTCGATCCTGACTATGGGTGCTTACAGAGTTTGTACGTTCTCCCCGTGACCTGCCTGTGTTTCCTCTCACACTACAAAGACATTCAGGTGTGTAGGTTAATTGGCTTGGTATAAAAAATGTAAAATTGCCCCTAGTGTGTGTAGAGTAGTGGCAATGTGTGGTCATCAGTCTGAAGAAGGGTCTCGACCCGAAACGTCACCCATTCCTTCTCTCCTGAGATGCTGCCTGACCCGCTGAGTTACTCCAGCATTTTGTGAATAAACACCTTCGGCAATGTGTGGGGATCGCTAGTCGGTGTGGACTCGGTGGGCCGAAGGGTCTGTTTCCACGCTGTATCACTAAACTAAAAAGAACGAAACTAAACTAAACACAGTGGTGGCTTGAATGGCTGTGTAAATGCTAGAGTGCTTTCACAATGAGTGTATATAGGATGCTGTGGGCTTTATTAGAATCTTGTCCTCAGCTACTCTTGCTTGCTGTACATCCTTGTGGTCAGCTCACTGAAAGCCTTCACTCGTGGGAGAATTAAGACCAGAGGACACAGCCTCAAAATAAAAGGACTTACCTTTAGAAAGGAGATGAGGAATTTCTTTAGCCAGTGGATGGTGAATCTGTGGAAATCATTGCCACAGGGATCTGTGGAGGCCAAGTCTTTGGATATTTTAAAGGAAAGATTGACAGCTACTTGATTAGTAAGGTCGTCAAAGGTTACGGTAAAAAGGCAGGAGAATGGGGTTCAGAGGGAAAGATAGATCAGCCATGATTGAATGGTGGGGTAGACTGATGGGTCAAGTGGCCTAACTCTGCTCCTATGACTTATGACCTTCATCCTGCTGCACTGTTGCCGCGGTGCTGGATCTCACACTGCTCAATCTTGGCAGGCAGTGGATGAATTTCTGTAACGGTCAAACTATTGGACAGCAGAGCTATTCAAATAGTGACTCCCTGTCTCTTGTGTACTGTGGAATGCTACCCGAGTAGTGCCGACAAGGAGATCTCATTCTGAGCAGCTCCACTGTGATGTTCACTGAGCTGCTTGTGATGCAGCAGCACCCATTCATGTGTTTCAAACTGTGAAAAACATTGATACCCATTTCAAGAGGAGATAGCCCATATCCCTGAGAAAGATGAAGCAACTGCAACTGGCTCAGAAAGCATAAATCATAGGATCTACCAGTATACTTTGAATTGACTATTGGAAATGTCCCTCAATGGTCTACCCTCAAATACATGTTGAGAGTACACAACCCATTCAATGTACAAATACATAAACAGGAAAAAAAGATCTGTAGTGGTCATCAGAATGCATTGTATGAATGGCTACATTTAGGAGAAGGCTGCAGGCTGCAATATCTTTGGCCAGTATGTCTGCAGCTATGAACTACTGTAGATGAAAAAAGGACACAAAGTGCTGGAGTAAGTCAGCAGGTTAGGCAGTCTCTCTGGAGAACATGGATAGGTAACGTTTCGGGTTGAGACCCTTCTTTAGGCCGCGGGATTTTTCTCTGCTGGGCGGGGGCTTCAATGTCGGGAGCCACGACCGCCCCGACGTGCAGCAACAGCGGCAGCAGCAGCGTGTTCGCCCGCCCCGGATCGGACTTATCATCGGCGGAGCCGGCCGTCTTCGGAGGCTGCGGGGCGGCTGCGACTCGCCTTAGGCTCGGGCCTCTGCGGACCGTCCGGCGCGGCCTGCAACCACAACAGCCTGACTGCGGGAGAAGACGGCAGGAGAAGGGAAAGACATTGTGGCCTTCCATCACAGTGAGGAGAGGACTGGAGGAGACTCACTGCGATGGATGTTTCTTTGATGGATGTTTCTTTTGTTGTGTGTTTTTGGGGTTGTGTAATTTTAATGCCTATTTAGTGCTTTTGTTGTTGGACTGTGGGTGACTGAATTTCGTCCAATTTGGATGACAAATAAAGCTATCTTGAATCTTGAATCTTGAATCTTTAGACTGATTTTAGTGGGGGAGAAGAAAGCCGAGAGGGAGAAAGGCGGGACAAAGTGTCGCAGGTAATAGGTCGACATAGGCGAGGGTTTATTTTGACAGGCAGATGATTGGAACAAAGGCCAGAGATAAGAACAGAAGGTGTGAGACGGGTTTGAAAAGTTGCAGATTGTGAAGTTCACACTCACAATCTACAACTCTTCAAACTTATCTCACACCCCCTGTTTTTATCACCGGCCTTTGTTCCAACCATCTGCCTGTCATAAAGAAAACCCTCGCCTATGTCGACCTGCAACACTTTGTCCCGCCTTTCCCCTTTCCCGGCTTTCTTCTCCGCCCACTAAAATCAGTCTAAAGAATTGTGTCTAGGCGGTTGACTAGGAATGTTGGTTTGGTGCAATTTAATCTTTAAATAAAATTGTTTCTTGGCCCTCAGCATGAACTAAAGCTGTTTTATCTCCGAGTGAAATTATTTTTCAGACCAGTGTGCTTGAAAATCTTACTGATGATGAACTTTAAGCATTGTTCTACTTTCTCCGCTTGATAGCAGAGAAGCAGCACTAGTGAATGCAAAAGTCTCACCCAAAGCTCAACAGACATTGCTAATGACTGGTGCTAAGACTCCCAGAAATGTGCGCATTACTTCACATCATGCCGATAAGAGTTTTCAACCCCACAATCATGTTTTGTTTGGTGTTGTGCAAACAATCCAAAGTGTCATGATTAAAATTTCACAAGCAACAAAATTTACCAGATTGTTCAATTTACAAAGTGTACCTCATTGGCTCATAATACTGCATTGACACAAGTGGTAACACCTATAAAAGGATAGGGAAATGATGTGGAAACCGAGATGTCAGCAATGAAGAAGGTCTGAAAAAGGGTCCCAGCCTGAAATGTCACCTATCCATGTTCTCCCGAGATGCTGCCTGACCCGCTGTGTTACTCAAGCACTTTGTTTCCTTTTGTATAAACCAGCATCTGCAGTTCCTTATTTATACGGTTATGTTTTCAAGAGGGAGTTAGATTTAGCTCTTAGGGCTAAAGGGTTTGGTGAAAAAGCAGGAACGGGGTAGATTTTGGATGATCTGTCATGATCATATTGAATGTCGGTGCTGGCTCGAAGGGCCGAATGGTCTACCCCTGCACCCATTTTCTATGTTTCAATGTCTTTTTAGTAATCAAAAACAAAAAAAATCTGCAGATGCTGTAAATCTGAAACAAAAACAGAAAGTGCTGGAAATGTTCAACAGGTGAGGCGGGCAATATCTTGTGGAGTGCGAGGGAGTTTATATTTTAGGTTGAATATCAATATTGTGCTCTTTAATGTGAACATTTAACTGTATTTTAATCAAAACTGAATACAAAGTTAAAATTAGAGATATAAGAAATTATAAAGATTGGTCAAGAACATGCTTTAAGGGCTTACAGGGAGAATGAGTGACACAAATGTTTACCCAGGATTCTAGAGTGTGTGAGGACAATCATCAACAGGCCTGACAATGCTGAGATAAGTTTAATTTGGTTTAGTTAGTTTAGTTTATTGTCACATGTACAGAGGTACAGTGAAAAGCTGTTGTTGCCTGCTAACCAGTCAGTGGAAAAACTGTAAAAAATTACAATCAAACCATCCACAGTGTACAGATAAATGATAAAGGGATTCACGTTTTGTGCAAAACAAAGTCCAGTAAAGTCTGATTCAAGATAGTCCGAAGACAAAAGCTGTGATAGTTGTATAAGAGGCAATGTTTAGGTTGCAGAAATGGGGGAAAATATCAGGATCAAGATTTTCCATAGTTGGCCATCTCACAATGATAAGCTGCTTGAGTAGTATGGACTGCAATCATTTCCCTCACTTTCTGTCTCCTGATGTGGTGCTACAAAAGGATAATAGGTCATCTGGAATCTTAACAAACCCAAATAATAATACAGAGATTATGAATAATATATACATCTTTGAATGGTGGACAAAGATATTGGCTTGGATTTATTATATATACAAAGCTAATTAAATATCATTGAATTATATGTGGGAATCATTTCTTGCGTTGTCACTCAGTTACAGCCCCACAAATTCTCATTCCATAGCAATATTCACATCCACGAATCCCTTCCACTCTGTCCTCCCATTGTTTGCTTTCATTCCTCTAATTTAGCACAGTGGCACAGAGTTGCTGCCTTAACAAAACAAATACATGTATGAACTCATAGTACGCGATGGTACCTACATTATAAATTCGATTATACATTTTAAATTCGATTATACCTGTATTGTTCTGTATTATCTCCCCACCCACAACCCCCCTCCCCCCCCCCCCCACCCCCCAGTTAGAAAAAAAGAGGAAAAAGGAGAAGAAGAAAGATAAAGAAATTAAAAAAATTAAAAAAGGAAAGAAAGAAAGAAAGAAGAAAGAAGGAAACCTGGAGACAAGAAGGAAACACTTCCGGCTAATTTCTTATTAAATTCTTTTTAGGGGTATCAAAACAATCCTAAAATTAAATATTTCCAATTCTTAATCCTAGTTTTAAAGTGAATGGGTTCCAAAGTTTCAAAAATAAATCATATTTATTTCTCAGATTATAAGTAGCTTTTTCTAATGGGATACAACTACGCATTTCTGCATACCATCTTGCAATTCTTATTTCATTGTGATCTTTCCAAGTGACCGCCACACATTTTTTTGCTATTGCTATTGCTATTTTGAGAAATCTTTCCTGATATTTATCTAAAATTAATCTTGGTAATATTCCTTTAGTATCTCCCAATAAAAACAACCTTGAATCCAATGGTATGGTCTTATTCATCAATTGTTCCAAAAAGTTTTTTAGGTCTTTCCAAAAAGGAGTTACCTTAGGAGTTGCCCATGTGGAGTGTAAAAAAGTACCCACATCCTGGTTGCATCTAAAACAAATTTCAGGTAAATTTGGATTTAAATTGTTTAATTTTTTCGGAGTTAAATATAGTTGATGTAAAAAATTGTATTGTACTAAACTATATCTCACATTAATAGTATTTGTCATGCTTTCTAAACACAATCTTTCCCAACTTGGTTCATCAATGCTAATATTCAGATCTGTTTCCCATCTTTGTCTTGATTTTTGAATTCCTGTCTTTGGACTAGATTTTTGTAACAATTTATACATTGAAGATATAATTTTTTTAGTTCCCTTGCCCTGAATCAGGGATTCAATTCCTTTAATTTGAAATAAAAACATTGAATTACCTAACTTTTCCCTTAAAAAATATTGTAATTGATAATAGAAAAAAATACTATTCCCTGGAATTTGATATTTGTTTCTCAATTGAGAAAATGTCAAAAAATTATTTCCTTCGTAGCAATCTCCCATATGTTTAATACCCTTCTGTTCCCAGACTTGTAATATTTGATTATTCCAAGCAAACGGCAGTAATCTATTTTTTACTAATGGAGTTTTAGCTGTTAGAAAAAATCTTTTATCATTAGCTTTAACTATTTTCAACAATATATTAATTAAATGTTTTAGCAAAGGTGACTCTTGATCCTTAACTAATAGCTTCGCTTCCCATTTATAGATAAATTCTTCTGGGCATAGTTCTTTTATTTTATCCATTTCAATTTTAACCCATGCTGTTTTTCCACCCTCTTGATAAAAGGATGAAATAAAACTCATTTGTGCTGCCAGATAGTAGTTTTTAAAATTTGGTAATTGCAGTCCACCTAATTCAAATTTCCATGTTAATTTTTCCATAGACACTCTTGGCATTTTACCTTTCCAAAGAAAATTTCTCACAATTTTATTCAATTCTTGAAAAAAATTGTTTGGTAAAGGTATAGGCAGTGTTGTAGTGAGTCCAGACGAGTGGTATTATCCAAATACTTTATTGGTATAAAACCCGTAACAAATGCAACAGACTTCTTTCTGGACGAACACTAACTTCACTCACTAATCTAATCTCTAATCTAACGTTTGGCGCCAAGCATTTAAATACCCCGCGCTTCCTCACCCCGTGACCGTAACCCAATCCGAGGGTTCTATTACCTGGCCAATCCCTATGTCCCTACATGACCCCCCCCAGAACCCTCGAAACCATACCTCACGGGCGGCCGAACCTCCCGCCCAGAACGTGTACGGATGGGGGAAACCGATACCCCCAGCGTGACAGGAGGAGGGGTGGACGCCGCCGCTGGAGGCGATGGGGGGTCCACTGGAGCGGAGGGTGCAGGTGACAGGGGGCACTTGATGAACAACGGCAGCCCGGGACCAACCATAGGCGGCGGAGGCCCAAGAGGTGGTAAACTGGGCGCCGCTGACGGGACCAGTCGAGCAGCCACAGGCCGGCCCCGGCGTGGCGGCTGAGCCACCGACACGGGGAGGTCCTGGTCTAAATGGGCCGGCTTGAGACGGGACACTGAAACCAGCTCCTGACGATTTCCTACCAACAAGGTGAAGGTTACGGTCCCTCTTTTGAGCACCTGGAACGGGCCTTGGTAAACCGGCTGGAGAGGGGGGCGGTGGCAATCTTTCCGAAGAAACATGAAATCACAGCTCCGCAATCCCGAAGGAACGTGAACTGCTGTGCTTCCGTGACTAGAGGTGGGGACTGGAGCCAGAGAACCCACCCGTTCCCGGAGGGAGCCCAAGACTGACGTGACGGATGGCGGCAAAGCGGGAGTGGAAGGGAGAATGTCGCCTGGCACCCGCAGGGGCGAACCGTAGACGAGCTCGGCCGAAGATGTGCCCAGCTCAGCCCGCGGGGCCGTACGGATGCCGAGGAGGACCCAAGGCAGCTGGTCAGCCCAATCGTAGCCAGTCAGGCGAGCACAGAGGGACGCCTTCAGCTGCCGATGGAAACGCTCAACCATCCCGTTGGCTTGGGGATGATAGGCGGTGGTCTGCTGTAATCGAGCACCATACAGCTGCGCCAGCGCGGCCCAGAGAGACGAGGTGAACTGGGCTCCCCGATCTGTAGTGATGATAGCCGGGACCCCGAAACGAGCCACCCAATGCAACGCCAGGGCCCGTGCACAGGAGGCCGCCGAGGTGTCTGACAACGGGAGCGCCTCCGGCCAACGAGTGAACCGATCAACCACCGTCAGTAGATGAGTGTAACCCCTAGAATAGGGCAATGGACCCACCAAATCCACATGGATGTGGAAAAAACGGGCGGGGGGAACCTCGAATCTCTGGTGTGGGGGCTGGACATGACGATGGACTTTGGAGGTCTGGCACGGAATGCAGGCGCGTGCCCAGGCTGCCACCTGCTTTCGCAACCCATGCCAGATAAACCGGTCAGCCACCATGGCTGAAGTCGCCCTGATGGACGGATGTGCCAGGCCATGAATGGCCTCAAAAACCTTACGCCGCAGAGCGGCAGGCACCACCGGGCGAGGGCGTGGGAGAGTAACGTCGCACCACAACTTGGTACCTGTGGGGCCACACGCCACCTGCTCTAAACGCAGTCCCGAGGTTGTGGAGGCGTACACCGCGGCAGTTCCTTCCAGGCGCTGAGCCTCCGCTAGCTCCTGGAAATCCACATGTTTACCAACCACGGCTACGGAGGGAATGGCCGGCCGGGACAGGGCATCAGCAATGGCATTCAGCCTGCCCGCAATATGACGGACATCGGTCGTAAACTCTGAAATGAGGGTTAGGTGCCGCTGCTGGCGAGCCGACCACGGATCAGAAACCTTAGCAAAAGCGAATGTCAAAGGTTTGTGATCCGTGTAGGCCACGAAAGAACGGCGTTCTAAAAAATAACGGAAGTGGCGGACTGCTAAATAAAGGGCCAGGAGCTCCCTATCGAACGCACTGTACTTAAGCTCCGCTCGAGAGAGCTGCCTGCTGAAAAACGCAAGAGGCTGCCATTCACCGTCAACCTGCTGCTCCAAAACCCCACCCACCGCCACGTCCGAGGCGTCCACCGTCAGAGCTGTGGGGGCGGAGGAGCGCGGGTGCACCAGCATGGTGGCATTGGCGAGGGCCTGTTTGACCGCAACAAAAGCCGTCTCCGCAGCTACGGACCATACCAACTCCGCGGGGTTACCTGCGAGACATTGAAAAAGGGGGCGCATAACCCGAGCTGCTGCAGGCACGAACCGATGATAGAAATTGACCATGCCCACAAATTCCTGCAAGCCCTTGATGGTAGTCGGGCCGGGGAAAGAGCGGACCGCGTCCACCTTAGCTGGTAAAGGAGTGGCACCGGCCGGAGTAACCCGGTGACCCAAAAAATCCACCGCGGACAGGCCGAATTGGCACTTGTCCGGATGGAGAATCAGGCCATGGTCTTGCAGCCTCTGGAACACCGTGCGGAGGTGGACCAAGTGCTCCTGGACCGAACGGCTGGCAATCAAAATATCGTCTAGATAAATAAAGACAAACGGCAACCCTCGACCCACCCGGTCCATCAGACGCTGGAATGTCTGAGCTGCATTTTTAAGGCCGAAAGGCATACGCAACCACTCAAACAGTCCGAACGGGGTGATGGTCGCTGTTTTCGGAATGTCCGGCGGGTGGACCGGGATCTGATGGTATCCCCGCACCAAATCAATTTTTGAAAATATTGTCGCCCTCTCCAGGCTAGCTGAAAAGTCCTGGATGTGTGGAATCGGATAGCGGTCCGGCCGTGTTGCCGCGTTGAGTCGACGGAAGTCACCACATGGTCTCCACCCCCCAGATGCTTTGGAAACCATGTGCAAGGGGGAGGCCCACGGACTACTCGAAGGGCGAATAATTCCCAACCTCTCCAAGTTTAGGAACTCCTCTCGCGCCCTGGCCAGCTTGTCGGGTGGGAGGCGCCGTGCCCTGGCAAAAACCGGCGGCCCTTCAGTTGGAATGAAATGGACGACCCCATGCTTCTCCGAAGGTGAATCAAAACGCTGGACGAGGAGCTGCGGGAAGTCGGCCAGGACCGCATCGAACTGACCGGGAGCCGTGGTAATGGACTGGATAACTAGGCTGGGTGGGGCGGCGCTTGTAGAAGCCTCTGGCCCAGTACCCCGAGGCCGTACATCAGCCGAGGGTTGTAGGCCCCTCCCTCGGATGTCTGCGACCAAGGAAAACGCCCATAGGAAATCTGCCCCCAATATGGCCTGGCCCACATCCGCAACGATGAATTCCCAACGGTAAGTCCTGGACTCGAAGGACAGGGACATGGTCCTTTTACCGTATGTACGGATGGTGCTACCATTCACTGCAATTAGGGGCGGGCCCTTTTCCCCCACTCGAACTTCACAGTCATAGGGGGGCACAATACTTACGACCGCTCCCGTATCCACTAGGAAAACGATCCCTGTACTCTGATCCGTAGCGTAGAGGCGGTGGTTACGGCCAACCGAGACTGCCTCTACAGTCGATCGGCCCAGGCATTTCCCGGAAACGAACACGGGGATCTACAGCTTCGTGCCTCGCTGCCCCACCGCCGATGGAAAGAGCACCAGCCACGCCTATCCGGCTCTGTTGGTCGAGCCCGCTGCCAATGAACAGGCGCCGCCGCCCTCTCTTGGCGGGCCGGCTGCGCAATAGCGGCCGATGCATCGCTCTCCCGGCCGCACCCCCGACTGCCGCTGGGTCTCGAGACCCGGTTAACGGAGCCGTCTCGGGCGTTGCGTAAAGAATATAATACTTCCTCCACCTCTCTCAAAGTTAAGGAGGCATTTAGTCCCATCTGCTCCTCATTAGAGATTGTTGGTAATTGTATCTTGGATAAAAAATTATTTATCTTAATTTCATCCTTTTCAGATTCAGAATGGTACAGATTAGTGTAGAATTGCTTAAATACCTCATTGATTTCTCTAGGTTTATAAGTAATAATGTTTTGATCTGTTCTAATTGAATTTATTGTTCTTGATATTTGTTCTTCTTTCAGTTGCCATGCCAATACCTTGTGCGCTCTTTCTCCTAATTCATAATATCTTTGGTTAGTTCGTAATATTAGTTTTTCTGTTCTGTAAGTATGTAAAGTATTGTATTGAAATTTTTTATTTGCAAATTGTGTTTTTTTCGTATCTGAAGAAGTTTTCTGTAAGTCTTTTTCTAACATGGTGATTTCTTTTTCTAATCTTTCAGATTCCTTCCTATAGTCTTTCTTTATCTTAGATGAGTAGCTTATAATTTGGCCTCTCAAATAAGCCTTCATTGCATCCCATACAATAAATTTATCATCAACTGAATTTAAATTTGTTTCCAAAAATAATTCAATTTGTCCTCGAATAAAATCACAAAAGTCTTGCCTTTTCAATAGTAAAGAGTTGAGTCTCCATCTATAGACTGACTGTTCTTTATCTGGCATCGTAATTTTCATTAATAATGGTGAGTGATCCGATAACAATCTAGCCTTGTAATCTATTTGTATTATTCTACCCCTTAATTGAGCTGAAATCAAAAATAGATCTATTCTAGAATATGTATCATGTCTATTAGAATAAAAGGAGTAGTCTCTTTCCCTGGGATGGCTTTTCCTCCAAACATCTATTCAATTTAAATTTTCCATTAAATTCAAGGTTGTCTTCGCTGCTCTTGTCCTTGTCGTTGTCTATATCCATTACTGGATCTAAACAAAAATTGAAATCTCCCCCTATCAATATATTTTCATGTGCTTCCGCCAGATTTAAAAAGGTACCCTGCACAAACTTCTCATCATCTATATTTGGTGCATATATATTCATTAAGGTCCACAATTCTGAGAAAATTTGACAATGTACCATTACAAATCTACCTACTGGGTCACTTACAATATTTTGTATCTTAATTGGTAGCGTTTTCTTAAATAGGATAGCAACCCCTCTTGCTTTTGAGTTAAAAGAAGATGCGACCATACTTCCTACCCAATCTCTTTTTAACTTTTGATGCTCTTTTTCCGTTAGATGTGTTTCTTGCAAGAAAGCTATATCTACTTCCAATTTTTTCATCTGTGTTAAAATTCTCTTCCTTTTTATCGGTCCATTTAACCCATTCACATTATAGCTTAAAAAATTTAATGTGTTATCCATTCATTCCTTTTTTTTTTTTTTTCTTTTCCTTTTTTTTTTCCTTTTTCCTTACCTTGATACCTCTTCCGGTATTTACATTGTGCCGTATTTCAGTGTGCTCCCCTCCATAGTCCAGGTATAAAAACAGAAAAGAAATGAGAAAGATAGAGAAATAGACCCTCCCTCTAATGTTGTTAATAAATAGATTAGCAACATTACCCCCCTCTATTATACGAGGTGTGGTCCGCACCAAACTTGTGCCCATGATTATGGTGGAGCATCCACATTCTCCAATCCCCCCGATATATCAAGTACTTCTAAAAATTAACAATCCTTAATACAGTTAATCCCCTCTATAGTATACAGACATTATTAATAATCAATCATTCATGAATCTTCTTAAGCATTTCTCGATGGCAATTCTTCCGCATACTCTTCTGCTTTGACAAAGTCTTTAAAAAAATTATTTTCTCCAGTGTTGATCATAATCTTCAAAGTAGCCGGATGCAGTAAAGTAAACTTATAGCCTTTCTTCCATAGAATATTTTTGGCCTTATTAAATTCTTTTTTTCTGCTCAACAAGGCATTACTGATGCCTGGGTAAAAGATTATTTTAGTGCCTTCATGTTCTATTGGTTTTCCCTCTCTTATATTATTCCCGACTGTTTTGAAAACCAATTCTCGATCTTGGTATCTTTAAAATTTAACCAACACAGATCTTGGCTTTTGATTAGCCGAGGGTTTCGGTCTTAGAGCCCTATGTGCTCTTTCTATTTCCATCCGACCTTGTTTATCTATTCCCAGAGTGGTCACTATCCAATCTTGAAAAAAGTTAATTGCGTCTTCTCCCTCCACTCCCTCTGGCAAACCAACAATTTAAACATTATTTCTCCTGCTATAGTTTTCCAAGGCATCCAACTTCTCCGCCGTCTTTTTGCTTTCAATTGCTGCTGCAGTAATACTGTCTTCATTTTTTTCCACTCTAGATTTTAACATTTCATTTTCCATTTGCATATTATCCACTTTATTTGTCACTGTTTGAAATTTCTCCTCCATTTTTTTCAAAGTCTTACGAAATTTCTTGTTATCTCTCCTCATTAATTTGTTATCTCCTTCAATTTTCTTAAGCCTGTTAATAATTTCTTGAAGCATCATTTTCATATTAGTCTCTGTATCTTCTTGCTTTTCTTGCTTTTCTTCTTCTTCCTCATTTCCACTTCCACTGCTAGTGGGGTCTCCGGTTACCTCATTGTCACTCGAGTCCGAAACTCCAGACACAACATCAGCAGCCTCTCGGCAAACAGTGGGCCTTTTTGGTAACTCACGGCGACTCCCTCGTATTTTGACCCGAGTCAAAGAGCGCTTGCTGGGAGTAGTAGACTCCAGCTTCATACCGGAGCCCTCCCCAGACTCACCGCCTGCCGAGGGGTCACCAAATCTAGTCCCCTGCTCCATCAGAGCTGTGGGCCTACCTTCGATTTTTTTTCTTGATTCCTTTGCTTGCTTCTGTGGCAGTTGTACTCCTCCTTTTACTTTCTTGGAAGGCATCCGTACGTTCTGTATACTTTCTGATTTAGTTTAAAGTACTTGATTCCTTTAGTTCATCTTTTTTTAGCAGTTTAGGGCTTTGTTTTCGGGAGTGCTGAAAAGTTATGTCTACTCAGCCAAGCATTGGACACGCCCCCCCCCCAGAGACCCAAGTTTGACCCTGATTACGGGTGCTGTCTGGACGGAGTTTGTATGTTGAACTTGGGTCTCTGGTACTGTAAGGTAGCAACTCCAACTCTGCACCACTGTGCCCCCCCTGCTGAGTTGCTCCATCAGTTTGTTTGAAGACTCTGTCTGCTTGTTAGGCTCCAACAAATTTAGGCCAGCCTTGAGGTAAAATTCGATAGAGCTCATGTTTCATTGAACATGCTGACACATTCTGCTGCTACAAAACTACCGTAGAACCTTAGGATACACACACAAAATATTCACACAAATAAGTAGGTGTCAAGATAAGTTTGTTTTCTTTGCACCAAGATGGTTTCAATAATTTAAGTCACCGATCTATTTCTCAATAATTAATTTCTAATTTAACACTGTTGCTATGATACATATGGGAAGTTTGCATTGGAATAATCCACAGAATTATGTAATCTTTCTCTGATCAATTATATTTTCTATCTTCATCAAAATCTTTCTGTTAAATTAAGTTGCAACATGTTATTAAACCATACATATTCCATAATTTAATTGATCCATTTTTCTCCAAACATCATTTGACTTAAAAACAGCTCAAATTTTGCATTGTTTACAAGTTTCTACAAATTCACATTGAAAATCCTCCTTCACCTATAAACATTATCATAGTAAACAAAAACAAATGCAACTCATGAAACTATGATAGTCATACAGACCACATAATTAGTCAGGGTACTAGCTTTCAAACCGTGAAAGTTAGCACAGGCATAAAGCAAGTTTTAACACAAGGCCGATATCATTGTGTTACTATGCTGGCTTTAATCTACTCGAGGAATAAAGTAATGGCAGTTTTAGAGAATTAAAATTGGGTAGCTGACCTGCAACACATCCCTCATCAGATGCTGCCTGACCTGTTTCAGCGTTTCCAATATTTTTTTATTACTAATAGTAGTATAAATATCCTTTTAGTTCTTTGTTGACTGCTACTAGCTTTAGATAGAAAACTGGGAAACATTTAGGGTTTATAGGATTGTTTTTGATTCCAGTATATCATGTAATTGATCAGATCAGAAGATGAGGACTACAGGGGAATCTACCAATAATATAACAGATAAATGTCAATGGATTTTTTGGTAATTTATTTCCAATATTCTTACAGTAATTATTGCATATGATCAATTATTTTCATATCAACCACTTTGATGTAAGTCAACCTTGGAGATTTGACTATGTTAAAGATAGTATATAAAAGTAAGCTTATGTTATATCTCAGTAGACATGTTATCTTTAAAGTCATTAAATGTGCTAAGAGGGGTGAACAAATTTGAGTACAACACCAAATGGCAGTTCCCCAGTTAAACTCCAGAATACCAGTGTATGGAATATCTCAGACATTAATAAGCTTGTTTCTTTGAGTACCATAAATGAATATAAACCCCCAGCATAAAAGCCGTTTTACAAGATATTTTACTGCATATTAACCTGAAACTGCCTGCACACACTCTCTAAGTGGTTCCCCACTGAGTGCTCTTTATATAATTTCTTACATATGTATTTTCAATCAAACATTTCCATCGGTCATAATTTACAAATTGGCATCTTTCTTTACAATTTATAAAAACATAGCTGATTATAAAATGTTTCTACCATTATCATTGCCTTTAAATGAGTGCAATTTTTGTATGATGACTATTTCTCAGGGTACAAAAAGAAATGAAATAAAATTCCTAGAATATCACATTTCCATGCCAGGATTGAGAAGAATGCCGACTCTTATTTCCAGACAACCACCCACTTACAGAACTTTCATTTCTAGTCACTTCCAGATAGTCACTTCCAGATAGTTCCAAACAAATTGGGTTACAATTTGAGTGTATTTGTCCCGAATTCACAGATTTCTGAGCACATCCATCATATTCAATCTCATTGACCCTAGTTGTGCTTATATACTCAGAAAACCTTAACTACATTTTATTGTCAGCATTCTGCAAAACTAATGGAGTTTGAAAATGTAACGTTTATAGTATAAGCAAAATCATTTATGCCTTAATTAAGCTAAAGCTCTAATGCTCAGTGAAGGAAAGACTCCTTATTTTTTAGTTCTACATATCAGAATTTAATTAGCTTTGGTATAAAAGAATAATATCAACAGATTTGTTGTGCTTGCTGTTCTTTAAAAATAATTATTGATAGCTAAACTTGTATTTTACCACCTTCATCTATTTCCACTAATGTGGAATTCCGCTACTGGAACCAGAATGTAATGCAAGGTCTGCCCTGATGCATTGGTATAACATTTTCCTTGCTGTAAAAACTTGCCTGTTAATCCCATTGCATCACCATACATGAAGTCTAAGTTGGGTATGGAAGTCAGAACAACCTTATCTTAACATACAGGAAGTCTCTGTGATAAAGCATATCAATTTTTTTAATTCCAATTGAGTGAGTCATGAAGTCGATGTATATAATTTGCCAACTTTAAAATCTGGCTATTAGAAGGAAAAGATTTTTTGCCATTCCATTACACACTTTTGAGTTTCTGCTGAAACACACAGTCAGCCAGGAAAGGCCGAAATATTCTGAATCATTTTGAAGACTAAAATGGAATAACAGATCAGGGTGAAAGTTCAAAAGTACAATAATATGTAAGTTCAATTTTTCACAAATTCAATATTATGGTAAGCCAATTCAAAACAGATAATGAGACATAGAAATCGTGTTCAAAACAGTTCAACAAGCTGTCAGGGTTGATATTTCTCTCTTTTCTCAAACATTGATTCGGCAGTATTGGTATTGATATTGATACTAACTTTCAAGGAAGATATTACCAGAGATGATTAATAATTAAAAACATTTGTACAAATTAAAAATAAAACTTTAAAAAAATTAATATAATATTATCTATTTTGGCAATTATTTACAGATTGCTTAACAATTGTTTTTTTAATGAATACATCTATATAGATGTGGATTAATAAATTAATTTACATTAGAACCTGTTTCATAGAGACTTCCTCTAATTTATTATTTCCTAACGTTCCTAAGTGTCAAGCTATAAGAAAAATTATCGAGCTCTAAACATCAGCAAGATGAGAGAGTTGGTTGTTGATTTAAGAAGGAGGTGAGGGCATGGGCACAACCCTATCCTCATCAAAGGAGCCGTTGCAGAGATCACGAGAGTCAAGTGTAAAGACTGTTTCTTTGTCACATGCACTGAAACAGAACAATGGAATTCTTACTTGGAGCGGCAGAACAGGTTTGTGAACACAATATTCAATTGATAACATAATAAACAGGCAAAAAATGGTCAATAAATATTAAACTCCAATATAGTAAAAAATAAAACAAAAACCGGAAGTCCCTAGTGCAATCAAGACGGTTTGTGGTTCAAAATGTAGTTTGTGTTTGTAGTGTTTAATAGTCTGATGATTGTTGGGAAGAAGCTGTTCCTAAACCGGGGGGGGGGGGTCAAGATTTTCAGACTCCTATAACTTCTTCTTGATGGCAAGAGTGACATGAAAGTGTGGCCTGGGTGACATGGGTCATAGATGATGCTGGCTGCCTGCCTTTTTGATGAAGCATCTCCTATAGATTCCTTTGATTGTGGGGAACTCAGTACCAGTGATGAACGGGGCAGTGTCGATCACGTTTCATGATCTCCTTCGTTCCTGGATATTGGATATGGGGAAGCAGGCTGTGTTCAACAGCTTCAGGTTTCTAGGCATCCATATCAACAGCAATCTATCCTGGTCCCTTCAGTTTGATGCAGTGATCAAGGAAACATATCAGTGTGTTTACCTTCTTAGGTGTATGGGAAGATTTGTGTGTCCACAAGGATTCTCTTGAACCTCTGCAGTTAGGCTGTAGAAAGTATTCTGACAGGATGCAACTCAGTCTGGTTTGGCAACTGCCCTTCTCTTGACTGTCTGAATCTGCAGTCAAAAGTACCTAAAACCAAAAAAACTATTTTTTTCTCTCTACATTCCAGGAGAAAACACGAGGTTGAAAGCCCAGACATCCTGACTCAAGAACAGCTTCTTCCTTACTACGATCGGACTGGTGAACCAATCACCTCTTTCACACCCCCTTCCCTATACTTTAACTCTCAATTCTATCTCATTTGGTCATTATGTTATTGCACTTTAGTTTTTTGTCCTTGCAGTGCTTCAGATTGCATTACAATCTTCGCACCATTCTACTGACATTGTAAATATTGTTGCATTGTTATCCTGTATACTGCTTACACTATGAGCTCCATGCGAACAATGAATTTTATTACACCCAAGTGTATATGGCAATGAACTAATCTGAATCTAAATCTAAATCTAAATCTGTATCTGTTACTCACCTGAGCATCTTTGGATTTGCCTCAACCTTTCATCTTCAAATATTAAAATCCAAGGCGTCGTTTTGCGTTTTTCCTTTGACTTTTATAGTTTTCGTCTTGGTGGTGACTGTTCTATTGACAATGGGTATTCACTTTTGTTTCTCTTCTATTTCAAACAAAAAATAATAACCCAGTCTAGCTGTTTGATTGAAACCAAAATATTACTCAAACTTGTAGAGACAGTTTTTAAAATTCATTTGAGAACTTTTCTTTCTTAGTTTGCAAATTAAACAGTAACAACTTTTTCTTAGTTTATTCATAACATAACACTTTCCGTTGTTCGATATGACTTCTCTATCTTGCATCCATAACATGCAGCATGATGCAGCATAGCATGGCAATTTGCAAAAATCTGAAAGACTCGTTATACTGTACTTGATACTCTAATTATACTCGAATAATTTTAGAGCAGATCGGAACTCTGCAACATTATAGCCTTGATATTAACAATTTCATATTAAAAAATAATATTTAACACATTTGAATGTAATATTTTCCATTATTTTAATGCATGTAATAAACTCCTTATTTAGCAAGATTTAATTAATTTTGGATATTAAACGTTTTGGCCAATATAATACATGCTGTGCACTAGGATAAAGGAAATGTTACTCCCAGCAATGTATCGTGTGAAGTGGCAATGAAATATATATGCCATCTGTCATAGGTCTCAGAGTGTTCCAGACCATTTTAAAGATCAAGTCTCATGTCAACAGGAATACAAGCTGTGAGAGGTGAATCAATGTCTAAAGCTACCATAGGTAGACACAAAATGCTGGAGTAACTCAGCAGGTCAGGCAGCATCTCTGGAGAGAAGGAATAGGTGATGTTTCGGGTCGAGACCCTTCTTCAGTCTGAAGAAGGGTCTCATGCCAAAACGTCACCCATTCTTTCTAAAGAAGGCCCTCAACCTGAAACGTCACCCATTCCTTCTCTCCAGAGATGCTGCCTGACCCGCTGAGTTACTCCAGCATTTGGTGTCTACCTTCGATTTAAACTAGCATCTGCAGTTCTTTCCTACACATTTAAAGCTACCATTGCTCTTGTGGAACAAGATGTAGGGAATTCCCACTTCTTCAAACTTGGGGCAAGCCAGAAGTGATCCGTTCCAATTGATGATGGCAGCAGTGAAGAACAGAATAGAGGGACAGGCAACGGGTATGATGATGTGGTCACTCGGTTCTATAGAATCAGATGGAAAATCTACATTTCTCAAATTGCTATGGGCCTCTAAGAACTGCTGGTTAGGGGTAGCATCAAACTGCAGAAAATCCACAGGACATTTCCTTTATCTCCAGAGATGCTGCCTGACCCGCTGAGTTAGTCCAGCACTTTGCGCCTATCTTCGAATGTCCAAATGAAATGCCCACTGCAGTTCTAATTGCACTGGGTCTTATGCATGTCATAGTGTAATTTACATGTAGGGATCCAGATTCTTCTCTGAAACTGGCAGGCGGCTATACGAGCCTAAAGATGTAACTGGCAGTGAGCAGGTTGGGAGTGGGAACTTTGGTCCCAGGAATCTTGGAATGCCACCTATGCTGCTCCTGTCGAAAATATTCATGCGGATATTTTCAATAATTGTTTGATTTTCTGTAACTTTGAAAAATAAATGTCAAAATCCTCTAAGCTTAATTTATTGTGTACATCAAAGCTTATCTGGCTGCCATGGATCTTGTACGAAGTACAATCTTGTACATGTACAAAGAATCTTGTACAAAATCTTGTATGAAGCCTCAACTAATCCAGATATATTACTCACTGTCAGTTATGCACTGTTGCATTTATTCAGATTAGGTCAGCATAAATTCACTCTCTTAATAAGCCCTTGTCAAATACTTTGCATCGAAACATTCTATCAACCACAGTGCTACAAAGGGACTGCACCTGGAACCCATCACAAGACCCAGTTTTGTTGGGATCCCTGGCCTCACCATTTAGAGACCGCATCAGGCCAGACCACATCAAATTCATAGTCAAAGGTTTAGAAGACTAGGGGGACATTTTTTGAACTATTTTTGCTGTTGAAAATATTTATGTGCTTTTGGTTAACTTTATCTAGTGTATTGATTATTATTTTAATTAACTACTTGCATTTTAATAATTTTTTAATGGTGCAGAACGTACTGTGGATGGAGGTCACTCATGTCCATCACCAAGAATGGCTTTGTTGTACCAGCAATGATGGACCTGCCTGACTTCTGAAGGATATAGTAGCCAAACTAAGTCTGTGAAACATGGTGAGTGAACCAAAAGAAGGGATAAGCATAAAATAGACACAAAAAGCTGGAGTAACTCAATGGGTCAGACAGCATCTCTGGAGAAAAAGAATAGGTGACATTTCTGGTCAAGACCTTTCTTCAGACTGAGACTAATTAATGAAAGATATGCAAAAAAAGTAATGATGCTAAAGGAAACAGGCCATTGTGTGCTAGGTGAGAATGAGTACAGACTATGAGACGCAATAAGACGACTTTGAAGTTGGCACAACTTTGGTGGGGAAGGGATGGAGGGGGATGCAAGGGTTACTTGAAGTTAGAGAAATCAATCTTCATAATTGGCTTTGCCCTCACCCATCTACTTGGGGTAGACACACCTGTCCACACAGTGTAGGAAGGAACTGCAGATGCTGGTTTAAACCAGGACTTGCAACGACCATATCTTGCCTTCACATTGTGGACAAACTCCATCATAGTGTGAGGTACCATCATAATGCTAAATGGAATAGGCTTAGAGTGCATGAAGCTGGGCATACACTAGATATCTGGATTAGTTGGCAGTCAGGAAGCAAAGGCTAGGAATTAATGTGTCCTTTTAATTAATGTGTCCGGACGCGGTGGGGGCTTAGCCACTGTGTTTAAGAAACATTTCAACTGCCGCCTCCTGAACGCTGATCATTTCTCCAGTTTCGAGGTGCAACTAATTAAAGTAGGCCTAGCCTATCCCCTCTTAATTGTTCTTGTGTATCGCCCACCAAAAATGCATAAGGACTTCATCACCCAATTTGCTGATCTGATTTCTAGCATTTTGCCCAAATTTGACCGGATCGTGATTCTTGGTGACTTTAATATTCATGTTTGCTGTCCCACTAAGCCTCTTGTGAGTGAATTTATGCACCTGGTTGAGTCCTTCAATCTGACTCTTCACACCACGGGACCCACTCACAAGTTAGGCCATACTCTCGACCTAGTGTTATCGTCCGGATTCCCAATCAACAACATTGAAACTACTGAAGCCTGTCTATCGGACCACAGCGCTATCATTTTTGACGCATCTCTGCCTTTATCTCCCGCAAAATCTCATCTCCCTGTTCGCTACTCCCGCGACATAAATTCATTGACTGCCAGTAAATTCTCCGAGGCTCTCACAGCTGCCCCCAACATCTGCACTATTGAGGCCTCTCCCCCCCATCTCAGCACTGAGGATCTCGCCTTTTTATTTAATATCACTTGCTCTTCCATCCTGGATTCTATCGCTCCCCTTAAAATGAAAAAGCCTAAGCCCAAAGGTCGGCCGTGGCTCAATGACTCCACCAAAGCCCTAAGAAGGGAGTGCAGAAAATCAGAAAGGAGGTGGAAATGTGACAAGCTTCAAATTTCCTTCGAAATTCTGAGAAACAATCTTCTCAAATACCAGGAAGCAGTAAAGTCTGCTAGAGCACAATACTTCTCCGACCTTATTTCCAAAAACTCTCATAACTCCAAGGTCCTATTTAGAACAATTACCTCTGTCATATGTCCCGCCCCCAGTACCAGCTTAGTTGGGTCCCCTGCTAAGTGCGAAGAATTCGCTAAATTTTTCACCAACAAAGTTGAGAACATTAGAATGAACATTTCCCCTCCCACCCGTGACCTAGCTGTCTCACTAGTCTGTTCATCTAAATTGGACTGCTTCCAACCCGTCACTCTATCCTCCCTTGCAAAGCTTGTCTCCGCTATGAAACCTGCAACCTGCCCCCTTGATCCTGCCCCCACTGCCCTTCTAAAGGATGTCATTGCAATAGCCGGTCCCAGCATCCTCTCTATTATCAACAGTTCTCTGGCCACTGGCACTGTTCCAACCAGTTTCAAGCACGCGGTGGTCCAGCCCCTACTGAAAAAACCTAACCTAGACCCCACCTTGCCTAGCAACTACAGACCCATTTCCAAACTGCCATTCCTGTCAAAAGTCCTTGAAAAGGCAATTCTAAACCAATTAGTGCCCTACCTGCACCAAAACACCATCCTGGAAAGTTTCCAGTCAGGTTTCAGAGCCCACCACAGCACAGAGTCTGCCTTGTCGAAGGTACACAACGACCTGCTTCTCGCCATCGACACCGGCGACTGTGCAATCCTGCTCCTTCTCGACCTCAGCGCAGCGTTCGATACAGTGGACCACACCATCCTTATTGACCATCTCCGGTACGCGGTTGGCATTGATGGCACTGCCCTGAGCTGGTTCATTTCGTACCTCAAAGATAGGAGTTTCGCCATCAACATAGGCAGTTATTCCTCTGCTCCAGCTAGCCTCTCCTGCGGAGTTCCACAAGGCTCCATCCTAGGCCCCATTCTCTTCTCTCTATACATGCTCCCCCTTGGCCAAATCATTCAAAGGCACGGCATTTCTTTCCACTGCTATGCCGATGACACTCAGCTTTACCTCCCCCTGAAACCCAACAACCAGTCAAATTTAAACAGCCTCTTACACTGCCTTGAGGACATAAAATGTTGGATGGCACAGAACTTCCTCCAATTAAATGAGAGCAAGTCTGAGGTCATCCTATTCGCCCCCCCCGACTCCATCAAATTGATAACAGGCAGTCTTGGAAGTCTATCCTGCCTAGTCAAACCGCATGTCAAAAACCTCGGCATGATATTTGACTCTGCATTAAAATTTGATAAGCAAGTCAACGCTGTGGTAAAAGCCAGCTTCTTCCAACTTCAAACCATAGCTAAAATCAAACCTTTCCTCCAATTCGACGACACAGAAAAAATCATTCACGCTTTCATTTCCTCCCGCCTAGACTACTGCAACTCAAAGAACAATGCATGAATAGGTGGCCTTCTTTTATCCTTTATTCAAATCAAAATACAGAGTTGAAATACAGTTTTTTATATCACTTTGGCACATTCAATGCTTGTAATTTAGCAAATTTGCAGATGACACAAAGCTGGGTGGCAGTGTGAACTGTGAGGAAGATGCTATGAGGTTGCAAGGTGACTTGGACAGGTTATGTGAGTGGGCAGATGCATGGCAGATGCAGTTTAATGTGGATAAGTGTGAGGTTATCCACTTTGGTGGTAAGAATAGGAAGGCAGATTATTATCTGAATGGTGTCAAGTTAGGAAAAGGGGACATACAATGAGATTTGGGTGTCCTAGTGCATCAGTCACTGAAAGGAAGCATGCAGGTACAGCAGGCAGTGAAGAAAGCCAATGGAATGTTGGGCTTCATAACAAGAGGAGTTAAGTATAGGAGCAAAGAGGTCCTTCTACAGTTGTACGGGGCCCTAGTGAGACAGCACCTGGAGTATTGTGTGCAGTTTTGGTCTCCAAATTTGAGGAACGATATTCTTGCTATTGAGGGGGTGCAGCATAGGTTTACTAGGCTAATTCCTGGAATGGCGGGACTGTCGTATGTCGAAAGACTGGAGCGGCTAGGCTTGTATACACTGGAATTTAGAAGGAAAAGAGGGAATCTTATTGAAACATATAAGATTATTAAGGAGTTGGACACATTAGAGGCAGGAAACATGTTCCCAATGTTGGGGGTCCAGAACCAGGGGCCACAGTTTAAGAATAAGGGGTAGGGCATTTAGAACCTAGACCCCACCTTGCCCCACAACGACCTGCTTCTCGCCATCGACACCGGCGACTGTGCAATCCTGCTCCTTCTCGACCTCAGCGCAGCGTTCGATACAGTGGACCACACCATCCTTATTGACCGTCTCCGGTACGCGGTTGGCATTGATGGCACTGCCCTGAGCTGGTTCGCTTCGTACCTCAAAGATAGGAGTTTCGCCATCAACATAGGCAGTTATTCCTCTCTCCAGCTAGCCTCTCCTGCGGAGTTCCACAAGGCTCCATCCTAGGCCCCATTCTCTTCTCTCTATACATGCTCCCCCTTGGCCAAATCATTCAAAGGCACGGCATTTCTTTCCACTGCTATGCCGATGACACTCAGCTTTACCTCCCCCTGAAACCCAACAACCAGTCAAATTTAAACAGCCTCTTACACTGCCTTGAGGACATAAAATGTTGGATGGCACAGAACTTCCTCCAATTAAATGAGAGCAAGTCTGAGGTCATCCTATTCGGCCCCCCCGACTCCATCAAATTGATAACAGGCAGTCTTGGAAGTCTATCCTGCCTAGTCAAACCGCATGTCAAAAACCTCGGCATGATATTTGACTCTGCATTAAAATTTGATAAGCAAGTCAACGCTGTGGTAAAAGCCAGCTTCTTCCAACTTCGAACCATAGCTAAAATCAAACCTTTCCTCCAATTCGACGACACAGAAAAAATCATTCACGCTTTCATTTCCTCCCGCCTAGACTACTGCAACTCCCTATACACTGGGATCAGCCAATCTTCCCTGTCCCGCCTGCAACTGGTCCAAAACGCCGCAGCGAGACTCCTGACGGGTACCCGTAAAAGGGACCACATCACCCCGATTCTGGCCTCTCTCCACTGGCTCCCTGTACGGTACAGAATCAACTTCAAGCTCCTCCTATTCACGTATAAAGCCCTAAATGGACACTCCCCCCCCCTACATCAAAAATCTTCTAACCCCCCTCTCTAACTCCAGGTCCCTCAGGTCGGCCGACTTGGGGCTACTCACTATCCCGCGGTCTAGGCTTAAGCTCAGGGGTGACCGCGCTTTTGCGGTTGCAGCTCCTAGACTGTGGAACAGCATCCCTCTCCCCATCAGAACTGCCCCCTCCATCGACTCCTTTAAGTCCAGGCTCAAAACCTATTTCTACTCCCTAGCATTTGAGGCTCATTGAGGAGGCGCTGTGAACTGTTTGCGTGCTACTGTATGTTTCATTTTTTTCCATTGGAACCTAATCAGATGTACAGCACTTTGGTCAACGTGGGTTGTTTTTAAATGTGCTATACAAATAAAATTGACTTGACTTGACTTGACTTTTCAGAATGACAGGCGGAGACAAGTGGGATGCCGCAAGGCTCGGTGCTGAGACCCCAGTTATTTACAATATATATTAATGATTTAGACAAGGGAATTAAATGTAACATCTCTAAGTTTGCGGATGACACAAAGCTGGGTGGCAGTGTGAGCTGCGAGGAGGATGCTATGAGGCTGCAGGGTGACGGATAGATTGGGTGGAATTCTCTGCCACAGAAGGCAATGGACACCAATTCACTGGATGTTTTCAAGAGGGAGTTAGATGTAGCTCTTAGGGCTAACGGAATCAAGGGATATGGGGAAAAAGCCAGAACGGGGTACTGATTTTGGATGATCACCCAAGTTCACCACAACTACCGTGCAGATTAACTTCAACTCTCAGTACTCCAAATGACAGCTAACCAATTATTTGCACAGGTTAACATTTGTTTTACTTTTTTCACTTTTTTTACGATATAATCTCGCATTCAAAATATGATTTTGCACATTTAACAGATCAAAAAAGGACAGACTTTTTATTTCTTATTTTTAGTTTGGTTTAGAGGTACTGCATGGAAATATACCCTTGGGCCCACCGAGTCCACGCTGACCACAATCACCCGCGCACTAGTACAATTTACAGAAGCCAATTAACCTACAAACCTGCATGTCTTTGGAATGTGGGAGGAAACCGGAGCACCTGGAGAAAACCCACACGATCATAGGCAGAACGTACAAACTCCATACTGACAGCACCCGTAGTCAGGATCGAACCCGGTGTCTGGCAAGGTAGCAACTTTACCACTGCGCAACCGTGCCGTCTCTTTTAAAATGTCACCATTTACTTTATATATAATGCCTTACCATTGAGTCTTCCAAAATGTGTCACTTCATATTACTCTTCATATATTTTCACCCCATTTCACAATGTCAATAATGGCTAAACAGTAATTTATTGCAATTGTTACACTAAAGATAAACAAATGTTAAAAGCTAAGACAATCTTTAATATATAATTGTTTATAAAATGAGAGAAACAAAATAAAATAAATATTAGACAACTGTAAAGAAAACCTTAATTTAATAATCTGCTATATGTTACCATGCACTTAGAGTGCTGAATAAAGTTATTGGCGGTTTGTGACTTTGCTGTTCAGCTTGTGGGTACAGCCGAGATGTGGTTGATTGCAGAAAGGTGTGGTCTATCATGTGGAGCGCATAGTAAAGGGATATACATGGTCTTTCTGTCATTACGTAATTGATCAGTGAACCAAATGCAAATGTACCCACCCTGATAAGAGAAAACCCCAACCTTTCCTACCCGATCACGGTGAACTGCTAGTTTGGATACATACATGACTCAGCAAATCACCTCAAACCAGTTCCGGTGATAATGACATCACGAGGACAAACGGATATCTTACCAGTGGAAGTCCCAAGTGAAATTCATTTTAGCCCATAACCATGGCTTTTCCTTTACATGACACTATGGGTAACAAAAATGGATGGGTCTCTTCCCCACCCACACTTTCCTTTATTCCCCACTGAATGCAGCATCACTCATGAGTGTTTCCTTTCCTAATTACTAGTCATTACAGAAATAGACTATAGCAGATTATAATTGTGCATACAACAGACTGCTTTCAAACAATTTTTCTGAAACTTTAGAGGGATTTCACCCACATCTCTATTATTGTACATAGAAACATAGAAACATAGAAAAAATAGGTGCAGGAGGAGGCCATTCGGCCCTGAGCCAGCACTGCCATTCATTGTGATCATGGCTGATCATCCACAATCAATAACCCGTGCCTGCCTTCTCCCCATATCCCTTGATTCCACTAGCCCCTAGAGCTTTATCTAACTCTCTCTTAAATCCATCCATTGATTTGGCCTCCACTGCCCTCTGTGGCAGAGAATTCCACAAATTCACAACTCACTGGGTAAAAAAGTTTCTTCTCACCTCAGTTTTAAATGGCCTCCCCTTTATTCTAAGACTGTGGCCCCTGGTTCTGGACTCGCCCAACATTGGGAACATTTTTCCTGCATCTAGCTTGTCCAGTCCTTTTATAATTTTATATGTTTTATATGTTTTATATGTTTCTATAAGATCCCCTCTCATCCTTCTAAACTCCAGGAATACAAGCCTAGTCTTTTCAATCTTTCCTCATATGACAGTCCCGCCATCCCAGGGATCAATCTCATGAACCTACGCTGCACTGCCTCAATTTCAAGGATGTACCATAACTAAACAGTAACTAAAAGCTTATTTTATATGCTATGTTCAAAGTATACCGTTTAGAAATCATTACCATTTGTTGGTACTCCAAGACTGACTTTTAATTCATTTATAAATAATGTATTCATGATTTTGCTACAAAACCACAGAGCAAACTTTCTTCCCTATTGCTCTCCTTTGACTTAATGCAAAATAAAACTACTTGCCAGTGCTTTGGTGGCAAGGTTGCCCTCACACAACTGCTCTTAAATAATAGAAGAAAGACACAAAATGCTGGAGTAACTCAGTCTGAAGAAGGGTCTCGACCCGTAACATCACCCCATTCCTTCTCTCCAGAGTTGCTGCCTGTCCCGCTGAGTTACTCCAGCATTTCGTGTCTATCTTCGATTTAAACCAGCATCTGCAGTTCCTTCCTACACCTTGTCTGCTCTTAAATAATGCTGTGTTTATATTTGTTACATGTTATAATGCCTGCACATCAAACACATTGGCTGTAAATTTCTTGGAAGCAGCCTGGAATGGATGGTGAACGGCATTGGGTTGTCTTTCCCCACATTAGCAGCACATGAGGAAACACGGCAGGTTAACGATGCGGAGGCCAAGTTGACGATAGTAGTAGGATCTCAATGCACATTCACGAGTCGGACTGCAAGTAGCAGAAGGAAAAGAACACTGGATGGAATGGGAGAGAAGGTTGAAGATGTGTAGCAGCAGTTTGGGATGTGGGAAATACTGTGCTGGATAAAATGGAATGGAGCGATTGAAAGAAAAGGGCAACATTTAGTTCAAGATTCGTTCATGGCTTTTCAGAGAAGCTCACAGAAGCTGTCATTCCTTTCCTGGCCCATAACTTTCTCATTTGGCCCAGGATCATCATTCAATCAGATTCTCCAATTGGGAATTGCATTTCCTTGATCCTGAAAATGCTGGAAACATTCAACTGGTCAGACAAGGTCTAAAATGTTAACTGTCTTTCCAAAGGTGCTGAGTGCTTCCAGCGTTTTTTGTTTTTATTTCAGATTTGCAGCAGCTGCAGCTGTTTGACTTTCATCCAATTCTAATGAAGCCTTAAACCCCTGTCCCACTTAGGTGATTTTTTTAGGCCACTACAGGCGACTAGTCTGTCGCCACACAGTCGGCGGGGTGTCACCTGTATGGTCGTTAGTAGTCTCCAAAGAGTCGGACCATTTTCTGGTCGCCGCTGAATTTTCAGAATGTTGAAAATTTTTGGCAACAGTGGGTTGACGCCAATGAGTGTAGCTTAATGTCTCCTGATGTAGGTGCTGTCGTAGGTTGTCGCCAGCTGACGTAGGTTGTCGCCGGAGCTGACTTCGGTGAATTCCATTGGCGACTACCTACGTCAACCGGCAACAGGTACCGGCGTCAAAAACAGAGGCTAAAATAACGTGAGTTGACTTCAGTTGTTACCGACAGGGTCGTAGCTTGTCATAGCTTGTCGCAGGTGGACATAGGTTGACTTCGGTTGTCGTAGGTTGTCGCCTCTGTGGTGGTAGGTTGTCGTAGGTGTCGTCGTAGGTGGACGTCCTACTCACGACAATTGGGTCGCTGGTTGTCGGTAGCTTGCCGTAGCTTGACGTCGACTAGGTGGTAGAATGTTGTAGCTTGTCGTAGACGGCTCCAGTCGTCGGTTTTTCGGCAACCTGCTACGACTATGACAGTCGCCGGCAGTCGCCTAAAGAATCGCCTAAGTGGGACAGGCCCAAAAAAGCCACTGCTGCAGATCAGATCCTGACTGCATTGTTGCATTAAATTTGCATTTTTGAAAATGGTTCCTGTTTCCTTCTGCAAGTTTGATGCTGAAAACAGCAGATTAATGTAGGACCACACAGCAGGACCAATATCTTTGAAGGGCAACTGAACTGGTTTCCACCAAATTTGATGGATTAAATTATAGACAATAGGCAATAGACAATAGGTGCAGGAGTAGGCCATTCGGCCCTTCGAGCCAGCACCACCATTCAATGTGATCATGGCTGATTATTCTCAATCAGTACCCCGTTCCTGCCCATACCCCCTGACTCCGCTATCCTTAAGAGCTCTATCTAGCTCTCTCTTGAAAGCATTCAGAGAACTGGCCTCCACTGCCTTCTGAGGCAGAGAATTCCACAGATTTACAACTCTCTGACTGAAAAAGTTTTTCCTTCTCTACGTTCTAAACTGTGGCCCCTGGTTCTGGACCCCCAACATTGGGAACATGTTTCCTGCCTCTAATGTGTCCAACCCCTTAATAATCTTATATGTTTCAATAAGATCCCCTCTTTTCCTTCTAAATTCCAGTGTATACAAGCTTAGTCGCTCCAGTCTTTCGACATACGACAGTCCCGCCATTCCGGGAATTAGCCTAGTAAACCTATGCTGCACGTCCTCAATAGCAAGAATATCCTTCCTCAAATATGGAGACCAAAACTGCACACAGTACTCCAGGTGCGGTCTCACTAGGGCCCTGTACAACTGTAGAAGGACCTCTTTGCTCCTATACTTAACTCCCCTTGTTATGAAGCCCAACATTCCATTGGCTTTCTTCACTGCCTGCTGTACCTGCATGCTTCCTTTCAGTGACTGATGCACTAGGACCCCAGATCTCATTATATGTCCCCTTTTCCTAACTTGACACCATTCAGACAATAATCTGCCTTCCTATTCTTACCACCAAAGTGGATAACCTCAGACTTATCCACATTAAACTGCATCTGCCATGCATCTCCCCACTCACACAACCTGTCCAAGTCACCCTGCAACGTCATAGCATCTTCCTCACAGTTCACACTGCCACCCAGCTTTGTGTCATCTGCAAATTTGCTAAATTACAAGCATTGAATGTGCCAAAGTGATATAAAAAACTGTATTTCAACTCTGTATTTTGATTTGAATAAAGGATAAAAGAAGGCCACCTATTCATGCATTGGTCTTTGATTTGTCACAATGATGTAATTTTATGTGACATATGATGTGACAGTGGATCATCAACTTCCTGATGGACAGGAAGCAGCATGTGAGGCTGGGAAAGCACATCTCGGACCCGCAGACCCTCAGCATAGGAGCTCCGCAAGGCTGCGTACTCTCCCCTCTGCTTTACTCTCTCTACACCAACGACTGCACCTCCACAGACTCCTCTGTCAAGCTCTTCAAGTTTGCGGATGACACAACCCTGATTGGGCTGATCCAGGATGGGGAGGAATCTGCCTACAGACGGGAAGTGACACAGCTGGCGTCCTGGTGCCATCGCAACAACCTGGATCTCAATGCTCTCAAGACAGTGGAACGAATTGTATACTTTCGAAGAGATTCTCCCTCCCCTCCCCCCACTCACCATCAACAACACCAGTCACATCTGTGGAGTCATTTAAGTTCCTTGGAACCATCATCAGGGACCTTAAATGGGGGGCTACCATCGACTCCACAGTCAAAAAGGGCCAACAGAGGATGTACTTCCTGCGGCAACTGAAGAAACACAATCTGCCACAGGCAATGATGGTCCAATTCTATACTGCTATCATTGAGTCCATCCCCACCTTCTCCATCATGGTCTGGTTTGGCTCAGCCACCAAGCACAACATCCGGAGGCTGCAACGGATCGTTCACACAGCTGAGAAGGTTGTTGGCAGCAACCTTCCCCCCATTGACGAACTGTACACTGCAAGGGCCAGGAAGCGAGCGGGCAGGATCATCTCTGACCCCTCTCACCCTGGCCACAAACTCTTTGAAGCACTTCCCTCTGGAAGGCGACTCCGGACTGTCAAAGCAGCCACAGCCAGACATAAAAACAGCTTTTTTCCCCCACGAGTGATAGTTCTACTCAATAACCAAAGTCTGTAGTCTCTTTTTTGCTCTGGTTTATTTTCACCCACATGTTTAGACCGTGGTGTTGTATCCTTATCGTTTGATGTGGTTATGCTTCATTCTTAATTGTTAACTATATGTTTGTGTTGTCATTTGTGAGCGGAGCACCAAGGCACATTCTTTGTATATGCACATACTTGGCCAGTAAACATTCATTCATTCATTAAAATGTAGCAATACTAAAGAGTAAGAGCATAGAGATAGAATGTTTTAATATGAAGATAGACACAAAATGCTGGAGTAACTAGCGGGACAGGCAGCATCTCTTGAGTGAAGGAATGGGTGACATTTAGGGTCGAGACCCTTCTTGAATGTTTTAATACAATACACATCAATGTGGTATCTGCCAAATCGTGTCAAAAGACTATAAAATACAGCGTACAAAGTTTTCACTCTCGGTAACAACGCATAACTCTCCATTAAAGTTGCTTTTGATTACAACTGTAATGATAGCCGACATGTTCAAAATTAGATTTGCTGATCACACCTACTCCTACACCATCACGGGACCATTGTCAATCCTTTTCTAACATCTTGAACAGTGGAAATAATGGTGCAAAAATTAATGAGCATTTCAAGCAAGAAAAAGCCATTTGTTCCATACATCTTAATATACAGTTAGTGTCTAAAGGTTTCTTTGTTTTATTACTAGTGTAAGCAGACAAACAGGAAGAACTACAAACATAGAACAGTACAGCACAAGAATGAGCCCTTTGGCCAATAATGTCCTTGCTGAACATGATGCCAACACCTATCCTAATCTGCCCACACATGGTCCATATTTCTCCATTCCCTGCATATCCATATGCCTATCCAAAAGTCTCTTAAAAGCCACTATCTGCCTCCACCACCACCCCAGGCAATGCATTCGAGGCACTCACCACAATATGTAAAAGACTTGCCTTGTCATCTCCTTTAAACTTTGCCTCTCTCACCTTAAAGCTATGCCCTCCAATATTTGATTTTTCCATCCTGGGAAAGGTTCGGACTGTACGCCCTATCTTTGCCTCTCGTAATTTTATATACTTCTATCAGATCTCCCCACAACATCTGGCATTCCAGCGAAAGAATCCAAGTCTGTTCAATCTCTCCCTGTAGCTAATGCCCCTCAATTCAAGCATCATTTTAATAAACCTTTGCACCCTTTCCAAAGCCTCCACATTATTTCCCCGGTGTGGGACGAATAAAGGAAAATATTATTATTATTATTCCTGTAATGGGGCAAACAGAACTGCATGTAATACTCCAAATGTCGCCTAACCAAAGTCCTATAAGCTGCATCTTGACTTCATGACTGTTATACTCAATGCCCTGACCTATGAAGGCAAGTATCCTGTATACCTTCTTACCACTTTTTTACTTGTGTGGCCACTTTCAGGGAGCTATGGTCTTGGACTCCAAGATTCATCTGTACATCAATGCTCTTCAGGGTCACTGTTTCTTTCCCCTTAAATTCAATCTCCCAAAGTGCAACACCTCACACTTGCTTGGATTACCATCAGCCATTTTCCCACCCATTTCTGATCTATTTCCAACTGTATACTTTGGTAGCCGTCCTCACACTCTGCAACCTCAGCAATCTTGGTGTCATCAACAAACTTGATGTCCATCCGCTATAACCAAAATCCATGAGAAAGTGGTCTGTTAAAACCAGGATTTACAGTATATGCATATGCAATCTTCCTTCCATGGTTAGATGAATCAACATCAATTGACTGGATTGGCATTGCGTGAAATCATTCAATTCCCCATAGCAAATTAACCTGTTAAATTACTTGCAAACTGTTTAAAATCAATAAAGAGCAATTTGAAGCAACAGCTTTGGCACGATGCAACAAACACAAAGAAAAAAACATTATTTAATGTTAGTTAAGTATAAATAACTATCTTCAAGATGCAAAGTGGAAAGAACAGCAGGGAGGAGCACGTAGAAAGTGAGGAAAATACATCAATCAAAGCACAATAGTGTTTCATTAACAGTTTTAAAATCCTTAATTCCAAAGTATGTATAGACTGTCACTACAATCAGCATCTTCTACATAAAGTGACACGTAGGGAGAGGGGTGTTCACCTATACTGCCATTGAAAAAAACGTTACCATTGACATGACCATTGAAATATAAAAGGAATGGAATGAAGATTGCTTTGAATATTCAATATTTGCAACATTAATGTTTTTACCAATTAATCATCTTTTGAAGAAAAGTTTAAATATGAATATCATTTTTACTTCAGTTTTGTCTTAGCTGGTTTAGGTTTCAAGGTTTTTAGTTTAAGGTTTCTACTTATTTTCTGATAATTGGATATTAACATCATTCCTAAATGCTTTGGTGTTGACTTTTCAGCTATCCAAGTTAGGAAACCTGAAAAGTTCAAATTTTGCCTATGTGGTGGCTTAGTTGGAAGATACACGTCAATAATAAGGAATACATATGTGTAAAATGTTCATATTTTTGTTATTTCTCAAAGATCATCTGCTATTCACATTGGCCTCTCCTACTTATGTTTAACAAACATTAGTTTAACATGATACGATGGAAAAGACTACTTTAAAATTTACAACAAAATAAAACACACATTCATGATGTAAAGCATTGGAGAATGGAAGTATGAGGCCAAGCAGGAACTATCCTACAGTATAAACATTTGTATTCTGACGTAAAGCCATTAAATAATCAAACTAATCCAGGCCCAATTTATAAATATAATTTGATGAATGAAAATAAGTTCTATATATATATGAGACAAAATACTGAAACATTTGGAAGTATGATTGGGATCAAAAAGTTTCTTATATATTAACAACGGAGATTTGAACAGAGCATGAGTCAGGGTGAAAGGAACCTCATTTGTTTTAATTGAAAACAAAAACAAATTTAGGTGGGTTTAGCACTGACAGAAGTGGTGTGTCAAAGTGACAAGCAGTGGTTATATTCCTATCAGTAGTCTCCATCAGTCTCTCCCCATTTCAGTATGTGCAAATGAGGCTCATCGCAATTAGAACATAACTTGCAGTTCACACAATCAAATCATTTTGCACCAAATATTGCACTTTCTAAAGTCTCTTTACTGATCCAACAGTTTTTTTTCTCACTTAAATCAACAAAAATTCACTGTCAATAAAACAAAAATAAATTTCTGTTTTGCAGTACTTGTTTTGAGGCTCCCTTTTCCCCCTGCCAACAAGTTCCTGCACTACCATAAAATAGAAGCTGAAATAAATTGCGCTTCACTTACAAACAATATTACTCATTACTTTAGTTTAGATATGACTACTATGTGTTGTCTCTTGGACAGGTAATGCGATACGGAAAAACAAAGAGAAAACACGGTTGTCATTTTCCAACTAGGAGTAAAGGTGATGCTGTTCTGAAGTTTATGGTGCAGTTCTATTGGTTTATACTGACATGGGAATTTACCAATTTCACTTGTTTCCCTAACCAACATGGAGATCAGCTTCTATCCGCTTGCGCCTTGTGTGCACATGTACGTGCCACTTGCCATTGGAAAAGAAAAGGATTACTCATCAATTGTTTCAAAAACATTTCCAATTTGTTAAATGGGAGGGTCTTACCTGTCTCGGCAAGAATATATACATGTCATCCTCAGTTGTTGGCACTATTCATTTTTCAACCGTCTTCTTTTGAAACAACTACGACAAACTTCAGTAAGTCTACGACTTGATCATTACCACAATGAACAGGATAATATTCTACATCTTTATCTTGACTGCTGTCAGTGTCAGTCTTCATGGTGCTCCACTGAGTATACTGACGGAGATGATCATAGATGTAACCAATCTGAAAGCACAGATGAAGGTAAGATTAGATATTAGTTTGAGATTTTCTTTTTGAAATGCTCAAGTTCAATTTAAAAGTTCAATTTAAAATGAGATCTAATAGTTTGACTTACCTCCTATTTTCCCAGGACGTTGAGCCTCAGTTACCTATCCCTTCAGAAAATGACTCGGTAGGCAAAATTCTTTCAATTTAATACAATTGTGAGCTATGTCATTGTACTGTAGGCGTGTGTGGTGTTTGTTGCTTTGCTGTTGCATGAGGTATGAATAATAGTGAGGTTAAGTAAATGGAACGGGTACCGGGCAACTCTCGGCTGTGTCAACATGTTTTCTGTCCTATGAAATCACAATTTCTTTGAAATTTAGCATTATTAATTATGAAACTACAAATTAAATTTATGGGAAGACAAAAACAAAAAAAAATCCCAAACCATTTTTTTTCTGAGTATTTAAAGTGAAAGGCTAAAAAAACATGAATCACATTTGAAAGTGTATGTGTCAAAACCATGCACTTACCAACATTCATCCCATTATATATCATGTGATTGCAATCTCATGATAAAGTACTAAATATTGGATGCATCGTGACTTTAAATTGTCATTTTTATTCAGCAAAACAAAAATCAGAAAAAATACTTAATAATTTATTTCGTTTACTGGCATTTTATATGATGGAGATTACATTCCATACTTCATAATGAATAACAAAGTCTTGCAAATTTTGAAATATTGCTTATTTTGCCCAAATATTTTAGTTCAATATATAATTTCTAAAAGTCAGAATATGAAAATTCTCTCAAATTTAGATGGGGTTGCCAGGTACAGCCAATATGAAACAAATAGAAATACTACTAGAAGTGAACTTTGTGAGCAATTTCAGATTAAGGTGTTTTTATTCATCTTAAGTGTATGAAGTTGATGGCCAATATTTAGTTGCAAACTTGTTTTGCCCAATATATCACAAATATCGAAAATAAATAAAGATAAAGGAGTACTATTTGCTAAAACCAACATTAGCAAATCTGCTGCAAATCAACAAACCTGTTGATAAATTCTTTGTATTTGTGCATTATCAGTTAAAATGTAATCACAGGAAGGAAGAGACGTTTCCGGTGTGCTTACGAAAGAGTTCATGACACACACAACCTCATGACACACACAAAATAGTCTGTTTCTCTCCTTTTCTCTCCTGTTTCTCTCCTTCCATTGAACAGCAATGAACATAATTCAATATTAGAGCTGTTGCCAATTGAAAGAAAGTTGAGAGTATGCAACTCGTGCAATAGGATTCACAGTTTGATTTGAGAAATCGTTAATCAATTAAAGGAGGTTAACACTGTTACTAAGTACTCTCTTTGCATATTTGATAGAATATTGACACTGAAATTTTATCATCATAATTTATTCATAGGAAATAGAAAATAATGTGATCAAACCAAAATGGTAATGTAGTACGTGCAAAAGAGCCATTCATATTTTAAATCCATCAATGCTAAGGGACTTAGGATAAAGATTTCATTTTTGGTAACTTCCAATAAAGATTGATGTGCCTCAGAAGTATATTTAAAAGGTACCTCAATTTGGTTTGACCCAACATTGGTATTTTCTAACCCAAGTCATTGGTGCCCATCACAAAGAGCAATTAAATTCACTCTCAGCTAAATCTTAAAGACATTTGCATGCTAAGAGTAAACATTACAAATTAAGTTCTATTTCATTTTGGCATTATATGTACTCAGCAGAGTGTAGGTTTGGACACAAAGGGCATCAATATTTACCTAATTACCTTTTAGAAATTGCTTCCCTTGCACTTTTAGTATGCATTTACACTGCAATATATTTTTTCCACTTGTCAACTCTTGTTCTATTGCTGGTTACTTTAATTTCTGTCCTCTGGTCCTCAACTCTCCCATCAAGTAAAACAAGATTGCGAGGATAGGTTGTGATCATATTGAATAGTACAGCAGGCTCATTGGGGATGAATGGCCCACTCCTGCTCCTATTTTCCACCTAGGTTTCAAGGAGTATTATAATTCTATCTGTTCATGGTCAATGAAACATGCATTGCAGGACACACTTTAATGACCTGCAATAAGACTGGGACTTACTGAATGACTGCAGGACTGCACATAAAGCAGAATCCAGCTCTGGTGGTTGCAGGCAATCAGGCCCTGCACCAGGTTAGACCTGGTGCAGAATTAAGGACCCCAATCATTTCAATGGAAGGGGAAGTTAAAAAAAAAGAAAATACTGGAAAATTAGGTTTTAGGTCAAAGACTTCTTATAAACTGGAAAAGAGGGAGAACAAGTTGTTTAAGTTGAAGAAAATGTTGAAGGGTAGATAGCACAATGGGAAATCCATCATCTGCAATTTTTTTATTGCATTAAAATGCTTTAAGTTAATCTTGTTTAATGTTTTAAATGTGGAGGAATGAACTGCAGATGCTTGTCTACACTAAAGATAGACACAAAATGCAAGAGTAACTCAGCGGGACACGCAGCATCTCTGGATAGAAGGAATAGGTGACGTTTCGGATTGAGACCTTCTTCAGACTCCTTTAAACTTCTTCAGACTCCAGACAGAAGGGTCACGACCCGAAACATCACCCATTCCTTCTATCCAGAGATGCTGCCCGAGTTACTCCAACATTTTGTGTCTATCTTTTAAAAAATAATTATTTAAACAACTGCAACAGTTTTTAACTATCAGAGCTTAATTTAAGTATGGTGCAATAGTTCCAGTTGATTCTTGCCTATCTCCTAGTGGTCAGTTTCTGCATTGCTCCAGCAGCAAGATGGCAATGAATTACAAGCAAATTAAAATAACAGTAGTTGAAGAAATTTACCCTTTTTAAATTCATCTTTCATTTTTACTGGACATGTCAGTGGTTAAAAATATGCAATGGAGAGATTGCAGTTGATGTTTACTTCAGTTAATTGTGCAGAGAAGATAAGAATATCTTTGCAGAGAACATTAAGCGGAGAGGGGTTTAAAATCTTATGAGATTTCATACAGTAAATTAAGGTAGAGTAAAGACATTCAAGTAAATTAAGAACATTCCAGTGCCACAGGGGCCAAGAATCAGAGAGCAGAAATTCAAGGTAATTGGCAACATGAAAACAGTTGAAAACAAAATATGCAGCAAGTTATCACTATTGGAAAAACAATAAAAAACTAGGGAAGTATATTCAAACAACATTGGAAAGTCAATTGAAGGGAAAACACTGCAGGGTAAAGAAAACAGTAGAAAAGCAGAATCCACTGATATCCCTTTTAATGAGCATGCACAGGTGCAATCATTGTGCCACACCATTCTTTAGTTCTAACAAAAAATAAAGTGACAGTAACTCAATAAAATCCTGATTGCCGTTCTGAACCAACATTTTATCCACTTTTATGAGTAAATCATATTAAAGAATTCTAAATGCTGAAAAACAATACCAAAATACTTAATGTTTAAGCATAGACCTTCCACCTAAATTCAACGGCTTTGAGATGAAAATACACTTGTCTACTGAGAACTGCAATCAACTGTCTCTAATCGTTCCTCGAAGTTAGCCATGCACACTGTCATGGGGATATCTTTACTCGTCTTCCCTGTGCTTACACCTTCTCTCCCGAGATGCTGCCTGACCTGCTGTTACTCCAGCATTTTGGGAATAAATACCTTCGATTTGTACCAGCATCTGCAGTTATTTTCTTACACTAAAAGTAAACAACAATCATTTAAAATTTGTTAGGTAATCATTTTAGGAGTAACAAAATGTATCATAAAATGCATCCACCACCTGAGTAACCAGACTTCCAGGATCAATGTTAGGATTTAGCATGCAACACAAGATAATGTTCAGTGCATCATATTCAGCCATACCTTAACACCATATTCACCAAGGGAGCAAGAGCGCCATCTCTGATATTCAAAGCACTGATGTTTCCCAACTTGTCCTTGCTAGTTTTTAGGCTTCTTTGATTTTCATCTTCCTCTTGACAGCTACCTTCTTCAGGTAACTTCAGGTACATACCATTCACTATGAGCTGTCCAACCCGTCCCCGAATACCAGCGGCCAAAATCAGTTCACTCATTTGGCTTGCATGGTTTGTCAGTGGCACTTAAATAAACCTCATGTCAAATAGGACCTTGGGATCAAGTAGCCACACTTTAGAATTCCAATTATTGACTTGATATTTTGGGTCAAGGTCAACTTTCTACTACACGTATGTTATAACTGCAGTTATGTTTACATGGAGCATTATAAAGCTGGATGACTCTAAATGCATTGTTATGCTTGTATTCTACAAGACATTTCACAGTCAGATAGCAGTTACTGGTATTATGTGCACAAACCAGGTAATTTATAGGGGATTCCCCATTTCCTTTCTGTGGACCAAGAAGTTTCCTTTCTAATACATTGTATAGCCATAAATAAGCAGCTGGAACATGAGAACGTTTCACACTGTGAAAATAGGCACTTTGAAGTAGTTAATTATGATCACAAAGACACTTGCGCTTCGTCAGAATTTCCTGTGGCAGTCAGCAAAATAAGCAGGCCCCCTTTTCTGTGGTAAGAAATAAAAGTCATTAGTTCAATGGACTAGGTTTAAATCTTGTTGTCCATGGAAAGAAGGAAATTGCATTAACAAAAAATATTTATAATCTGAACATTTTGTCACAGTCGCTGGCATAATAACAATCATGTGTAAAGTTCAACAAAAGGGCAATGTCCACAGACCATTATTATTAACTTCTCTCTAATGTGCAATATATAAACCTGAGGTTACCAATCAAATCCTACCTCAACCTATTCTTCTGACTTGGTGGTAATCTAACCATAAAGTAGTGGATTCTTCTTCATTTCTACATAATGAACTGTGAAGATCCAGTGATATCAATGGGTTCTAACCGCTAAGAACTTTAAAAAATGGCTTTAAAGCAACTTGGATACGTTAAACAGTATCTGTCTCGAAAAATCAATCAGAATATTTACCAAGTATTGTGCAGTGGTGTTAAATATTTTTCTCTTCTATTTAGGATGACCTTTCCTGCTTTGTAGCTGAACTGCGCAAATTGTCGAAAACTTCCATAAAGAAGAACTTCCATAAAACAATCCATAGACTGTGGAGAAAAGCAACATTACTCAAATTTATTAATGTAAGTTCAAGAATTTTTCAGTGATTATTAATAAGATTTGGAATGATGCCCAGTTACCAAATGCTGGGATTTTCCAATTTCCTCTCGATAATCTTCTAAAACAAACTTTGAAGTGTTGAGAAGGCCTTAGTTTGATTAGATGGAAAATGCCCACTAACACTTTGAAAATTGATCAGCTGTGGAAATATTCTGATTAAACTCTCATGCAGCTCCCGTGCAACATCTACGGTTCCAAATTCATTGGCTGTCACCATCTCCGAATAAATATTGCACATAGGCTTTGGAGAGTTTTTTTTTACGGGAACAGCACAAGACCGTGTAGCAGCTGTTTCAAAATAGAGTCATGTTACAAATGCTTATTACTGTGCGCCACTTTAAGCTCCTTATCAGCATTTTCCAATACGTTTTCTTTCAAAATGTCCTGCTTCAACATGTGACAAATAGTTTCTTGTGCTTTTAAAAGAACTTTCTCAATTTCGACTCTCTTCCCACTTGCAAGTAAAACAAGTATATATTGTTGTATCTTTTCCCTGTAAATAAAGCAGTATTTTACATGGTTTAACTCTTGTTACAAACATTTTGCTTTAAATGCATTAAAAATTATACAAAGCCTTCAAATCTCTTCTGCTTAATTTCACAGAACAACTGCATTGCACATGATAATCAAACAAGGAACACCATTACATTTCTGGACAGAATGACGACACTTTTACAGAAAGAGTTCAGACAACAGGTAAGGTTAAGAGCTACAACAACTTACCGATTTTTCTGCATTTACTCAGCATTGCAATTCTTTCATTGGAAACGACGTTTCCCTTTCCCCTGACGAGTCTGAAGAAGAGTCTCGACTTGATACGTCACCCATTCCTTCTCTCCAGAGATGCTGCCTGAGTTCCTCCAACATTTTGTGCCTATCTAACTGTAAAAGATAAATTGACAAACATTTTCAAATATAAAGTATAATATACTTATGAATCTGACTCCTTAAAACAACCCAAATGCCTATCAACACCAGATAAGCAACCAACAATTTCAGCTTATGTTAGGAACGTGAAAGCATACTATTCATCTGAAGATATAGTATAACACGTGCCAGACTCAAAATTCTACAGCACGTGTTATTTAAACAATTTAAATTTGTGTATTGAGCTAAATATCTTGTAATTTTTTTTGTCATTCCCACTGAGAATAATTTTCCTTTGAACTGATTAGAACAGCATTTAGTCTTAAGGGTCTTTGGGGAAACAAATAATGCTTCAATATTGTCTTTTGCAATTGCAGACAAACATTTAAATATAGCTATTGTAATTGATGTCATATTTATAATAGCTTTTATTGTCTTTTACAGTGATATATCAGACACCAGACATTTCAAAATCGATTATGGATTATGGAAATTTGAAGCCATTGTGATCTATTCCAAAAGGATGGATTGTTTCTTTTCATCTTTCAGAGTATGAATAATTAATATTATATATATTTATTTATTGTTTATGTCGATGGAACTCTTTTCACTGAACAACATTTCTGAAAACAGTTTCATGTAAATACTACTTACTGTCCAATTATGCATTTAAAGAATGAATGCATTGGAACAACAAAATGTTTTGGAACAGATATCATATATCCATATGCTTTTTCGGACATTATATGTCTTAAATATTAATCTGATTTATCCTAGATTATTGTTAACAGAGTTACACAAATTGGATTTTTTTCATTTCTGTTTGTTATGCCTAGAACTTGTGGGCTCCAACACAAGTCCCATTTAACAGGTGATGTGAAAATTACTATCCAATTTGTTGCTCTGGGTAAACTGAGAGGCTTCAACTTCAGCAATCTGATTTGAAGTCGTTCTTCATGAAAATCAGAATCAAATTTCATATTTAAAGCATTCATGACCATTCATATCTAAAACCTTGGATGTGCCAAATACAAAAGCAAATATTTAATCCATTTTAAGTTCTCAAGATCTTTGTTAACCACTCGCCGAACACTAGTCTCTCAATAGAAATTAATTATTTATTCTTTGCAATAAGCAAGTAAGCATTGCTGCTCGGGTAAACAGAAATCATAATTATAGCTAGGTACAGGTAAATTTTAGAGTATCTTTGTGGGTAGGGACACATTCATTCTCTCTACCATGAATTGTGTTGCTAAATCTTAACTGCTCGAAGGAGGGATTGAGGAAAAGCATTCGATATTTTGGGGTAATATTTCAATTTTTTTTTTTTGCATTATCCATTAATATTTAAAGGGAAACAATGAGCTAACGGTGATTAAAAATCTTTTTACAAGATTTTCGGAACATTTTTTAGTTACCATACTGATTCCCTCACATATCGTCGGTAAAGAAGTAAGATGTCTCCTATCTCTGAAACTAAGCAACTTGTTTTTGAAGTATGCCCCTCATTCTATATTAATACTTTTCCAAATGGTTAGGATTGGCATCATCAAATTTTTCGCTCATTTTGCATAACTCAGTCAACTGTAATAACAATGCAACAACCCAACCCAAAACTCCCCTGCAACATCCTATGAAGGTGGAGTTGACAGTTTGGTTTCCTACGATCTTTGCACCTTTTTATTAAAATAAGCCTGTTATGACAATTCATATTGTAATATGTCATGTTATTAAACTATCGTGTTAAAAAACAATTCGAATCATTGACGACCAATGCATTGGTCCAAAAAGCCACTGGGGACCAATGCCTCATCTCAACTTGTAGCAAGAAATCAGGGCTAGGCCTATTGGGTGAAGCACCCGTCAGCACCAACATAGAAAGTCATTTTTTAATTAGCCGGTCCGTTTTTAACGGGAAAATGGATTTTAATATTCAAATATATCCTAAGGGAGGGAAATAGATTAAAACAGCAGCACATTACAGCTGCAGGTTTGCTCTCCTGACCCTGTACTTGGTCAATTTCACCCATTCCTGGACTGGAGTATCGATTCCAATCAGTGAGACCTTCCCGCTAGAAGAGCAGAAAAATGGAGACAGGCGGGCACTGGTTCCACTGCAGTGTCGTAGAGCCAATTGCCATCAACTCTCTTAGTTTGCAGACTGTCCCGATGCACATCCTGATTTGTGCCTTGCCTCATCTACTGCAGTTTATTGTTGCATTTCTCACTCTCCACCTCTGCTTCCAGCAGGAGCAAGTCCATACATAACATTTCCATACCCTCATCAATCTAGATGTCAAATTAAGATAAGGATGATATATCTTAACCAAGCAAATTTGTTAAATAATTGCGAATTAATAAATTATTCAAGTAAAATATGTAACGGGTAAAAAGCCATTGAAATTTAATAACGATGAATTTCCAAGAGCTTTTGTTTACAAGTGATGGAAACTGTCTTTTAAAATTCTCATTAAGACATTGCATTATGTTATTACATGATTAAGTCAGATACAGCTTTGGCATGCATTCTGGAATAAGCTATGTGAGATTTAGCCTGTCTTGCTATGTAAAAATTGCTTTACATTTATTTACCATATTTAATATTAATTATTTAAATAGAGCTCAACTGAGCCAGTTTGTTACAGAAAATGTATTTTTAATTTCATAAATAAAATATTTTGATAAGACATTGGTTATTTAATTCATTTTTAAGTGCAAACCAACAACACCATAAACACAGGGCTGACTCCCATCTGACAAGATTACAGAGGAGATTTCTACTCTCTCCTCCCAGGGCATTTCACACTATGTGAGTTTTACATATAGTATTTATTGCCCATCCCTAAACAACCTTGAGAAGTTCCGTAAGACCAAATAAGAGCAAAATTTGGCCATTCCACCCATCGTCTACTCCGCCATTCGATCATGGCTAATCTATTTTTCCCTCTCAACCCATTCACCTGCCTTCTCCCCCTGACCTTTGATGCCCTTACTAATTACGAACTCTCTGCTTTAATCTCTGCTTTAAAAATACTCAAAGTCTTGCCCTCCACAACCATCTGTGGCGATGAATTCGACAGTTTCACTACCCTCTGGCTGAAGAAATTCCTCCTCATCTCCATTGTAAAGATACGTTGTATTATTCTGGGTTTGCCCTCTGGTTCTAGACTCTCCCATTACTGGGAACATCCTTTCCACATCCACTCTATCTACACTTTCATTATCTGGTAAGTATCCTTCTAGAACCATTGCAATTCCTTTGTTGAGGATATTCCCAGTCTCATTAAGCAAGGATTCCAAGATTTAGACTCAGCAATTATGATGAAACTGTAATATATTTTTGGTGTTTGATTTGGAGGGGGTCCTGCAGGAGGTGGTGTTGCCATTAACTTCCTGCCTACATACTTCTTGGTATTGAAATGCAAATTGGAGGAACAGCACCTCATATTTTGCTTGGGCAGCTTACAACCCAGTGGTATGAATATTGATTTCTCTAACTCCAAGTAACCCTTGCATCCCCTCTCTCTCCATCCCTCCCTCTAGTAATTGTATTAGCTTCAAAGTCATCTTGTTGAGTCTCTTTGTCTGTAACTTGTCTTCAGTTAGCCCCACAGCTAATAATGGCCTGTTTCCTTTATCATCTTTACTTTTTTTGCATATCTTTCATTCACTGTCTGTATCTCTCATTTCCCTTTACCCTGACTCTCAGTCTGAAGAAGAACCTCGACCCGAAACGTCACCTATTCCTTTTCTCCGGAGCTGCTGGCTGAACTGCTGAGTTGCTCCAGTTTTTTGTGTCTATTTTACAGATTTGACTATTGCTAGCAGAGTAAATGACAAAATAAAATTTGTCAATGGCACACCGTGCTGCTGCAGAATATCATTGATGGAGAAACTGAACTAGGGGACTAGGCTCGACAACCAAATGGACATGGTTCTGAATAGAGTTGATTTTCTTCATTGTTATTGAAACTGTACTCATCCAGACAAGTAGAGAGAAATCCAAGACTTGTCCTGCATCTTGTGGCTAGTAAAAGGACTTTGAAGCATCAGGTGGTGAAACAACCACCACACACCCATTTGACTTGACTCAAATTTGGATTGTTTTCTCTGGAGCTTCAGAGGCCGAGGCAAGACCTGATAGAAGTATATAAATTATGTATAAGAAAATAACTGCAGATGCTGGTACAAATCGATTTATTCACAAAATGCTGGAGTAACTCAGCAGGTCAGGCAGCATCTCGGGAGAGAAGGCATGGGTGACGTTTCGGGTCGAGACCCTTCTTCAGACTGATGTCAGGGGGCGGGACAAAGGAAGGATATAGGTGGAGACAGGAAGATAGAGGGAGATCTGGGAAGGAGGAGGGGAAGGGAGGGACAGAGGAACTATCTAAAGTTGGAGAAGTCGATGTTCATACCACTGGGCTGCAAACTGCCCAGGCGAAATATGAGGTGCTGTTCCTCCAATTTCCGGTGGGCCTCACTATGGCACTGGAGGAGGCCCATGACAGAAAGGTCAGACTGGGAATGGGAGGGGGAGTTGAAGTGTTCGGCCACCGGGAGATCAGTTTGGTTAATGCGGACCGAGCGCAGGTGTTCAGCGAAGCGATCGCCGAGCCTGCGCTTGGTTTCGCCGATGTAAATAAGTTGACATCTAGAGCAGCGGATGCAATAGATGAGGTTGGAGGAGGTGCAGGTGAACCTTTGTCTCACCTGGAAAGACTGTTTGGGTTGGAGTTGAGGGGGGAGGTAAAGGGACAGATGTTGCATCTCGTGCGGTTGCAGGGGAAAGTGCCCGGGGTTGGGGTGGTTTGGGTAGGAAGGGACGAGTGGACCAGGGAGTTACGGAGGGAACGGTCTCTGCGGAACGCAGAGAGGGGGGGGGGGGATGGGAAGATATGGCCAGTGATGGGGTCCCGTTGTAGGTGACGGAAATGTTGGTGGATGATATGTTGGATCCGCTGGCTGGTGGGGTGGAAGGTGAGAACGAGGGGGAGTCTGTCCTTGTTGCGAGTGGGGGGAGGGGGAGCAAGAGTGGAGCTGCAGGATGTAGAAGAAACCCTAGTGAGAGCCTCATCTATAATGGAGGAGGGGAAGCCCCGTTTCCTGAAGAACGAGGACATCTCGGAAGCCCTAGTGTGAAACACCTCATCCCGGGCGCAGATGCGGCGTAGACGGGGGAATTGGGAGTAGGGGATAGACTTTTTGCAGGGGACCGGGTGGGAAGAAGTGTAGTCCAGATAGCTGTGGGAGTCAGTGGGTTTATAGTAAATGTCCGTCACTAGTCTGTCTCCTGTGATGGAGATGGTGAGGTCCAGAAACCTGGATTGATAGGTAGATACTCAGAACCTTTTTTTCCCAGGGTTAAAATGTCAAAGACTAGATGGTGTGACTTTAATGAGAGAGGAGCAAAATTTAAAGATGTCCAGGGCATGTTTTTATACACAGGTGGGTGCCTGAAACATGCTGCTAAGGATAGTGGTGGAGGCAGATACCACAGTGGCACTTAAGAGACTTTGAGATGGCTATGTGCAGGCAGAATAGATTAACTTGGCATCATGTCCGGCACAGACATTGTGGGCCGATGGGCCAGCTCCTGTGCTCCATCCTGTGTATGTTCTATGTTCTATGACTCACTCTGATAGCCGTAGTGATCACCTAGCAGATACCGCTGAGTAAAGCAGGAGCAATAACTCAGTAAAATTCAACTAATCAAAAAGATATAAAACATATATTGGAATGAAGAAGTGACAAATCCACAAGACAAACTGGTTATCATCCCATGGTCTCAAAGGGAGCCCTAAACTGAAATCTTCCAAAATTCATTTAATTTGACAGAGAATAAAAATGTGTGTGCATATCATTTCAGAATGTTGGGGAAATCAAGGAATTATATAGATGTCAGGCTATCATTCGTGACAGCAAATCAATAGAATTTGTAATTAGGAGTAGGATGACCTTGTAATTTTTCATTTATCAGAGGACCATGGAAGATTTATAAAGGTCAAGTTATGCTTTAAAAACCTGATTGATTTTCTTTAAAGAGAAGCCAAAGTCAATCTACTGGGGCATGACTGTGAATTTTATTTACATGAAACTTTAAAAGATTTGATGGAGTCCCTGTCATTACAGATTGTCAGCAAAACGTTGAAGGTCTTGTCGCCTAAGGAAAAGTCTTGCCCTTTGACCTGGAAACTGGCTGAGTGTCAGAGGGCAAATGATTAAGGTTGAGCAGCAAAAGACCCGTGGTATCCCGCAGAAGCTGTATCAAGGCGACAGTCTGTTCTGTACCTTCTCATACCTCTAGTTTTCCTCCCCCTGGCTCTCAGTCTGAAGAAGGGTTTTGACCTGAAATGTTACCTATTCTTTTTCTCCACAGATGCTGCACAGATGCTAAGTTATTCCAGCATTTTGTGTCTATCAAGGATACTGTATTTGCCAATAATGCCTATCAAGACAGGAAGAATTAAAAGCACTTTAGTTGGAAATATTAATTACAACAATATTAACAGATTAATCAAATCGTCAAAACTATGGTGGGCAGATCACAACTTTGACCTATCTGAGGTCATCCACCTTGAACCTATGAAAGAAAAGACAGAGTCCTTTCTTAATATGATCCAAAAAGATTTGATACGATCCTTCTATATATTGATTATTAAAATGTAAAGCACAGGTACAGAAAACGATCAAGAAGGTAAACAATTTAATTTGCTTACTGTCACACCAGGTCAACAACAAATGCTATCTCACTGCTTCACCACTTTACTTTGGCCCATCTGGATAACATCAAGTAGCTCGAAGACCTCGATGGGAGCCTCGGCGGTGCCAGCGGGAGACTCGGCAGCAACGTGGGCCTCGGTGGTGGTGGGGCCTCATGGTCGATGAGTGTGAGGGGTTAGGGAAAGACAATGGGGACCCAGCGTGGGGAACCGCCATGAAGACCAATGAGGACCCGGTGTGGGGGAGGGGGGGCACTCTAGTTTAGACTCCTCTGTCCAGGGGATAAGTCTGGGTTCATTTGTTCCTGTGAAGATGCTGTGTACACACAGCCGCCAACAGTTGCTTGTCCTTTTCTTTTTGTTTTCACTTTTAACTTCAAGTTTTTGTGTAACTTGTGTGTTGCGACTGTCGGCAGACCAATTTCCCTCCGGGGATGAATAAAGTTTAATCATATCGTATCGACCTGGGCCTTTGTACCTCCTTTTGCAACAAGATCCTTGACTTCATCATCGGCAGATCTCATTCAGTGCAGATCAGTTACAACATCGTCTCCTCATTGACTATCAACACAGATGCACCTCAGGGTTATGTGCTTAGCCCCCTGTCTTATTCTCTGTACACCCATGACTGGATGGCTCAGCACAGCTCCAATGCTACCTATAAATGTGCAACACAATCACCATTGTTGGCTAAATCACAGGTGGTGATGAGTCAGCATTCAGGAGGGAGATAGAACTCCTGGTTGAGTGGTGCCACACCAACAAACTCTTATTCAATGGCAGTAAAAGCAATGAATTAATCATTGGCATCAGAAAAGGGAAGTTGTGAGACCACCTGACAGTGTTCAATGATCAGCCATGATCACATTGAATGGTGGTGCTGGCTCGAAGGGCCGAATGGCCTACTCCTGCACCTATTGTCCATTGTCTATTGTTCATTGGTAGGTTGGCGGTGGAGAGAGGTAACAGCTTCAAATTCTTGCCTGTTAACATCTCTGACCACCTGGCTTGGGCCCAGCACATAGGTGCAATCACAAAGGAGGCAAACCAGTGCCTCTACCTTCTTAGACGTTTTATGAAATTCAACACGTACTCTAACAATCATCTACTGTCGCACTGTGGAAAGTGTCCTGACTGGTTGTATCATGAGTTGCTATGGAAATCTCAATGCAGAGGGACACAAGAGACTGCAGAGTGTGGTGAACTCTGCTTGGGCACAGCCCTGCCCACCTTTGAAAACTTTTCCATGAAGTTCTGCCTCAAGAAGATGGTACCTTTCATCAAGGATCCCTGTCATCTTGACCATCCCCATTTCTTGCTGTCACTGACAGGCAGGAGGTACGGAAGCCAGAAGTCACACGTTTCCAGGTTCAGGAACAGCTGCTTCCCTGCATCTCCATTGGTTAAGAATAGAACTGGGGGGTGCCTAAAATTTGGAGTTGAGGCTTTAAGAAGGAAACACACACACATCCTTAGGGTTGGAAAAATATGAAATTCTGTTCTGCAGTAGGTAATTAGTGCTAAGCCAATTTAATTTAGACTGAGAGGAGAGATCTGATAGAAATATATGATATTTTGCCAGGGCTTGACAGGTTAGATGCAGGAAGGATGTTTCCTCCAAAGGGGAAGTCTGAAACCAGTGTCAAAACCTTATGGTGTAGCGACCATAGAAAGTGGTCCTAGTTGTCGAACCCTCAGATTGGCCAGCAAGGTCACGTGTGAGTGCGACCGTAGGGATTGGTCCAGAGAGCGACACTGCTGATTGGACAGCGTGGTCATGTGCGCTTTTGGCGCCCAAAAAGAGTCAGTTGGGAGACGTGTTCGAAGAGAACAGTTAGTTTTAATGGTTGTCTGTAATCTTGTTAAGAAAACTTTGTAATCGAATATTGCTGTCGCAATAAACTTCTTCAACAAAGAACAAGTTTCCAGACTCGCCATAATGGTATATAAAAATATCTCTCACAATAATCATGCTGTTTTTCCCTTGCATTATTATCTATGGGATGGAATTAAAATGGGGAATAGTATTTATATTTGCAATTGAGATTATATGTTAACCCCTAATCTTCCATATGTTGCCTTTTCTGAGTCTCTGTCATTGTTTAATGTTTAAAATGCACTATGATCTTCTAAACTAGCATCTCTTCTGCAATCTTTTGAAGATGTATTCATGTTTGTCACATTCATATGACATCAGTCTGGGTAGGTGCTTGTATGGATGGATTTTTTCGCCACAACATTTTGTCTCGATATAGAGAGATATAAACGAGATCAGGCATAGTGTTACTGAAAATGATAATAGACAATAGACAATAGGTGCTATCCTTAAGAGCTCTATCCAGCTCTCTCTTGAAAGCATTCAGAGAATTGGCCTCCACTGCCTTCTGAGGCAGAGAATTCCACAGATTCACAACTCTCTGACTGAAAAAGTTTTTCCTCATCTCAGTTCTAAATGCCCTACCCCTTATTCTTAAACTGTGGCCCCTTGTTCTGGACTCCCCCAACATTCGAAACATGTTTCCTGCCTCTAACGTGTCCAACCCCTTAATAATCTTATACGTTTCGATAAGATCTCCTCTCATCCTTTTAAATTCCAGTGTATACAAGCCTAGTCGCTCCAGTCTTTCAACATATGATAGTCCCGCCATTCCGGGAATTAACCTAGATACTCTGAGCTATATTAAATCCCAAAGACCAAGACTGCTGGGATTTCCACCGGGCCAAGAATGTGTCATGTTTGGCTTCAGTCTCAGACATTGTGATGGAAAGTAAACTGCAGATGCTGGTTTAAATGGAAGGTAGACACAAGGTGCTGGTGTAACTCAACGGGTCAGGCAGCATCTCTGGAGAGAAGGGATGGGTGATGTTTCGGGTCGAGACCCTTCTTTAGACTGATGTCAGAGGAGGGGGCGGGAATTGTAGTAGGAGACAGGAAGACTAGTGGGAGAACTGGGAAGGGGGCAGGGAAAGAGAGGGACAGAGGAATTGTGATTGTCGCTTGGATGTTAATATTAATATTTATTTGAGTAATTACCCATTTATCAATTCTTGGGAATAGCAGTAAGAATTGATGGAATGTGGACACAAGCTCCTTCAATCTATTTTTATGTGACAGTAACTAAGAACATTTAACTACTTTATGATTGAGGTGGTCTTCTTTTCTTAAGGACAACCTACTTCTACTCCAATTTTGTGTGTTCTAATGTGGCCAATTTTGAGGCAAATGTGGGACACGTCGAATCTGCCACAGATGGGGCAGGAAGAAAGGATGAGTGGGTGGCTAGTAAACAGGCGGGGGTGTTCTCTTCAATTGGGCTTCCGTGCTCCCATCAGAGATTTAAGGATCTCAGTTCCATCCTGCACCTCCATTTTGATTGGTCACAGGCCGGGGATTCCCAGGAGTTGATGAAGATGTCACATTTTTTCATCAAGACATTGAAAACATGAAGCGGTTTCTCTGTCATCTCTGTTACACTGTTATTTTGGAGAGATGGGGCCCAGAGTAAAATGTCGACTTTGGGAATCTGCACACAATAAGGTCTGCCTATTGGAGCCAGCCAAATGCAATTACACACTTGATTCTGGAGAGAGGATGAGTGAGGGTGTGGACATTTTGGTCCTTTTCCTTCCAATGGATTTTGAGGATATTGTGGAGGTTTTGTGGTTCCTCTTCAATGCTTTGAGGTCCCTTATGTCCTAAACTTACAGACAGGAAGTACCACGGCTCGTGGTCTATGAGCTTGGTCCCAGATCTGAGGGCTATAATTAATCCACTAAACGCTGCTGGGTCCATGTGGCAACCTAACCACACACAATAGCAACAACAGAAATGTTGCAATGATAAATCAATGTTAATGGTCCCAAACTCTTAGCAACAAAGAGGCTTTACAGTCATCATCTCAATGATAATCTGATGCCTCCCAGGTCACAGCAACAAGAGAGTCTACACCATAATTAAGTCTACACCTGTGAAGAGATTTTTTGTTTCTTTGGGCGAAAATGCCAGGATTAATTTAGTGAGAATAATCAGGAAATAGAAATGTTAATTAACTGTGAACACATGACATTCTTAGATTTGAATCTCCATCACACCTCAGGACAAAAAACAGCTTTTCAGGCCAAATTCTCACCAGAAAAAAAATCTTATCTAAATAACGTTTGACTGGTTGAAAACCCACGGCATTCAGCAACCAGCTGATTATCACAGTTTGGATTCTTCCACACTGTCAAAACTGTCTCCCATCCAAACAGCTGCCTAGGCCCAAGAATTAATTTGCTCAAGACAGCAAGACAAGAAGTACCACAAAGTAACAACAAATATTTTAGGATTTTTTAATCCTTCTAACCAGCAGTGCATCCTTCTTAACAATGGCTTCCCTCAGAACTTCATCTCCATTCTCCATCTGCTATGTGCTAAGATGCAAGCCATGATTCTCATCAACCTCTGCGAACCTCCATTGAATCCATCGGCCCCACGCTGCCTCGGCATGGCCTCCTGCATAATCAAGGGCGAGTTTCACCCTGGACACTCCCTCCTCTTCCCTCTCCCATCAGCAAGAGGTACAGAAGAGTGAAAACGCTTTTCACACTCCAGATTCAAGGACAGTTTCTTACACGAGGGAACTTATCAAGCAACTTAAACATCCTATCAACCAGAGAGCAGTCCTGAGCTACCATCTATCACATTGGAGACCCCTGGATTATCTTTAATTGGATTTTACTGAACTTTATTTTGCACTAAACGTATTCCCTTTATCTTGTACCTGCACAGCCTGATTGTAATCATGAATAGTCTTTCTGCCTACTGGAAAGTACCTGTTCGTTATTTAGCTTAGTTTATTGCAACTTGGTACACATGACAATAAATTAAGCTGAATAACGAACAGGTCCACCATAGATCTAGTGTAGGCCGGGATCCAACCCTCAACTCTCTTTGGCATATCAGTGGGCCATTCAGTTGCTCACTGTATCATTCTATGACTCTATTAAGAAACAGTTAGACAGGTTCATGGATAGGACAGGTTTGGAGGGATATGGACCAAACGCGGGCAGGTGGGACTAGTGTAGCTGGGACATGTTGGCCAGTGTGGGCAAGTTGGGCTGAAGGACATGTTTCCACACTGTGTCACTCTATTACTCTATGACTCTATAAGAGGCAGAAGTTAACAGAATTAAGAATTTTGATTCCTCCAGTTGTAGATGGTATATAACCTTCTGATATTTGAATAGGTAAATTTAAATTGTGTCTATCTATGGGAATTGTAGCAGAACAGTAAGAAACTAATGGCATCTCGGAGACAAAAGGTGTTATTGTTATTTAAAGATACCCAGTGAGGAGGCCACCACAATACAAAGACAAACTGAGCACAAGGTATGGACATGCAGTGTACAGGGGACAACATTACAACTGTCCAGTATATGTTGACAGCTTGCAAGCAAGTCTGGCATATCATTGAGTCATAGTCATAGAGTCATAGAGTGATACAACATGGAAACAAGCCCTTCAGCCCAACCTGCCCACACTGGCTAACATATCCCAGCTACACTCGTTCCACCTGCCCACGTTCGGCTCATATCCCTCCAAACCTGTCCTATCCATGTACCTGTCTAACTGTTTCTTAAACGATGGGCTAGTCTCTACCTCAACTACCTGTTCTGGCAGCTTGTTCCATACCCCCATCACCCTTTATGTGAAAAAGTTCCCCTCAGATTCCTATTAAATCTTTTCCCCCTCACCTTAAACCTCTGGTCCTCGATTCACCTACTCTGGGCAAGGCATCTACCTGATCTATTCCTCTCGTGATTTTTTACACCTGTCAGATCACCCCTCATCCTCCTGCGCTACAAGTCCCAACCTACTCAATTTCTGCCTTTAGATCAGACCCTCTATTCCTGGCAATGCCCTCGTAAATCTAATTAATTGTCTTTGCTAAAGCTGAGTAAAGGTTATCAGAACTTTTGCTACAAGTTGTTCCCCATTTTCTTTGTTAAAACACATTACAGCTTGCAAAGGAGGACAAATGTTTGGTGCAAAAGCCATTGTTGCTGGGTTAATATTATATAGGCCGTTCTGCATTAATGTGTATTCCAATAACAGCAATTGGATAGAACACATGATGAATTTGGGAACATTTTCTGCATTAAGCTAGTTCTCTATATTAATTCCAACTGGAAACTACAGAATCACTTACAAGTATCAAACAGCCTTTAGTATTTTTAGCATGTAGTAACAAAAACAAACTTATTGCCATTGAAAGGTTTTGAGAATCCTGTGTGAAAGTAATTTTATTACTGAGACAATCTCCGGTCCCTAGTCCCTTTATCCCCATTGACATAATTGTCTATATAAAAGGATTTTCTATAACACAGGGTATCCTAGGAACACAACTATTATGTTATAGCAGAACTACCTTTATCTGGAATTATACTTTTCCAAGCATATTAAAGGAAATGGGGAATATGTTGGCCAATGAATTTAGACAGCGCATCCATTTCACAACTTGCTCAAGGGGATGCTGAGAAAATAGCTATATTGTGATTGAAAGCACTTGAAAATAGAAGCTGCAAATCATGCTACAAAACAGGGATAATAACCATAGATTCACAGTGAGAGATGAGTCAATAATGGAAAGATGTGTGGATGCACACATTCTATGAGTGTATTTCAATTAAGGGGTCAGAACTCAATCTTTACAGCATCTTAAATCATATCTGCTTATACCTGTGCTCTCTCCGCTCATTTTAAACTCAAAATACTACTGGTAATTTTAAAATATTAGCTGCATTTTCATAGAATTGTATTGTTATACCCCCAAGTTTCTCCACTCCTGCACACTCATCAACATCTTTCCACGGAGTATTTTGGTTTATGAGAGAAGAATGAACATTGTTTTGTATTAGAAATGTCACCTTTGTATCAAAGCTGCACTGCAGATTCTTTGCTGCTGTGACTTTTCTGCCATTAAGGCCCTGTCCCAGTTCGGCGATTTTTTAGGCGACTACAGGTGACTAGGCTGTTGCCACACGGTGTCGCGGGCATGGTCGTGTGTAGTCTCCAAAGAGTCGTAGCGTTTTTCTGGTCGTCGCTGGATTTTGTGAAGGCTTGAACATTTTCGGCGACTGTTGGTTTGACGCCAATGAGCGTAGCTTGACGTCTCCTGACGTGGGCGCTGTCGTAGGTTGTCGCCAGGTTGTCGCCAGGTTGTCGCCAGGTTGTCGCCAGGTTGTCGCCAGGTTGTCGCCAGGTTGTCGCCTGGTGAAGTAGGTTCTCGCCAGATTGTCACCAGGTGATTAAGGTTGTCACCGGTGCTGACTGCGGCGAATTCCAAGTGTGGACTTGATCTGATCATCCATCAGTGTAATGTGTCCATAAATGATGTTAGGTTTTGTATTTTTTTGCACTTGTATTCTGTTTAAAGTTTGAATTTTAAAGTTTGAAGTTTGAAGCTTATTGAAATTTATTGAAGTTTATTACAATATTTTTGTATGCACTGTTGTATGTTCTTAACAACCTTTTAAAAAAAATTGGTAGTATATCAATAAAGGAAATTCTTGACATTTTGACGGAAAATTGATGTATGAAGTTATTGTATTTCAGAGTAGTTTCTCATGGCACCACTTTCAAATAGTCATGATGCAGAATGATTGGCAACCCTACCGTGCACCCCCTTTTATAGGGATAGTGGGTGAAACGTGAATTGTCTTCAGTTGTCTTCAGTCTTCAGGGTCACAGCTTGTGGACGTAGGTTGACCTCGGTTGTCGTAGGTTGTTGCCTCTGTGGTGGTAGGTCGTCGTAGGTGCGGTCGTAGGTGGACGTTCTACTTGCGACGATTGGGTCGCCGGTTTTGGGTAGCTTGCCGTAGCTTGATGTCGACTAGGTGGTAGGTTGTTGTAGCTTGTCATAGACATTGTCGTAGGGGGGGTCCAGTCACCGTTTTTTCGGCGACCTGCTACGACTTTGACAGTCGCCGGCAGTCGCTTTAAAAAACGCCTTACTGGGACAGGGCCTTTAGTAACTAACTGATTCTCTCTAAATCCACCAAACTCGATTGTTCAGCACGGAATAATGGCCACCCTTTCTAACAGAGAAACGTCCACATTAATTAGTGATTAAAATGGAGTCTTCGTTATGGCTGCCGCCTTGAGACAATAGTTCTGAGCCTCCATTGTTGAGAATTCTTGTGCACTGAACAAAACTGTAGATAACTTCTAGCTGTAATTTATAATTAATGGTGCAACCAATCTACAACGAGGCCATTATTCCTACAAAAGTAGGATGGACAGCATGCCCGCAGGCAGCAATTAATGTGTATGAAATTTTAAACAAAACTGCAGGTGCTGGAAATCTGATATAAGAACAGAAAATGGTGGAAATACTGAGTAACTCAGGCAGCATTTGTTGAAAAAGATATAGAGTTAACATTTCAGGCCATATATATGGCATTAGATTTAGGACGGAGATAACTTTGGAGAGAACAAGAAACTAACTTGTGTTCCCTATTTGCCCACTTCTGATGAAGTGTCTTGGACATACAACATTAACCATGTATCTCTTTCCACAGATGCTGCCTGACTTGCTGAGTGCATCCAGCATCTTAGTTTAGTTTAGTTTAGCATAATTTAGAGATACAGCATAGAACGAGGCACTTCAGTCCACCAAGTTCGTGTCAACTGTCGATCACCCATGCGCACTAAATGCTGGTGTAACTCAGCGGGACAGGCAGCATCTCTGGAGAGAAGGAATGGGTGACGTTTCGGGTCGAGACCCTTCTTCTAGTTCTATGTTACCCCATTTTCTCACTCACTCCCTACACTTCAGGTGCATTTTACAGAGGCCAATTAACTTTCAGATGTGCAGAGAAATCAGAGTGCCCGGAGGAAACTCAGAGTCACAGCGAGAACATGCAAATTTCACAGACACAGCAAGGTCAGGATTGAACCAAGTCTCCAGCACAGTGAGACAGCATCTCCTTGTGCCACAGCAGGTAACATGTAATTGGCTTCAGTTACAGATTAAACTTTTACATTTTCTAAACGTCACTGAAAATATTTCCTGCATTTTTTAAATAATTAACATTGTGAATACCAAACATTGGCAGACTGGGCACAGGCAATATAGTTGACTCCAAATTGTAAGATTCATAGTTTTAAAGCACTCCCAATTTACTGTTCTGTACTTGGTCACTGGATGGCGCATCTCACACAGAGCAAGATGTTCTAATATAGAAAGATTTTCTATATTAAAGAGGTGTCCCAGAAAGTGTAGCCACCCTGTGGCAGGTTCTGGTCAAGACTAGGGTGGCCAGACTTCTGGAGATGTAGCGTTTTGGTCTTGGTACCTGATTGTCCAAGGTGGCACTGCCTAAATTTTTGACACGCACTTCTTGGTCAGTTGGGATGACGAGAACATTGCAAAATTTGTTTAGTTTCAGTACAAAAAAAACAGTGCACATGTGCAAGTTTCCAATGCACTCAGTAACAGAACGTTTTTTGGAATTACACTTCTGATTGACCAGGCTGACTGATTGGGTGCAGATAACCAGGCAAGAATAATCAGTGCTTGCATCGCCTCAGACTACTCTTTGTCCCATTCCATGTGTACAACGGGCTATCCCTCGCGGTGACCCAACTGTGTCCAGAAGAATGGAAACCAGGGAAGGGCCTGACCACCCCCTCCCTGTCTCCTGAAGCAATCGCTGTTGTATCTTCTCCACCACAACCCCGTTCAGAACCAGGCCATGGTCCCTTATACATTACCTTATTACACTGCATTATACATTTACAGGCAGCTGATGTGGTAAATACACTGAATGACGTTCTATTCTTTCTGCGTTCTATAAAAAAAATTGCTGAAAAAAGATTAACCTAAATGTTTATGAAAGATCCTAAACATTATCTTGTTCGACATTGATGAGAAGGCATAACTATGGAACAAAGCTCAAGAATTGCACACCTGGGATCAGAGCTACTGATAGGGGTTAGCTTCTCTGGTCTGTGTTGCTGCATTGGGAAAGGTGTGGTCCAGCAGGGATTTTATATTCCAAAGGAAAGGAATGTTTCAAGTGTTGAAGTTTGAGGACATGCCATATACATGAACAATATTCATTAATGCTGCAAAACTATTTAAATTATCAAACAATTTATAGAACAAGTCTTAGTTACTGAGCATGCTTAGCATACAAATGTTAAAACCTCCCGAATCTAAAGATTATTTGTCAATTATCCACCTTAATCTGGACATATTCCCCACAATTAACAGAATCAGGAGATGTTGAATCAGTATGGATAGAAATGAGAAATTGTAAGGGTAAAAAGACCCTAATGGGAGTTATCTATAGGCCCCCAAACAGTAGCCTCGACTTAGGGTGCAAGTTAAATCAGGAGATAAAATTGGCGTGTCAAAAATGTAATGCTACGGTGGTTATGGGAGATTTCAACATGCAGGTAGACTGGGAAAATCAGGTTGGAAATGGACCCCAGGAAAGAGAGTTTGTAGAGTGCCTTCGAGATGGATTCTTAGAACAGCTTGTACTGGAGCCTACCAGGGAGAAGGCAATTCTGGATTTAGTGTTGTGTAATGATCCTGATCTGATAAGGGGACTAGAGGTAAAAGAGCCATTAGGAGGCTGTGATCACAACATGATAAGTTTTACTCTGCAAATGGAAAGGCAGAAGGGAAAATCGGAAGTGTCGGTATTGCAGTATAGCAAAGGGGATTACAGAGGCATGAGGCGGGAGCTGGCCAAAATTGATTGGAAGGAGGCCCTAGCAGGGAAGACGGTAGAACAGCAATGGCAGGTATTCCTGGGAATAATGCAGAGGTTGCAGGATCAATTTATTCCAAAGAGGTGGAAAGACTCTAAGGGGAGTAAGAGACACCTGTGGCTGACAAGGGAAGTCAGGGACAGCATAAAAATTAAGGAGAGGAAGTATAACATAGCAAAGAAGAGTGGGAAGACAGAGGATTGGGACTCTTTTAAAGAGCAACAAAAGTTAACTAAAAAGGCAACACGAGGAGAAAAGATGAGGTACGAGGGTAAACTAGCCAATAATATAAAGGAGGATAGCAAAAGTTTTTTTAGGTACGTGAAGAGGAAAAAAATAGTCAAGGCAAATGTGGGTCCCTTGAAGACAGAAGCAGGGGAATTTATTATGGGGAACAAAGAAATGGCAGACGAGTTAAACCGTTACTTTGGATCTGTCTTCACTGAGGAAGATACACACAATCTCCCAAATGTTCTAGGGGCTGGAGAACCTAGGGTGATGGAGGAACTGAAGGAAATCCACATTAGGCAGGAAATGGTTTTGGGTAGACTGATGGGACTGAAGGCTGATAAATCCCCAGGGCCTGATGGTCTGCATCCCAGAGTACTTAAGGAGGTGGCTCTAGAAATAGTGGAAGCATTGGAGATCATTTTTCAATGTTCTATAGATTCAGGATCAGTTCCTGTGGATTGGAGAATAGCAAATGTTATCCCACTTTTTAAGAAAGGAGGGAGAGAGAAAACGGGTAATTATAGACCAGTTAGTCTGACATCAGTGGTGGGGAAAATGCTGGAGTCAATTATAAAAGACGAAATTGCTGAGCATTTGGATAGCAGTAACGGGATCGTTCCGAGTCAGCATGGATTTACGAAGGGGAAATCATGCTTGACAAATCTACTGGAATTTTTTGAGGATGTAACTAGGAAAATTGACAAGGGAGAGTCAGTGGATGTGGTGTACCTCGACTTTCAGAAAGCCTTCGACAAGGTCCCACATAGGAGATTAGTGGGCAAAATTAGGGCACATGGTATTGGGGGTAGGGTACTGACATGGATAGAAAATTGGTTAACAGACAGAAAGCAAAGAGTGGGGATAAATGGGTCCCTTTCGGAATGGCAGGCAGTGACCAGTGGGGTACCGCAAGGTTCGGTGCTGGGACCCCAGCTATTTACGATATACATTAATGACTTAGACGAAGGGATTAAAAGTACCATTAGCAAATTTGCAGATGATACTAAGTTGGGGGGTAGTGTGAATTGTGAGGAAGATGCAATAAGGCTGCAGGGTGACCTGGACAGGTTGTGTGAGTGGGCGGATACATGGCAGATGCAGTTTAATGTAGATAAGTGTGAGGTTATTCACTTTGGAAGTAAGAATAGAAAGGCAGATTATTATCTGAATGGTGTCAAGTTAGGAGGAGGGGGGGTTCAACGAGATCTGGGTGTCCTAGTGCATCAGTCAATGAAAGGAAGCATGCAGGTTCAGCAGGCAGTGAAGAAAGCCAATGGAATGTTGGCCTTCGTAACAAGAGGAGTTGAGTATAGGAGCAAAGAGGTCCTTCTACAGTTGTACCGGGCCCTGGTGAGACCGCACCTGGAGTACTGTGTGCAGTTTTGGTCTCCAAATTTGAGGAAGGATATTCTTGCTATGGAGGGCGTGCAGCGTAGGTTCACTAGATTAATTCCCGGAATGGCGGGACTGTCGTATGTTGAAAGGCTGGAGTGATTGGGCTTGTATACACTGGAATTTAGAAGGATGAGGGGGGATCTTATTGAAACATATAAGATAATTAGGGGATTGGACACATTAGAGGCAGATAACATGTTCCCAATGTTGGGGGAGTCCAGAACAAGGGGCCACAGTTTGAGAATAAGGGGTAGGCCATTTAGAACGGAGATGAGGAAGAACTTTTTCAGTCAGAGGGTGGTGAAGGTGTGGAATTCTCTGCCTCAGAAGGCAGTGGAGGCCAGTTCGTTGGATGCTTTCAAGAGAGAGCTGGATAGAGCTCTTAAGGATAGCGGAGTGAGGGGGTATGGGGAGAAGGCAGGAACGGGGTACTGATTGATAGTGATCAGCCATGATCGCATTGAATGGCGGTGCTGGCTCGAAGGGCTGAATGGCCTACTCCTGCACCTATTGTCTATTGTCTATTGTCTATTGTCTATAATCCACAAATCTCTGGTCCTCACACATCTGTGATACTTTGTTCCAAATCCAGACTGATTTTTTTCATGTTCCTTTGCCTATGTATCCCCATTCTCCAAATACCCTTATCTCATGGCATTTCCCTCATTATTTCCCTTTCAAGATTCAAGATTCAAGATTCAAGATAGCTTTATTGTCATCCAAATTGGACGAAATTCAGTCACCCACAGTCCAACAACAAAAGCATCAAAATAGGCATTAAAATTACACAACCCCCAAAACACACAAAAGAAACATCCATCAAGAAAACATCCATCACAGTGAGTCTCCTCCAGTCCTCTCCTCACTGTGATGGAAGGCCACAATGTCTTTTCCCTTCTCCTGCTGTCCTCTCCCGCGGTCAGGTTGTTGTGGTTGCAGGCCGCGCCGGACGGTCCGCAGCGGGCCGAGCCTAAGGCGAGTCGCAGCCGCTCCCGCAGCCTCCGAAGACGGCCGGCTCCGCCGATGATAAGTCCGATCCGGGGCGGGCGAACACGCGGCTGCTGTCGCTGTTGCTGCACGTCGGGGCGGTCGTGGCTCCCGACACTGAAACCCCCGCCCAGCAGAGAAATATCCCGCGGCCTATCTTAGGCCGCGCCGGACGGTGAAATGTCCGCGGCGGGCCGACCCAAGCCCCGCGATCCGGGGCGGGCGAACACACTGCCGCTGCCGGAGCGCCCGATGTCAGCATCCACGCGGCCCGAGCCTAAGGCGAGTCGCAGCTGCTCCCGCAGCCTCCGAAGACGGCTGGCTCCGCTGATGGTAAGTCCGGTCCGCGGGCTCTGCGAACCGGAGCCCTGGAGGCCGACAGCTCCAGGAGTTGGGCCGATGGTAGGCCGCAGCAGGAACGGAGACAACACCCAGAAAATAAAGGTCGGGTCTCCGTTCGGAAGGGACACCTATTTACAATTTTACAGTTCCCCCCCTCCCCCCCACATACACACATAGTACACAAACACAAAAACACGACATCACAACTACAATTAAGACAAAAAAAACAACAAAAACACAAAGACAAATGGACCGCAGGTAAGCCGCAGCTGCTATGGCAGCGCCGCCATTTTGGGTGTCTACTGATACCATTAACCCATCAGCTAAATCTCCTACATAATTTATTGCACAACTATTGGCCTTGCTCCATCAGAGACATTCCTAGTTCCCTGGCTCTTCTTCCTCTGTTTTCTCTGTAGCTCAAAATTAACTTGTTTTCTCTCTTTCCCAGTTCTGACAAAGAAACTCTGTTTCCCTCAGCACAGGTGCAGTCTGACCCATTGTGGTTTCCAGCATTTTTTGTTTTATTTCAGATTTGCAGAATCTACGGTGTTTTGATTTTCATTTACTGTCCAGATCCCACTGGACAAACAGACGGTAGATTATCATGTAGCTTGTGAAGAGAGAAAAGTAGATTGTAATATGTTGTATAGTATTTCCTTTTCCCAATAATCTTCGCTCCCAATTGCCTTCTCAATGGGCCATCGTTAAACAAGTATGTAATGATTTCCAATATTGGTTAGGTGGCATGGCAAATTATTCTACAATGGGTGCATCATGCTTAAGCAATGTCCTCCCCTCATGATGTGTGCACAATCACGCTACCAGCAAAAGACTTAAATCCTTCCTAATCAATTTTCTCTTTCAAGGCTATCCCTTTGGGTTGAGATGAACTAATTTCCTCTCCAGTTCTGAAAAAGAAAATACACGACATGTTAGCTGCATCTGAGGGATGAGAAACAGAGCTAACTTTTTGAGTTGAAGAAACATCATTAGTTCTGAAGCAGCCTGACTTGATGAGTATTTCTGGCCTTTTCTGGCTTTAATTTAGATTGCCGGCATCTGTGGATGTTTCAATCTCCACTCCAGTTTTGCTGGTTCTGGGGCCAGTGAAGCCAACCCTGGATCCGTGCGCTCTATCACAGGTGGTCTAGTGTATGGCTTGGTGGAGCAAGCACATGGTGGTAGGCTGGGAGATGGTATGCTAGTTCTACTTTTTTCACTGTTTGCTCCCTAGAAAGAGTTTCCAACTTCTCAATGGATTCCCTTTACTCTTTTTTTTTCATTGTGAATGGTCAATATCCAGGAGTTCCAAAGAGATGGTAAGGATAATACATTTTTGCAAACATATCTTAAGGAAACGCATCACCTCACAAGTGTCTGGTTTAAGCTCGACTTGCTATATTTCAGCCCATTTCGCCCAAAACATCATAATTAATTACATCAAGTGGGTTGCAGGTTTTAGAGGACATTGTTGTGGACTACTGTTACCAGGGCACTGGGTTGTTTACTGTTGAAGGACCTTTGTTTTCTTAATGTCCAGTGCAAGGTTCACCTCAGTGAACAAAGGGCTGATGCATGAGGTCAGCCTTCGAGAATGCACATATACAAGTATTGTGTCTTGAGACTGAACCTGGACTGGACTTGGCTCTCATGCGGAGGTATCAGATTAATCCTGTAGATTGGCACCACTGTTGTGGGAGGCTTGGTGGAGAAGAGGTGCAACGCTGCAGGAATAAATATTGGGAGGTAGGTCGGGAGTGATGGCACTATGTTGCTTGGCTCAATCCGCACTGAGATTGGATTTGTGGTGGCTATGACATACATTATCATGTAGTATGCGTGGAATGAAGACAAATTTCTGATGGGAAAAATCCTCCACAACACCCTTCAATTGACAGAGTTGAAGGCTTTTCTAAGATTGAGAAACACAATGATCCAAAGTCCATTTGCCTCTATGTGAATAGAATTCACACTTTGATTCAAGGACCAGCTCTTTAACTACTGGGAAGGGGTGTTTAAGGTGGACCATTAAAATTACCTCCCCTGGTTCCACCATAATTGAATTTGTTTTCTTTTTTTGAAGATGTGCACATTAAGGCATCTATAATGTCTCCTTACACATCCTTTCGACTCACATTATGCTGTGACTACATATCAGAGGCTACTCCCTGTTAGGTCTGATCTTCAGTAGGGATGACATCTTCTCCCAAGGCCTTGTTGCTTTTCAGTTCTGGTCGAGGACTGTGACGTACATGACTGGGTATTGTGTTATACAAGAGAGTCAATGACAATGGCAACAAAGACAGAGTCATGACTAAAGGGTTTCTTCCTGTGGGTGCAAGGAATACAGCAACATTAGGAACAGTGTTCCAGCACTCTAACAGCAGGGGTATTACTACACCTTGATCATCAGAACAGCAGGGCAGCACCCTAATTCTGCACTAGCATGAGTGAACTTTCCCTGATCTTAGAGGTATTAGTAGCAATTGTGCACCCTACCAGTAGAGGGCATAACCCTCCCTGTTCCTCAGTAACCTGTAACCCTCAGAACCTACCAACACCAGGCTGTTATAACTGTTTAGCAATCTCAGCACCTTGGACACTTCCCCAGCTAAACTGCAGCCACTGGAAATGGAATTTCTGAAATAAAGCAATATGTTATCAATAGCTTGCTGAAGGATATCCAGATTGCCGGGTTTGTTCATTCCCATCCTTCCCTTTCCACGTGTATAGCTGAAGGAGCAATTTGGACATTACTCAACGTAATCCTATTTTGGGGGGGGTTTTAAGGCCTTTTCTTTAGATCAACATAATAAAATTACAAACAAATATTAATTGATTAAACAGATGAGAAAAATGGTGGCAAAATAACTTTGACATGGAAAATTGACACAAAATGCTGGAGTAACTCAGCGGGACAGGCAGCATTTCTAGATAGAAGGAATGGGTGACGTTTCGGGTCGAGACCCTTCTTCAGACTGACTCAGGGAAGAGGGAGACATAAAGATATAGAAAAGTAAGGTGTGAAAACGAGACATCAAAGGGAATGGTGGAGGAGGCCCAGGACAGAATGGGAGGGGGAATTAAATTGCTTAGCAACTGGGAGATAAAGTGGGTTTGGGCGGACTGAGCGGAGGTGTTCAGCGAAACGATCGCCGAGCCTGTCCTTGGTCTCGACAATATATGGGAGTCCATACCTGGAACAGTGGATACAGTAGATAACTTTGGAGGAGGTGCAAGTGAACCTGTCCCTTACCTCACCTCCGACCTCCGACCTCCTCTACTGTGTCAGAGTGAGGCCCAAAACAAATTGGAGGAACAGCACCTCATATTTCACTTGGGCAGCTTAGAAACAGAAACTAGGAAATAGGTGCAGGAGGAGGCCATTTAGCCTTTCAGGCCAGCACCGCCATTCATTGTGATCATGGCTGATCATCCACAATCAGTAATCTGTGCCTGCCTTCTCCCCTTATCCCTTGATTCCACTAGGCCCTAGAGCTCTATCTAACTCTCTTTTAAATTCATCCAGTGAATTGGCCTCCACTGCCTTCTGTGGCAGAGAATTCCACAAATTCACAACTCTCTGGGGGTGAAAAGGTTTCTTCTCACCTCAGTTTTAAATGGCCTCCCCTTTATTCTGTGGCCCCTGGTTCTGGACTCCCCCATCATTGGGAACATTTTTCCTGCATCTAGCTTGTCCAATCCTTTTATAATTTTATACATCTCTATAAGATCCCCTCTCATCCTTCTAAACTCCAGTGAATACAAGCCCAGTCTTTCCAATCTTTCTTCATATAACAGTCCTGCCATCCCAGGGATTAACCTCGTGAACCTACGCTGCACTGCCTCTATAGCAAGGACATCCTTCCTCAAATTAGGAGACCAAAACTGCACACAATAATCCAGATGTGGTCTCACCAGGGCCCGATACAACTGCAGAAGGACCTCTTTGCTCCTATACTCAAATCCTCTCATTATGAAGGCCAACATGCCATTAGCTTTCTTCACTGCCTGCTGTACCTGCATGCTTACTTTCAATGACTGGTGTACAAGGACACCCAGGTCTCGTTGAACTTCCCCTTTACCTAATAGCTTACAACCCAATGGTATGAATATTGACTTCTCTAACTTCAAATAACTCTTGCATCCCCTCTCGCTCCCTCGCTCCATCCCTCCCCTATCCTAGTTTTCCGACCAGTCTGACAGTTCTCTTGATTAAATGTTATCTTTGCATGCTTTGTTGTCTCCTTCCCCCTAGCTAACAATGATCTGTTCTACATTTTCCTTTAAATGCATCCCCTTTGATGTCTTGTTTACACACGTTACCCTTTCTTATCTCTCTCTCTCTCCCCTGACAGTCTGAAGAAGAGTCGCGACCCGAAACGTCACCCATTCCTTCTATCCAGAGATGCCACCTGACCTGCTGAGTTACTCCAGCATTTTGTGTCTATCTTTGACGTAAACCAACATGTGCAGTTCCTTCCTACACATTCAATATGGAAAAAATTACCTCACTCATTTTAGTCTGAAAGGGTCAGATCAGGTTACTTTTTAAATGGAGAAAATCTAGCAGCAATGGCAGTCCAACCGTCTGCAAGGACTGAAGGGCAAATCATTGACTTACACAGATACATAGACAATAGGTGCAGGAGTAGGCCATTCGGCCCTTCGAGCCAGCACCTCCATTCAATGTGATCATGACTGATCATCCACAATCAGTACCCCATTCCTGCCTTCTCCCCATACCCCTTAAATCCGATAGACCTCTTTTGCCATCGACAGATACACAAAATAACCGAAACGACTAAGGCTATTTGAAGCTCACTGTAGGTTATTTTGCAGCTTTACACAATCCAGGTTAAGATACATCTTTTTTGGGTTGCACACCTTAGAAACGGTATCTTATCATTGGAGAGAGTGCAATGTAAGTTTACTGAAATGATTCCTGGATTAGAATATGAAGCATTTAAATAATTTATAGTTGTATTCCCAGGAAATTAGAAGATATAAGGAGCTGATGGGATAGATTAAGAATCTCTATTTTTTCTGGACAGAGAATTTAGGCCAAGAGAACAAAGTCTACAAAACTAAGTTAGGCCTTGAGGCCTTAGGAAACATTTCCACAAGTAAGGGCTGAGTCTGAAGAAGGGTTCTGACCCAAAACGTCACCTATTCCTTTTCTCCAGAAATGCCGCCTGACCTGCTGAGTTACTCCAGCATTTTGTGTCTATCTTTGGTGTAAACCGACATCTGCCGTTCCTTCCACAAGGGCTGATGTAGCTCCACACCTCCTTTCCATCAACAACAATTAATAATAGGTCAATTGTTCATTTAAAATCTGACGCTTATAATATGCCGACTAACATATATTGACTAAAGGCTGGTCACAGAATTATCCTGTTCACACCGAAGATTGAAACAGAATTGAAGGCTGTTCTAGCCCCTATCATGTGACAGTTGATTTCTATAACCAGCTGCTGCTTTGCAAAATCTTACTCCACTATCATGGACAATAGATTTGGGATGTCTGACTTTGAAAAGAAAGAGTATGGAAGAGTATATTCAGGAGTACAGAAATATATCTGCAACAAGAGATCTTTAGATATTATTTTTTTCCATGTACAGTTTTGGTCATGACCAAATGCCATGGAACACCCAATGCCTGAACCACTGAGTTCTAGTAAAATACCTTATAATAACCTTATAATATAAGAAAATAACTGCAGATGCTGGTACATATCGAAGGAATTTATTCACAAAATTCTGGAGTAACTCAGCAGGTCAGGCAGCATCTCTGGAGAGAAGGAATGGGTGACATTTCGGGTGACCCTTCTTCAGACTGATGTCAGGGGGGCGGGACAAAGGAAGGATATAGGTGGAGACATGAAGATAGAGGGAGATCTGGGAAGGAGGGGAAGAGAGGGACAGAGGAACTATCTAAAGTTGGAGAAGTCGATGTTCATACCACTGGGCTGCAAGCTGCCCAGGCGAAATATGAGGTGCTGTTCCTCCAATTTCCGGTGGGCCTCACTATGGCACTGGAGGAGGCCCATGACAGAAAGGTCAGACTGGGAATGGGAGGGGGAGTTGAAGTGCTCGGCCACCGGGAGATCAGTTTGGCCAAAGCGGACCGAGCGCAGGTGTTGAGCGAAGCGATCGCCGAGCCTGCGCTTGGTTTCGCTGATGTAAATAAGTTGACATCTAGGGCAGCGGATGCAATAGATGAAGTTGTTGGAGGTGCAGGTGAACCTCTGTCTCACCTGGAAAGACTGTTTGGGTCCTTGGATGGAGTTGAGGGGGGAGGTAAAGGGACAGGTGTTGCATCTCGTGCGGTTGCAGGGGAACGTGCCCGGGGATGGGGTGGTTTGGGTAGGAAGGGATGAGTGGACCAGGGAGTTACGGAGGGAACGGTCTCTGCGGAACGCAGAGAGGGGAGAGGATGGGATGATATGGCCAGTGGTGGGGTCCCGTTGTAGGCGACGGAAATGTTGGCGGATGATTTGTTGTGGACACGTGTTTTATTTTAAGCACATCATTGTGGATTGTGCTTAAAATAATAGGCAGGTCTGGGAGCTGGATATGGTTTGTAGAGGCTCAGGGGAAAAGCTGGCTGTTTAGGGACAGAAGCCCAGTTTGGACGTATTAGGGTTTGCATGTCCAATCAAACCACAGGAAGAATGTAGGGAGTGTGACCAGGTCCTGGGTTCAGGAGAACGTTTGAACAAGTCCAGGATAGGTTGGTGTTGAGAACTGGGCTCTGGAGATGGGGATTAATGGACATTCTGTATGACCTGGGGGGAAGTAGGTAGCAGAAGTTCAATCAGGGCCGGTGGGAGAAAGATGTAAATTGATAATCCCATCTGGAATGAGGCTACAGAGGAATGAGGCTACAGAGGCAACGGAGGAGAACGGACCAACAGTGAGGACTCAGATGTCCACTCAGGTGTTGAACTAGAACCCGGGGATGCCGAGGGTTAAGTAGTGCGATCCCTTGGGAACGATTAAGGTAGCGGAGTTTGCTGAGGTTCGTTGGTTAGGGATATGGGATGAAAGACTTCATCTTAAAAGGACTGAACGTTGGGGAGAGTGGGAAGAGTGGGAAGAGGCAGTACCTGAGGAAACTCCACAAGGCAGTAAATTAAAGGAGACTGCATGAGTCCATTCCAAGCATTGAGCTAACACCTGGTCAGTGAGATCTCCTTTGATCACTCAACTGCAGACCGGGAGCCCTATGAAAACTGACAGTGGTTATGAGAATCCAAAAGGCAGTCACACGTCAGGACAACCTGACCAATTCCCTGGGCATTGCTTTTAATTTGTATTGTTCAGATCACAATACTTCTTCTATCACAGTTCCCTTTGATTGTTCCTATAGTAACCTGACTGTACATAGAATTGTGACAGTACAATCCATCTGTATAAATAGATACGATTCAAATACCATGTTTTCATATTAATATTCAAACGAACAGCATGTTCACTGGTCTCGTGCAGCCTGTCTGCCGGTAATCACAATTTTTGTCTTTTAGCCAATCTGTAATCACCGACCTCTGCCTTTCTGATCATTCATACTGCTTGCAATTTTGTAAGCTCCATTATACACTTCTTAATTAAACATTGTGAAAGTCCATACACTTAACATCAATCACAATCACCAAACCTTGCCAACGCTTTGTCAAAGAACTCAATCGCGTCAGTGGAACATGATTTGCATCCAACAATCCTTGCTGATTTTCACTCCCAACTCATATTTTTCCAAATGTCTATTAGTCATGCCCTAGTTAGTTGATAATACCGTACTCCGAAGGTTCCCCGTCACTGGTATTAGGCTGGCCGACACTGAGGTGGCTGAATGGACACTGGCTGGAAGAAGTGAACACTTTTAAATATCGGGAACTCTGCAATAATTTCTGACAGAATTTTAATAGTTAAAATAAAGGATAGCAATGGGAACTCTACCTGTGAACTCTTGACAACAATTTGGAAAAGTAAATACAGTAAACCCTCGTTATGATGGACCAGGGGTGAGGGAAGGCATGGTGTCTGTTATTGACGATTGTCCACTATAACTGAGTAAGGGATTACTGAGTAATAGAGTATCATTGTTTAAATAGTAGAAATAAAGAACTGCACATGCTGGTTAATACACTAAAGGGACAGAGTGGTGGAGTAATTCAGCAGGTCAGGCAGCATCTCTGGAGAACATGCAAAGGTGACATTTCGGGTTGAGACCCTTCTTTAGACTCTCGGTCCGGAACTGGGCCTGGAATCCAGGTGAGTTGATGGCCCCGGCCTGCCAGGGGCCAGGGGAGATGCGAGGATCAGCGGAGTCATTGGTCGCGGCCGCTGGCAGCTGGCGTGCAGGAATGGGTCGGCGGTGGAAGCGACAGATGCATTAGTGATAATTTTTCAAAACTCCTTAGATTCTGGGGTAGTTCCTGAGGATTGGAGGGTAGCTAATGTAACCCCACTTTTTAAAAAGGGAGGGAGAGAGAAAACGGGGAATTATAGACCAGTTAGCCTAACATCGGTAGTGGGGAAAATGCTAGAGTCAGTTATTAAAGATGTGATAGCATCACATTTGGAAAGTGGTGAAATCATCGGACAAAGTCAGCATGGATTTACCAAAGGCAAATCATGTCTGACGAATGTTATAGAATTTTTCGAGGATGTAACTAGTAGAGTGGATAAGGGAGAACCAGTCGATGTGTTATATCTGGACTTTCAGAAGGCCTTCAACAAGGTCCCACATAGGAGATTGGTGTACAAACTTAAAGCACACGGTATTGAGGGTTCAGTGTTGAGGTGGATAGAAAATTGGTTGGCGGACAGGAAGCAAAGAGTCGGAATAAACGGGTCCTTTTCGGAATGGCAGGCAGTGACTAGTGGGGTACCGCAAGGCTCAGTGCTGGGACCCCAGTTATTTACAGTGTATATTAATGATTTGGACGAGGGAATTGAATGCAACATCTCTAAGTTTCTGTGGCAGATGACACGAAGCTGGGTGGCAGTGTTAGCTGCGAGGAGGATGCTAGGAGGCTGCAGAGTGACTTGGATAGATTAGGCGAGTGGGCAAATGCATGGCAGATGCAATATAATGTGGATAAATGTGAGGTTATCCACTTTGGCGGCAAGAACAGGAAAGCAGAGTATTACCTGAATGGTGGCCAATTAGGAGAAGGGGAGATGCAACGTGACCTGGGTGTTATGGTGCACCAGTCATTGAAAGCAAGCGTGCAGGTGCAGCAGGCAGTGAAGAAAGCGAATGGTATGTTGACATTCATAGCAAGAGGATTTGAGTTTAGGAGCAGGGAGGTTCTACTGCAGTTGTACAGGGCATTGGTAAGACCGCACCTGGAGTATTGTGTGCAGTTTTGGTCCCCTAAACTGAGGAAAGACGTTCTTGCCTTAGAGGGAGTACAGAGAAGGTTCACCAGATTGATCCCTGGGATGGCGGGACTTTCATATGAAGAAAGACTGGATAGACTAGGCTTGTACTCGCTGGAATTTAGAAGACTGAGGGGGGATCTTACAGAAACATATAAAATTCTTAAGGGGTTGGAGAGGCTAGACGCGGGAAGATTGTTCCCGATGTTGGGGGAGTCCAGAACCAGGGGTCACAGCTTAAGGATAAGGGGGAAGTCTTTTAGGACCGAGATGAGAATACATTTCTTCACACAGAGAGTGGTGAGTCTGTGGAATTCTCTGCCACAGAAGGTAGTTGAGGCCAGTTCATTGGCTATATTTAAGAGGGAGTTAGATGTGGCCCTTGTGGCTAAAGGGATCAGGGAATATGGAGAAAAGGCAGGTACAGGTTCCTGAGCTGGATGATCAGCCATGATCATATTGAATGGCGGTGCAGGCTCGAAGGGCCGAATGGCCTCCTCTTGCACCTATTTTCTATGTTTCTCTGCCCTGGAAAAGGCAGAGGAAGCTGTGTGGGCCGGCGATGGCGGCAGTAGGTCCGGCCTGGAAGCAGCGGGGGAGGTGGTGCTGGCCAGCGTCGATAACCTAGCCTGGCGGTGAAGGCTGGCCACAGGGAGAACGTATGTACTCCGCACAGACAGCACCCGTATTTAGGGTCAAACCTGGGTCTCTGGCGCTGTAAGGCAGCAACTCTACTGTTGCACCGTTGTGCAGCTTGCTTTCTCTAACAGGAAGAGATACCAGCTTCCATCCTTTGATACAGAGACTTCACAAATCAGTCAGAGAATAACCTGTTGGAAATAGAATACGTTTTCAAGAGCCAGAGTCCTGTGGGCATGATTTTTGTCACAAGTTTCCAGGCAGGCTCTGGAAAATGCTCACAGCAGAATGTGGAAGAATGCAGTTTCGGTAACATGCTGCGGGCCATAGGTGACACAACCTTTAAACATGAACCTTACCAGGTGTATCAGACCTACAGAGCGGCTTACATGTTTTCCATTCAGATAAACCTATCATTGAAATAAGGTGCAACATTCAGTCACCTTTAGAAGACTGAGGAAAGACGTTCTTGCCTTAGAAGACTATACAAAGCAGGCACATGAATAGCAATTTATTTCAAATAAGTGATCAGCATTTTATGACAAGTGACTAATGAGTCATTTACTGCCACAAACTGCCTTACAGCAGATTTTTAAAATCCCATCTTTCCCTCCCCCCCCCCCCCCCCCCCCCACACCCCTCCATCACAATTAATGAATTATAAAATTATAATGAATCATAAACTGGAAAGGTTCTATGTTTCTGCAGCCGAGAGTTTCAATCTCTCATTGGTTTTACACTATGTTGATTGCATTTGCAGGATTGCAACACGGAAATAACAGTACAATTCTTTACATTTGCTGACAAAACGATGGTTGGTTACTTGATGAATTGGCAGTTGTTCAGACTGTGGGATTGTACTCTGCAGTTTGACAGGTGGTGAAAAATCAAAAGCAACCTAACATGACAACCACAAAAATCAAGCCACAAAACTACAAGAATGCCAGACAGCTATGAACAAAATGTCATTTCAAACGATTTTCACACTCTGGGTTCCCTAAGGGGTTGAATTGTATCTGCCCGAGTCAAGGTATACGTAGGAGGGGACATGAACTGACTCAAGTGTATCCCATTGCCCGGTAGCAGTATTCGCATGCCTTAAATAACTAAAATGCCAAAATATTGGCTAAAGTAAATATTTGCATTCATTCAATATACAGTATTTTGCATCCCTTTCTGGACAAAGGAATATCTATAAAGTATAGCTACCAGTGTATCGTCAGAGAAATGGCAACCAATTTTCACTTACATGTTCCCACGGACTGCAGTGTACAAAAAAACAGATGACCCGGTTTGTAATAAAGTTGAACGAGGAGTAACTATTTTATTGGTTCAGGTAACAGGGTTAACTCCCCTTTCCTTCTCTGATAGGTAAACATAGAGGCTAGTACAAACAGAAAAGGGGGCTGATGGATAGTTGTAACCAAATAGGACCCATCTTCAGACTGATTGTAGTACAGAGGAGAATGCTGAGAGAGAGGTGTGGGTGGGACTAAGCCAGACAAGTGATAGGTGGATACAGGTGTGATGGGGGAGGGGATACAATACAATACAATACAAACTTTATTGTCATTGTGCAGTGTACAAGTACAGAGACAACAAAATGCAGTTAGCATCTTAACCAGAGTGCATGTGATGGAATAGTAAAACATATAATAGTAAAACATATAATATATACATATATGCACAGTAGCGGTAGTGGAAATTCCAGTGAGCGAGATCAGTCACTGATGGGAGGAGTGCCCGAGGGGGGGTGGGGGGGGGGGGGGGTGGCAGCAATCACCGAAGCGCAGAGTTAAGTAAGGTAACGACCGCAGGAAAGAAGCTGTTCCTGAACCTGCAGGTCCGGGAACAGAGAGACCTGTAGCGCCTCCCAGGTGGGAGGAGGGTAAACAATCTGTGGTTGGGGTGAGAGCTGTCCTTGACAATGCAGCGCGCCCTTCGCAGACATCGCCTACTCTGGATAGACTCAATGGAGGGAGTGAGGAACCGGTAATGCGTTGGGCAGTTTTCACCACCCTCTGCAGTGCTTTCCGGTCGGAGACAGAGCAGTTGCCATACCATACTGTGATACAGTTAGTAAGGATGCTCTCGATAGTGCAGCGGTAGAAGTTCACCAGAATCTGAGGAGACAGATGGACCTTCTTTAGTCTCCTCAGGAAGAAGAGACGCTGGTGAGCCTTCTTGATCAGTGTTGAGGTATTGTGGGTCCAAGAGAGGTCATCAGAAATGTTGACACCCAAGAACCTGAAACTGGAAACACGCTCCACCTCCGTCCCGTTAATATGGATGGGGGTGTGCGTACCACCCCTAGTCCTTCTGTAGTCCACAATGAGCTCCTTGGTCTTCTTGGTGTTAAGGACCAGGATGGAGGCCAGAGATGAAAAGGAGATAAAAGGTTCCTAACATGAATGCCACTGTTTTAACTAAGCTCTTTTCCTGATATTCTGACAATGATTTAGATATATTGTTCCTAGTGGACAAGAAATCCGGCAGTTAAATAGAGGCAAGAAGAGTTGAATCTATCAGATGAATGGTTTTAACATTTGCGTTTTTGAGGCAGGCATAGCTGGAATGCTCATCAAACTTTCTCAACATGCCCAACAAAACGGACAAAAATGTAATGAACCTTCAGCTGAATATACTAGATCCACAACATTTCCAACATTGTCAAATTCTTTCCTACTTTCCCTCCATATATCCCACGCACAACAACAATTTGATTGAAACAGGTTGTTTGCAGGCAAAGGGAGCAGTGGGATAATTTTAGAAGTGAGAGTTCATGATCTTCATGTTCCTGTTAGAGTAAAGGGCCATGCAGGTAATGAAATATAGGTTTAATGTAGAGATGCAGCATAGAAACAGGTCCTTCTGCCCAGCTAAAGCCACGCCGACCATCAATCACCCATTCGCACTTTCTCATCCACTCTCTACACATTAGGGGTAATTTTTACAGAGGCCAATGAACCTACAAATTCACATGCATTCTGGAAATGGGAGGAAACCGGAGCACTCGGAAGAAAGCCATGTGGTCACAGGGAGAATGTGCAAACTCGTCACAGGCAGCACCTGTCATCAAAGCCAGGAATCTGTTCCGCAATGCCACCCTATGGAGTAAGGAATCTATGGAAGTCTACGCCGCATTTGCGCCCGGGATGAGGTGTTTCACACTAGGGCTTCCGAGATGTCCTCGTTCTTCAGAAAACGGGGCTTCCCCTCCTCCATTATAGATGAGGCTCTCACTAGGGTCTCTTCTACATCCCGCAGCTCCGCTCTTGCTCCCCCTCCCCCCACTCGCAACAAGGACAGAATCCCCCTCGTTCTCACCTTCCACCCCACCAGCCAGCGGATCCAACATATCATCCACCAACATTTCCGTCACCTACAACGGGACCCCACCACTGGCCATATCTTCCCATCCCCCCCCCTCTCTGCGTTCCGCAGAGACCGTTCCCTCCGTAACTCCCTGGTCCACTCGTCCCTTCCTACCCAAACCACCCCAACCCCGGGCACTTTCCCCTGCAACCGCAGGAGATGCAACACCTGTCCCTTTACCTCCCCCCTCAACTCCATCCAAGGACCCAAACAGTCTTTCCAGGTGAGACAAAGGTTCACCTGCACCTCCTCCAACCTCATCTATTGCATCCGCTGCTCTAGATGTCAACTTATTTACATCGGCGAAACCAAGCGCAGGCTCGGCGATCGCTTCGCTGAACACCTGCGCTCGGTCCGCATTAACCAAACTGATCTCCCGGTGGCCGAGCACTTCAACTCCCCCTCCCATTCCCAGTCTGACCTTTCTGTCATGGGCCTCCTCCAGTGCCATAGTGAGGCTCACCGGAAATTGGAGGAACAGCACCTCATATTTTGCCTGGGCAGTTTGCAGCCCAGTGGTATGAACGTCGACTTCTCCAACTTTAGATAGTTCCTCTGTCCCTCCCTTCCCCTCCTCCTTCCCAGATCTCCCTCTATCTTCCTGTCTCCACCTATATCCTTCCTTTGTCCCGCCCCCCTGACATCAGTCTGAAGAAGGGTCTCGACCCGAAACGTCACCCATTCCTTCTCTCCCGAGATGCTGCCTGACCTGCTGAGTTACTCCAGCATTTTGTGAATAAATCTATGGAAGTAGGAGTGAGGCACCCTGGATGTTGAGAGAAATGGAGACTCTAGCCACGGAAAAGGAAGCATGTGTCAGGTGCTTTCAGCTGGGATCAAATGTGACCCTGGAAGAGTATAGATTTTTGAGGAGCATACCTCAAGAAGGAAATCAGGAGAGAAAGAGGGGGGAATGAGATGGCACTGGCAGATCTGATTATGGAGAATCCAAGGAGATTTTACCAATATACTCGGGGGGAAAAGGGCAATTAGAGAGAAAATACCCCCCTCCCCGGAAACTAAATCTATGGGTGGAGCTGCAGGAGATCTCAAGGACTATCAGGCAAGGTCTCAAGGACTATCTATTTTTACTGCAGAGTTAGACATGAAGACTAGGGAACCTGGGAATGCTAATGGAGATATCTTGATGCACAGGTATTACAGTGATGGTGGTGAATGTCCTAAGTTGTTTGATCTCCAGGGCCTGATCAGATATATTCATGCCATCTCTAGTTCATTGGGTCAAAGTGTAGTCACAAAGTATTTAATTTTTTTTGTTGGAATTATGGCACTTTTTAAGAATAATGCATGATTTGTGTTTAACTAATCCAACACATTAATTCTAAGAATACTTCTTCTTTGTTTACCTTTTTTACAATGAAAATACTCATTATCAACACTTTGAAATTACATTAAATTAATAACATAAATATTCAAACACACAATATTTTATTAATTTTTAACAGTTAAGAAGATAGGCCATAATTTAATTTGTTTTGGTCTCAAAGATTGTAGGACAATCCTATAGTAATTAGAAACTAAGTTATGAAAGATGCAGATTTTAAGGTTTTGGACAAAGACAGTTCTTGGAAGAAAAACCACAGAAGAGAATGTATTTTTGTGAACAATCTAAACATTTCTTAAATAAAAAATTTTTTTTGCTGCAAGATTCTTTAAACTCCCAGAAGATTGGAAAAAAAACCTGCTAATGAACATACCTATTCCAAGGCAACAGATAGAAAAAAGGAAAAGGGAAAATGCTGGTACCCTTTCTCGCAGAAATGGTGACAGGATAAATAGAATGTCAAGTCAAGTCAAGTCAATTTTATTTGTATAGCACATTTAAAAACAACCCACGTTGACCAAAGTGCTGTACATCTGATTAGGTACTAAGGAAAAAAATGAAACATACAGTAGCACGCAAACAGTTCAATGTGGTCATACCTGGGACGGTAAAGCAATGTCCATTGTCACATGGCATTCTTCAATGCACGGGGTGGTCATATGTCAGTCGTCATGCAGAGTGATGATGTCATTTCCTTTGCTTCACATGGAGTTTGACATGAGAATACTTTGCATTGATTCCTAACCGAAGCTTCATACTCTGCTCCCACGCAAAAGTAAAACATGCTGATAAGAATCACATCTGGAATTTCCATGTCATGCATCTGGGAGGAACTGAGAGTTTCCAAACATTTTAATTTTTTTTTAATCTAGAGCTGTCCTTCAGATGTTTTCCCTCAGCACCTCTTCCTTGTTGGCCGGTGTTCTTGGTGAACACTTATGTGGACAATATTTATCAACCTCACTTCCAATCTAAACACTGTTTCCCCTATCAATAAACATCACGCCTCAGGAATCCCAGACTAAGAAGGGGGTCCTGGGAAGGGCAGAGATCCAACTCAGGTGGAGGTCTATTGCTATTCAGTTCCACCAAAAGATCTCAGCAACTCTGGATCACTGAATGGTGGGTCAGCCTGCCAAAGTAATGGTATAGTGAGGGTCCCGCTCCTTTGGTAAGATAATCTTTCAATGCAGCCCCCTCCCAACTGGAAGCAGAAGCTTTAACACAGGAACAGTAATGCCAAATGACATGTGTATAATAATAATAATAATAATATATTTATTTTATATAGCGCCTTAACACATGCACAAAGCGCTTTACAAATACAATTAACATAGAAACAAACAGACAAACAGACAAACTATCATACAAACTGTATGAAGGAACGGCAGATGCTGGTTTAAACTGAAGATAGATACACAATGCTGGAGTAACTCAGCGGGACAGGCAGCATCTCTGGAGAGAAGGAATGGGTGACGTTTCAGGTTAAGACCCTTCCTCAGACTGAGGGGCAACTTTTTTACAGAAAGGGTGATAGGTGTATGGAATGAGCTGTTGGTGGCGATAGTTGAGGCAGATACTATCACAACATTGAAGAAACATTCAGATAGGTACATGAATAGGATAGTTTTAGACAATAGACAATAGACAATAGACAATATGTGCAGGAGTAGGCCATTCAGCCCTTCAAGCCAGCACCGCCATTCAATGATATGGGCCAAATGCAGGCAGGAGGGACTAGATAGGGCATGCTGGTCAGCATGGGCAAGTTGAGCCAAAGGGTCTGTTTCCATGCTGTTTGTCTCGATGACTCTATAACATGGTTATGGAAGTTAGTTATGAATCATCAACTAACAATTTGTTCAAGCCCTTATCAGGAGCGATACCATCAACTAAAAGCTTTCCAGATTGCTGCAAAGAGAATTGTTTTGAAGATGGTGCCCCACTGCAATGTACAGTGTGAGCTTGCACCCACCATGATTCCCCATCTTTCATCCCGTTATTGAAATGGTCAGTTGCACGCAGTTGCAAAACACAAAGTGCTGAAGTCATTCAGCAGGTCAGGCAGCATCTGAGGAGGGAACAGAGGAGGTGACATTTCGGACTGACTGACTACATCAAAGAGATCAGCTTAAAGGTTTGCCAAATAGACAATAGACAATAGACAATAGGTGCAGGAGTAGGCCATTCAGCCCTTCGAGCCAGCACCGCCATTCAATGCGATCATGGCTGATCACTCTCAATCAGTACCCCGTTCCTGCCTTCTCCCCATACCCCCTCACTCCGCTATCCTTAAGAGCTCTATCCAGCTCTCTCTTGAAAGCATCCAACGAACTGGCCTCCACTGCCTTCTGAGGCAGAGAATTCCACACCTTCACCACTCTCTGACTGAAAAAGTTCTTCCTCATCTCCGTTCTAAATGGCCTACCCCTTATTCTTAAACTGTGGCCTCTTGTTCTGGACTCCCCCAACATTGGGAACATGTTTCCTGCCTCTAATGTGCCCAATCCCCTAATTATCTTATATGTTTCAATAAGATCCCCCCTCATCCTTCTAAATTCCAGTGTATACAAGCCTAATTGCTCCAGCCTTTCAACATACGACAGTCCCACCATTCCGGGAATTAACCTTGTGAACCTATGCTGCACGGCCTCAATAGCAAGAATATCCTTCCTCAAATTTGGAGACCAAAACTGCACACAGTACTCCAGGTGCGGTCTCACCAGGGCCCGGTACAACTGTAGAAGGACCTCTTTGCTCCTATACTCAACTCCTCTTGTTATGAAGGCCAACATTCCATTTGCTTTCTTCACTGCCTGCTGTACCTGCATGCTTCCTTTCAGTGACTGATGCACTAGGACACCCAGATCTCATTGAACATCCCCTCTTCCTAACTTGACACCATTCAGATAATAATCTGCCTTTCTATTCTTACTTCCAAAGTGAATAACCTCACACTTATCTACATTAAACTGCATCTGCCATGTATCCGCCCACTCACACAACCTGTCCAAGTCACCCTGCAGCCTTATTGCATCTTCCTCACAATTCACACTACCCCCCAGCTTAGTATCATCTGCAAATTTGCTAATGGTACTTTTAATCCCTTCATCTAAGTCATTAATGTATATCGTAAATAGCTGGGGTCCCAGCACCGAACCTTGCGGTACCCCACTGGTCACTGGTATCAATAAGTTGATAAAAGACAAAAAGAAAACTGAAACTGGAACTGATTTTTGATTACCAAGATTGACAAGAGTCATAACTGTGTATTAAGATTTACACTTACCTGTTTTTTTTCTATTGAGTAGGTGTATGCAGGTAAGAGTAAAGAAAGTGGATTTACCTGATGGGGAGAAAACATTCAAATGTTTTCTCCAGCAAAATCTTTTCCTCGTAAAGCCAAAGGATTAGAAGGTGTCTTTCTGCTGTCCAATATGCCTGACTGAGACACATGGAACACATCCGTCATTGAAGCATCACGTTACAACTAAAGCTGATTTGAAGCTCACTTATCTGCTGCGAAATTAAACCAAGGGGTTGGGAGTAAAGTAGATTCCCCACTGGTGATCAACATAAACCAACAGTAAAAGTTCTGATTTATGGACCAGTTATCACTTACAACGTGAGGAAGGGAAGCCAACATTTACATACATATTTTCATGGCTGCTACGTGTGTTGAAGTAAGAATAAAGTGTTTGTAATTGAAATTCTTCGATTTTTAAAGCAAACACACTGCAGTGATGCCAGTATTGGCAAGTTATCTGATCCGATGCTTTCTTTGACAAACGGGGCTGCATAGATCCCCCTCAAATAAGTATGAACCACACACAAAAACACATCTGAAAACTAAGATGAATACCTTCCCTTTCGGAGGGATATTTAATTAGCCTCAGGCTTATGGGGTTTATTTAGCATGAGAGAATATTCAGAAGACCTGTTGCAGAACATTTAAAAAACCTAATTGAGAAAGCGGTAGGGTTGCTGCCTTACAGCACCACAGACCCGGGTCAATCCTGACTACAGGTGCTGTCTTTATGGAGTTTATACGTTCTCCCTGTGACCACGTGGGTTTTCTCTGGGTGCTATGGTTTCTCTCCCACATTGCAAAGACGTGCAGGTTTGTAGGTTAATTGGTTTCTGTAAATTGTCCCTAGGGTGTAGGATAGAACTGGTGTTGGGGTGATCACTGATTGGCGTGGACTCAGTGGGCCGAAGGGCCTGCTTCAACATGGTATCTCTAAAACAAAAAACAAAAATTAAAGCTGGGAAAGATGACCTCTGGCTACCTACATTTTGAGCATTAGGTGAAGACTCAATAGACCTTCAGCATGACCATAACCAAAGATAATCCCTTCTTGAGAAAAGGAAGTAAATGGACGAAGAGCTGTCCCAGCCAGGAGGACAATCCTGGAGAAAGAGTCTGCTCCTTCATGAAGGAACAAAGTATTCAGAGGTGAAGATTTTCTAAGAAGATAGCTTCTGAGATTGGCCACGCATGCAGATGAAGCTCCAGTCACTATTGCGTGCCTGGACTACTTTGCCTGTGACAGTGAAGGTCACAATAGCCCATTAATCTCTTGGTCTTTGGACCACTTCCTCCAGTTGGGCAGGCATTAGCTGTCTTCAGCCAACTCCTGTCAAAGGGGATAGATAGAGAATTTCCACTCATGGAGAGCAAATTTTCCTTCCTCTCGTTATTAGATGGCAGAAGAGAGTCACTCACATTTGTTGCGATAGTGGGCTTCCTCACAATGGCACTGGCTGGGTGTTGGAATCTTGACAATGAGATGCAAGCACAAATTTCATATCTGACCTGCAAAACCCCCAACAAGTATCAGATTGTAATTTTAGGGTTAGTTTTCCAGCACAATTTCTTAGTTCTGAGTTTTAAGTTCACTTCTTCAGCCTTATTTTTTCACCTCTCAACCGTTCCATTTATAGCTCGTGGTAACTTACATTTTTAGATTTTGGTCATTAACTTTTGTATCTCCTGTGAAGTATTTTGGAATATTTTATAAATCAAATTTACTTTTGTTTGTTAATAATACACTGACTGGTAAAATGACTGTGTGATCAGGAAGAGTGGAATGTAAAAAAAACTACTCTGGTTGAGAAAGTTGGTATACAACATTAAATTATTTCCTTTCGTGGTGTGTCAGAATTACGTTTGCCTGAAATAGAAAATGCTTTACATTTTCCCGGCACTGAACACTAAACTTATCCTTCTGCCCACCTACCTTCAGATACTTTGGGAAATACCTAGCCAAAGGACAAAAAAAGTTAGTCTCATTTATCTTCTCCATTCATCTGTGTAATTGTGGTCATATTGAAAGCTCTTAACATAGACAAAATTGCCCCACCTTTTCCCTCACCCTTCTTCAGGAACTTTCCCTCAATTTGCAATTCTTTCCAGTATCAAGTATTCATACAGGAAATCCCATTCTGATAGCGAGCCACCTGATAGTTTATTTTCATAAAGGCAGACAAGAGAAACACTTACAATTAAGAACATCTTTAATCTCTGAATCATACCAAGCTTTCTAACTTTAGTCCATAGCAGGGAGTTAGTTTGATGTACAGGTCAGTTCACTTGCACTTTCTGACTTAGTATACTGTCTGCTTGTCTAAGCTGGTGCTTGTTAATATAGCCTGCTCTTGAAAACCTATATTTTACAGTCTTGTACTCTGTGTAACTCTTCCCCATATCTGCCTTAAGATCTCCAATCCTGCTGAGAAAACGGAAAGTTCAAATGAATAGACACACTTAAATACATTCAGATGTGTCATCTTGAAATATTAAATCTTTCCAATGTGATCAGAAAGGATTAGTGGTCAAGAAAAGGTATTTCAAAATAAACACGTATACATTTGAATAGTTTTGAAGAGTGCTTGGTTGAAGACCAATTAATTTCAATTATGACTTATGTTTTATTATTTAAATTTTCTGTTATAAAATATTCTGAATCCACTTGCATTGTTAAAGTGCACCCTTATTGGGCTGAGGTCATTCACATTGGTATGATATTTGCTGCCATTCCATAAGTCCATATTCTTGCTATGGAGGGCGTGCAGCGTAGGTTCACTAGGTTAATTCCCGGAATGGCGGGACTGTCGTATGTTGAAAGGCTGGAGCGATTGGGCTTGTATACACTGGAATTTAGAAGGATGCGGGGGGATCTTATTGAAACATATAAGATAATTAGGGGATTGGACACATTAGAGGCAGGAAACATGTTCCCAATGTTGGGGGAGTCCAGAACAAGAGGCCACAGTTTAACAATAAGGGGTAGGCCATTTAGAACGGAGATGAGGAAGAACTTTTTCAGTCAGAGAGTTGTGAAGGTGTGGAATTCTCTGCCTCAGAAGGCAGTGGAGGCCAGTTCGTTGGATGCTTTCAAGAGAGAGCTGGATAGAGCTCTTAAGGATAGCGGAGTGAGGGGGTATGGGGAGAAGGCAGGAACGGGGTACTGATTGAGAGTGATCAGCCATGATCGCATTGAATGGCGGTGCTGGCTCGAAGGGCTGAATGGCCTACTCCTGCACCTATTGTCTATTGTCTATTGTCTATTGTAAGTCATAATTCCAATTCATTAGCAAAACTGGAAATTAAATTCCCTTTATGAATATTTAGGTATGTTCTGAAAATGTCTGGATGCTTTTCTTGCATTCTTTGCTATTCCAAAGGAAATGATTTTCCTACCACCCAATTTCCAACATAAAACATTTAGATGAATATCACTGGCTTAAAAATTGGATCGATGCACATAAAATCAACTTTGCCCTTGACAGATCACACTGGCAACCATTTCTGGATGAAATTGTAATTGTAATTGTAATTGTAATTGTAATTGATTTTATTAGCCAAGTGTGAAAACAAAACAAGTATGTAAATCGTACGAGGAATTTGATTTGCCATGCAATTATATCAAAAAAGCAACAAAACACGCAACTACATGAAGATTTTACATAAGCATCCATCACAGCAGCTCCTCCATGTTCCTCACTGTGATGGAAGGCAATAAAGTCTTATTTTCGTTCCTCCTTTTTTTCCCGCGGTCGGGGTGGTCGAACCATCCGCAGTCGGGGCGATTGAAGCTCCCGCAGCCGGTGATCGAAGCTCCCACGTCGGGGCGATCGAAGCTCCCGTGATCGGGGCGGTCGAGGCTCCTGCGGCTTGGAGTTCCCGAAGCTGGACCCTAACCGGGGCCATGAGCTCCACAAAAAGGCTCCCGCAGTTGGAGCTCCCAAGGTCGATCCCCAGCAAGAGTCCGCCAGCTCCACGATGTTAGGTCGTAGTGCAGACGGAGATACGATAAGGAAAAAGTTGCATCTCCGTTGAGGAAAGAGATAAAAAAAGTTTCCCCAACCCCCCTCCACATAATACAAAACTAAATATACACTAAAACAACATTTAACTACAGACTAAAAAACAACACCGTGAGAAAGTGAGGAGACAGACTGTTGGTGAGGCAGCCATTGTATGGCGCCACCCGGTGCCATTGGGGCATTCACCAAGACACATCTGTGTATATTATACCTTTAATGCTTATGGTACTTTAAGAGCCTGTCCCACTTAGGCGATTTTAAGGCGACTGCCGGTGACTAGGCTATCGCCGACAGTTTGCCAGGGTGTCGCGGGCATGATCGTGAGGAGTCTTCAAAAGATCGTAGTGGATCTCGGCGCCTCGCCGAGAAATCAAACAGTTTGAAATCTCTTGGCGACAGCTGGCTTGTCGCCAGGTATCGTTGCTTATTGCGGGTGCTGTCGCATGCTGTCCCCAGATTTGATAGGTTCTCTTAGATGCATTTAGAAACACATAATATTAAAATAAGTAAAGTCATTTAAAAATACCATAAAATGCTTGTGCTTAACAAATTTATTTACCGTCAGGACATTTGACAGATAGATTGGAGGCGACAGTTTGACGGTCAGGTAAGCGTGGGAATTTTCGCGATGTTTTTGGCCTCAGCCATTACATTTAAAGTGAGCTCCAAACCCAAATATGCAACCCAGAAACCAGATATACATCTCCCTTACATTTTCAAAGAATGCCCACACACTTTTCACAAAAATCCACTGAACCACTTTTAATTTTTTTTTTAAAACAGCTATTAGTAAACTGGAAGTAAATCTGGTTTATTCCTTCTTATAGTGAAGCTTGGTTTTTAAGTAACCCATGCAAGATGTTATAGTTCAAAACTCTCAAGTACTTACCGACTTGTCAGTGATTTCAGCGAAAACCAGGACGCTGGAGAAGCATTGACAGCGTGGGAATTTTCGTGGTGTTTCAGAAGACGCTGTAATTTTGACCTGACTCGGCATTGTCGTGGTCATTGTCGTCGGGTAAAAGAAAAGTTCGGCGATCTGCTACAACTTTGACAGTCGCCGGCAGTCGCCAAAAAGATCGCCCAAGTGGGACAGGCCCTTTAGTCACGTGCCTCGTTACCACACATGTTTCTTCCCTTGGCGGCAGATGTGGGAGCTTTTTGGTACAACCTTAGATCTCTGATGAATACTCTTTCAGGTAGGAGTACATGACATTACTTTGTTCCATTTTTTTAATAAAGGAATTCTGACATCATCAGGATACTTGACTGGGCAGCTTCAACTTAGCGTGGCACAATGGGGCAGCTGGTAGTGCTGCTGCCTCAGCACCAGAGACCTGAGTTCGATCCTAACCTCGGCAAATTGTGAATTGCCTTTTCTCCATTAGTGCTCTGCGCCACAGTAGCCCTTCCGTTCATTAGGTACAGGATGGTCTTCTTGATATTAGTTGGACGTTGCGGACACTTGTGTTCATCTCTCCTGCAGGTGAGCTCCTGTTTCTTTAATACTTTGGTCTAAATGGAATAGATGAAGTACTTTGAGTCACCTTTCCATTAGCCTACATTTGGAGGCTAGACCTCTGTACAGTGGTGTGGATATTGAAATGTCAATAATGGAACAAGTGTGGGACAAGGTGCAAGAGATGATGGAACTCTAGGAGTGGTGTTTTGGATAGGGATATGTGTACATGTGTACATGTGTACATGTGCAGTGATGCAGCGAGCAGAGATGCTGCCTTACAATTGTCGAGACCCAGGCTCAATTCTGCCCTCCATGCTATCTGTGTAGAATTTGCAGAGGTGATTCTTGTGATTGCATAGGTTTCCTTAAGGTGACCCAGTATCCTCTAATCTCCAAAAACATGCAGATTGTGGGTCAGGGGTGTCAAACTCATTTTAGGTCACGGGCCTGAATGGGCAAAATGCAACTTCATGCGGGCCGGATCAGTTGTGCACGCACGAACGCACGCGCACGCGCTCCCACAGCTTTCGTTGCCTTCGTTTTTTCAACCTGCTCTCATGTGTCCCAGTCTCTGCTTTAACTACAAAGTGTTTCACTTTTCGAATTTTGTTTCTTATGAAGAAAATTACCTAGCAAGCTTTACTTTTATGATTGGTATCTAGGCCCGAGATAGTGGATGTGGAAATAATGTTTCCAGTAATAGGAGAGTCTAGGACCAGAGGTCACAGCATCAGAATAAAAGGTCGTACATTCAAAATGGAGAGGAGGAGGGATGGGTGGTGAATCTGTGGAATTCATTGCTACAGACAGCGGCGGAGGCCAAGACAATGGGTATTTTTGAGGCAGCGATTGATAGGTCTTGATTAGTTTACAGGGAGAAAGAAGACAATAGAATGTGGTTGAGAGAGAAAATAGATCAGCCATGATTGAACGGCAAAGTAGACTTGATGGGCTAAATGGCCTAATTCTGTTCCCCTGTCTTATTGTTTTCCTACAGTGTTTATGTTTTGCCCACAATGGGCTGGCTGGGTGGTGAACAGCCAAACAGCAGCTACCTGGCATGGTGAAAGATGGTCTGTCCATCATCTCACCTGAAGGCCCCGCTCCCCATCCTTCTCCTTATATCTCTCTTCCTTCCCCTCACATTCTCTCCCCTCACCTCTCATGTCCTTCTCTACCCTCACCTTCTCCCTCACCTGCCCTTTCCCTTTCCTCAGCCTATCCCTTCTCTCATCCCCACTTCCTTCCTTCCAACTAATCCCCCACTCCCCTCCCTTACTTCATCCTCTCTCTTTCCTTACCTCGTCCCTAAATCCCCTCCCTTCCCTCATCCCTAAACACCATTACTTCTCTCATCTGCTCCCTTCCTCACCCCCTCCCTCCATACTTCCTTTTTTTACCACCTACTCCCCCACTCCCCTCCCTCGACATCTTCTCTTCCCTTCCTCATCCCTAAAAACCCTCCCTTCCCTCATCTGCTCCCCCTCCTCTTCAATTATCACCACCTTCTCCCTTCTCTTCCCTATTCCCGCATAACTACCAGCATGTCTCCACATCACAGTGCCTAACCTTAACCCAGAGCCCCCACTCTAGAGAGCAGCTCAGATTTTGGATCGCTGGCTGCGGCCCCATTCACAGTGCGGCGACTTCCCACCAGCCTCTATTCACGCACTCACCTGGGTCTCAGGTACATGGTGGCGGTCTCTGTGGCGGCAGCACAGGGACTTCCCTGTGTCCACAACAACGTTGAGACTCCCCACCTTCCCCAGCGCTGGCCCCTTCCCACCCGCATCACCGCATGGCCTGTTATAGGCATAGCTTCCACTCACGGTGGGGAGTGGGGAGTGGGGAGGTGACATCTGCAGATCGGACTTGCATTTTCCTTCTGCGCTATATTCATACTTCCTGCTAGTTTAAGCGGTCATGTAGCTCACTTTCTGTGTATAACCTAACAGAGCTGGCTTTTCCCCAAATCATCCCGCAGGCCGGATTGTACCCCTTCATGGGCTGAATGCGGCCCACGGGCCAGTAGTTTGACACCCCTGTTGTAGGTGGAAGAGTGAGATTGCTCTGTGATTTGGTTCACACTCAATGGCCCAATCGCTCCCTTCCATGTCATTAGGATATATGATAATGTAGCTTGATAGACAGTCGGATACGTAGCCAATCAGAGTCTCAAGATCTGTACGTACTCATGGCATTGCAGCGTTTGATGTTTTATTGAGTTAGCGACTGTATCCACGTGAAACGTATTGACAAAATGCCTCACGGTGAAAGAATCTTCCTGTCAGAGACAATCTCTTCCATTCTCTCAACAATCACAGTTATTGGAAGACTTGAGAGGGAATTGTACATCTATATACTAAAACTCTCGTTTGTTTGTTTGTTCCTGAGCTACAACCAAAACGGTACACGATAGCGCAACAGTTTTAGGCCCACCTTATTCACCGTCGCCCCTTTGGTGCTAATGGAAGATTAATTGAAATTGGTGTTATATGTTTTAAGTTATTCACATTTTAAAGTTTAAATCTAACTCATAGGGGGGGAGGGAGGGGGGAGGAAGGAGGGTAACGGGGATGGAGTGGGGGGGGAAGGTGGGAGGGGTAGGGGGGAAGCAGGAGGGGAGGGGAGCGGAGGGGGAGGGGAAGGGGAGGAGGGGAGGAGAGGGTGTTGCGCCAATGCAGAAGAGGTTTGGGCCCAACTTGGTCTAGTTCTCTGTAAATCTTCAATGATTATCCCTTTCACCTGTCTAACTGAATCTATCGATGTCCTGGCGTAGCAAATATGGATCATATGAGGTTGTATGTGCAGCAGAGATACGTTAGTACTGACAAGTAAAAAATGTTGCCGTTTTGCATTGTAATACAATACAATACAATACAATACAATATATCTTTATTGTCATTGTACAGGGGTACAATGAGATTGGGAATGCGCCTCCCATACGATGCAATAATTTAATTAGCTAGTCAGTATTAATTTAAACAACCCAATGAAACAAATTGTAACAGTTTTAAAACATAATAAAGTGCAAGTAGATCTGTGCCGGTTCACTGTGCGATGTGACCATCCGGCTCAGCAGGACCGGTTCATAGCAGCTATGGCCCTGGGGATGAAGCTGTTCCTGAGTCTGGAGGTGCGGGCGTAGAAGGCCTTGTATCGTCTGCCCGATGGTAGAAGTTCGAACAGACTATTGCAGGGGTGTGAAGAGTCTTTGTGGATGCTTGGGGCTTTTCTGAGGCATCGTGTGTTGTAGATGCCCTCCAAGTCTGGTAGCTGTGTTCCGATGGTCCTCTGAGCTCTATGGACTACCCGCTGAAGAGTTTTCCTCTCTGCCTCCGTGCAGCTGAGGTACCACACAGGGATGCCATGTGTTAGGATGCTCTCTATGGTGCAGCGGTAGAATGTCATCAGCAGCTGTTGGGGTAGACCAGACTTTTTCAGTGTTCTTAGGTAGAACAGTCGTTGCTGTGCCTTCTTGACCAGTGCAGCAGTGTTATTGGACCATGTTAGGTCCTCCGAAATGTGAGTGCCCAGAAACTTGAAGCTGGACACTCTCTCCACACTGTCCCCGTTGATAAAGATCGGGGCGTATTCCCCGTTATGTGACCTACGGAAGTTGATGATCAGCTCCTTGGTCTTGGTGGTATTTAGGGACAGTTTGTTATCAGAGCACCAGTCCACCAGGTTCTGCACCTCCGCTCTGTATTTTGTTTCATCACCGTTGGTGATCAGCCCGATCACCGTTGTGTCGTCTGCAAACTTGACAATGGTGTTGGTGTCGAATGCAGGAACACAGTCGTGTGTGAAGAGGGAGTAGAGCATGGGGCTCTGTGGTGTGCCGGTACTCAGGGTGATAGTGGAGGACAGGTGCGGGCCCATTCTCACTGCCTGCAGTCGCTCCAGCAGGAAGTCCAGGATCCAGTCGCATAACGACGAGCTGAGGCCCAGCTGGTAGAGTTTGGTGATGAGCTTGGTGGGGGTGACCGTGTTGAAGGCAGAGCTATAGTCAATGAATAGCATCCTCATGTACATGCCCTGTCTCTCCAGGTGAGTCAGGACTGTGAAGAGCCAGAGAGATGGCGTCCTCTGTGGATCTATTTGCCCTGTATGCAAATTGATGTGGGTCCAGTGAGGCAGGGATGGTGGATTTGATGTGTGAGAGGACCAGCTTTTCAAAGCACTTCATGACAATAGGAGTTAGGGCAACCGGACGGTAGTCGTTTAGGATGGTGATCTTTGCTTTTTTCGGCACCCGCACTATGGTAGCTGACTTCAGGCACTTGGGAACCGTAGCCAGAGACAGTGACAGGTTAAAGATCCTGGTGAATACCTCAGCTAACTGTTCAGCACAGTCCTTCAGTACCCTTCCTTGAACTCCATCCGGGCCTGCAGCCTTGCGTGGGTTGACCCTTTGCAGAGCGCGTTGCACTTCCTGTGTGCTCAGTTGCAAGACCTGTCCCACCGCCTCGGCTGGGGTTCTTCCACTCAAAGTGGTGTTGCCAGTTTCGAAGCGGGCAAAGAAGGTGTTTAGCTCGTTGGTTAGTGTGATATCGCTGTGTAGCCAGTGATGTCCCTGACACCCTGCCACATGCTTCTGGTGTCCGTGGTGTTGAAGTGGTCTTCCACCCATTGCCTGTGGGTGTCTTTGGCCCTTTTAATACCTTTGTTCAGGTTAGATGTAAAGATGATAATATTTCATTCACTGCTGAAATCAGATCAAATTTAGCTCCAAAGTTGGTGTTATAGTGGATAATGAAAAAGGTTGCCTAAAGTTACAATTGGATTCAGATCAACTGAGAAAGTGGGCAAAGGAATGGCAGGTGGAATTTAACTCCCACAAGATGCAAAGAGATGCATTTTGGGATACTAGCCATGCTGGGACATGCACAGTGAATGGCAGGGCCTTGGAGAGTATTATTGGACAGCAAACCCTTGGGGTCACTTTACAGCTGCACCAAGTGTTGCTTTGGCACTGATAGCAAAGGCATATTCTCGATATAATCAATTAAACATAATGTTGAAACTTTAATCATTACTGGGGGCAGGGGCTGTTATTAATGTGGAATAAAATCTGCTATGGAGTACAAATGATAGATAGATTTTAAATTAAAGTGGAGCTAAAAATAGAATTGTGGTTTGTCAACTGAAACTGTTCTTAATCTTGGTCCATTTCCAGGAAGATTAATGAATATAGAATTGATAAGAAGATAAGAGTGAAACCACATGCATGTAAAGTATACATTACTTTAGTAAAATGGAATGATTCACATTTGAATACAGTGTTTATAATGATAGCGTTAAGAAATTATAAAATGATGAGTATTTGCTTTGATGTTAAATCAATCACTAAATGAAATGGTAATAGCTCCAGGACTACTGATGAAAATGCTATTCGATTCATGGAGAATCCTGCCTTAAATCACCAATAGTAAGAGGCCAATGCTCTAATTCAAGACATTTACTGTTAACACTGCAAAAGCCTGATTTTATGCAGAACATCCCTGGTTCAGTTTATCTGAAAAATGAGGTGTTTTTCTCTGACTTGCTGAGTATTGTTTCTCTTTTCATTTCTTAATTCTACGATATAAAGTATAGTGCTCTTGTAATAGTTATCTCCGCTTCTTTTTCATCATTGCATCCACTGAAAATGTTCTGCTCCTCCCTCCAATAGAATTTACATTGCCTCTCTTATCCAATTCACCTCTATTGCTTTCAAGTTCACTCCATGCCTTTGATAGGCATCAACCAAAACCTTTGTTTGTCGGCACACAGAAACCAAACTTAGAACATAGAGCACAGAACAGTACCTCACCCTTAGATTGAGCAAGCGGGAAAATTCATGGCAGATACATACTTTAGCAGTGGGATGAGTTTGCCATGTGACATCTTGTCAAAGCCTGGTCACATATCAATTAGATTACATCTTGTTGCATTTTCTTAAAATCTAATTAAATTAGTCAGAATGCAACCTTGCATCAACCTTGCACCTTAATCTGTGCCTTTCTAAATGATTATGTTGTTCCTTTACTCACGGCCAATCTTGGATTGACTCATCTATAGTTTTCCAATCTTGTAGCATTCTATAGTCAGATAGGCAGAGTTTGCATATTTAACTCCCTTACTTCTCTTTATCGTCTGGGTATACTTTGTCCAGATTTTTTAAGACTTTGTCGCAGCGGTAGAGTTGCTCCCTTACAGCATCAGAGACCCAGGTTCGATCCTGACCACAGATTTTATCTGTGTGGAGTTTGTACGTTCTCCCCATGACGTGCAAAGGTTTTCTCCAGGTACTCTAGTTTCCTCCCACACTCCACTGACATATAGGCTTGTAGGTTAATTGGCTTGGTAAAATTGTAAATTGTCCCCGATGTGTGCAGGATAGTGTTAGTGTGTGGGGTGATTGCTGGCCGGGCTGTACGCTGTATCTCTAAACTAAACTAAACTGAATCCCTTAATATTTTACTTCCATGAAGTATTTCCATACATTTTTACTTCCTACAATATTTCAGCTGGTGTGGAGGGATGAAGATTTAGTGTGGTGGGTGAAATACTAGTGCAATAGGAGGTGTCCTTTGAGAACCTTAATGTCCACGAGCTGATTAGGCCATGGATTAACATCTATAAATGGAATTCAACATTTTGATCTGTTTTGCACTGTGGTACTTGCAGGCTTCCTGTATCAAATCCCCTACTACTATAACCACATTATTCCCACAACACCGATTTGCCAATATGTCTCCCCCCCCCCATCTCTCGATGCTCTTTCCAGGATAATGTTGTGCTTCTAAACAGTAGTTGGTACTGAAGGCAACTGTGGTGGAGACAGGTACTCCCACATTAAACAAATATTTAGAAGAGCACTTAAATTGCCAAGGCATGAGAAACTACTGGCCTTGTGCTCCCTTGTCCGCAGTTAATACTTAATTATTTCATATAAATGTTGAAGCAGATCACAATGTTATGCCCACTCAACCATTTCATGCACCTGTTATCTATTGCAGACAGAGATCACCAGGAATATATGGATGGTGTTCCAAGATGGAGGGCTCTACCTCTGGGCTACTTTAATGATGGAAAACATAATGTAAGTGGACACGAAAATCTCACCAAAAAATGAGCAGCATCAGCAATTGACACTATGAACTACCGTGATACGAGAGCAAAATTGCTTTACTCCACATTCATATGATGGTCAAGAGTTTAATACCCTGTTTTTGTCTGTTGTCTAACAAATTTTAGCCCAAACCTTTTTATGGAAGTTCATCAACAGCCTTTTTGAGATTTGAAGAGATAACATTGATAAATACACAAAGAAAATACACAAAGTGCTGGAGTAAATCAATGGGTCAGGCAGCATCCTACACAACATGGATAGGTGACCTTTTGGGTCAGGATTGAGGTCAGACTAATGTTGCATGCCACCTGCGAAGCCCTCCTTGGGAATATGTTTCTGTGCATGCAAAAAATGCAAACCACTCCTCCCCCCACACAGCTAACCTCACCTATATTCCCTTGGTGAAAACCCTGAGCTAATGGTTAAAATCAAGCATTCAGCATTCTGAAAAAAAAGTACGATAGGTTCACCACGTGCCTCCAAAAAGAGGTTAACAAGTAAGATAAATACATTAAGACCCACTAACACCTTGGAGGGAAACCCCTCAAAGGAGCCACACTTAAAAAAACAACACATGCACACCACTAATAAAAATACCCAGACTTTAAATCAATTTAAAATTTCACGTGCATAGTTATTTAACTTGAAGAAATTTCCCCCATTTTCTTTTGCTTGTTTTTTTTAAACAGTGAGCACTTCTCCGCCCAACTGTTTGGTTTTCAGCATCCTGTGTAATGTTAAACCAACAGCCTCACCATCTGACATGGCCACCAGCTGCAAGTTGCCAGCAAGTTATTAAACTATTAACCTGCTGAATGATTTTCTCATTGTGCAATTTTAAGGTATAATAAAACATGCATTTGCCTTGGAAAAACTTATAAGGCACATCAAAGGTAAAGAATTGCTCTTAAATGTACTGCAGTAACTTGTAATGTGGAGCCAAGCTCAGCAGCCAACGTACACAGAACGGATCAATAATCAATTCACCCGATTTTGGTGGCACAGGTTGAGTGAACATTGATGCAACTGGAGGTGTGGCTTTCTCTTCATTGATTGGTAATTTGAGAGTCTTACATCCATTCAGCTGGATTAACATCTCATCTAAAAATGGTATTCAATATTTTGAGCTGTTTTGTGATATATGTAGGCCTCCTATATCATATAACCCTTGACATTTCAAGATGCTAAAGAAGGACATTTGTCCATGTTGGCACAAAAAAGCCCCTCCTTAAATCAATTTCCAGCCCTTATTTCATAGCCTTTTAAATTGTAGCTCTTCAGGAAGTTTTCCAGATACGCCTAAAATGTGTTGATTGTTTCTGACTCCATCACCCTTTGAAACACTGCTCATGGAGTGACATGGTATTTTCTCCACACACCTGCAATCTGCTCCCATTTCCCAAAGGACCACAGTGTGCCTAACCATTCTAGACAGAGGCAGAACTAACAGCTCTTGCCTATTCTGTCAAAATATTTAGAAAAAAGTTCATTGACGTGAGATTAGGTTTGTTGTCTTAATGTGAAAAATTTAATAGGTGTGGAATTTGTGGGAAGATTGGGGTTAAAGTAATATTGCTCCTATAACAGTGATTAGTCTGCTCCCTCATCTCTTCTTGGCTGTTTGGAGGCTAGTAAAGTGATCTCCCTTATTTGTTCATAAACTCAGGCCATATGGTCATATTTGAAGATTCTTCGAGGATGTCCTCTCCTAATGCCGCATTAATAGATTCCTTCCCCGTTATTACAATGCTGCCTCGTTTTTGGCAATCTCCAGCCCAATCGATGTAGTGATGTAGACTTTCAAAGAGATCCCCCTTCCCTCCCCCCACTCACCATCAACAACACCATAGTCACATCTGTGGAGTCATTTAAGTTCCTTGGAACCATCATCTCTAGGGACCTTAAATGGGGGGCCACCATCGACTCCACAATCAAAAAGGCCCAACAGAGGATGTACTTCCTGCGGCAGCAGAGAAAAAAACAATCTGCCACAGGCAATGATGGTCCAATTCTATACTGCTATCATTGAGTCCATCCTCACCTTCTCCATTATGGTCTGGTTTGGCTCAGCCACCAAGCACGATATCTGGAGGCTGCAACGGATCGTTCGCACAGCTGAGAAGGTTGTTGGCTGCAACCTTACCCCCATTGACAAACTGTACACTGCAAGGGCCAGGAAGCGAGCGGGCAAGATCATCTCTGACCTCTCTCACCCTGGCCACAAACTCTTTGAAGCATTTCCCTCTGGAAGACGACTCCCGACTGTCAAAGCAGCCACAGCCAGACATAAAAACAGCTTTTTTCCACGAGTGATAGTTCTACTCAATAACCAAAGTCTGTAGTCTCTTTTTTGCTCTGGTTTATTTTCACCCACATGTTTAGACCGTAAACAAGGTGTATCCTTATTGTTTTGATGTGTTTATGCTTTATTCTTAATTGTTAACTGTATGTTTGTGTTGTCATTTGTGAGCGGAGTACCAAGGCACATTCCTTGTATATGCATACTTGGCCAATAAACTTATTCATTCATTCATTCATTCATTCATTCATTCATTCATTCATTCATGCCACATCCAAATCTTATTCCCCTATGGTACTTTGCAACTAAAAATAAAAAGTGACATTTGTTTTTACCTTCAAACAACCCTTGTCCATCCTTCCCATCGTCTGATATTGACCTCAATTAATGATGATGGGACACTTTGTAATTGCTGATAAAATGGCTGTATGAAAGAAAAACATTCCATAGGATTGCATCCCTGCTGAGAACATGAGGTTCAATGGGAAAAGGGGGTTCGCTTTCCAGAAAATCTCACTACGGACTGCTTTCTCGGAACACAACCCCTCTTTAAAGCAGGGTCAGCTGTCGAGAAAAGGAGGTCTATAGGTGGAAAAGAACAGATCCAACCAAGTGTGTACATGCATAGATCTTTGAAGGTATGAAGATTGTTTGCAAAAATGATTCAAATTACATATGGGACTATAAATAGAGGCACGCAGGCAAGGAACTAACTTTGATAACAACTGGAGTATTGTGTCTCTTTATACGCAGTGTTCTTCAGGAAGACATTGCAAGCTTGGAGGAATCATTGGAAGATTTTGTAGCATCATGCTATGGAAGATGTTCTTTGAGCAAAGAAGCTTGAGGGAAGATTTGATGCAATTTGGTCAAACTCATGAAAGACAGACTTAAGTTGGACAGATGACAAAAATCCTCTTCAATTAGTGAACAAGAGGACAGAGATTTGTCACCAGCTAAGAACGATTATCTGGAATTTAATGGGAAAGGTTGGTATTAAAAATGGAATTATGTAAGTACATGAATGAAAAATTATTCCAAGACCAGGGTGAAGAATGACCTGGAATGAGAATAAATTGAAATTTCTAATGGGACCAAAAAGGTATGGGCTTCATGAGCTTCTTTGCCTCCTTCTTTGTGTAAATGTTGCATGATTCTGTAGGTGATCCAGCTCCATGAGAAACCCACTAAATCAGGTACATTTAGAAACTAAAACCTAAAAGACACCAGCTTTATCCTCAATCAGTAACTCAGCATATTGGAATTTAAAATCGACATTTCTAAGATTAGTGAACATGAACATAAAATTGAGTTAGGATAGATCACATTCAAAACATCTAGATTTTTGTACCGTTTTTACAGCAAATTGCATCAAATCTTCCCTCAAGCTTCTCTGCTCAAAGAACATCTTCTTCCATGGCATGATGCTACTAAATCTTCCAATGATTCCTCCAAGCTTGCAACGTCTTCCTGAAAAACACTGCGTATAAAGAGACACAATACTCCAGTGGTGATCAAAGTAAGTTCCTTGCCTGCGTGCCACTTTTTATAGTCCCAAATGTAAGTTGAATCATTTTTGCAAACAATCTTCATGCCTTCAAAGATATATGCATGTACACACTTGGTTGGATCTGTTCTTTTACACCTTTAGACCTTCTTTTCTCTTTCATCATACCACCCCCTTTATACCTTAATAAAAATGTAAAATTTCTTTTTTTTTTCTGCAATAACTGCATCTGCATCTGTCTTCTGTTTAAGTTAAGTCTGTCCTTCTAAAGCCTGTCTAACACAATGTTTGCATCATTTGTATATTTTGAAAGTAAATCTATTTGTAAATCATTATTACACCTACCAGGAAAAACATTGGCGGCAGAATTAGTGCAGGAAACAGCATGGTATATCTGCTTGTTTAACACCCAGTGGCATAATGACACAGGGGTAGAGTTGCTGCCTTACAGCGCCAGAGACCAGAGTTCGATCCTGACGACTGGCACTTGTCTGTACGGAATTTGCACATTCTCCCAATGACAGCGTGGGTTTTATCTGGGTGCTCCAGTTTCCTCCCACATTCCAAGGATGTTCAGGTATGTAGGTTAATTGGCATCAGTAAATTGTCCCTAGTGTGTAGGATAGAACATGTGCACATGGATTGCTGGTCGGCACAGACTCGGTAGGTCAAAGGGCCTGTCTCAACGGTGTATTTCTAAACTAAACCACTCACTTACTCATTTCCAAGTGGCACCGTCAGCGATACCAGCCTCGCCAACAGTCTGTCTGTTGTTTTTGTCTTTTTTGTTACTTTTAGTGTGTTTTAAAAGTATGTTTGTTTTATGTGGGGGAGTATATGGGGGGTGGGGGAGGGGGTCGGTGGAAACTTTTTTCAATCTCATAACTTGCCGGAGATACGATTGTTTTCCGGATCGTAACTCCGGTCGCTCTGCGGTCCAACATAATGGAGCTGGCGGCCTTGCTCGAGACTGACTTTGAGCCCCACCGTGGGGCCGTGGACTTACCATCGGAGCCTGCGATCCCTTGCCTGAGATCGACGCTCCAACCGCGGCCTGCGGATTTCAACATCGAGGAGCTCACAGTCTCGGGTAGAGGCTGATGTCAAGAAGCTCCAAAGTTTCAACTAGCCCCGACCCGGGGTCAGATCGCCCGGCGAGGGGGAGCTGAGATCCCCCCGATGCGGGAGTTTGATCACCCCGATGCGGAGGGCTCGACCACCGGCTGCAAGAGCCAAGATCGCCCCGACAATAGATGGTTCAAGTACCCCGACCGCGGGAGAACAAAGAAGGGAAGACGATTGAACTTTTTTTGCCTTCCATCACAGTGAGGAATGTGGGGAGTTGCAGTAGTGGATGTTCATGTTAAAAATTTATTGGGTGTCTTGTTGCTCTTCATCGAGTGTATGGCAAATCAAATTCCTCGTATGTTGCAACACATATCATATCATATCATATCATATCATATATATACAGCGCGGAAACAGGCCTTTTCGGCCCACCAAGTCCGCGCCGCCCAGCGATCCCCGCACACTAACACTATTAACACTATCCTACACACACTAGGGACAATTTTTACATTTACCCAGCCAATTAACCTACATACCTGTACGTCTTTGGAGTGTGGGAGGAAACCGAAGATCTCGGAGAAAACCCACGCAGGTCACGGGGAGAACGTACAAACTCCTTACAGTACAGCACCCGTAGTCAGGATCGAACCTGAGTCTCCGGCGCTGCATTCGCTGTAAAGCAGCAACTCTACCGCTGCGCTACTGTGCCGCCCATACTTGGTTAATAAAGTACTTTTATGATTATAATTATGATTTCCTGCACAAATGTAAGCTTATTCCAAATTGTCACTTTCCCTTTGCTGGAAAGCCTCTTTAGTTCCAATTTACTTTGTGAGATGACATTGATGATGTCATGATCACTCAAACTACACTGGCTATAGGTAGCTGCTGGAAGAGAAATCGACTAATCTACCGTTAAAGCGCCAGTCAATGTGCATTTCCTATAGCACACCATACCGCGATTACATCAGGAAACAGACTTTAATATATCAATGCGTATGAAGGAACTGCAGATGCTGGTTTAAACCAAAAGTAGACACAAAATGCTTGAGTAACACAGCGGGACAGGCAGCAACTCTGGAGAGAAGGAATAGGTGATGTTTCAGGTCGAGACTCTTCTTCAGACATTAATATATCAATTTCAGGTCTGTTTTCTATCTTTAAAAGTGGAACTTCCTCTTGATAAGTACTTTTACTGAAGTTTGCTCTTTTTCCTCTCCCATTGTTAATCTAAATCTTTCCAACTGATACTTCACTTGACCCTTAGAATTATTCAGGATTAGTTCCTTTTGTTTGCAGTTGAACAATGTTTAGTTTAGATGTACAATGCGGAAACAAGCACTTTGGCCCACCGAGTCCACATTAACCAGCGATCCACTCACATTAACACTGTCCTACACACACTAGGGACGAGTTACATTTATACCAAACTAATTAACCTACAAACCTGTACGTCTTTGCAGTGTGGGTGGAAACCAAGGATCTCGGAGAAAACCCACACGGTCACGGGGAGAATGTACAAACTGTGTACAGACAACACCTGCAGTCAGGATGGAAGCTTGGTCATCGGCTGTAAGCGCTGTAAGGCAGCAACTCGACTGTTGCTCCATCGTTCCGCCCTGTAATCTGAATAATGTTGGATCTTCTTCTTATGAACCTCATCTAAATGATTAAAGAATCTGTGTGGATCTCTTAAAAGAATCCACAAAGAGATATGTGGATAAGATAAGAGAATCCACAAAGAGATCCACAATGACACTAGGTCCAGAGAGGGAATCCCTTCATTTTCATCCGCAAACATCATGCATGCCATCAACTGGTCAGGACCTTGAGTAAAGGCATTGGGATGTCCTGTAACAGCTACACAAGACATTCATAAGACCACATTACTGCGACCAAAACTGTATACAGTTAGGAAGTCTGCCATTAAACTGGAAAGGGTGCAACAACAAAAAAGGATGTTGACACAATCCCAACATTGATAGTCCCCAGCCCTCCACTGCCTACTTCTATTTCCTTCCCAAAAATCCACAAATGGGACTGTCCAGGCAGACCCATTGCTTCTGCCTGCTCTTACCCATGGACCTCATCTTGAAATACCCTGACTCCATCCTATTCCCCTCATCCAGACCCTTACCTATATCTTGATGTTTTCAAGAGAGAGTTAGATTTAACTCTTAGGGCTAAAGGAATCAAGGGATATGGGGAAAAAGCAGGAACGGGGAACTGATTTTAGATGATCAGCCATGATCATATTGAATGGCGGTGTTGGATCGAATGCCGATTGGCCTCCTCCTGCACCTATTTGTCTATGTTTCTACATCCGAGGCACCTCACATGCCCTGCAATGTTAGTTTAGTTTAGTTTAGAGATAGTGTGAAAACAGGCCCTTTGGCCCACTGAGCCTGTGCCAAACACTGATCCCCGTACACTAGCACTATCCTACACACAAGGGACAATTTACAATCTTTACCAAAGCCAATTAACCTCCAAACCTGTACATCTTTTTGGAGTGTGGGAGGAAACTAGAGCACCAGAGAAAAACTCCCTGTTTGTCACAGGGAGAATGACAAACTCCATACAGACAGCACCCGCAGTCAGGATGGAACCCGGGTCTCTAGCACTGTAAGGTAGCCACTTTACTGCTGCGACATTGTGCTGCCCTTCAGTAACTTTCAATTCCTAGGACCCCCATTGCTTCATCTTTATCATGGACACCCAGTCCCTTTACACCACTGTCCCTGACCAGGAAAGTCTCAAGGCCCTCCAGTTCTTCCTTAAACAGACCCAATCAGGATCCTCTAGAAACAATCTCCTCCACCTAGCGGAACTTATCCTCACCCTCAACAACTTCTCTTTTGACTCCTCTCACTTTCTTCATTAATTCATAAGTTATAGGAGCAAAATCAAGCCATTTTGCCCATCATGTCTACTCTGCCATTCAATCAAGGCTGATCTACCTTCCCCTTAATTCCAATCTCCTGCCTTTTCCCCGTAACCTTTGACACCCTTGCTAATCAAGAACCTGTCAATGCCAGCTTTAAAAATACCTCAAAACTTGCCTCAACCGGTGTCTGTGGCAATAAATTCCACAGATTCACCACCTTCTGGCTAAGGAAATTCCACCTCCTCTCCTCTGTAAAGGTATGTTCTTTAATTCTGAGGGTGTGCCCTCTGGTCCTAGACTATCCCACTCATGCAAACATCCTTTCCACATCCACTCTATTCAGGTCATTCATTAATCGGTAAATTTCAGTGAGGTCCTCTGTCATCCTTCTGAGCTCCAGCGAGTACAGCCCCAGAGCCATCAAACGCTCATCATATGCTAACCCAATCATCCCCAGGATCATTCTCGTAAACCTCCTCTGGACCCTCTCCAACATCAGCACATCCTTCCTCAGATATGGGCCTTAAAACTGTTCACACTATCCAAATGTGGTCTGACCAGTGCCTGAGAAGCCTCAGCATTATATCTTTGCTTTTATATCCTGGTCCTCTCAAAACAATGCATTTGTCTTCCTTACTACCAATACAACCTCCAAATTAACTTTTTGGGAATCCTGCACCAGCACTCCCAAGTCCCTTTGCATCTCCGATTTTTGAATCCTCTCCGCATTTGGAAAATGATTTACACCTTTATGACCGCACACTTTACTATGCTATATTCCATCTGCCATTTCTTTGCCCACTCTCCCAACCTGTGCAAGAAAAGAACTGTCCACCTAATTTGTATCATCTGCAAACTTGGCCATAAAGCCATCAATTCCATCAGCCAAATCATTAATATACAACATGAAAAGTAGCGGATCCAACCCCTGCGGAATGCCACTCATCACTGGAACCCCCCCCCCCCCCCTTTGTTCCCACATTTTGTCTTCTGCCATTCAGCTAATCTTCTGTCCATGCTATTATCTTCCCTCTAATACCATGGGCTCTCACCTTGTGTAGCAGCTTCACATGCAGCACCTCATCAAAGGCCCTCTGAAAATCAAAAAAAACAACATGCAATTACTGCCCTGCTGACTGTCCTGCTATTTACTTCCTCAAAGAATTCCAACAGATTAGTCAGGCTAGATCTACCCTTCACAAAACCATGCTGACTTCAGCCTATTTTATCATGTGCTTCTTACTACTTGGAAACCTCATCCTTAATAATGGACTAAAATCTTACCAATCACTGAAGTCAGACTAACCAGCCTAAAGTTTCCCCTCTTTTGCCTTATTCCCTTAGAGTTATAGAGTCATAGAGTGATACAGTGTGGAAGCAAGCCATTCGACCAAACTTGCCCACACCGGGTCTCAGCTACACTAGTCCCACTTGCGTGCGCTTGGTCCATATCCCTCCAAACCTGTCCTATCCATGTACCTGTCTAACTGTTTCTTAAACAATGGGATAGTTCCAGCCTCAACTACCTCCTCTGGCAGCTTACCCCTCGGATTCCTATTAAATTGAGGGCGTGCAGCGTAGGTTCACTAGGTTAATTCCCGGAATGGCGGGACTGTCGTATGTTGAAAGGCTGGAGCAATTAGGCTTGTATACACTGGAATTTAGAAGGATGAGGGGGGATCTTATTGAAACATATAAGATAATTAGGAGAATGGACACATTAGAGGCAGGAAACATGTTCCCAATATTGGGGGAGTCCAGAACAAGGGGCCACAGTTTAAGAATAAGGGGTAGGCCATTTAGAATGGAGATGAGGAAGAACTTTTTCAGTCAGAGTGGTGAAGGTGTGGAATTCTCTGCCTCAGAAGGCAGTGGAGGCCAGTTCGTTGGATGCTTTCAAGAGAGAGCTGGATAGAGCTCTTAAGGATAGCGGAGTGAGGGGGTATGGGGAGAAGGCAGGAACGGGGTACTGATTGAGAGTGATCAGCCATGATCGCATTGAATGGCGGTGCTGGCTCGAAGGGCTGAATGGCCTACTCCTGCACCTATTATCTATTGTCTATTGTCTATAAATCTTTTCCACTTCACCTTGAACCCATGTCCTCTGGTCCTCGATTCCCCTTCTCTGGGCAAAAAACTGTGCATCTACCCGATCTATTCCTCTCATGATCTATTCCTCTCTTGAACAACAGAGTAACATTGTCCACTGGGACAACTCCTGACTCTAGTGATTGAGAGATCACCACCAATGCCTCCACAATCTCTAAAGCCACCTCTTTCAGAAACCTGGGTGTAGTTCATCTGGTCAAAGGAACCTATCCACCTACAGATCTTTCAGCTTCCCAAGCACCTTCTCCTGAGTAATAGCAGCTCCACTGACTTCTGCCCCCTGACTCTCTTGAATATCTGGCAACTTTTCTCCCCTTATGGATGACACAAAGCTGGGTGGCAGTGTGAGCTGCAAGGAGGATGCTATGAGGCTGCAGGGTGACTTGGACAGGTTGGATGAGTGGGCAGATGCATGGCTGATGCAGTATAATGTGGATAAATGTGGTTATCCACTTTGGTGGCAAGAACAAGAACGCAGATTATTATCTGAATGGTGTCAGATTAAGAAAAGGGGAGGTGCAATGAGACCTGGGTGTGCTTGTACATCAGTCACTGAAAGTAAGCATGCAGGTTCAACAGGCAGTGAAGAAAGCAAACGGCATGTTGTCCTTCATTGCGAGAGGATTTGAGTACAGGATCAAGGAGGTTCTACTGCAGTTGTATAGGGCCCTGGTGAGACCACACCTGGAGTATTGTGTGCAGTTTTGGTCTCCAAATTTGAGGAAGGACATTCTTGCTATTGTGGGAGTGCAGCGTAGGTTCACCAGGTTAATTCCCAGGATGGCGGGACTGACATATAATGAAAGAATGGGTCGACTGGGCTTATATTCACTGGAATTTAGAAGGATGAGAGGGGATCTTATAGAAACATATAAAATTCTTAATGGATGGGACAGGCTAGATGCAGGAAAAATGGTCCCGATGTTGGGGCATTCCAGAACCAGGGGTCACAGTTTAAGAATAATGGGTAGGCCATTTTGGACTGAGATGAGGAAAATCTTTTTCACCCAGAGAGTTGTGAATGTGTGGAATTCTCTGCCACAGAAGGCAGTGGAGGCCAATTCACTGGATGTTTTCAAGAGAGATATAGCTCTTCGGGCTAACCAAATCAAGGGATATGGGGAAAAAGCAGGAACGGGGTACTGATTTTGGATGATCAGCCATGATCATATTGAATGGCGGTGCTGGCTTGAAGGACCTACTCCTGCACCTATTTTCTATGTTTCTATTTGCCTTTTTAGTAGCCTTCTGCTGGTTTTATAATAGCTTCCCAATCCTCTAGCCTCCTGCTAATCTTTACAATATTACATGCCTTCTGTTACGTTTATGCTGTTTTTGATTTCCTTGGTCAGCCATGGTTGTCTCATTCTCTCCTTAGAATCTTTCTTCCTCCTTGGGATGAAAAGATCTTACAAATTCCAATTTACTCGCAGAAACTTCTGCCTTTGCCGAAACTTTTGCCTTTGCTGTCATTCCTGCTAGAGTCCCTTTCCAAACTCCTCCCTCATGCCGCTGTAATGAGCTTTACTGAACAGTAACACAACACACCTGATTTCATGACTGCATCGAAGCTGCCTCCTACACCCATACAGAATTTGTTGATCTCATTAACTTTCACCCTGCCCTCAAATTCACTTGGACCATCTCCGACACCTCTCTCAACTTTCTTGATCTCTTTGTCTCCATTTCAGTAACAGACCATCAACTGACATCTATTACAAACCCATTGAATCCCACAGTTATCTACCGCCTTCCATTGCTCTTGGAAAGATTCTTCTCTCAATTTCTCTGTCTCCACTACATCTGCTCTCAAGATTATGCTTTCCGTTCTAGGATATCTGAGATGTCCTTTTCTTTAGTAAAGGTGTCTCCTCCCCCCCCCCCCCCCCCACCCGCTGGCATAAAAGTATCCCCCAACAGTGTCTCCTGTGTGTCCCACAGTTTTGCTCTCACACCCCCTCCCCTCCGATGGAACAAGGATGGAGTTTCCCTCATCCTTATCTTTCATCCCATCAGCCTCTGCATCCAACATATCATTCTCCGACGTTTCAGTCACCTTCATCGTGATGCCATCACCAGTCATATTTTCCCATTCCCACCCCTTTCTGCCTTCTGCAGAGATTGTTCCCTCTGCAACTTTTTGGTTCATTCATCCCTTCCCACCCAAACCTTCCCCTCCCTAGGTACTTCCTCCTGCAACTGCAAGAGATGTAACACCCGTCCCTTTACATCATCCCTCTCATCCATACAGGGAGCCCAGCAGTCCTTCCAGGTGAGACAGAGATCACATGCACCTCCTCTAACCTCATCTACTGCATTCAGTCCTCCCAATGAGTCCTCTACATTGGCGACACCAAGCATAAACTAGGCGACCGTTTTGCTGAACAGACTAAGGGTCCACCAAGGGCTTCAGGATCAGCCAGTTGTTAACCAATTTAACTGCTCTTCCCTATACTGATCTTTCAGTCCTGGTCCTTCTCCATTGCCAGAGTGAGGCCCCACGCAAGTTGGTGGAACAGCTCATCATATTCTACACAGGTAGCCTACAACCAAATTATATGAACATTGAATTCTCCACTGTTACGTAACTACCTACATACCAACCCTCACCCCCTTCTCCCCCTCTCTTCCCTGTGCCCCTTTCGCACCCATTTATCCACTTCCCCCTTCCCTTTCATCTCTATTCCTTTTTCTGTCTTCACAATTCACTCTTTCCATTTTTATCACACACTTTGTCTTTTCATCTCTGGCCTTTGTTCAACTATCTGCCAATCAACACTCCTCCCCACCCCCCCGCATCCCCTTCGCCTTTATTTGCCAATCACTTGACAGGCTTTGTCCTTCACCTATTTATGCCCTTCAGAGATATTGTCTAAACCGCTGAGTTGCTCCGGCACTTTGGATATTGTCAGGCCTGGAGGGTTGGAGTTATAAGGAGAGGCTTGATAGGCTAGGATTTTTTTTTCTCCCCTGGAGCACTGTAAAGAGCCATAACCTTTTCATCAGGGTGGAGGAATCTAAAGCTCAAGAATAGAGTTTTACCGTAAGAGGGGAAATATTTAAAAGTGGGCTGAGTGGAAACCTTTTCCACACTGAATGTGGTGCATACATGGAACAAGCTACCAGAGAAAATGGCAGAGGTGACTTTTAAAGGAACTTGGATGGTTACATAGATAAGGTTTGGTAGGATATGGGCAAGTTACAGGCAAGTGGGACTAGCTCAGTTAGGCAACTTGGTCGGCATGGACAATTAGACCAAAGGGTCTACTTCCCTCCTGCATTGCTCTGACTCATATTCCATTTGTCACCCTCTCCATCATTTCTTCTACCTAATTCTCCTTCTGTTGAAGGATTTCAAATAAAGTCTGCACATTCTTGGTTGTAGGTTGTGAAGCATCCAAAGACAATTATGCTCTGCATATTGCTGCAGGAGATGTACAGAGTGGTACAAGCAATGCAATCCAGGTGGTCCTGTGGCTGCCATTATGAAGATGCTCATATTGTTGTAGCCTGAACATGAAGAGAGAGCAAGGAAAAAACGGGAATTTAGCTCCCTTCCCCCTAAATATTACAAAAATTGCATTAAACTAGAAAAGCCCTGCATTGCCCATGAGAAATGTCTTCAGACAATTGTATGAGTTGGAGCATCATTATCTCCCAAGTTCTCAAGGAGAATCAGAATACCATGAGGGTTGTCCCTCAGCCTTCAGGAAACCCACAATCCTTGAAACCACATGCCCACTCAATCTGGCGGTCTCTACTCAAAGTAAGGAGCTAGGATGGCAATAACTATGACATATTTCCTTGTGTGTTTAGTGCAACAAATAACTTGTATGCACATACTCTGCACTTGAGTTGGGTTGAATTTGTCAAATTGTTGCATTAAGATATCAAAAAATAAATATTTAGTAGAACTTCCGGACTTCTGTGGCCAGAATAGAAACATAGAAACATAGAAAATAGGTGCAGGAGTAGGCCATTCGGCCCTTCGAGCCTGCACCGCCATTCAATATGATCATGGCTGATCATTCAGCTCAGTAGCCTGTACCTGCCTTCTCTCCATACCCCCTGATCCCTTTAGCAAAAAGGGCCACATCTAACTCCCTCTTAAATATAGCCAATGAACTGGCCTCAACTACCTTCTGTGGCAGAGAATTCCACAGACTCACCACTCTCTGTGTGAAGAAATGTTTTCTCATCTCGGTCCTAAAAGACTTCCCCCTTATCCTTAAGCTGTGACCCCTGGTTCTGGACTCCCCCAACATCGGGAACAATCTTCCCGCATCTAGCCTCTCCAACCCCTTAAGAATTTTATATGTTTCTATAAGATCCCCCCTCAGTCTTCTAAATTCCAGCGAGTACAAGCCCAGTCTATCTAGTCTTTCCTCATATGTAAGTCCCGCCATCCCAGGGATCAATCTGGTGAACCTTCTCTGTACTCCCTCTAAGGCAAGAAGGTCTTTCCTCAGGTTAGGAGACCAAAACTGCACACAATACTCCAGGTGCGGTCTCACCAATGCCCTGTACAACTGCAGCAGAACCTCACTGCTCCTAAACTCAAATCCTCTTGCTATGAATGCCAACATACCATTCGCTTTCTTCACTGCCTGCTGCACCTGCATGCTTGCTTTCAATGACTGGTGCACCCAGGTCACGTTGCATCTCCCCTTCTCCCAATCGGTCACCATTCAGGTAATACTTTGCTTTCCTGTTCTTGCCGCCAAAGTGGATAACCTCACATTTATCCACATTATATTGCATCTGCCATGCATTTGCCCACTCGCCTAATCTATCCAAGTCACTCTGCAGCCTCCTAGCATCCTCCTCGCAGCTAACACTGCCACCCAGCTTCGTGTCATCCGCAAACTTAGAGATGTTGCATTCAATTCCCTCGTCCAAATCATTAATATACACTGTAAATAACTGGGGTCCCAGCACTGAGCCTTGCGGTACCCCACTAGTCACTGCCTGCCATTCCGAAAAGGACCCGTTTATTCCTACTCTTTGCTTCCTGTCCGCCAACCAATTTTCTATCCACCTCAACACTGAACCCTCAATACCATGTGCTCTAAGTTTGTACACCAATCTCCTATGTGGGACCTTGTCGAAGGCCTTCTGAAAGTCCAGATATAACACATCGACTGGTTCTCCCTTATCCACTCTACTAGTTACATCCTCGAAAAATTCTATAAGATTCGTCAGACATGATTTGCCTTTCATAAATCCATGCTGACTTTGTCCGATGATTTCACCACTTTCCAAATGTGATGCTATCACATCTTTAATTAACTGACTCTAGCATTTTACCCACTACCGATGTTAGGCTAACTGGTCTATAATTCCCCGTTTTCTCTCTCCCTCCCTTTTTAAAAAGTGGGGTTACATTAGCTACCCTCCAGTCCTCAGGAACTACTCCAGAATCTAAAGAGTTTTGAAAAATTATCACTAATGCATCCACTATTTCTGAGGCTACTTCCTTAAGCACTCTGGGATGCAGCCTATCTGGCCCTGGGGATTTATCTGCCTTTAATCCATTTAATTTACCTAACACCACTTCCCGACTAACCTGGATTTCCCTCAGTTCCTCCATCTCTTTAGACCCCCGGTCCCCCGCTATTTCCGGCAGACGGTTTATGTCTTCCTTAGTGAAGACAGAACCAAAGTATTTGTTCAATTGGTCTGCCATCTCCTTGTTCCCTATGATCAATTCACCTCAAATCCTCATTTTGTGTGACACATTTAAGGCATCGTCCTTCTTCACAATAGCTCGGGACGTGCAAATTTCCCCCAATTTTATATTAAGGTGGTTCTTGCCACATTGGCATTTGCAGAATGCCTGGGGAAATTCAGAACTAATGCCTTTGCCAGATTACAAGAGGCCACAGTAACTTAGAGTACAGGAACTTAAAGAATTACATCTTATGAGGCAATATTATAAGTGCTAAGGATATAATATAAATGGCAGAGCAACCACAAGCAGAAAACAACTTCTAGTAAAAGGAATTAAAGAGATGAAGTGGGTGGGGATTTGGCAGTTAATAACACCACTGGATGTTGTTTGAAAACTGTCCCTTGGTTTCCATGTTAAACAGAGACTAATTGTAATCACATATGGAACCAAATGGCATGGGAATATCTGTAACACTTTAACAACGTTATGATCTACCTTTTTACTTCAGAACAGGTCCCCATTTATTCATGCGCAGGGGCTAAATTTGAAAATAATTGCACACTGTTACCATTGCTTTTGTTTTTGGTCGGGGAAATCTTATTAAACAGTTCAGTGATGTGCACTTCTTGATGCATCCTTTGTGGTCAAGCACCTCAGCTTGCAACCAAAACCAAACATCACCTTAACCAATAGCGGATGCAAGTGCAATGTTAGAAAAAGCTTCAGGTTCAGTTTATGTTGACTTTTCCTACAATCTGCATATTCTCTAACTGCGCTGAGGATGGTGGAGAGAAATCTATTCATCATAGGCAACATGAAAACGCTTCATCTTTTGCACTTTAAGACAGAAGGTGGTAGGGCAATCTGCTCCTCGGCTTAGAAAGCAAAATAGTGCATCTAGTTCCAATAGTACAAACGTTTTAAAATATGAGGTTTACTGCATAGATAATTATCTGCAAAACCACAGAAATGATAAAACATTCAGTACACATGGTTGAAAAAAACATTGGCCTAGAAATTCTTCAACATGCGAAAATATATGTTAAACCTATGAGGCCCTACATGGAAAAAGGATGCTCGTTTGGTTTGAGGCCCGAGAGGGGTGATGTCATACAAAGTTTTTAAATTATTAGCTTTGGCAAACCTGGACCCCAAGGTGCACATGGGAACTGCTGCCTTAACCACTGCAATATTTTGGAGCTTATTTGCCTTTGAGAGATGGCAAGAATGGGGCACAAGTGCCATTACCGGAAGTGACGTGAGAGGACGCTGGCGTTGTTTGTTCGCTGCTTCTCACCACTTCTCTGTTTGTATTAATTTTGCTGTTTTTGGAAAGATTTTCTCTGTTTGCATTAATCCTTCTGCTTGGACTAATCCTTCTGCTTGACCCTCCTGGCATCATCTGCCCAGCTCTTCCACCGCTGCCTCCGCTGCCTCCGCACCCTTGGACTTCTCACTCCTGTCTGTGCTCCTGTCTCTGCTGGCTTGGACTGTTCAGCACTATGGAACTCACTACCCCAAACCGTCAGAGACTCCTCCTCACTCACCACATTCAAAACATCCCTGTAAAGCGTCTTTGAGTGTTTGAAAAGCGCTATATAAATGTAATGCATTATTACCATGTGCCTCCAACCATGGGTAGGACAACAGCTGGTGATAGGCACCCTGAAATGAAATAATATTAATCAGGTCTTCCTGGAACCTAGATGAAGATGAGGAAAATACTGTCATTCCATAAACTTTCCATCTTGGCTCTTATCACAGTTCATTTTGTAAATAGGTTTTACCTCATTATCTACCTTCACCCTTTTAAAGTACTCCCTTTTCTGGTTTCTGTCTTTGCCACAGCACAAAACTGTCAAAAGTAAAAGACACCAATGACATCCTTCATGATTTTTCTCCATGGTAAAATATCCCTCACGTTTCTCAACCTTTCTTCAATCTTCGACACAGCTGTATATCGTATCGTCCTCCTCCAGTTCAGCTTTTCGTTTTCCAATTGGGTGGGACTATAATCCTTCGGTTGCACTATTTTCATACCGACTACAAAAGAATATTACCTTGTCTTATCCTTGCAATATACTTCGTCCATTGTAGAAAGGTGACAGAAACGTTGAAAGTACTCATATTCTCAGAGAACGCCACAATAGTTTTGTTAAAGACCAAGTCATGTCTAGCAAATCTCAATGAATGTTTTAAAGTTACTAAACAAAAAGGTATAGGACTGTCCGTGCATATTATTTATAAGGACTTTCAGTACTTCTGATAACATTCATGTTAAAGCTTCTGGAATTTGAATTTATATGATAGAAAAAAGGTCAAGTGGCAAGAGACAGAGCATAATGTTAATGTGCCTGGCGGTGATCCACAGGATTTGTGCTGGGGCATCAATTATTGTCAATACTTATTGGTGTTCGATGCTGAGAAAGGCAATAACATATCTAAGGTTGATGACACAAATATTGCAGGAATTTTAAGCCAAATCGATGTAAATAGAAAGGTATGAAGTGAAAACTATTGCAATTAGCATCTGAGAGAATAGAGAAGATCCAACAACCAGTATTCTTCAGCTGGGTCAAGACTGGCTATGGTCCAAACAGTTATGGGTTTTCTTCATTATGATCCAAGAATGGAGAGGAGCTCAAAGGCAGTGGGACAGGCAGCAGCCACAAGTCAAAGATTTTAAAGATCTGCTCAACCAGGATACTGTTTTTGTTGTGAGTAACCTCAAAAGTATCCCTCAGTTTGCTGTCCTTGTAAACCTCGGTGCTACCCCAATCTCAGAGACACCATAATCATGATGGTCTTCAAAAAAGGACAAAGAATATTTTGTTAATTGCATATTAACAAATGTTTTATCAATACTTTGTTAACAAAACATACTGCAATTGCCAGTCAAGAAGTAAAATCATATTAAAAATCTTCCTCAATCACCTTCTCCCAATGGCGTAAAAGCTCCTTAGGGCGGCACGGTAGCGCAGCGGTAGAGTTGCTGCTTTACAGCGAATGCTGACTATGGGTGCTGCACTGTAAGGAGTTTGTACGTTCTCCCTGTGACCTGCGTGGGTTTTCTCCGAGATCTTCGGTTTCCTCCCACACTCCAAAGACGTACAGGTATGTAGGTTAATTGGCTGGGTAAATGTAAAAAATTGTCCCTAGTGGGTGTAGGATAGTGTTAATGTGCGGGGATCGCTGGGCAGCGCGGACTTGGTGGGCCGAAAAGGCCTGTTTCCGCACTGTATATATATGATATGATATGATATGATATATGATACAGTTTGCAACATGGAACCTGCCCTTCAAGATGCACAGCAAACACATTCTCCATCATGTGACAAATCCTACATGATGTGACCAATTCAAGTTTCAGAGAACAGCATCAATACTGTACATGACCCTTTTTGATCCCATAAATGTCTTGTACTTTTTCAACTGAGAATTATGGAAAATTCGTCCAAAATTTGCCCGTCTACAACAAAATAGCACCACTCTTCTCCTGATCCATGACGAAATCAAGCAGAAAAAAATTGTCACTCCACACCTCCACCCCCCACCTTAAAGCCTTCCGTTTCTTCCTCGACCGCAGAGCCATCCAATTTCCCTCTACTAACACTCTAGCGGAGCTGGTCCTCACCCTCAACAACTTCTCCTTTGACTCCTCCCACTTCCTCCAAGTCCAAGGCGTAGCTATGGGCACCCGTATGGACCCCAGCTATGCCTGCCTCTTTGTTGGGTACGTTGAACAATCCCTATCCCCGAACTCTATCTCCGTTACATTGATGACTGCATCGGTGCTACCCCCTGCACCCGTGCAGAACTCATGGACGTCATCAACTTCACCGCCAATTTTCATCCTGCACTTAAATTTACTTGGACCATCTCCAACACCCCCCTCCCCTTTCATGATCTCACAATCTCCATCACAAGAAATAGACTATTGACTAGACTAGAAATAGACTATTGACTGACGTCCATTACAAACCCACTGACACCCACAACTATCTCGACTACACTTCTTCCCACCCTGTTTCCTGCAAACTCGATCTCCAACTCCCAATTCCTCTGTCTACGCCACATCTGTGGCCAAGGAGAGGTGTTCCATACTAGAACATCCAAGATGTCCACATTCTTTAGGGAATGGGTTCCTCTCTACAATCATAGATGAGGCCCTCAATCGTGTTTTGTCAGTACCCCGCAGCTCCGCCTTTGCTCCCCCTAGTCATAACAGAGACAGAGTCCCCCCTGTCCTTACCTTACACCCCATCAGCCATCGCATACAACACACAATCTTCTGAAATTTCCGCCACCTCCAACTGGATCCCACCAGTAGCCACATTTTCCCATCTCCACCCCTTTCCGCCTTCCGCAGAGAACTTTCCCTCTGCAACTCCCTGGTTAACTCATCCCTTCACACCCAAACCACCCCCTCCCCAGGTACCTCTTGCAACCGCAGAAGATGCAACAAAACCTCCCTTATTTCCCCCCCATCACTTTTTTTAAAGAAAATGCAGAGTACCTTCTCTTCCTTTCTTTGGGAGAATGTCACCAAGGATCAGCTTGCAGGTTTTACAGCTTCCATATAATGCTGGTGGGTTAAACTTACCAAACCTTAAACTCTATTTTCTCTCAGCTCAACTTACCCAGATCAAGCAATGGTTCTCCAGCTTATTAAGTGTATGGGCAAGGGTGGGGTCCCATGACATTCTCCCATACGAGTTGAAATACCTGCCTTACATTGGTTTACAAGAGATGAAAAAAATTACCAAGAACCCTACCATTATTAATAACTTACAAATCTGGAAGAGCTCCCATAAATGTATGGGTTACAAGGAGCACCTCTTTCCCTTTACTCCCATATGGAGAAACCCCAACTTCACATCCTGTTTTAACGATGACACATTTAAGCCGTGGTATGATAAGGGAAGTAACAAATCTTTTTGAGAATGATACATTTATCTCCTTCTAGCAGTTACAATCAAAATACAATCTACCCACCACTCATTTATTCAGGGTTTTCCAAATTCGTCATATGATTCAAACAAGTCAAGGAACCCTTGAGGAACCCTCTAAGAATAGAATGTCTTATCAACAAGGATGTAAAAATCTCCAAATGTATTTCTAAAGTATATAAATCCCTGTTGGAATGCTTGTCTCCAAGCACAGAGGCTATTAGACGTAAATGGGAAAAGGATTTAGAGATGGAGATAAGCAAAGAGGACTGGTCTTTTTTTGCCTTAAAGCTCATAAATGTTCTTACAACATGAGACAAACTTTTTTTTCAAAACTCTACATAGAACTTATTACACACCTGAAAAACTTCATAAAATTAACAATAAAATGTCCTTTCTGTGCTGGCTTTGCAAAAAACAAAAGGGGAACTTTTATCACATGTTTAGGTCCTGTAATTTGCTGTCAACATTTTGGAATTCTGTAATTGATATTATAACACTATGTTTAGAAGTGCATATCACAAAATCTGCTCGCTTGTCGCTTCTTGGCACAGGTAATATGGACCCTTGGAATGAATTTCATTAAAAAATATATTGACCTTGCTTTGATCGCTGCAAGGAAGTGTATTACAATCCACTGGAAATCTGATTTACCCCCCCCCCCTACCCCCCCCTACAGTATTGCATTGGTTAAATGAAATCTCTAGCTGCATCCCATTAGATAAAATCTATTACAACATAAGATGTAAGCATCAGGACTTAAAAAAAATATGGCAACCACATATAGATTTTATGGCAAGAAGGGCAGCTTCAGGGACTATTGGCTGATGTCGCGTAACAATGTATTTCCTGTTTGTGGCCATATATGGCAATGTTTGGCATCCGGTGTAATTGTAATGTGATATGGTACAACTTACCTACCTTCAAAACTGTCAATCAAGCCATATAACTCTCGAAAATCATTTTTTTCTTTTGTCTTTTTCTTTCCCTTATACTGTGCATAATTGTAAAATGAATTCCCATTTGTATTTTTGTGAAGCTCAATAAAAAAAAAATAATAATATTATTATTATATTATTTAATAATAATAATAATAATAATAATAATAATAATAATAATAATAATAATAATAATAATAATAATAATAATAATAATAAAAAATAAATAAATAAAAGAAATAAGAATATGCAACACCTGTCCCTATACATCTTCCCTTGACTCTATCCAGGGACCCCGACAGCCCTTTCAGGTTAGGCAGAGGTTCACTTGCACCTCCTCCAACCTCATCTGCTGTATCCATTGTTCAAGATGTGGACTTTTATACATCAGTGAGACCAAACACAGACTGGGCAATCATTTTGCGGAACACCTTCGCTCAGCCCGACAGAACCAACCTGATCTCCCGGTTGCTGGACACTTTAATTCTCCTTGAAATTTCATAGAAACATAGAAAATAGATGCAGGAGGAGGCCATTCGGCCCTTTGAGCCAGCACCGCCATTCATTATGATCATATCTGATCATCCACATTCAGTAACCTGTGCCCAACTTCTCCCCATATCCCCTGATTCCACTAGCCTCCAGAGCTCTATCTAACTCTCTCTTAAATTCTTCCAATGACTTGGCCTCCACTGCCCTCCGTGGCAGAGAATTCCACAAATTCACAACTCTCTGGGTGAAAAAGTTCCTTCTCACCTCAGTTTTAAATGGCCTCCTCTTTATTCTAAGACTGGCCCCTGGTTCTGGACTCCCGCAACATTAGGAACATTTTCCCCGCATCTAGCTTGCCCAGTCCTTTTATAATTTTATATGCCTCTCCCTCTCATCCTTCTAAACTCCAGTGAATACAAGCCTAGTCTTTTCAATCTTTCCTCATATGACAGACCCGCAATCCCAGGGATCAATCTTGTGAACCAATTTTCACACAGACCTTTCTGTCCTCGGTCTCCTCCATTGACAGAGTGATGCTAAATGCAATTTGGAGGAACAGCATCTCATATTTTGCATGGGCAGCTTACAACCCATTTGTATGAATATTGATTTATTTCACTTCAGGTAGCTCCAGCATTCCCTCTCTCTCTATTCCTCCCCCACCCAAGTCGCACTAGCTTCTCATTTTCACCCTAAAAACAGCGTACAATGGTCTGTTTCCTTTAATCATCTTTTTTGCATATCTTTCATTCATTGTTCTTTATCTCTCCACATCCCCATCTATATCTCTCGTTTCCTTTATCCCTACGAAGGGTCTGAAGAAGGGTCTCGACCCGAAACGTCACCCAATCCTTCTTTCGAGAAGATGCTACCTGTCCCGCTGAGTTACTCCAGCATTTTGTGTCTGTCTGCAGGTGAAATCCCTCATAGATGCACCTCTAACGGAAGCTGAATGCAAAACTTTACCTCACTTTCATTAATGTCCCTCTATTTCAGAACCAAATCACATCAATTCGTTGGTGGAATTTTATCCAGGTAAATGGAAACCTGAAAAAATAAAGGAGGTATTACACCCGAAGCAATTGGGAATATGTGACAATTATCCATGATACACAATACCTTTCCTTTTCAAAATGTTGTGAGTAACATTTGTGAACTAACAACCAGAATTTATTGCATTTCCTCCAGTTGGTGTGGGATTACATGGGGCAACATGGTTCTGTGGAATGAGAAGATTATTTTATATTGTAAAAAGAATAAGGTATCAGTGTATAACCATTTAAGTTTGAAAGAGAAATAGATATTAGTGTACAATCATGTTGAATGGTTTCAGGCCCAATACTTGTCATGGAATTCATAATGCCAGCTTTGGTGATGACAAGCATTCTCTCGTCAAGCTTGCTACTTGCGCCTGGCCAGTTAATTCCTCATCATTTCCATTATGTGAGGAGGATGTTGGTTAATGTTAATGCAAAATAAGGTGCCAAGGCTATGTGCAAACTGTGAGATGTAGTTGCAATAGTGAGCTGCTGTCAGACAATGTTAGATACCTATTACAAATGTGGTTGGTAGATTGCCAAGCAGTTCTGAGGTTCGTGGTGCAGTCGGCTACCTCATTGATGATCCTCAGCTATCTTTGCTGGCTTTATCTTCCAATGAACGTTACTCCCTTACCATGTATCTGTCTGTACACTGTGAATGGCTTGATTGTAATCATACATTGTCTTTCCGCCGACTAGTTAGCACGCAATAAAAGCTTTTCACTGCACCACGATAAACGTGACAATAAACCAAATTGAATTGAGGTGGGACAGTGTATAATTATTGACCTCAAAATCATTTTCCTATTTATCTAGTTACATCCTCAAAAAATTCCAGAAGATTAGTCAAGCATGATTTTGCTTCGTAAATCCATGCTGACTCGAAACAATCCTGTTACCGCTATCCAAATGTTCCGCAATTTCTTCTTTTATAATTGACTCCAGCATCTTCCCCACCACTGATGTCAGGCTAACTGGTCTATAATTTCACGTTTTCTCTCTCCCTCCTTACTTAAAATCCACAAGGAACTGATCCTGAATCTATAGAACATTGGAAAATGATCACCAATGTGTCCACGATTTCTACAGCCATTTCCTTAAGTACCCTGGGATGCAGACCATCGGGCCCTGGGAATTTATCAGCCTTCAGTCCCATCACTCTACCCAACATCATTTCCTGCCTAATGTGAATTTCCTTCAGTTCCTCCGTCACCCTAGGACCTCTGTCCACTAGAACATCTGGGAGATTGTTGGTGTCTTCCTTCGTGAAGACAGATCCAAAGTATCTGTTCAACTAGTTCCTTGTTCCCCATAATAAATTCACCTGCTTGTCTTCAAGGGACCCACATTTGTCTTAACTATTAGAGTCTTTTTACCCTTACAATTCCTCAGTTCTGTCCATACTGATTCTACATCTCTTGATTCTATGTCACTTCTGGCAAGGGTCTGAATATCATTCCTTACCAACAGCGCGACCCCATCCCCTCTGCCCACCTGTTTATCTTTTCGATAGGTCGTATACCCCTGAATATTCAGCTCCCAGCCCTGGTTCTCTTGCAGCCATGCCTCTGTAATTCCCACAACATCATACTTGCCAATATCTAATTGAGCTTCAAGCTCATCCACTTTATTTTTTATACTTTGCGCATTCAAATACAACACTTTAACCTTGGCATTCACCTCCCCTCACAAACACCGGCCACTATTGGCCCTGACCTTACTCTCTTATCCCTTCTCGAACTTTGCTTCCCATTAATTCGGGAGTCTTTTGCAACTTTTCCTGTAATCACTTCCCCTTTAACTCCATCCTTATATTCCCAATTTGTCAACCCCTCCCCCCTGAACCAAATAGATTTCTCTTCATCTCCTTCCGGAAGAAACATCCTTTAATTCCGAGTCTATGACTTCTAGTCTAAGACTCTCCCACCCGTGGAAACATCCTCTCCACATCCACTCTATCCAAGTCTTTCACTATTCGGTACATTTCGGTACAAGCACCCTCCTTATTCTTCTGAACTCCAGCGAGTACGGGCCCGCTGCCGTCAGACGCTCATATGTTAACCCATTCATTCCTGGGATCATACTTGTAAACCACCACTGGACCCTCTTCGTCAGGTATGGTGCCCATAATACTCCAAATGCGGCCTGCCCAGCGCCTTATAGAGCCTCAGTCGTTAGGGACGAAATGGGCTGTTTGAGCCTATTTCTGTACTTTAGATTTCAAGAACAGGACTGATACCCAACAGTCTCTGCTTGTTCACTGGGTCTGATTGGAGGCAAACACCAAGAAGCCAGATCTTGCTAAAATGTGAAAACATATTAAAAAGTGCACTAAAATTGCCATGCACTGAGTACAGTGGGGGTTTCCTCCTGGTGCCACTGAGGAAAACGAGAAGCCACCTTCCCGATCTGCTGCATTGCTTGCAACGAAGGACTGCAGTGACTGCAACCCAATATGACTGGGAAGACAAAGATTGCACGAAGATTGATTTCTGCACTTTGAATCCTTTCAGAAATGAGAAAAGCAGACATACAACAGTGCCATTCAATACTGTGTGTTATATTGTTGACATCAAGGTCACATTTCAAATTATGCACAAAGGTGAACTTGTAGTGCATACAAGGTCTTTTATATGATCAAAAGCTTACCACAATGTCCGTCTGTGTACAATGTGGATTACTTCTGATGTCTTATTTCCTGTCCTGTTCTAGTTTATTCTTATCTGAGCTGAAAGTATTTAAGGCTGAGGTACCTAAATGTAGAGGAAAAACTGGTTGTATTTTATTCATAGTTTTTGTCTAAAGAAAACAAAAGTAGCAAAATAAATTGTTAGCAAACTATAGTATGCAGTTGAGAAAGCTTCACCAATAAGCTCACCTATTCCATTATGTTTTTGGAAGATATGAATCTGCTGTGACATACAAACAAGGTTAATTTCTTGTAACGTTCCCACAAGTTTAATATGCCCACACAACACGATGACCCACAAACTTTGCATAATGTAGGAAGACCCTCTCTCCACTAACAATCCCTACAACTAAACGTGTCATAAATTTGAAGCTTGGACTGTTCTACAACATTTTTTTCCACTTCGACACTTCACACCCATGAGCCGACTCAGAAAGCAATGCGGTGATGTTGTTTCCCAGAGTTATCTTTCTATCTTCAGTATAAACCAGCAACTGCAGTTCCTTCCTCACATCGTGTCAGTCAATGGCATTTCCAGCTGCCTTAACATTCGCAGATATTACCATCACAAGTCCTACACCATCAATAATCCGTGGCCATTATTAATCAAAGTTTAGCCAAATTAGAAATATGCATGTGGCTACAAGAGTAGCATGAAGATTATTCTGGGGCAATTGACTTTCCTTCCAATTCCCAGAAATGTTATCATCATGCACATGACACCAGTCAGAATTATGATGTAATACTGTCCACTGTCTTTTGTGAATGCTATTTCAATCCTGATGTCATGCAGGATATAACAACCCACTTAATTGTTATGAGATGATACTCCGCTCTAAAGGTTACTTTCTTTCACTACTGGTGCAATGTGGCTACGTATCACTTATGAAGGCACCTGCAGCGACTTCTTCAACAGCACCTTCCAACCCCATGTCCAATACAACTCAGAAGTGCAGTGGTGGCAGTTGCTCGGGAGCTCTGCCAACTGCAAGTTCATACCCCATCCAAATTTAGAAACCTTTCATCATTAATTGCTCTCATGATCAGATAATGATCAGATAAATAACAAGAATGAAAACTTTCATTTGGTACACAAACAGGGACCATTTATTGGCCAATCTTACAGGCAATCAGAATGTTGCTAACACAAGAACATGTAATGGCCTGTTTGAATGCTGCATCTATCTATGACTATTGAATGAAAGGAAGTTAGATTTAGGTTCATCCGCTGCAAAATACTATACAAGTATTCTTTAAAACCATGCATTAAAGATTAATGATTATTTTTATCTTTTTGTATAATGCTCAATACACATATTCACAATTAATATATGACATTATAATTCCATTTTTTTGTGATATTATAACCACAGTGCATGCCAAGAATCATTTATTAACTTTTTATTTAATCAGTGAAAATCCCAACTATACAATTTAGAGAAGAAAGTTTATAGTCAATGGAGACCCCAAATGGTATTGCAGAGAGAATACTGACTGGTTGCATCATGGCCTTGTTCAGCAACTCTAGCACCCAGGAAAGAAGAGGACCACAAAGAGTTGTGAACATTGGCCAGTCCATCACAGGGACTGGCCTCCCCACCATTGCAGGTGCCGTCTCAAAAAAAACTAATATCGAAGAACCACATCACACTAGCTGTGCTCTAATTTCTACTACCATTGGGAAGGTGGTACAGGTGCTTGAAAAGCATGTCAACCAGATTCAAGAACAGGTTCTTCCAGCAACCATGAGGCTCATGAACATTGCAAACACTAACCCTACCTCAGGAACCATGATCTTCTGTGGATTGCATCACTATCGTAGTTACTTAATATCCTGGTTATTACATTATTGTATTGTTGATTATTATATATTTATCTGTGTATAATTGCATTAACAGGCTTGCTAAGCTGTTGCAAGTAAGACTCTCATTGTTCTGTTGCAGATACATACAACATAAAACAGTCTTGACTCCAAGTAGAAAACTTTAAATCTCTGGAGCCATCCTTATGACATTGCGTATTCAACTAAAGAATGGGAGCCCAGAATCAAGGTTTGTTTATCATAAACGACTTAATAACATACAGCAAGTATAAGGCATTGAACCAGTGTGTAATGCTGGTATAGTGGTACAAGTAGCTAAATGTGGTAATCTATGATACCACTGAAGAGGAGCCAACACTTTACTTAAGAAAGTTGAATTTTTCCATTGTTCTTTTGGACATCAGGGCTAATGTTTTGAAAAGATGCAGGCACAAAGGACAAATGGCCTACTTCTGCTTTTATTTCTTGCGTTCTAAGGCAAATGTTGCTGAAACAAATTCTGAAAAGGTAGTATCATGGCAGCTGTGGAAAAATCAAATAAACAATAATGCTATGCTACACTTGGCAAACAGCTGCATTATTTAGTCTCACAAGTCACAGGTTATACAACACTTGAAAGACTTTCCTCCCCCTGATTTCCTTCACACTCTTACAATCACAACACCACATTTCATGCCATCTTCTTGCATTCAAACTCATCTCTATGACAATTCATATCTCACACACACTATCAGAATTTAACCATGAAAGATTACTACAAACATATCAAAAGATTCTCATGAGCATATTTTATTCTTTCTTGCAAGAGAGTTCCAGAGAAGGAAGAGAAATCCAATCGTTCCATGGCTGAGACATTTCAATTTCACAAGCATTAGCATTGTACTTCAGTAAGATCACAACTGTCTAATCTTGGCCTTGGGTCCATTTACGTACCCAATTCCTTTGAAGCTTTTTTGATTCACTAGTATCGGCAAACATGTGTGTTTGGGATTGGTACCTGTATGTACACGTCACCTCACCAAATCAAACCACTGGATAATCACCTTGTTTGATTGTGGACAAACAGTAGAAAGGTTTGAAGAAGCAGACATGTTTTATGAAACACCAAGGTCAATTGTGATCATCAGGAAAGATTATTCAAACTATTTTCTTATGTTCACGCACTAGAAACTAACTTTGGAAAGGTTTTCGTATGAAAGATTAAGATATTAATTAATACATGATTAAGCCAGTAGAAATATAAAATGCTGAGGCTTTATAAGGCACTGGTTAGACCACATTTGGAGTATTGTATGCAGTTTTGGGCCCCATATCTGGTGTTGGAGAGGTTCACAAGAATGATCCCAGGGATAATTGGGCTAATGTATGATAAGCGATTGACAATCCTGGGCCTGTGCTCACTGGAGCTTAAAAGGTTGAGGGGGGGGGGGGGGGGAGGGGGGAAACCTCATTGAAACTTACCAAATATTGAAAGGCCTGGATAGAGTGGCTGTTTCTACTAGTGGGAGAGTCGAGGACCAGAGGGCATAGCCTAAGAACAAAAGGATGCACCTTTAGAAAAGAGAATAGGTGGAATCTCTTTGGGCATAAAGCAGTGAATCTGTGAAATTCATTGCCATAGACAGCTATGGAGGCAAAGCCATTAGGTATATTTAGGACAAAGATTGACAGATTCTTCATTCATGCGGGTGTCAGGGGTTAAGGGGAGAAGGCAGAAGAACGGGGTTAAGGGGGTAAAGGTGGATCAGTCATGATTGAATGGCAGAGTAGATTTGATGGGCTGAATGATCTAATTCTGCTCCTTTGACTTGTGAACTTATGATAGGCAAGAATATTTTTTTGTTTTAAAAGCTATTTAAATACATGCAGTGCCCTGTATAATACATGCCCTGGGTTACATACAGTAAGTGTTCCATTATTGAGAATTGTCTGTAAACTGATTTCTCCATACATCAGAGGCATCTGTTTTCTCTAGTTACCCATATTGTATCACTCTACATACATTGCATCACTCTACATGCAACCATGTTAAAAAAACCCACTTTCAAATCCATCGAAATCACATTGATTTCATTCAACAGACATAAAAACAGCTTTTTTTCCACGTGTGATAGTTCTACTCAATAACCAAAGTCTGTAGTCTCTTTTTTGCTCTGGTTTATTTTCACCCACATGTTTAGACCGTAATGTTGTATCCTTATTGTTTTGATGTGGTTATGCTTTATTCTTAATTGTTAACTGTATGTTTGTGTTGTCATTTGTGAGCGGAGCACCAAGGCACATTCCTTGTATATGCATACTTGGCCAATAAACTTATTCATTCATTCCCATCCCCCCTGTTTCTACCAGTAAAATATGGTCATAATTGCATTAAAAAATACAGATACAAGGAGGGAGTAATTGATATTAATGCACTTGCTGACCACTTAATAGGCAAGGATAATAAATGCTGAAAAGGAATATCATGTCTATAGTTTAGATTAACAAACATATTTGCCTTTTATACAAAGTAAGATGCCATAAATTCTATTGATCTGAATGATTAATTAATTTGTAAGTTTTGATTGAGTTTGTAAACTGGACAAGTCTGCTCTTTTCCAGATAGTGCTTCAGTATCCTTGATATTCAGCCAAAGGACACCATTAGGCTTCAATTGTATCCAAACAACAAATCAAACAATGCAATGATCTTTCATTCTCCGTAAAAAGAGCCAGCTTGGATGTGTTAACTTCTCCAGCTTTTAAAAGTCTTCCATCGATAACCTCCTAATTGGTTAGCAACATAAATGTAAATATTTAAACTGTGAACATAATGAGGGAATGTTCATTATGGGTTTGCTTATCATCTGTCCTTAGAGCTTGCTTTTACTTGCAGCAGGTACTAACATTTTATCCTGAAAAACAAGCTCCCAGCTTACTGGATGCACACTGCAGCACATGGCTCTCCAAGCATAGATGGCAGACTATACCCTATGGGGTGTCATTAGAGGTTCTGACCAGGCACACAGGCAATCACTATATCATTGAGCTTGAACATTCAACAATATTTAAAAGGAACCATTAAAAAATTAAAACTCAACTTCTCTTTAAAAATCTAAATGAGAGAATACAGATAAAATATAAATTAACCCATTTAAATCAATTCAATTAAAACCAAATAAAGAGTATATACATTGTCAGGAAAATTTCAGATGTTTGCACGCCACCATTGAGCTCCGCAAGGACAGCACAGTAGCACAGCAGTAGAGCTGCTGCCTCACAATGTCAAAGGCCTTGGGTCATTTCTGACTCAGGTGCAGCCTGTGTGGAATTTGTACGTTCTCCCTGTGACCGCGTGGGTTTTCTCCGGTTAACTCCCACATTCCAAAGACATGCAGGTTTGTAGGTTAATTGGCTTCGGTAAATTGCCCCTAGAATCTAGGATGTGAAATGGAATAACATAGAACTAGGGTCCAGGTGATTTATGGTCGGCATGGACTTGGTGGACTGATTCACCAAGCCTCTCTTAAAAAAAGGGCACCCAGCATTACAGTGTAAATGAACCAGAAACATTAAACAGTTGACTGGAAGGTTGAACGCCTTCCCAAGTTAGTAGTGCCATTCTTATACCCAATTAAGTAGGTAAAACCTGGTAAAGATTCAAGCAGATTTGCCCTACTTTCGGCAGAAGATCAAGACCAATGTTCACTTCCTACTTATTTCCTGTAGCACTATTGTTAATTTATTGTTAAACCTTATAAATTAGTGTCTCCTTAAAATGGCCAAGAACAAGGTTACAAAAATCCGCTATGAAACGAAAATTAAACAATCGCAAATCAGAATTTTCCCTGGAGTGCACAAGGCACTATTAATAATGTGACTACGAATATCTAGGGAGAAGTAGGAACTATGGGGTAGCTTTTGAAGAACTCTGTTCTTGTGCTAATGTTAGCTCCAGGATATTACCACTTGCGATGCTACATTAGCAGCAAATACTTTGTTTAAATTTTATACTAGTCAGCAAAACTAAAAAATAAAAGATTTGGCAGCATTTCAAGTTGGTAAATTGAAGAAATGCTTACACTTGTTCAATGCAGACTACCTACTAGCAGGAAGTCAAGTCTTCCTGTTGCTTAAAAAGCAGACAAGTACAAAGTATTTATTTTGCTTTCATGTTTCTCCCTTTGTAATCTCTTGCTAACTATGTATTTCAGAATGTTTCCTGTAGATATGTTGTAATAATCAAGACTTCTTTTTTAGAAAATGTAGTTACTGGGATAATAGTGTGGAAAGTTGTACTCATGTGCATATATGAAACTGGCCAACCTCTGGGTTTTAGTGGTTAGCCGAAAGGGATTTTACCTGCATCCATTTCACCATTACCAGGTTTCAAGAAATTCCAGAGAGTCATCAAAGAGGAAAATTTAAAACTATTCATTTATCACAGAAGGGACAGAAAATTAAACTTATGACTACTGAACACTCCCACGATTTCCCCTGTGAGGGTATAAATGTAGACATCTTCAAGAATGGTTAACATCACACTTGGAATTTAGCTACTGTCATTCTCCTATCTTCAGAATAAATGAAGCAGTTACTGTTTGCACTTTTCATTGTGCTAGCTTATAGCACTGCAACAGGTGGCACTGAAAGAAATGCAAGCACTAAAACTGCCCTCAGGGAAGCGATCGATGTCGTTGAAGATCTTCAGGACATTGGGAAGGTAAAATACAGCATGATATATGTATTAATGTCAATAATTAATGTTACATAAATAAGAGATTAATTGTTTGTATTCTATATTTTCAGGAGACATGGGACTCTCTATCTACTTCTATTAAACGACAGGTATGTGTTTACTTAGTTTGATTAAGGGAGTAGTGAGAACATTTAATATTAGGATTTAAAGAATGTATGAAGAGAATTTGTAAAGTTATATTGCTGAAGGCATGTACAGATTACACAACAAAATACAGATATAATAAAATTAATCATAAAGTCGTTCTCCAAGTAATTCTTTCCCACATGTTAAATTCGTTCTTGGAGAAGATAGTCATTAACTTGTGAAGAACACCATATTATTTTGAAAAATGCCTTATGTAAAATAATGATTCACATAAATATTAGAATAAGGTAGTAACAGAAATTCAATTTGACTTTAAGAACAAAATTATCTGAGGTGACAAAACAGATATTAACAAAAGTTGCATCTTTCTACTGGGTTTGAAAGCATTGTGACCTCCTAAGTATTGAACTAAAAGTAAGGCTCTGAATCAATTAAGACTGCTGGTCAGAAATGCTTGTAATAAAACATATTTAAGAGTTATAAATAAAATAAACACATTCTATCATCTCAGAAATATTAAATTCAATCAGTTGCTGCCTGTGGTTTTGAAATCTACACAGAAAAAAATGCCTTTGGTTGCTTGCACAGAAAAGGTGAATCAGAATTACATGGGGATTGGGGTCATCCACTGACATTCAGTTTCATTTCCTTCATTTGCCTAGTTTTGTTGGTTTCTAAATTTGGCTAACACTTTGTTATTACATTAATGCACATCACAATTGAAATAGTTCAAAAATATATATATTTCATTCTAAATCATGTCAGTGGTAGAGGTATAAATAAATGAAGCACCGAGTTAAGTTAGATTGTAATTAAAGCAAGTAGTGTTCTTTCGATGAATACAGTTGTGCTGCTGGGTCAAAAAAACAAATCAAAGTAGCTACTCTGGGTTCAATTGAGGGTGAAATCAGTAGGTATTGCCATCATCATTTGCAAATAGTAAATGTAGCTGAAACTGAAAGCAAAGCAGGATTTCACACTCTTGGCCACTTGTTTTTACGCACACATGCAAAATATGTTTTTATTCTAAATTTGCTATTTTGTTTTCTTCCAGCAGCATATGTGTACCCTGCGTTACATTAAAAAAGGCTTGAGGGATATGAAAAAGAAGTGCCACCTCATTAAAGAAAAAGAGAAGTGCACAGGGGACATTGACATTATAAAAGAAAATCTGAAATCATTGAAAATGGTAAGTACAAGACCACGTATAAATATATAACAATCTACTTGAATCTAAAAAGATATCATTTGTTAAATTTATTGTTTCATTTGAACTAAAACATAATTCTTCTTTGACATAATTTACCCAAGTCTTAAAATAAAATATCTAGAAGTTGAATGATACAAAAACATTAACAGCAAATGGCAATAGATCAAAAATAGAGAGCCACCTAAATGCATGAAGTACCATTACTTTTAAAGAATGTAATAACTGTGATTTTATTTCCAGGAAGGATGTCGTCAACAGACCTGTGAAAACAAGAGCTTCACTGACTTTTTGAAATATCTGACTTCATTCTTACAGCAAAACATAAAAAGTTAAATGTAAATTTATACAAATTCACAGAACAAAATATAGTATTTCTAAGCTGCAAATTTCAACAGTAAAACTGACAATATTTAATGTGTGATGTTTTAATATTTAATTTTTGTAATTATATGAAGGCTGCTTTAAAAAAATGCAAGTTATCAGGTCCTTACAGTCAGTGCTAAATACAAGTATTTTGCATGAACCTGGTTAGAAATTTGCCTCAACAAGGCTTTGTTCACATGATGGTTATATGAATTGTTTATTAACAGTTAAAAGGTGTTCTGTAAACAACTACTTTATATGGATAACTACAATGCCAATATTTATAACATTTTAAATTAACATATGTTAAGTACACTGTTATTTATACATGATTATGTTTATTATAAATTATTACTATTGCTGCTGTTTAAAACTTATGTTCTAATTCAACGTAAAATACAAATAAAAGGAGTTCACCTGACAATGTTGTGTGGCATTAAGATTTATAGGTCGACAAACAAATTGGAAAACTGAATTATCTTTATGCAACAGAGCTGTTTTAATGGCAAAAAAAGACACACTGCTGGTTACGCAGCAAGTTATGACAACATGGATAGGTGATGTTAAGTTTTAGGACCTGAATGTGATGCAGGGGAGCAAGGTGGAATAGAAGTACAGGCAGGACAATGCCTGGAAAGTGATAGATAGATACAAGGGGGGTGGGGGCAAGAGGGGGAGTGGGGTGTTTTGTTGGCAAATGTTTGGTCAAAGGCCAGAAATGAAAAAACAAAAAAAGTGTGAGATAAGGATAGAAGAGGAGCAAATTGTGATGCTAGAGGAAGGAATATAGGTTGTCCTTTTTAAACCAGCATCGGCAGTTTCTTGTGTCTCTGTATTAATGCCGTTTTTAATACAAACTTCAACAGATAACTTTCATGGTTCATATTATTAATCAGCCTTTGCATAGAAAATACAAATTGGGCAACTTAATGTGCAAGCAGAAAATATTGGGGGGAGAGAAGCTTCTTAAGTTTAGAATGAAAGTAGATTTTGTAATTGGTACTTGAACATGTTCCTTGGAAGGTACAGGGAAAATGTTAAATTCTTGGTTCAAGATGTTAAAGTCTTAAAAGTTTTCAATATAGCAGACGTTTGAGAGTATGCAATAGAAAATGCGATGCCCATATAACTTAAGTGAAATGAACCAATGATGTTTAAATATGATGCTCGAGGAATTTTAATGCATTTTACCCAAATTGCTTGGATGTCTTTGGAAAGGGAGAGAGGAGGCGATTTGGAGGGAGGAAGAAAATGATGCATTCATTAGTTACATGTGAGAGGGGGAAAGTTTAAAGCAAATGTGAGGGGCAAGTTTTTTTTGTACATGCACATGCTTAATGGTGAGTGCCTGGAGCATCCTGTTGGGGTAGTGGTTGAGGCAGATCTGAATGTGGCATTTAAGAGAATTTTTGATAGGCTTTTGAATATGCAAGGAATGGAGGGATTATGGATTATGCACAGGCAAATAAGAGTTGTCAGAATGTTCAGGATATTGTGGGCTAAAGGGCCGGTTCTTGTGCTGTATTGTTCTATGTAACTTTTATACAAAAGACCTAGATAGTGCCTAGATATCACTCAGCACGTTTCCTCATAGATTTTCCTACTATATTAAATGTCTGATTCCTTTTCCCCAGCCTCCAACACTGCACTTGCATTGTCAGTGGAACCATTAAAAGCCCCGTAGGAACTTATATTCCTCGTATAGCTGTGACATGCCCCAGGTGTATTTATGACCAGTGACACACAAATTTCCAATAGGAATGTCACACACTCTTGCAGACTGGTGAACCTTTGGGAATGCAGGATTCTCTAGCAACGGGAAAAGTTAATAACTAGACTGCCATATTTACCTTTTGGTGCCTGAGTGACCCCTATTTGAATAATTGAAAAATGTTAGGGAGCTAAAATATGCAAGATGATAACTGCAAAAGGATGCCATTGAGAAACATGCATAATTTAATAATGCACATATTTTGCTGAGAATGGCTAGGCCAGTGAGGAGAGTATGGGCACAGGCAGGGAAATGACTGTCATAGTGGAAGAGATGTGGTCAGGAGAGGTGGCTCTCGTGAGATTAGAATCTGAATAATGATCAGTGCGGCTGTATCTTTTTACAACTGTGTTAGTCAGGAACTGTTGTACGTGTCAAATGGATTGACCTTGACATTTCTAAAATGGACAAAGAAGAAATCGCTTCAGCACTGTTCCAGGATGTGTGTGAATCACTCTGGGCAGTTATCTGTGTAGCCATTTCCTGCAACCTCTTAATTTTGCTTCATGGGCTTTCTTGGTTCCCCTTATGTAGAATGCATGCTATCATGTGAAGGTCTGTAATAGCATCCTCCCACCCATTTCCAAAGATACAGCAGTATATTTACTTTCAATAATGCTGTCTTCGCGGTGAGTGCCCTTTAGTGGCTGGAATTCTGATGTTAATAAGATGAGTGGGTATACAAGGGTGTAATATCTACCACTATTCATCACAGACAGTGAATGAACAAGGGCAGCTTTGTACATGCAAGGCTTGCTTTGATCTACTTGCAACAATCAGTCTAAAACTGTATCCAACTTGTATTAAACTAATATGGGAGGGGGATGGGAACAAGAGCAGAGAGACAGAGGGGTATAAAAGGAGGGTATAAACAATAGGTAACAAGGTGAAAAGTAAAAGTGGCAGGCAGACAAATCCAGGGCAAAAATCAAAAAGGACCACTTTGCAACATAATTATATAAGGGGCAAGAGTGTTATAAAAACAAGCCTGAAGGCTTTGTGTCTCAATGCAAGGAGTATACGTAATAAGGTGGATGAATTAAATGTGGAGATAGTTATTAATGATTATGGTATAGTTGGGATTACGGAGACATGGCTCCAGGGTGACCAAGGCTGGGAGCTCAACATCCAGGGATATTCTATATTCAGGCAAGATAGACAGAAAGGAAAAGGAGGTGGGGTAGCGTTGCTGGTTAGAGAGGAGATTAACGCAGTGGAAAGGAGGGACATTAGCTCGGAGGATGTGAAATCGATATGGGTAGAGCTGCGAAACACTAAGGGGCAGAAAAAGCTAGTGGGAGTTGTGTACAGGCCACCTAACAGCAGTACTGAGGTTGGGGATGGCATCAAACAGGAAATTAGAAATGCGTGCACTAAAGGTGCAGCAGTTATAATGGGTGACTTCAATCTACATATAGATTGGGTGAACCAAATTGGCAGGGGTGCTGAGGAAGAGGATTTCTAGGAATGTTTGCGAGATGGTTTTCTAAACCAACATGTCGAGGAACCAACGAGAGAGCAGGCCATTCTAGACTGGGTATTGAGTAATGAGGAAGGGTTAGTTAGCAGTCTTGTTGTGCGAGGCCCCTTGGGCAAGAGTGATCATAATATGGTGGAGTTCTTCATTAGGATGGAGAGTGACAAAGTCAATTCAGAAACAAGTGTTCTGAACTTAAAGAAAGGTAACTTTGAGGGTATGAGACGTGAATTGTCCAAGATAGACTGGCAATTGATACTTAAAGGGTTGACGGTGGACATGCAATGGAGGCATTTAAAGATTGCATGGATGAGTTACAACAATTGTTCATCCCAGTTTGGCAAAAGAACAAACCAGGAAAGGTAGTGCATCCGTGGCTAACAAGGGAAATCAAGGATAGTATTAAAACAAAAGATGAAGCATATAAATTAGCCAGAAAAAGTAGCATACCAGAGGACTGGGAGAAATTCAGAGTCCAGCAGAGGAGGACAAAGGGCTTAATTAGGAAAGGGAAAATAGATTATGAGAGAAAACTGTCAGGGAACATAAAAACTGACTGCAAAAGCTTTTATAGATATGTGAAGAGAAAAAGACTAGTTAAGACAAATGTAGGTCCCTTGCAGACGGAAACAGGTGAATTGATCATAGGGAACAAGGAGATGGCAGACCAATTGAACAACTACTTTGGTTCTGTCTTCACTAAGGAAGACATAAACAATCTGCCGGAAATAGCAGGGGACCGGGGGTCTAATGAGATGGAGGAACTGAGGGTAATCCAAGTTAGTCGGGAAGTGGTGTTAGGTAAATTAAATGGATTAAAGGCCGATAAATCCCCAGGGCCAGATAGGCTGCATCCCAGAGTGCTTAACGAAGTAGCACCAGAAATAGTGGATGCATTAGTGATAATTTTTCAAAACTCTTTAGATTCTGGAGTAGTTCCTGAGGATTGGAGGGTAGGTAATGTAACCCCACTTTTTAAAAAGGGAGGGAGAGAGAAAACGGGGAATTATAGACCAGTTAGCCTAACATCGGTAGTGGGTAAAATGCTAGAGTCAGTTAATTAAAGATGTGATAGCATCACATTTGGAAAGTGGTGAAATCATCGGACAAAGTCAGCATGGATTTATGAAAGGCAAATCATGTCTGACGAATCTTATAGAATTTTTCGAGGATGTAACTAGTAGAGTGGATAAGGGAGAACCAGTCGATGTGTTATATCTGGACTTTCAGAAGGCCTTCGACAAGGTCCCACATAGGAGATTGGTGTACAAACTTAAAGCACATGGTATTGAGGGTTCAGTGTTGAGGTGGATAGAAAATTGGTTGGCGGACAGGAAGCAAAGAGTAGGAATAAACGGGTCCTTTTCGGAATGGCAGGCAATGACTAGTGGGGTACCGTAAGGCTCAGTGCTGGGACCCCAGTTATTTACAATATATATTAATGATTTGGACGAGGGAATTGAATGCAACATCTCTAAGTTTGCGGATGACACGAAGCTGGGTGGCAGTGTTAGCTGCGAGGAGGATGCTAGGAGGCTGCAGAGTGACTTGGATAGATTAGGCGAGTGGGCAAATGCATGGCAGCTGCAATATAATGTGGATAAATGTGAGGTTATCCACTTTGGCGGCAAGAACAGGAAAGCAGAGTATTACCTGAATGGTGGCCAATTAGGAAAAGGGGAGATGCAACGTGACCTGGGTGTCATGGTGCACCAGTCATTGAAAGCAAGCGTGCAGGTGCAGCAGGCAGTGAAGAAAGCGAATGGTATGTTAGCATTCATAGCAAGGGGATTTGAGTATAGGAGCAGGGAGGTTCTGCTGCAGTTGTACAGGGCCTTGGTGAGACTGCACCTGGAGTATTGTGTACAATTTTGGTCTCCTAATCTGAGGAAAGACATTCTAGCCTTAGAGGGAGTACAGAGAAGGTTTACCAGATTGATCCCTGGGATGACAGGACTTGCATATGAAGAAAGACTGGATAGACTAGACTTATACTCGCTGGAATTTAGAAGACTGAGGGGGGATCTTATAGAAACATATAAATTTCTTAAGGGGTTGGAGAGGTTAGATGCGGGAAGATTGTTCCCGATGTTGGGGAAGTCCAGAACCAGGGGTCACAGCTTAAGGATAAGGGGGAAGTCTTTTAGGACCGAGATGAGAAAACATTTCTTCACACAGAGTGTGGAATTTTCTGCCACAGAAGGTAGTTGAGGCCAGTTCATTGGCTATATTTAAGAGGGAGTTAGATGTGGCCCTTGTGGCTAAAGGGATCAAGGGGTATTGAGAGAAGGCAGGTACAGGTTACTGAGCGAGATGATCAGCCATGATCATATTGAATGGCGGTGCAGGCTCAAAGGGCCGAATGGCCTACTCCTGCACCTATTTTCTATGTTTCTATGTAATGGCATACGTGCAGGTTATTGGTGGAACAAACATTCCATTATTTAGCAGCAATTGAATTACTGCACAATAATTTCACACAGCAATAAACTGAAATGTAAAGTAATAGGACTTTTCTAAACACTGCTGGGGTGGGGGTTAGTGGACTACAACAGTGTAGCAGAAAAGCCTGAAAACCCCATAAATAAATATTTTTTTTAGGGGATCAAATACTCAGTAAATGCCATTGCAATGACAAGATCCTGGAAAATCTGAATTCTTCAGATTTCAAATTATCCACAAAATCTAAATTTACTTAAAAAACCAAGTGATCACTGTGGAGGTAGACAGATCATTTCCAAAGCTCCACAGCACAGACAATACTTCTAAGCCAATAATCAATTATTCATTTGATTTTAACGAACTCTATAACATTTGATTCCCTCAGAATGAAACTCAGATGCATTGAATCTTAGCAAAATCCTTAATTATGGGGTCGGCTTTCATATCCCAAATATGAATAATTATCGTTACATCCAATTTATCAAGATTTGCTTTGCTTGGTCAGGCTTTGACTGGAGGATGGGAGGTGTTTCATTTCATTGTACATGTCTCTGGCAGAGGATCCTCCTCCAAAAAGGAAGTCTAATTGAGTGGAATGGCTCCCACTGGGACAGAAGGTATTCTGGAGGTGACTGCAGGCAGGATGAAATAAGGAACAGACAGATAGGTTACTCTGAATGTTGGTGGCGGGATCCAGATTATTAATTTAATTAAAGTCATCAGCTGCCTTTGGTAGCCAAGCCAGACTTGGAAGATAGTTTAAATATGAGGCATGTAGCCTCATGCTACATAAATTGAGGTGGTTTACACATCCTTTTCATAGAAAATTCATGCAGTGAGCTGTAAAACATCATGGGAGTTGGACAAACTTCATTGAGTATTTTGATATAGATTATATTTACCAAAAAATAAAATTATGAATACAGATTAGATAGGCTTCTGCTTGCATTCCCTTAAGTTTGAGGATCCAACTGAGCGTGGGAAATCATATCTCACCAATTTGATTGAATCTTTTGAAGGGGCGATTGAGAGAAGTGCAGTCGACATTTCACGCATGGATGCCATGGTTAGTAAATTGCAGATGACACTAAAATTGATGGTATAGAGGACGGTGAAGATTATCTACGATCACCTCAGGATCTTTATCAACTGGATCAATTTGAGGAATGGCAAATGAAATTTAATTCAGATAAATATGAGATGCTGTGTTTTGGTAGGACAAACTTGGGCAGGATCCTGAGTTTTGAGGAACAGAGAGACTGAGTTCAGGTAAATTGTTCCATGAAGGTGGCAACATTTGATGGACAGAGTGGTGAAGAAAGCAGACATGTTTGCCTTCATCGATCAGGGTATTGAATACAGGATTTGGGATATCATGTTACAGATGCACAAAACGCTGGTGAAGGCTACATTTGGAGTACTGCGTACAGCGCTGGTTGCCCTGCAAGAAAGATGTCATTAAAGGGTGCAAAAAGATTTGAGGGGATCTAACCAAGTCTGGAGGGTTTCAATTATGAGGGGCTCGCTCTTCTTTCCCTGGAAAATAGGAGGCTGAGGGGTGACTTCATTGAGTTAAATAAAATTATAAAGGGACATAGATGAGGTGAACAATCTCAGTCTTTTCCCAAGGGTCGGGGAGTTAAAAGCTAGAAGGTATAGGTTTAAAGATGAGGGGATTTAAAAGGGATCAGAGGGGCAATTCTCTCCAAAACATGGTGCGAACATGGAACGCGCTGTCAGAGTATGTGGTAGAGGCAGGTACAATGGCATTTAAACAGATATTTAGATAGATAATATGGATACCTGGTTTCCCTGCTGTATATTTTCCCTGAAGATAACTAATCAGACACATCAGGCAAAGAAAGTAACAAGAAAGGACCTGAACTTTAAAGTTGAAAGTCAGCGACTTAAGAATGAATCTTGGAACTTTCATTTTGCATGAAGGGCAATGGAAATGCAGAATTTCCTGAAACTGCTGGGATAAATATGGAGATTTCAAGTTAAACATAACTTGAGTTTGGTAGTAGTTGCAAGGTATATAGAAGTATGATGAGAAAAATAGAACCGCGGTATAGATCAGATTCAGGCAACTGGCTAGTCTTCAAAACACAAAGTGCTGGAGGAACTCAGCAAGTTGGGCAACATCTGCAGAGGAAATGGACACGAGCCTGGAAACCAGAAAAGTCGGGAACTACAGGCCAGTGAGCCTAACATCTGTGGTTAGAAAGTTACTGGAGTATTCTGAGCGATAAGATATACATGCAGTTAGATGGACAGAGGCAGATTAGGGATAGTCTGCATGGTGGACGAGAGCAGAGCTGGAGATGTTATTTTATGCCTTCTTGGCTACCACTTCAATGCAGTCAGGCCATGACAGACCATTGGTAAATTTGACTTCAATGAACGGCGCTCTCAGCCATTTTATTTCAACACCATTGATGTTGATTGGGACATGTACCCCACTATGCTCCTTCGTATCATGGAAACAGGACAAGAGGTTCTCAATCTCTTTCCCATACTCCATCTAGTCATTGTTCATAATCCACCCCCATCACAGTAGTGTAGTCTGCAAACCAGTTAATGCAATAGGAGCCGAATTTGGCTTCAGAGTCTGAGTATATAGTATTCTAGGGTACTGAGAATATATCCTTGTGAAGCAGCGACATTGAGAATTATTGTGGAGGATGCATAGTCAACATTGATTGCGGTCTATGGGTCATAAAGTCGAGGATCCAGTGGCAGGGGGGTGTGCAGATTCCTAGTTCCTGGAGTTTGTTTAGTCAATAAATATGAATCTACATAGGTGTCCTTGTTGTCTGAGTGTTTGAGATGAGTTTAGTGTCAAGGACATGGCATCTGCTGCAGATCTGTTGCGACGGTAGTCATTTGTTGAAAACTTTCCTGGTGGCCATTCTGATTTAGTCACTGGTAATTTTCCTGTTTAATGTTGAGGTTCAAGTACAAGATTCAGAATTAAAAGATAATCCGACATGGTGTAACAATTTTTACAATTTCAAGAGGTAGATTTACTATCCCTCTCACTTACCTTAAATCTTTCTTCTCGATTTGATTTGTACTCGAGCTTCAATTTAATTCTGAGTATTGTGCAAAAATTAATAAAACCTACCTGATACATCAAGACTGAAATCTTGCCGTCTCTATTTTCTGATGTATTTGCTGTCGTAACTTGAACAACCTTATGAGTCACAAACATCAGTTAAGATTTCGCATTGGTATTCAATCTCATCACAACAACCATGCTTGTGAAAGCAAATTAAGCATTGTGTACTTTGAATAGACCCCAGGTGAAGACCACACTTTTATTTTGTGCAATTTTTAGAAACTTGAATTTAAACAAATATACAAATGGCACTAGTGACCCTCGAATAGATTCTCAGATTGCATTTTAAATAGACAAATCATGTAATTTTTGCCACAAGCAATTGTGGGATATCTTCATGGGAATCCTATTACAGCAACATATTTAAATGAGTGTCTGACAAATGAAATACAAGAAATGGTTCCATTACCAGAATAATATTTGAACATCAATGGCAAAATTGTAGCACTTCAATGAGAAGTTAAAATAGCTGGCATTGAAGCAGTGTTAAACAAATGAGTGATTAAATAAATAATTCAGCAGCAACTAGAGTGAATAAGTTTCATGTTTGGCAGTGAGAAAGGAACCGAAGCACTGAACAGAGCTGGATATATATATCTGATACCTTGAAGAATTTTCCGATAATATCCAGGGGCTTAAACCTATCATTTACTACATGGTTTGATGTAAATTTCAGAGACCAATAAGTTGCTGATCGAAGGTATCACAAAATGCTGGAGTAACTCAGGTCAGGCAGCATCTAGGAGAGAGGGAATGGGTGACTTTTCAGGTCGAGACCCTTCTTCAGACTGATGTCAGGGGATGGGACAAAGAAAGGATGTAGGTGGAGACAGGAAAGTGGGAGAACTGGGAAGGGGAGGAAAGGAGGAAAAAATGCATGATGCAACACCGGTCCCTTTACCTCCCCCCTCAACTCCATCCAAGGACCCAAACAGTCTTTCCAGGTGAGACAGAGGTTCACCTGCACCTCCTCCAACTTCATCTATTGTATCCGCTGCTCTAGATGTCAATTTCTCTACATCGGCGAGATCAAACGCAGCCTCGGCGATCAGTTCGCTCAACATCTTCGCTCAGTCCGCCTTAACCAACCTGATCTCCCGGTGGCCGAGCACTTCAACTCCCACTCCCAGTCTGACCTTTCTGTCATGGGCCTCCTCCAGTGCCATAGTGAGGCCCACTGGAAATTGGAGGAACAGCACCTCATATTTCGCTTGGGCAGCTTGCAGCCCAACGGTATGAACATTGACTTCTCCAACTTTAGATAGTTCCTGTCTCTCTTTTTCCCCTCTCCCCCTTCACAGTTCTCCCACTGTCTTCCTGTCTCCACCTATATCCTTTCTTTGTCCCGCCCCCCTGACATCAGTCTGAAGAAGGGCCTCGACCCAAAACGTCACCCATTCCTTCTCTCCTAGATGCTGCCTGACCTGCTGTTACTCCAACATTTTGTGATACCTTCGATTTGTACCAGCATCTGTAGTTATTTTCCTACAATAAGTTGCTGATGGTTTGCCTGCACAAGGTTATCAGGAATACAGGGAGCATGCAAAGCATAAGATGGTCATTGTCATCAATATAGTGTTTACTCAAATGCCAGGGCCCCCCTCTGAAAAATTTGATGTTTACATCAACTACAATAGTCATACAGCATGGAAACGGGCCCTATGGCTCAACTTGTCCACACCAACCAAGATGCTCAATCTACGATAGTCCTACCTGCCCACGTTTAGCCCACATTCCTCTATACTTTTCCAAACCATGACTGCTTGAAACAAAACTGAGCAAGGCTGGAATGCTAGATTAATTAAAATTTGATAGAGATGAGATAGTAGCATGGAAAACTGTACTTCTGGGAGATAAATCACCCAGGTTGGGGAAGCAAGCCCATTAACCAATGCAGGGGTCCTGCCCCTCAAAAAAGCAAATGTTATGCTCTTATTCAAATATGCAGTGGAAAACTAATTTCAGCAATTGCAGGTCAGTCAGTTTAACCTAAATGATGTGAAAAGTTAATCAAGGACAGCATCCGCAATCATTTGAACTATTCCGAATTGAAAAGAGCATGCCAAAGACACAAATTGGCTGGATATTTTTGAGATAATGGAGTCAGAGGAATTGTTGTGGTGTATGTTGACTTTCAAAAGGCATTAGACAAAGTGCTTCTTATTTGGCTTGCCATCAAAAGCAAACCCCATTGGATGAAGGCAATAAAAGACCAGATTGAAAATTGGGCAAGTGACAGTAAATGCTGGTAATAACACAATATTCCAAATGCGGCTTCACCAACTTGTACAACTGTAACGAAACATGGCAACTTTTATACTCAATACCCTGACTGATGAAGGTCAGTGTACCAAAAGCCTCTTGACCACCTGCGACACCACGTTCAAGGAACTATGTACCTGCACTCTTAGATCCCTTTGGTTTACACCCTCCCCAGGGCCATGCCATTCACTATGTAGGTCCTGCCTTAGTTGGACTTCCCACAAAGCAACACCTCACACTAATCTTATCAAACTCCATTAACCATTCTTCAGCCCACTTTCCCAACTGCTCAAGATCCTGTTGTAATTTTTGATAACCATTTTCGCTATATATGAAACTACCCACTTTAGTCACATCTACATACTTGCCAATTATGCCTTCTACATTCTCATCCAAATTGTTGATATAAACCACTAACAATGGGCCCAGCACTGATCTGTGAAGCACCGTTAGTCACAGGTATCCAGTTTGAAATACAACCTTCTACCATCACTCTCTGCTTTCTTCCACGAGGCCAATTCACTATCCAGTTGGGTCGCTCTCCCTACATTCCATGTGACCTAAACTTCCAGAGCAGCCTACCATGAGGAACCTTTTCAAATGCTTTGCTTCAGTCCATACAGACGACATCTACGGCTTTGCCCTACTCAACCTTTTAGAGCAGCCTACCACGGGGAAGGCTGGTAGCTGATTAATGACTTGGACTTGCTCAATGTGCACGGTTTTGAAATTTGCTCCTGGCATAAAACTTAAGCATTGTACACTGTGAGGAAGTTAGAAACAGTTCCAAAGGATATAAACAGACTGATAAAATGGGCAGACGTAATGGGCAATATTGTGCAAAGTGTTACATTCTGGTTGTAAAACAACTGGTAAAATGGTGGACACTATTTTTTTTTTAAATGCCCAGAAAGAGAAGCTAGGAGGCTTGTGTATTACTTTACTGAAACTGGCAGGACAAATAGAGGAAAAATGGTTTAAAAAAATCATATGGCAGTATTTCAGAAACAGAAGAATGAAGCACAAGATCAAAAAAATCATGACAAACCTTTGTAAAACAATGGTTCAATCATAAATAAAGTATTTTGTCAAGTTCTGAGAACTACATTTTTGTAAGGATGTGAAAGCCTTGGAGGATGCAGAACATATACACGAGACTGATTCCAAGATTGTGTAGAATGGAGAAAGTTGATGTTCTTGACACAGGACTGACTGAGGCGCCATTTAAAATAATGAAGGGCAAAGATATGGTGAATAAAGGAATTGTTTATGTCTGCAAAAGGCTCAGGACCAGACCACATAAATGAATATAACTGGTAAACCCCCCCCCCCCCCCCCACCAAATAAAGTGGAGAGTTTTTTTTATTGCAACACGAATGAGAGCTTGGAATGCACTGTTTCTGATGGTGGAGGAATATACAATAAAGTTCTTGAAAGTTTATACAAAAACTGCAGGGTTTTGTATAGGGGTGCTAGAAAGAGAAAAGTTCTACTTGCCGAGAAGGGTAATAAGATTTATTTGAATCAAAGGATACTCGCTCATTTCACCTTCAGTACTGTGAAATCTTTGATCTTGAGATAAATGGAGCAAGATAACTTCTAAGACTCTTAAAATCTTGAACCAATCTTTGTACATTATGCCAGAAATAAAATTTATTAGCAAACCTGTAGGCCCCCTAGTGACCAGTTTTTAAGAATCTCTGCTGTTAATTTAGTCATACAGTGTGGAACTAAGCCCTTCTGCTCAACTTGCCCACACTGACCAACATGTTCCATTTACATTAGCTCCACCTGCCTGTGTTTGGTCCACACCCCTCCAAACCTATCTTATCCATGTACCTGTCTAAATGTTTCTTAAATATTGCAAAAGTATCTGCCTCAACTACCTCCCCTGGCAGCTCGTTCCATACAACCACCACCCATTGTGTGAAAAAGTTACCCCTCAGATTCCTATTAAATCTTTCCCCACCTCCCAGCAAACCTATGTCCTCTGGCTCTTGATTCCCCTACTCTGGGCAAGAGACCATGCGTTTACTCGATCTATTCCTCTCATGATTTTGTACACCTCTAAAAGATCACCTCTCATCCCCCTGCACTCCAAGTAATAGAGTCCTAGCCTGTTCAACCTCTCCTTATAGCTCAATGCCCTCCCCCCCCCCCCCATTGAGTCATGACAACATCATTGTAATCTTCTCTGCAACCTTTCCAGCTTGACAACATTTCTTATGACTTGGTGGCCACAACTGAACACAATACTCAAAATGCAGCCTCACTAACGTCATATATAACTGCAATATGACCTCCCAACTTCTATATTCAATACATTGACCGATGAAGGCCAATATGCCAAAATCCTTTTGGACCACCCAATCTACCTATGACACCACTTACAAGGAACTATGAACTTGCACTCCTAGATCCCTCTGCTCTACAACACTCCCCAGAGTCCTACCATTCACTGTGTAGGTCCTGACCAGGTTAGACTTCCCAAAATGCAACACCTCAAATTACTTTGTATTAAATTCCATCAACCATCCTTCAGCCCACCTACCCAATCTGGAAAAAAAAAGTCAAAGTATAAAGCTTATATAGAGTGCAGCTGTTTATTTCTGAACTATTTTGTTTAACTGTAACATAGGAAATAGTAACAAATACAAATAGAAACAAACTCCAATTACTATCACCTCCACCTTACTCAGAGGTAGTTCATTAAAGCATAATTATTTTTGAGTTATTGCAAATATAATAATAAACAAAGATATCAACTGCTTGCAGGTTTAAAGGCTCATAACAATGGCATTGGTGAGCTTAAATTTTCAGTTAATCCAAATTCCTCGTGTCAGGATGCAAGGACATTGAATACGTTTATTCTGACCAAGACAAACTGAAGATTTTACACTTCAAAACACTTTTGTAACCGACAATAATTCTACATAACAAATATTTTAAAAAAACATTTATTTCTGCTCACTAGTCAACTCAATAACCCCATTGTTGGCCTATCCTTTGATGTTTATTACTGTTGCTGTCACTATCCATCTATATACAATTGGGTTCTGCAGGTCACTACAGTGTTTACTGATCCCATAGCAACTACATTTAATTGCAATTTTAAGAGTCAACATGTTTATTACATGGCTTAATAACTTGAGACCTTAACTTATCAGTTCCAAATTCCTCAGATTAAGAAATTGGTAGTTCTACATAGTAGGTTTTCAATCAAATTACACTTTTTGGAAACTGCTCCCACTTGTTTCAAAAGCCATAAAAGATAAAACAACTAAATAAAGGGATCCGGGGGAAATAAAATGTAGAACAGATTAAAAATATAAATCAAAGAAATGAAAATACAAGACTAAAGAAAACAGGCTAAACATTATGTAGTTTTAGATTCAGCTGTAGGCTGTCTGGGCAGCCACAGAAAAAGACGATTTTCTTCTAACTCGGTACTACTTCTAGCTATCAGCTAAAATACAAAGGCAGACACTGGTAATAATCAGGTGAAGCTTTGCCAGGATATTTAAATGTTGAGTATTCAAATGGAAGCATTAGATTAATTATTGCATTAGCTTTGCTTAGGCAAGATCATTTTATGTTTGGAGAATAAAACCTAACTATCAATGCAGTTCCATTTGCAATTCACTTGTTTGAGGAGTTTTAACAGTTGATTTTGGTTGAAAGCAAAGATCAATATTACCCTGGTGTATCAAGTAGAGGGACTCCTTTTGATTTTCCCCAACTGCAGTGAATGAAAATGGAGCAGGGAGATGGTATGCATCACCTGAAAAATGCCTAGTTGAGAATCGGGAAAACAATTAGCATGATGCAACTTTTAAACCGCACTCTTAACAAAGCAAGCAAACTAAATACTGGAAACTGATGGGTGTCTGCTTTAAATTGCATTTTACAAATACAAATGCACAGCAGTGTTGACAATGCCTCAACTATTAACCGCCACCTCCAAACCTCCTTCCCCGCAACCCAACCCCATTTGCAGTTAGCTGGCTCAATCTGAAAAATGGTCAATTTACCATCTTCTTAGATCTGGCAAGCTATACTTAGATTAATCATTCCCCTCATTCTTTTTATACCACTGTGAATCTTACTGAGATTAGGAACTCAGTAGAAGATACGCTCAATTTATATCTCCGAAACATTTTAGTAAAACTTTGCTATGATGGCAGTTAATCTAAACAAGTCTGTATGCAAATTTCGGTTGGACAGAAATTAAAAGCTGCATCTTTCTATTGTGGCAGAAAAATCAGGACAATTATTCCTGGTCACCAAATCATGCCGAGATACCAAGAACCACAATCCAAACCACTCAAATCATAAGGACGCCAACATTATTACAAATATTAATGTTGTGAGCCTTGTTTTTAGTTACATTAATATTAAAGAAATTAAAAGCAATTGGAAGATTGTATAGGTTTAATTGGTTATATTCCGAATAATGGCCTTCAAAAATGCACAATAAGTAATCAAATGTGCCCATAGTGTATTTTCTGGACTGAAGAACAATTGCATTAATGACCTTATTTATCGTCTCCATTCCTGAAACCATCTCAATATGTATGGACTAGAGCAGTTTTAACACGATAACACATTTTGTAACAGCATTTCCATACCATCACTCCTGAATACTTTATCTCCCTTTCAGGGGAGGTGTGGAAAGATACATTGACAGAATAAATGAAATGTCTCTATTCTCTATGCAAGGAACACCTTGTCATGAGTGTCAAAAAGGAAGCCAGGGTCTTTCCCATTGCACAAACATGGTTAATTCGGTTATCACTTGAATAGTAAAGCTAACTATATTATTGAAGACTTGCTCAAAAGTAAAAAGTTATCCATTACTCATGTTAGATGGCGGAGAAAAATAACCATATTTAACTTCCTGGCATAAGAATCACATACATTTTCTGCCATAATCATTTTTATGTACAGAATTGTGTCTGATTCAAACAATGCAATTTCGTAGGTAATTGAGTGTCCTGCTTAAAGTTCTAATTATCAGATAATTGAGGCATACCATATAATTCTCCGAACAACTATTTCAACATTAACAATGAATCAAATAGGTTTTACTTATGCAATACCCTATTTCACAATCAAATAATAGAAATTCCCCCAATATTATCTATCATATCATTACTTTTCTACAATGGCTGTATTAGAATGAAGATGGTATTGATCATCAATCTGCTTTTGAAAAGCAGCAAGTACACTATAAAAAGGAATCTGCTTATATTGATAAGTGTTTGAATCCAAGGAAAGATTTAGTTACAACATTGGTTATGTGATTGAACGTATGGTCTGGAGGAAATTCAAGCATGTGACATTACAAACTGTACATTTGTTCTCTGCCCATTATTTCACAAAAAAAAAATCTACTCGAATTTCTTCAAGATGACAGTATGCAGCAGTATCCTGATGATAAACAGAGATCGTGCATTAGAATTTAAAATCAAAACTTTTTCTCAGCATTTTTCCTCATTGCATATGAAACACTTCTGCATTTGGATTCTTGGCCAGCCAGGTACCAAAACCGTGATGCACCAGTGATGATTTCAGTAAAGTTTTAGCTTCTTGATATGCTTTTGCCATCATCTAGAAAGAATGAAAAGTTGAGTAGGTGAACATGAATACAGGGAATCTGAACCAACAATGGAAAATGCATAGCAAGCTATAGTATTAACTTGGATTTCTGTTCTGTATACAGACTATTCTACTGTGCATGTCTAGTATCTTCAATGCAAATGTTTAAAAACATTTGGCAAATTTAAAATCAATTACTTAAATATTAATCATACTGAATATCCAATTTTAGTAAATTGGAAACCAAAACCAAAATTAAGACCCGAGAAAGCAAACACCACCAGACAGCCTAAAGTAGTTTGCATTATACAAATACAAACTACATCTTCAAAGCACAGATACGAATTGAATACACAAATTGCTGGTGTATCTCAGTGGGTCAGGCAGCATCTCTGGAAAACATGGATAGGTGACCAGAGGGGGGGGGCTTGGAAGAAAGAAGGGGCAGGAAAGAGCCTGGCAGATAACAGGTTGATACAGAGGAGGGCTTTTTGATAGGCAAAGGCCAGAGATGAAAAGATACATGACCGGAGGCAAAAGGATTGAAGAGTTGCAAATTGTGAAGCTAGGAGGAGGAATATAGGTGGAAGGGGAGGGGTCAAATAGATGCGAGTCCAGGTGGGCCACAGGGGAGGGGTATATGGTGGAAGGGAGAGGGGCAGGGTTATGTAGTTACCTAAAATTAGAGAATTTAGTGTTCAATTCAGGATTCAGGAGATTCAACAGGCCTTGGCTGACTGCGCATCAGTGTTTGGCAAAACCATCGACGCTTGGTCTTGCCGATGTACTGGAGACTACATCGGAACACAGGGTGTAGTAGATGAGGTAGGAGGTGCACGTGAACCTTTGTTTCACCTGGAAGGACTGCTGGGATCTCTGGGTGGAGGCATAGGGGCAGGTGCTACATCTCCTGTGCTTGCAGATGAAAGTACCTGGGGAGGTGGCGGTTTGGGTGGGAAAGGATGAGTGAACCAAGGAGTTGCAGAGGGAGTGGTCTCCGCAGCAGGCAGAAATGGGTAGGGATGGGATGCAAATGGTGGTGGGATCATGTTGGAGGCGACAGAAATGTCAGAGGATGATGTGTTAGATGCAGAGGCTGGTGGAGAGAAAGGTGAAGACCCAGGGTAGCTCTATCCTATTTCTGCCCTGGGAAGAGGGGGAGCTATCACAGAACTATAGGATACAGGAGATGTGGGTGAGGGATCCATCCATGACAGTAGGAAGGGAAGCCACGTTTACTAATTAAAGGAAGTAATATTGATTTGTTTTAAGTGTAGTAATCAAGATATATGTTTAATGGGGTAGAGGGGAAGAGGAACAGTGAAACCATTTAAACACTCTACCTTTGGAAAGAAGTTCCGTTATCTATTATATTACATTTTTGGAGTATTTTACCGTAATAATCATCTATCCCTCACTGTGCCCACCCAAACTATTTTCATTGGTCCGCTGCTTTTCTTAAAAATAATATTTTACCTGCACTTCCCTGGTTTTAATTTACTGCTGCTCAATGCAGGCTGATACTTGAATAATAGCACGGGATACTAAATGCAACCACGGCATCATTTACACCCCAGTCACTATCAGTATCTTGACAAAACATGCCAGGAACATTAGAGAAAAAAGGTTGGACAACTCCTTGCACAGCAGGAGAGTCTAAATACTTAAAAGTCGTAATTAAAATATATATATATTTTGACACACACACACACACATAAATATATGTGTGTGTGTGTGCCCTCAAAATACTTCAGAAAAGGAAAGGGCTGCAACAAGCTAAGCACTCCATCGTGATTCTAAGCATTCCATTCAAACAACTGAATGTTGACACAAAATGCTGAAGTAACTCAGTGGGTCAGGCAGCATCCTGGGAGGACAACGCTTTGTTCTTTCTCCCACCCCTGCAATCAGTCTGATAACAGGTCCGAAAACATGTCCGATTCATGTTCTCCAGGGATGCCGCCTGATCTGCTGAGTTACTCCAGGATTTTGTGTCTTTCCTTGTGAAAACAGCATCTGCAGTTCTGTTTCTAAACTCTAAGGGTTGATAAGTGCAAGAATATTCTAATTATAGCATTTCCCACCATCAGGAAAAGAAACCAGTTGCTGATGACATCAAATGACATCAGTTGCTGATGACATCTTATGATACAAATCATAAATGTCAGGCAACTGAACATTGAATTGTTAGACATTTCATATTGCAAAGTATTTCATCTTTGTGAATTAGGTAAACGTGATAACATGACACACCCACAGATGGATTTTGATTGTAATCAGGCAGATGTTGGATACTGTGGCCCACCGGAAATTGGAGGAACAGCACCTCATATTTCGCCTGGGCAGCTTGCAGCCCAGTGGTATGAACATCGACTTCTCCAACTTTAGAGAGTTCCTCTGTCCCTCTCTTCCCCTCCCCCTTCCCAGATCTCCCTCGATCTTCCTGTCTCCACCTATATCCTTCCTTTGTCCCACCCCCCCTGACATCAGTCTGAAGAAGGGTCTCGACCCGAAACGTCGCCCATTCCTTCTCTCCCGAGATGCTGCCTGACCTGCTGAGTTACTCCAGCATTTTGTGAATAAATACCTTAGATTGGATACTATAAGCATCATACAACACAAAGTGGTTAAAGCATCACTAATATTTGAGCCTTGTCAATGAAATTAGTCATCAGAACAGTCAACTTTTAAAAAATGGTGTTAGATGGGCTATGGATATGTATTAGAAACAAAATGAGCTTTTATCTTTGAAATCCCCACTAACTCTCTAACCAAGACAGAGGGGTAGCTGAGCTATCAAGAAGTCACCAGGAATGTACTCCATTGCTATTTCATCCGAGTGTTAATGAAATGCAGAGAACTCCAGTTTCTAACTATGAATCTGTACATAACATTATGTAATTATCGGCTGAAGAAAATGTATTAACCTGCTAATCACATTTAATTTCCTTAAAAAACCTGTCTTTAATTTCTTTAAATGCGTGAAGAATTGTACATGGAGATGCACTTTCAACTGCAATGGGGGGGGGGGGGGGGGGGGGGGAGTGAGTGCTTACCTAGCCTCATTATAAATAAATCCAAATTTCAGATCTAATTACAGCAGCTACTTAAATTCAGTTAAGACAGCCATTTCTACTGCAGAAAGTTTAGCCTAACTTTGGAAATAACTTGCAGTGATGAAATGCAACAATTCATATCTGAACAAAAATGAAAATTATGCGAATTATACTAAGAAATATTTCCGCAAACAGCAGTAACTTTACCTTTGCTGCGTGATACGTTGGAACTGCTGATAGATCTTCTTGATTTGCTTCTTTAGCAACAAGATAGAAGCGACTGAGCATGGCTGCTTTGCATAAACGACTGGTCATGGAGGTACCACTTTTAAATGGCGAGCTTAAAAACAAAGGACACCTTTTCATATGTTGTTAAATTGACAATAAACATTATACACCTCAAAAATTGAACCTTGGGAATCATGGAATGACATCCCACTGGAATGAACATTATTCTATCCAAAGTGGTCTCCCAAAACGAGGGAGAAAGTCTATCCAATGCAAAGGTTTATCAGATGATAGAATAAGGTGCCACGAGGGTACCTAATGGGGATTGGATCACACTCTTCATTCATCGTAACAAAACACCTGTCAATGCATACATTCCGATTTGCTAGGCACTCCTAGAAGCATCATTTATTAATTATTATCATGCTCTTCCTGCCGCTGAAAAACATCCCCACAGCATGATGCTGCCACCACCATGCTTCACCGCAGGTATGGTATTGGCCAGGTGATGAGTGGTGCCTGGTTTCCTCCAGATGTGACGCTTGGCATTCAGGCCAAAGAGTTAAATCTTGGTTTCATCAGACCAGAGAATCGAAGCAGCCTGTCATATGCCTTTTACTGAGGAGTGGCTTCCGTCTGGCCACTCTACCATAACGGCCTGATTGGTGGAGTGCTGCAGATATAGTTGTCCTTCTGGAAGGTTCTCCCATCTTCAGAGTGACCATTGGGTTCTTGGTCACTTCCCTGACCAAGGCCCTTCTCCCCCGATTGCTCAGTTTGGCCGGGCGACCAGCTCTATGAATAGTCCTGGTGGTTCCAAAGTTCTTCCATTTAAGAATGACGGAGGCCACTGTGCTCTTCGGGACCTGCAACGCTGCAGAAATTGTTTTATACCCTTCCCCAGATCTGTGACTCGACACAATCCTGTCTCGGAGGTCCATGGACAATTTCTTTGTCTTCATGGCTTGGTTTTTGCTCTGACATGCACTGAAAACTGTTGGACCTTATATAGACAGGTGTGTGCCTTTCCAAATCATGTCCAATCAATTTTATTTACCACTGGTGGACTCCAATCAAGTTGTAGAACATCTCAAGGATGATCAATGGAAACAGGATGAACCTGAGCTCAATTTTGAGTGTCATAGCAAAGGGTCTGAATACTTATGTATTACATGTGATATTTCAGTTATTTCTTTTTAATTAGTTAGCAAAAATTTCTAAACACTTGTTTTCGCTTTTTCATTCTGGGGTATTGTGTAGATTAATGATTAGAAAAATAATTTAATCCATTTTAAAATGTCTGTAACGTAACAAAATGTGGAAAAAGTGAAGGGATCTGAAAACTTTCTGAATGCACTGTACATTTGAGAACAGCATACTTAATTTAAAATTTATCAAGCTGACGTGTTCCCTTCTAGTGAAATCTTTTGCATTGAAGATAATTCATACTGAAATCGAACAGTTTACTTACGTAAATGTAATTACTAATGGTACTTTACCTTTCAGCAATCTTTCCTGTTGCACCATTCACCACTTCTATTAACCCATCTGACTGAGACCAATTCAGGCTGAAAGATTTATAAACAGCATTTGACTGGCAAGGAAAAGCAGCCTCTGTAAGGCTTATATGCGGTTTGCTGACAATATAGAAATTTGGGAGTTTTGAAGTTAGTGAATCATCGACACGATGTTTAATTGCAACCTCAACACCTCGTGTGTCTAAACAGCAGGCATCACCTGGAAGATTAAAATATTAGTTTACAAACATTGAAGGATGAATAGAATTAATTGTTAAATGTTCTTTTACAGGCAGAGTACAAAGTAGACTACTAATCTTTTAAGTTACACCAAATATTTGTCTGACATGCTAACAACTAAAGTCAAACAGAAAATGTTTCCAGGTGTGGGATTCAGAAATCCAGTTTTGCAAGTCACAAGAATGTCATATTACTTGTACCAAAACAAAAGTTGGTATCTTTTTAGCAGGTAAAGCCATTACGTTCTAATGATTTACTAAGCAGTACAGTTCTTCAAGTAGGAATCATAGAACAGAGTACAGCATAGAAACAGGCCTTTAGGCCCACAATGCGTGTCAAACATGCCAACATCAACTTATCTGCTTGCACATAATCCATATCCCTCCATTTTTGCATATCCAAGTAACTATCCGAAGGTCTCTGAAATGACACCATATCTGCCTCTACCGCAGCACGTTCTAGGTACTCACCACCTTCTTTGAGAAAACAAAGCCCTGCACATCTCCTTCAAACCGCCACTCTTACCGTAAAGCTTTGCCCCCTGGTATTTGATATTGCCATTCTAAAAAAACATTTTGACAATCTACCCCATCCACGTTTCCAGGCCCTGTTGCAGACAGACTCTGAAGAAGGGTCTCAACCAGAAATGTCACCGAACCATGTTCTCCAGACTTACTGAATTACTCCAGCACTTTGTGATCTTTTGTGTTTTAAAAAGCATGTGCAGTTCTTTATTTCTGTTACTTATAGTTATACTCTATTACTCCGCAATCTTTTACTCAGTTATGGTGGACACCATTCTCCACTCCAACCCAACATTATTAAATTTTGACTAAATAGGAATGCAATTAATATTTTCTGGTCTCGGTTCATCCAAAAATTAGTTGCTCCCAATTAAGTAAATTTGAAATGAAATTTGGAGCACAAAGTAAACACATTGTTCCAAAAAAAGCACTGCAGAAACAGCCATATGAGGGGCGGCACGGTAGCGCAGCGGTAGAGTTGCTGCTTTACAGCGAATGCAGCGCCGGAGACTCAGGTTCGATCCTGACTACGGGTGCTGCACTGTAAGGAGTTTGTACGTTCTCCCCGTGACCTGCGTGGGTTTTCTCCGAGATCTTCGGTTTCCTCCCACACTCCAAAGACGTACAGGTATGTAGGTTAATTGGCTGGGTAAATGTAAAAATTGTCCCTAGTGGGTGTAGGATAGTGTTAATGTGCGGGGATCGCTGGGCGGCACGGACTTGGAGGGCCGAAAAGGCCTGTTTCCGGCTGTATATATATGATATGATATGATATGATATGAACTTTAACTTCACCACTAACTTCTATCCTGGCCTCAAATTCACCTGGCCTATTTCAGACATCTCTCTTCGCTTTCTTGATCTGTCTCCATGAACATCTATTCTAAACCTACTGACTCCCATGGCTATTTGGACTACATTTCTTAACACCCTGCCTCTTGCAAAGATGCTGTTCCCTACTCTCAATTCCTATCTCTACTGCATCTGCTCCCAAGATAAGGTGTTCCATTCTCATACATCTGAGATGTAATACGGCGTAGCAAAGTGTGGAGTCATGCATTTTGGTGTAGGAATAAAGACGTAGACTATTTTCAAATTGGGAGAGAATTCAGAAATCAGAGATGCAAAGGGACTTGGGAGTGCTGGTGCAGGATCTGTCCTGGGCCACCTTTTTAAGTAACTTTTCCTTAAACTCTTCCCCTTCCCCCCCCCCCCAAGTTGTTTTACCTGTTCCACAGTTATCCACTATCAAGAACACGCAAAAGGGCTTATCAGAGGTAATTTTCCCTGGAACCTCAGGAGGTGCTTGTACCTCAACCCTCGATTTCATCCAGGGACCCAGACACTCCTTTCAGGTTAGCCTGATGTCCTGATAGGTGCTTTTATTTTCTCCCCTCCAGCTCTTCACCTCCCCTCCCCCCCCCCCCCCCCCTACTTTCAGTCTGAAGGTGTTCCCGACTAAAAACCATCACCCACCCTTTTTCTTTAGAGGTGCTATCTGATCTGCAGAGTTACTACAGCAGTTTGTGTCAATCTATGATAAATACCAGATGTTCTATGTTTGGTAATTTTGGCCGAGAGATAAATAACAGAATCTTTCTACATCTCTACAAAATAACAAGAGAAAATTATATCCATCAGATGAAGCAGACAAGTCCATGTCATGTCATATGACTTACTTGAAGGACAGCATTTCTTACAGTACTTCAAAATATCAGTACCCATTTTTAGGTTGTGAGTTGATACTACAACTCAGATGCATATGACATGAGGTATTGAAGATGTGCCAATTGATTTTGCTATTTCACACTAAAAATCTTTCCAAAGATAATGTCCAGGTGAGGAGATTTCTGAAGATGATATTGTTGGAGAGAATGCAATCTACCAAAAATAGTCTCATAGCTTGGATTGGGGTTTTCCTTTGCCAAAAAATAAATAAATGAGTGGACAAGACAGAAAGTTGGAAGGAAGAGGCAATGCACATTTCCAACAAGAAAAAAGGGACCTGGTTTCAACAAAATTAACTGAAACAATTTGTTTTCCTTAGATGGTCCCTCTGGACAGATGTCTCCTTTCCAGTGCAGTTCTATTAATTAACACACTCCAGGAAGAACATCTGCCAAAAGAGATGCTAGTCGACCAAGAACTAGTTGAGTGGTAAGTACTGCTGCAGGGGACCCAAACTAATGGAAATTAAATTAAATTTAAAAAATCTGATCAGTGGCAATATTTTTCAATAAGCTGAATTTTAAAAAGGTTCCATTAAGTTCATAATACCCAACTTAAAAATAAGCATATTAGCAGAATATCAACCTCCTGTGGATTGACGCATGAAACTTACCAATAAGAATGCTGCTAATATAAATGGGCTCAATGAAGTGACTAAGTAATGCTCCTTGAATTCCAAGCACCTCCCAACGAGTCAGTTTGTCACTGGCAGACATGCTACACATTCTAGCACCAGTTACTTCAGCACTGCAATGACTCGTTGAATATACTTTTCCATCCAAAATAACATGAAGTTCCATTTCTTTATTTGTATGGTATGTTGATATTGAATGAGGAGCCAAATGCCTGTGCACATAAAAACATAGCATATTATTAATACAAGTAAAAATAATGCAAATAACGTAAAATAAGGTAAGTCAGTACTCTTATAGGAAATAAAGGAAAAAAGATTGATTACAATCACAATCACAATAAAACTTCATTAGCCAAGTATGTTTGGCAACATACGAGGAACTTCATTTGCCATACAGTCATAATAGTAAAAAGCAACAGGACACACAAAATACATTTTAACGAACATCCACCATAGTGACTCCTCCACATTCCTCGCTGTGAGAGAAGGTAAAAAAACAGTTCAATCTCTCCCTTGCAGTCGGGGCCTGTAACCTTCCATTGAAGGGATAATCTTGACTCCCGTAGCCGGCGGCGAGCCTTCCTCATCGGGGCAATCAAGCTCCTTCATCCGGGGGGGGGGGGAGGAGGAGATCTCAGCTCCCCCGCGCCGGCGATCTACCCCGGGTCGGGACCAGTTGAACCTTGTGCAGCTTTTGGAGCTCCCGATCAGTCTACACCTGAGAGTGTGAGCTCTGATGTTAAAGTCCGCAGGCTGCATTGAAGCGTCGATCCCAGGCAAGGGATCGCAGGCTCAGATGATAAGTCCACGCCCCTTCGGGGACTCAAGGTCAGTCCCAGGCAAGACCTTCTGCTCCGTGATGTTAGGCCGCAGAGCAACCAGAGATACGATCCGGAAAACAATCGCATCTCCGGCAAGGTAAGAGATTGAAAAAAAGTTTCCCCCAACCCCCTCTCCCACCCACCACATAAAACAAACCAGAGAACTTTTACTCAAACTTTTAAAATTTGAGTGCAAATAATAACTGGATTAAAAAATCAAGTCTCATGGGGCTGAGGTGGAGGGTGAAAGAGGTCCAGATTTTGGCAAGCATTGCAGTAACAGAAACTTCTGGAAATTGGTTGAAGGAGTTGTTGAGGCCAAGATCAGGATTGGCAAAAAAGTTTGCCATATTGTAATAAGATCAAATGCCAGGTTCTGCTAAACTGAAATGTTTTTATAGGCCGCGAACTCTTGATTGGAAAGTAAATTAAAATGTGTATTACATACTATCTGATAACTCAGATAAACTGCTGGCCTGGCCCAAAGTCCTGAGCATGATGAATTAATAGAGTTTTACTGACAATTAAACTATATCTTATACAACTTAAGATTTTATTAATTTGATACATCCTTGCCATGGCCACTTACAGCTGTTTAATTTGAGCAGCCCCCTTTGGCAGCTGATTCAAATAGAGATGAAAGTTTGTACGGTCCTTAACAATGAGAACCTTTCTTCCAGAATCGTTGCAAAAAATGGACTGGTTCACCACATCAGGATTTTTGTTGTAGAACATTAGGAGATGTCTGTAGAGATACCTGAAAATTACACAAGTATACATGAAACACTGACTCCCTGCATTAACTTTCACCAATATAACAAACTCCAGTACAATTGGTCTATGCTTGGACCTCATGCAAGAAAATACTTAAATGTGAATGGACCATTAGAAATCACATCTCGTGTCTTGAGGAAATACTTCAATATTTTTGTGGATGCACAAGATGAGATGAAAAGCTGCAGATGTAACATTGTTATTTGAGAAAGGAGAGTCGGGAGGGATGGAAGGATCAGTTATCCAAGTACTTGCCAGAAGGAAGCAGGACAAATGAGTCTTCATAACAAGAGGAGTTGAGTATAAGAGCAAAGAGGTCCTTCTGCAGTTGTACAGGGCCCTAGTGAGACCGCACCTGGAGTACTGTGTCTGCACACAGATGCAATTTAATGTGGATAAATGTGAGGTTATCCACTTTGGTGGTAAGAACAGGAAGGCAGATTATTATCTGAATGGTGTCCAGTTAGGAAAAGGGGAGGTACAAAGAGATCTGGGTGTCCTTGTTCATCAGTCACTTAAAGTTAGCATGCAGGTACAGCAGGCAGTGAAGAAAGCTAATGGCATGTTGGCCTTTATGACATGAGGAGTTGAGTATAGGAGCAAAGAGGTCCTTCTGCAGTTGTACAGGGCCCTAGTGAGATTGCACCTGGAGTACTGTGTGCAGTTTTGGTCTCCAAATTTGAGGAAGGATATTCTTGCTATTGAGGGCATGCAGCATAGGTTTACTAGGTTAATTCCCGGAATGGAGGGACTGCCATATGTTGAAAGACTGGAGCGACTAGGCTTATATACACTGGAATTTAGAAGGATGAGAGGAGATCTTATCGAATCGTATAAGATTATTAAGGGGTTGGACACGTTAGAGGCAGAAAACATGTTCCCAATATTGGGGGAGTCTAGAACCGGGGGCCACAGTTTAAGAATAAGGGGTAGGCCATTTAGAATGGAGATGAGGAAAAACTTTTTCACTCAGAGAGTTGTAAATCTGTGGAATTCTCTGCCTCAGAAGGCAGTGGAGGCCAGTTCTCTGGATGCTTTCAAGAGAGAGCTAGATAGAGCTCTTAAAGATAGTGGAGTCAGGGGGTATGGGGAGAAGGCAGGAATGGGGTACTGATTGTGAATGATCAGCCATGATCACATTGAATGTCGGTGCTGGCTCGAAGGGCCAAATGGCCCACTCCTGCACCTATTGACTAAAATAAATGGACATTATCAGGGATTGGAAAAAGACAAATTGCATTGAACCAAATGGATGGAGTTTCTAAGTGAGATGATTTCATTGTTCCGTTGCAGGACATAAAACACTTGATTCTCCTCTGGTATTTCATTCCAGATACAAATTACTGTGTGTAAAATTTACTCATTGGATCTCCTTTAAATCTCCTCCTACTCACCCTACTTGGGAACAGACATTGGCTATCTATTCTGTTTCTGCCTCTCAATTTTATACACCTCTATCATGGCCACTTCTTGGCTTTCTTCACTCCAAGAAAAACACATTTAGCCTATCTAATCTCTGCTAATAATTCAAGCTCACCAACAACCTTGCAAACCTGATCTGCACCCTCTCTTGCTCAGCATACAGACTGCACTGCAATCACTGAATTGGGCCAAAAGCTTATTAAAAGTTTAATAATACCATAACTTTTTTTCTTTTTAGTCTTATGTGGATGTCATCTATGATGACACACCCACAATTTATTTTATCCAAAGTTATGGAGCACCATCTTTTCCTTCTGTATGACTTCCAATTTAATAAGTGTTTGCAGCCTTATACATCTAATAATGAATTTACAAATGTATAATTTTGCATTCTTTACCTCAACAGAGAGCGTCTTGCAGTGACCACAGCATGTGAATCGTGAACAATTCGGCCTTCAGAATACAGGGGATCGTAACAGTTTCTCTCTCCTGTTCCAATTGCAATAACTTCGTAAGGCTGCCCATCTGAATTAAAAAATTAAGTTAAATTTTCCATAAAATTAGCCCCGTAGAACATATAGCACAAAACAAGCTATTAGATCAGCATTTATTACTGTGATTGTGATCTTGTTGCTATGAATCACCACCCAACTCTATTTGACTAATCCTTATTAGTTTGCATTTCTAATAGTCCTTTAACCTCAGTTTGAATTGGACTTCATAGACTAAGTGGTTACTCAATCACTCCATATTACCCAACAACCTTGCTGAAATTACTTTCTATCCCAGTCATGCTTTCTCATTTTTGTCTGCTAGCGCTACTCTCAGTATGGGGTTCAAGGAGAACTAGCTAATTGGAAACAAATTGCTATGATGGTCGGAAGCAGAGAGAGATGGTGGAAAGTTGTTTTTCAGACGAGAGGCTGTGCTAATCTAATCACTTTAGAGTGCTAGACCCGTTGTTATTTGTCATTATTTAAATGATTTGGATGAGAGGTTAGTTAGCTTGCATATGGCAGTAAAATAGGAGGTTTTGTAGACAGTGAAGATCGCTGTCATATATTACCACTGAACTTGATCAGTTAGGTACGTGGGCCAAGAAATTACAAATCGTGATCAATTTAGAGAAGAGCAAGGTGTTACATTTTGGGAAGTCAAATCAGGGTAGGACTATCACAGTGAACAGTAGAGCCCTGAGGAGTATTGTAGAATAATGCGACCTAGAAGTACATACTTCCCTGAAAGCAATATCACAGGTAGATAGATTAATGAAGTAGTCATTTGGCATGTTGGCTGTCATCATACAGGGCATTGAGTACAGGAGTTGGATCTTATGTTGCAGTTGTACAAGACATTGGATCAGCTGCACTAGGGGTAATGTGTACAGTTTTGGATAACTTGCTATAAGAAAGACAATTTGCCCTGGGCCAACCATGTTGAAGCCATGGCCTCGAAAGTACACCAAAGCTTCGAATCAGAAGACAAACTAATTTAAGCAGGTCTCTAATGACTCTCACCAGCTTCTACAGATGTAATGTAGCAAGCATTCTATGAGGATGCATCATAGCCTTGTGTGGCAGCAGCTCTGCTGAAGATAGCATGTAATGGCAGAGTTGTAGATGTAGCCCTGTCCAGCACACAAACCAGCCTCCTCTCATCAATTCCCTAGCCACTTGTCTCTGGAAAGCAGCCAACATAATCAAAGGTAGAACACGAAGAACTGGAGTAACTCAGCGGGTCCCTGGAAGACATGAAAAGGCGGCTTTTTGGGTCAGGACTTTTACTCCAGTGCTTTGTGTTCTACGTAAAATTCCGGCATCTGCAATTCTTTGTGTCAACATAATCCAAGGACCATTTTCCTCCCAGTCATTTTCCCCTCTCCTATCGGACAAAAGATACAACAGCTTGAAAGCATATAACACCAGTTTCAGGTGTACCTTTATTCCCCGCTGTTATTGGACTACTTAACGGTACTCTCATAAACTACGGGTTCAATCGCAATCTCCCAACCTACCTCATTGCAGAGCTTTTTAATCTGCTCTTTTTTTCTGTAACCGTAATTATATAACACTGAAACACTATTTTGTACTCTGGAATTTTTTTCTTTGCACTGTTGTACTATGCATGGCTTGGTTGTACTCATGTATATGATTTAACTGGATAGCATGCAAACAAAGATTTTCACTGTATATTGGAATGTAACAATAGACCAATACCGATATCAAAGCATTTTCTCCAACTACCATAAATCTCTGCCATCCTATTCAGACATACTGATGGTTAGGCATTTGGGTCACCAGGATCCTATTTCACATGTTCCCTCGCAACTCAACAGGACCCTGGTTAATAATTTTGTGGGTATTTTTTAGAAAGAACATCTAATCTCTTCAAGTCTATGCCGGTTCAGAACCACTAAAATTCTGATCATGCTGGATTAACAGAGTTTTACTGTACTGACGTTAGTCTAACTGGTCCATGGTTCTCATTTTTAGTTGTAGATGCCTTCAGGATGGAAATAGTTCAGGATTGAAACAGTCCATTCAGCCTAACACATCCATGCCATCCCTTCCATATTAACTCCATCGTCTAGTACTTGGTTCATACCCTCTTTGCCAAATAATCAAATGCTTGTCTAGATACTTAAACGTAGTCAACAATCCAGCTTCAACCACAACCCGAGTGAATGAGGGTGGTCACTCGCATATGCTCTCTCCAAACCATTCCCCACCTTCCCCATAAGCTCTGCTTTCTGGTTTTATTCATCTCCGATACTACCTTACCTATAACTCTCATAATTATATATATAATTATACACATTGGGGGAGTCCAGAACCAGGGGACACAGTCTAAGAATAAAGGGGAGGCCATTTAAAACCGAGGTGAGAATAAACTTTTTCACCCAGAGTTGTGAATTTGTGGAATTCTCGGCCACAGAAAGCAATGGAGGCCAATTCACTGGATGAATTTAAAAGAGTGTTAGATGGAGCTCTAGGGGCTAGTGGAATCAAAGGATATGGGGAGAAGGCAGGCACAGGTTACTGATTGTAGATGATCAGCCATGATCACAATGAATGGCAGTGCTGGCTCGAAGGACCAAATGGCCTCCTGCACCTATTTTCTATGTTTCTATCTCATTCATATATCCTCTCAATGTCTATTGCTCCAAGGAGAATAGATTTAGCTCCATCCCAGGTAACATATTGGTAAATTTCACCTACATTATTTCAAGCAGTATCACATCCATCTTATAGTATGGTGACCATTGCTATTATAGTTATGATGATATTTCTGGGAAGAAATCTTTGCAAGCTTCTTTGCACTATACTTACGTCTTTCAACCACAAAAGCTGCCAAAGAGGTACTACAGTTCTGATATTCAGGCAGATTAGCAGTCAGCTTGTTAAATACATCTCTGCAGGCTATGGAAACTGCTTTGTAATAGGGATTTCTTCCTTCTGTGAGAAGTTAAAAAGAAACTGATTTACATGATTTTTAACTATTAAACCGAATATTACTATTTCTATGAAAAAACCATATACACACACAAATTTGTGCAGAGGGAAAATGCTAAATATTTTTTTAAAATCATTTGGAGGTTATAAAAGATACTGTATCCTTTTATTTATATTTCCCAAGACTTATAATAATTAAATATATTAAATAAATTAATTAAAAACTAAATCTTTCTGTCATGGGCCTCCTCCAGTGCCATAGTGAGGCCCACTGGAAATTGAAGGAACAGCACCTCATATTTCGCCTGGGCAGCTTGCAGCCCAGCGGTATGAACATTGACTTCTCCAACTTTAGATAGTTCCTCTGTCCCTCTCTTCCCCTCCCCCTTCCCAGATCTCCCACTATCTTCCTGTCTCCACCTATATCCTTCCTTTGTCCCGCCCCCTGACATCAGTCTGAAGAAGGGTCTCGACCCGAAACATCACCCATTCTTTCTCTCCTGAGATGCTGCCTGACCTGCTGAGTTACTCCAGCATTTTGTGAATAAATACCATCAATTTGTACCAGCATCTGCAGTTATTTTCTTACACTACATAATTAAATATGTGGTGAATTAAACATGTCTGGTGTGTCAACAAAATAATGGAGGGAAGATGCCTGCAAAATTTGATCACCTATCACAACCTGAAATGTCTTTTGAGAATTTGCAAAATGATTTTGTACATATGCCTGCAGCCAATGGTTTTAAGTACAATCTGGTCATAGTTGATATGTTTTCCAGATGGGTGGAAACACACCCCACAAGGAGGGATAATGCAAGGAAGGTAGTCAATACTTTAATGAAAGAACTAATGCCTAGATTTGGGATACCCATGGGAATAAACAGTGACAGAGGAACTAATTTCACCAGTAAATTAGTTCAGAACCTGTCAAAGGCTCTTGGGTGCCAGTGGAAATTACACATACCAAACTAGTCCTCGGGGATGGTAGAAAGAGTAAATGGAGAGATAAAAGCTACTTTCGCCAAAGTCTGCCAGCAAAATAGGTTGTTGTGGCCAGACGCCATGCCCATAGTGATGTTTGCCCTGGGAAATCAGAAAAATAGAAACGGGGGCCTAATACCTCACGAGATTTTGATGGGGCGACCTATGACAAAAGGAACCCGACCCCCGATGACTCCTGAGAAGGTAGCCCTAATTTGGAACGATGAAAAATCCTTAAGGTATGCTTAAGACATCTGTGAAACTGTTGATAAAACCTATGAGAAATTTAAGCAGCCACAGGTCCCTCCGGTAGAAGGAAATATGCACCTGTTTAAACCAGGAGATCAGGTTTATGTGTGAGCAATAAACAAAGATTCTTTCTCTCCTAGATGGAAAGGACCATTTTTGGTGCTGCTAACAACACGAACAGCAGTAAAAGTAAAAGAAAAACCCGATTGGGTACAGGCCACCAGATGTAAACTGCATCACTCAGACGAACCCTTGAAGAGAAGGAAACACAAGAACCGTAACATTTTGTAGTGATAAAAAAAGTGTCAAAATGCAGACATACTCCTTATTAACTATCTTTGTAGTATTAAATACTTATGAATATACTAGCATTATTGGGATCAGGGAAGATTTGAAGGTGAAGTGAGGCATCTAGATAGTTACAAGAAATAGGAGGAAGGTAGAAGTTGGAGTACGAAATTCAATGAACAACTGTCACACAGAACACAGTGAACTCACAGCTGAAAGAAAAACAAGTGTCCTTATCTGATTAGAATGTTGGGTTTGTGCCCATATCCCTTCGCGGGCTCAAGGACGGGTTCCAACCAAAATTATAATCAGACATTTGTGCCTCCATTTTTGCAACTGATTAATGAGAAAATATTAAAATCCTTTCTTACTACAAGTGTTGATCATAAAGATCAACAAGGAGGGAACTGTGGAAGAAAAATTAATACCCTTCCTTACTTAATTTTGATTGGAATTGAAGATAACGAAAGGGTGCTTGGATGTGACAATTGGCATCTCTCGTTGACCAGGTGCAGAAGAGGTACTTGGCAATTAGCAAAGTAAGATTAGAAGTATTACCTCTTGTCTGAGAATATGTTGAAGGGTGGATGGCAAATGTAAACATGAAATAGGAGAAGAGATAACGAAGCTTGTTTTCCTTTGTGAGTAATTACAGTAGACCACCCGTGCCCCCTACCGCTAGTGGCATAGAAATGTTACTGTAAATGTGGGGCTTGTGATTGGCTCGGAGAGGGGATGGTGGGGCGGGCCGCCTAAAAGGCGAGATAGAATAATGTTACAATGCTCTTGTATTGTGTTTGACTTGTATTAACCAGTTTTTGTTGAATAAGATTAACATAAACAAAAAGTATGTTATGACTAATGAAATAATTGGTACACATGTAGTTGATAGATACTACTCTACGAAAATATTCTAACAAAAAACAAAAGTTGTTTACAGCACAATATAACTGTCAGCTAATTCTACTGTTAAGTCAGAGAACTGGTGAACAGTTTTCTGCCGCCATCTCTCCATGATATCATGCAATAAAATCTTGAAGCAAATCTGCGAAGTCTCCGCTTTTCATTCTCCATTAATTCCCCTCTAAATTAATTTCTTCAACAACAAACATCAAGGGTTCAAGCACCTAATTTTGTTATACCATTACTTAGAGATCCAATCAGAAAAGTAATTTTTAAATTAAAATCATACTATGCATTATTTTGTCCCAACAGATGGCAAGAGCAAAGAATGCAGGAGAGAAGGAACTGCCCAAGATCCAAAGCATACCACCTCATCTGTGAAACACGGTGGTGGGGGTGTTATGGCCTGGGCATGTATGGCTGCTGAAGTACTGGCTCACTTATCTTCATTGATGATACAACTGCTAATGGTAGCAGCATGATGAATTCTGAAGTGTATAGACACATCCTATCTGCTCAAGTTCAAACAAATGCCTCAAAACTAATTGGCCGGCGGTTCATTCCACAGCAAGACAATGATTCCAAACATACTGCTAAAGCAACAAAGGAGTTTTTCAAAGCTAAAAAATGATCAATTCTCGAGTTGCCTCGTCAATCACCCGATCTGAACCCAATTGAGCTTCCTTTTATATGGTGAAGAGAAAACTGATGGGGACTAGCCCCCAAAACAAGCATAAGCTAAAGATGACTGCAATACAGGCCTGGCAGAGCATCACCAGGAAAGACACCCAGCAACTGGTGATGTCCATGAATAACAGACTTCAAGCAGTCATTGCATGCAAAGGATATGCAACAAAATATTACACATGACTACTTTCATTTACATGACATTACTGTGCCCCAAACATTATGGTGCCCTAAATTGGGGGGGACTATGTCTAAACACTGCTGTAATTTCTACCTGGTGAAACCAAAATGTATACAAACAGCCTTTATTAAAATCTGACAATGTGCACATTAACCACATGTGATTTTTTTCTATTACAAATCTCAAATTGTGGAGTACAGAGGCAAATAAATAAATGTTGGGTCCCAAACATTATGGAGAACACTGTTGGTGACCAATGCTGAATTTCAAACTGATTTTTCAGTATTCATAAAATTATGAAGAGTCTTTATTTAAGTATGGAATGATTAATACAAGCCCATGAATTGGATTATAAAGCATTGCCTTATGATACTCAAGCAGCACTTTGACGCTCCATGTTGGCGTTTGCATCTCAAGGGCAGGATAGTCGGTATTATGCTTTTATTCTTCGGAGGAATAAACACACATGCTCTCATACGTCGGTGTTGCTTTAACCGGAAGAGAAGACTTTTATTTTGTTTTCATATGCATTTTATATCTGGTACACCGGTAGTGACGTCAGTATAAGAGCACATCTAAACAGTTTCGGTTTAACATCCAACACCCCCACTTGCTCTTATGCTGTGCATTACATTTAACAACATATACAACATAACTTAATCTGATTACATTCTCTGTATCACCATATTTTACACATTTACAGTGTTCAACCTTTCAAAAAAAATAATTTTGTTGTTATGATTTTACACTTCAAACATATAATCCCTGAATTTCTCAGTTTTAAACTTTGTTGCAGGCTTAGTTAAGATATCTGCAACCATGTCTGCTGTTGGACAATACTCAATGATTACTTTCTTATCACTGAGTGCAGACCGAATGATATGATACCTAATGTCGATATGTTTGCATCTTTGTCGGTTCACTGGGTTCTTTGAGGACAATCAAGGTGCGATTGCATTATCAAAGATTTTCACTGGATCGTACTGGCAATCTTTGTCCATTCCTTTCAATAGCTGCACAAGATACAAGCTCTCTTGTGTAGTAGCCGCCATTGCCATATATTCGGCTTCACATGTGGATAAGGCTTACTGTCTGCTGTTTCTTGGATTTCCATGAAATAACAGGCCCATTTTCAGACAAACTAAAACAATATCCTGTTGTGCTTCGCCTGTCATTTTGATCTGCCGCCCAGTCAGTGTCACTGTATGCAACAAGTTTGGGTTTTTCCTCTCTTTTCTTGTAACACAGCTCCTGGTTTATAGTACCCTTTAAGTACCTCAACACATGTTTGGTAGTTATCCTATGTTGTTCTTTAGGCTCTGCTAGATATTGTGACAGTTTACTGACAATCCAGCTTAAATCAGGCCTTGTACATGTCATCACATATATCAAGCTGCCTGCCACTTCCCTGTATTGTGTTGGATTAACAGGCTCATCATCATCATAAAAGTTTTGTTTCTGTTCACATGGAGTTGACCTTGTTTTACAGTCAGACATTCCAAACTTCTCCAGTATTTTTGCTATGTACCTCTTTTGGTTCATTTTTATTTCTCCCATTGTCTGTGAAAAATCAATGCCTAGAAAATGTCTAAGTTTCCCAAGATCTTTCATCTTAAACTTTGCACTTAGCATTTCTTTCACACCATTGAGAGATTCTTTATCACTGGCAGCAATAATTAGGTCGTCAACCCACATGATCAGAATTATTCTCTCATTTTCACTCTTTACTGTACACGCAGTGATCTGCTGGATTTTGTGCGAAACCATTTTTACTGAGATGATCATGCAGCATCTTGTTCCAGTTCCGTCCTGACTGTTTCAGTCCATACAGTGATTTGTTAAGTTTGCAGACCAGCTTTTTACCTGTGTCTGTTTTCACTTCAAATCCTTCAGGTTGTTCAATATACAGCTCACAATCAATTGGAGCATGTAGATAAGCTGTTTTCACATCCATCTGGTGTAATTCCAAATCGTACTGAGCTGCTAGCTGCATCAGACTGCGCACTGATGTCATGTTAGCTGTTGGGGAAAACGTCTCCTTGTAATCTATTCCTACTACTTGACTATACCCCTTTGCAACATACCTGGCTTTGTATGTCTCAGTCTTATCTGAAGATTCTTTTACTGCAAACACCCACTTCCCCCCCACTGCATTTTTGCCCTGTGGTATTGTGGTTAGAGTGTATGTGTCATTTTCTTTGAGAGATTTGATTTCCTCCTTCATGGCTTTAGCCCAAATGTCAGATTTTGATGAGCTCATAGCTTCTTTGAAGGTTTGTGGAACATTATACATCACTCTGTAGCAGTAGTCTACATTTACATTTATCTGGTCATCCTCTTTTACTTTACACTCATAGTTTCATAAGTACTGTGGGCTTTTCCTTTCTCTCTTAGGATAGCGTGTGCTCTGACTATTTTCACCCTGTCCAGTTTGAGTGTTGCTATCACTCTCAGTAGTATCCGTGTGTGACTTCAGTGTCACTTCTGGACTCTGATCAGTCACCTCTGCGTTTGGTCTGGGGGATGTTAATCTCTTCCCAGGATGGTCATCATGACTCATCTCCATATCTGTCTGAGTTTGGCATTCAGTTACACTTTTTGTTATGAACTTCACTAGTCTGTTTTTGAGAACTCACCCTGTCTCTGGGTAGTAGACTAAGTATGCAGGGCTGTTTTTGTCATAACCTACAAAAATCCCTTTTTCACATCTTGAGTCTAACTTCTTTTTGACTTGTTTGTATGAGAAACAGACTGATCCAAACTTCTTCATTTTTGAAAGATTAGGCTTTCTGCCTGTCACCATGTAGTGTGGAGTCTGACCAACACGTTTGTTGTAGCATCTGTTGCGGATTACTGCAGCAGTCATTACAGCATATGTCCACAATTCTTTCGGTAGGTTACTCTCGAGTAGCATGCACCTTGCCATTTCAAATAACGTTCTCCAGTTTCTCTCAGCTGTCCCATTTTGATGGGGGGAGTAAGGTGCGGAGGTTTCATGCCTTATGGCATTTCTACTGAGCAATGATTGGAAATCTGCTGCTGTGAACTCTGTGCCATTATCAGATCTTATGCACTTAATTTTTCCATAGGGGGCCACGTCCGCTATGAACTTTTCTGTAGCTTTTATAGTGTCACGTTTTGTTTTCAAGAAGTAAACAAACACTTCTCCTGAGTAGTCATCTGTGAAAGTTTGTATGTATTTGTATCCATCTTTTGCTTCTGGCTCTATAGGGCCAGCCAAATCAGTATGCACTAACTCAAGTGCTTCTTTAGCCCTTACATCTGGCTCTCTGTTCCTGCTCTGTGCAAATTTGCTTTTTATACAGACCTCACAGTTGAGTTTGGACTTATCAACTTTACCTTTGATTTTCATGCCCACTGTTACCCTCTCTAACTGTGATACATCATCATAGTTACAGTGACCAAGTATCTCGTGACATGTTTGAATATCATAACACCCGTGACATTCGTCATTAGTTTTATGACTTACAGTGTTTAGATAGTATAGTCTGTCGTACTCCTTAATGTCGAACTTGGTACCGTTCTTGTGGATGAGCTCGTTGCTGCCTTGGCGAAAGATCACTGAAGCTCCGGTGGTCGTTGCTGCCTTGACAGAGAAGATGTCCTGTGGGAATGATGGGATGTACAACGCCTTTCTCAGCGTCGTCCTCACACGACGGCCCTCGCTGTCTCTCAGGTACACCTCTGCTTTGCCTTTCCTCTGTGCGACACCGCTCGTCCTTGTCCCGTCAGCCAACTCGATGAAGTGTTTGGCGGGCTGGAAAGTCTCATCAAAGTTCTTAAACTTTTCAATGTCTGTGATTATGTGTGATGTTGCGCCCGTGTCGACCATAAGCCCTTTACGAGTCTCTTCACTTGCCTGGCAGTCATTTATTTTGAATGCAAATGTGTGGTCGTTGTAGTCGGATGCTTGTTTCACGTTGTCTCGCTTTTTCTTTCTGCAGTTTGCCTCCTTATGAGTGGGGCTCTTGCAAAAACTGCACCACTGTCTCTGTTCTTTACCGCTGCGCTCTCCGCTGCATTCCCACGCTTTGTGTCCCGTCTGACCGCAGTTGTAGCAGGTGAATGTCTTCTCTGAGCCTTTAGTCCTTTCTTTCACCCAGCCTCTTGCTTTCATTACGTTGTCGTCACTCATATGGCCGCTAAATCTTTCAGTGCTCTCGTAGCTTCTCAACTTGGTCTTAAACTCACCAAAAGTTGTCTTCTCATCACCCTGTGTTATGTGGATGGCAAATGGCTTAAATGTCTCTGGCAAGCCTTTCAGAATCATGGCAATCAGCAGCCCGTCACTAAGAGTCTCTCCGGCTTTTCTTAGTGCTGTAATCGCCGTTTCTACACGAATAATGTATTCTGTTACACTTTCGTTTATGGCCTTTTTCAGCGACGTCAGCTCGGTGTAGAGGCCGATCACTCACGGCTTCCCTGTGTCCGCGTAATGGCTCCTCAGTAGCTGCAACGCTTTTCTCCCGTCGTCCGCCGCTTCTCTCATAATGAGCGACAAACTTTTGTCGTCTAGCACTTGTATCAGCTCGGCGTAGGCTTTTTCGTTTTTCTCGGCTTCCCCGTCGTCTTCTTCGTCGGTAGCCGGCTCGTTCAGAATTGTTGACTTTAAGCCTTGTAGCCGCAGGTGGCCTAAAAACTTTGTTTCCCATAATTCGTAATTCTTTTCATCTCCGTCGAAGCATAATCTGTTCCATCGGCTTCCACCATCCCTCCTGGGCCCATAACCTGTTGGCGTTTGCATCTCAAGGGCAGGATAGTCGGTATTATGCTTTTATTCTTCGGAGGAATAAACACACATGCTCTCATACGTCGGTGTTGCTTTAACCGGAAGAGAAGACTTTTATTTTGTTTTCATATGCATTTTATATCTGGTACACCGGTAGTGACGTCAGTATAAGAGCACATCTAAACAGTTTCGGTTTAACATCCAACACTCCAGTTAATGCAACTGTCCCACAGCTCTAACAACCAAAATGTATATGCATTCTCCCACAATTCTGATATTTTATCTCTGGACTTTGTCCAACCATCTCCCTATCAAATAACTCTTATTAGTGTTAGCCTATTACCTGCCAGGCTTTGACCTGTCCCTCCTCTCTTCCATCTCCCCCTCCCCTTACATTTAGTCTGAAGATGGGTACTGACCTGAAACATCACCATTCCCTGTTCCCCTGAGATGTTGCCTGACTCACTGAGTTACTCCAGCACTGTCTTCTTTTATAAAACAGCATCTGCAGCTACTTGTTTCTGTACTTCACTTCTGTATCTCATCTCCACATAGGAAGTGAATCCCTCATTTAACTCTTGCGGTGCCCGGATTGGATCTCATTTTGCTGTGTCAGATGCAATGAAATGGTGTATAAAAAATAATCACCTAACACTTACAGCACAGTATAAATCCACTGAACTCTCCAATTCACACTGCCTTGAAGATAGAACGATCAAGCAATCCACACTTCCCCACCCTCTCTCCTAGCTCTGCAAACTTTCCTTTCAGAGAATTCATTTAAGAACTAACCAATTTTTGGCCAACAGAATCCACATTATGTTTTAGTGAGTGTATATAAGGTTTGGATGTCAACCTAACATGAAAGCATGTACTATTCTGCTCAAACGAGCTATGGGAAGTAACTATATTCTTACCATAACCTAGCTTGGATAGGTGATTTCTTGAAGGCAGGCTTGATGCAGCTATTACTCTACGTTCATCAGGTATTACAGCAGGACATGAAGCTGAAAACAAGCATTGAAATGTTTCTTGTGAACAGCAGGTTTATCAATAAAATCAATGTCATCACAACATGGATACAGATTTTTCAGTACGCCCACCCCTATAATCTGGACAAAATTACGACTCAGTTGAAGTTTCCTCACGGCCACAGATAGCATTGCAAGTGGCAAGCGATCTTTCCGGTCATATCCCTCTGTCATGATAGAATTAATATCCTCTTAAACTTCTCTCCCAACTGTTTCGCAAAGCCAACCCTTGTTTTAACGATCCCCTTATAACAGACATTGGACATAGCGGACGGATCTGCTGACTCATCCCCGACTCATATTGTCTCCCTGGCAGTTTAGAGTTCTCCTTGCGACCCCACTTCCGACTCACAAGGTGCACCAGCAAGCCCTTCTTCACCTACTGAAAGGACACAAAGTGCTGGAGTAATTCAGCGGGTCAGGATCTCTGGAGAACATGAATAGGTGACATTGGGACTCTTCCTCAGAGTGAATAAAGCTCTGTTCAGTCGGCTGAGTTAATACATCACTTTTTAGCATCACTTTAAAACCAGGCACTGATGCATCTGGTCTACAACAGCAAGCCCTTCTTCACCGGTTCACGTGCCTGTTGTTGCGGCTCACGTTGTAGCCCCTAGCAGGCTGCGCTTTCAACAGCCTGGCCCCAACAACTGAACGTGCTTGGACACCGTGGATCTCCCTCCCTTCCCATCTGCAGGTGCTTCCAATGTGAAGTATGTCAGTGACTCTGGGCAAAGGACTCCGTGCATTTACCCGATCTATTCCTCTCATGATCTTGTACACCTCTATAAGATGACCCCCTCACCCTCCTACTCTTCAAGGAATAGAGTCCAAGTCTGGACAACCTCTCCCAATAGCTCAGGACCTCGAGTCCCGATAACATCCTCGTAAATCTTCTCTGCACCCTTTCCAGCTTGACTACATCTTTCCTATAACATGGTGATCAAAACTGAACACAATACTCTACATGTGGCCTCACTAATGTCTTATACAACTGTAACATGACTTCCCAAATTCTATACTCAATACTCTGACTGATACCTTCAAAGTGGGTCTTACCCCAATACAGAATTTTAATTTGTGAGCCCGGCCTGTCTCTATCCATTAGTATCTTAAACATAATAGAACAGTGATATCTGGTCCCAAAAGGCTCATCCACAAACACTTCATCAAGCGTTGCCCTTTCCTGTGTAGGGCCCTCTACATATTGAACTTTCCTGAACACATTTGACAAATTCTGCCCCATCTAAACCTTTTGTACCAGGACATTCCCAGTCAATATTGAGAAAGCCAAAATCCCCTACTACGACAAACTATTAGCCCTGCAGCTGCCTGCAATCTCCTGGCATCTTTGCTCTTCTAATTCCAGTTGACTATTTGGGGGCCTGTAGTACACTCCCAACAATGTGATCACCCCTTTCTTGTTTATCAGCTCCACCCATATAGCCTCTTACAGTTAAAGTGCAACCCATTCCTCTTATACAGGTCGTCTCTGCCCTAGGAGAGATCCTAATGGTCCAGAAATCTAAATCCCTGTCCCCTGCACCAACATGTTCATCTCCTCTATCTTCCAGTTCCTACCCTCACGAGCATATGGCGCTGGAAGCAATACAGACGTCACTACCTTGAGGTCCTGCATTTTAGCCTTTACCCAACTTTTCCTCATATCACAGAACCTTCTTTTTCCTACCCATGTCAGTTGGGCCAACATGCATGACGACTTCCAGCTGCTCCCCCTCCCCTTGAGAATTTCATAGTCACTCCGAGACATCCTGGACCTTGGCATCAGAGAGGCAGCACACAATCCTGGAGTCTCGACTGACAATAGACAATAGGTGCAGGAGTAGACCATTCGGCCTTATGAGCTAGCACCGCCAATCACTGTGATCATGGCAGATCATCCACAATCAGTACCCCGTTCCTGCCTTCTCCCTTTGACTCTGCTATAGACAATAGGTGCAGGAGTAGGCCATTCGGCCCTTCGAGCCAGCACCACCATTCAATGTGATCATGGCTGATCATTCTCAATCAGTACCCCATTCCTGCCTTCTCCCCATACCCCCTGACTCCGCTATCTTTAAGAGCTCGATCTAACTCTCTCTTGAAAGCATCCAGAGAATTGGCCTCCACTGCCTTCTGAGGCAGAGAATTCAACAAACTCACAACTCTGAGTGAAAATGTTTTTCCTCATCTCCATTCGAAATGGCCTCACCCTTATTCTTAAACTGTGGCCCCTGGTTCTGGACATGTCCCCCAACATCGGGAACATGTTTCCTGCCTCTAGCGTGTCCAACCCCTTAATAATCTTATATGTTTCAAAATGATCCCCTCTCAACCGTCTAAATTCCAGTGTATTCAAGCCCAGTCGCTCCATTCTTTTAACATACGACAGTCCCGTCACCCCGGGAATTAACCTCGTGAACCAATGCTGCACTCCCTCAATAGCAAGAATGTCCTTCCTCAAATTTGGAGGAATATTCCAGGTGTGGTCACACTAGGGCCCCGTACAACTGCAGAAGGATCTCTTTGCTCCTATGCTCAATTCCCCTTGTTATGAAGGCCAACATGCCATGAGCTTTCTTCACTGCCTGCTATGTCTGCATGCTTACTTTCAGTGGCTGATGAACAAGGACACCCAGATCTCATTGTACTTCCCCTTTTCCTAACTTGATATCGGTCAGATAATAATCTGCCTTCCTCTCTCTCTGTCCCTCCCCCACCCTAGTTCTCCGACTAGCTTCACTGTCCTTCTGATTAATTTTACTGATTGTATGTCTTATTGTCACCTTCCCCAAAGCTAACAATGTACCATTTATGGCGAGTCTGGAGGCTTGTACCTTGTTAAAGAAGTTTATTGCGGCAGCAATATTCAATTACAAAGGATAACAAACGAGATTACAGACAACCATTAACTCAAACTGTTCACATCAAAGTTCTCTTCCCACTGCCTGGTTTTGGGCCCCAAAACCACCACGTGACCTAGCTGGCCAATCAGCGGGTTCGACTCTCAGGACCAATCCCTATGGTCGCTACATGACCCCCCCCCAGAACCCGAGGTATGGAAACTAGCAGGGAGCCGGATTTCGCGACCAGAACGAGTAAGGAGAGGGGCTGCCGGAACCACAGGAGCAGGGGATCCCGGATCAGGTGGAATCGCAGGACGGCCCCGCCGAGGCGGCTGACCGACCAGGACATGGCGGCCCTGATCCAAGTGTGCAGGTTTGAGCCTGGACACAGAGACGAGCTCACTCCTGCCCCCAACATCTAAGGTGAAGGTGACCGTCCCTTTACGCAACACGCGGAACGGTCCTTCATAGACCCTCTGTAACGGGGAACGATGGGCATCTCTCCGCAGAAACACAAATTCACAGTCCTTCAAGGCAGGCGGGTCATGCACCATGGAACACCCGTGACGTGAAGTAGGAACCGGAGCCAGGGAACCCACTCGCGCCCGGAGGGATGCTAAAACCGACGGAACCGAGGGCTGCTGACCAGAGGACTCCGGAAGGAAATCCCCGGGCACTCTGAGTGGCGAGCCATATACCAGTTCCGCGGACGAAGTTCCGAGATCCTGCTTAGGAGCAGTACGGATGCCCAAAAGGACCCAGGGGAGCTGGTCTACCCAGTCAGGGCCGTCCAGCCGCGCACTGAGGGCCGCCTTAAGTTGCCTGTGAAACCTCTCCACGAGCTCATTAGCCTGTGGGTGGTACGTCGTGGTCTGCTGCAACCGGGAACCGTACAGCTCCGCTAGCGTAGCCCAAAGGGCAGAGGTGAACTGGGAACCCCGGTCGGTGGTAATGACGGACGGCACACCGAAACGGGCCACCCAATGGAGGGCCAGGGCCCGGGCACAAGAGGTGGCGGAGGTGTCGGACAACGGGAAGGCCTCCGGCCAACGTGTAAATCGGTCAACCACCGTGAGTAGGTGAGTGTAGCCCCTGGAGGAAGGTAAAGGCCCAACTAAATCAACATGAATATGAAAAAAACGGACCGCAGGGACCGCAAACTGCTGCACCGGAGGTTGGACATGCCGGTGAACTTTAGCGGTCTGGCAGGGAACACAGGAACGGGCCCAAGCGGCTACTTGTTTCCGCAGGCCATGCCACACAAACCTAGCGGCCACTAAGGTAGAGGTGGAGCGGATGGACGGGTGCGCCAGCCCATGAATGGCATCAAACACCCGGCGCTGAAGGGCGGCCGGCACCACCGGCCTAGGGCGGGGAAGGGAAACATCACACCAGACTTTTGTACCCGCAAGCCACTTGGGCCAACTTCAACCCCGAAGTGGTGGACTGGTATGCTGAGGCAGTGTCTGCCAGGCGCTGTGCCTCCGCAAGCTCCTGGAAATCCACCTCGCATTCCACCGCTGAAATTGGGGAAATGGCTGGCCGGGACAGGGCATCAGCAACGGCATTAAGCTTACCCGCGACGTGTCGGACATCGGTAGTAAACTCTGAGATGGCAGTCAGGTGCCGCTGCTGGCGGGCCGACCACGGGTCGGACACTTTCGAAAAAGCAAAAGTCAATGGTTTGTGGTCCGTAAAGGCCACAAATGGGCGGCCTTCTAGAAAATACATAAAGTGGCGGACAGCTAAATAGAGAGCCAGAAGCTCTCGGTCAAAGGCGCTATACTTCAGCTCAGCCGGATTAAGCTGTCGGCTGAAAAACGGCAAGGGCTGCCAACTGCCATCTTCCTGCTGTTCCAAAACCCCTCCCACCGCCACGTCCGACGCATCGACCGTCAGGGCCATGGGGGCGGAGGCGCTTGGGTGGACGAGCATGGTGGCATCTGCCAGCCAATTTAGCTGCCTCAATGGCCGTCTCAGCGGCCGCGGACCACTCCAACTCGACAGGTTTGCCTGTGAGACACTGGAAGAGCGGACGCATGACCCGTGCCGCTGCCGGTACGAACCTATGGTAGAAATTCACCATGCCCACGAACTCCTGTAACCCCTTCACTGTGGTGGGTCGCGGGAAGGCACGGACAGCCTCCACTTTTTCGGGCAAAGGAGTGGCGCCGGCAGAGGTGATCCGGTGTCCTAAGAAATCAATAGAGTGGAGGCCAAATTGACACTTGGAGGGGTGGATGATGAGCCCGTGGTCTTGAAGCCGCCGGAACACGGTCCGCAAATGGACCAGGTGTTCCTGCTCCGAGCGACTGGCGACCAGGATATCATCCAAATAAATGAAAACAAAAGACAAATCCCGACCAACATGGTCCATAAGCCGCTGGAAAGCCTGTGCCACGTTCTTCAAACCGAAATGCATACGCAACTATTCGAACAACCCGAACGGAGTGATCGTGGCAGTCTTTGGAATGTCTTCCGGACGCACAGGAATCTGGTGGTAGCCCCGCATCAAATCAATTTTGGAGAATACCATGGCACCTTCCAGCCCAGACGAGAAGTCCTGGATGTGCGGTATGGGGTAGCGGTCTGCCGTGGTGACGGCGTTAAGGCGTCGGTAATCTCCACATGGTCTCCACGCCCCAGATGCTTTGGAGACCATATGCAACGGAGAGGCCCACGGGCTGTCGGACCGACGGACAATGCCCATTCGTTCCATCTTCTGGAATTCTGCACGCGCCACCACCAGTTTGTCCGGCGGCAACCTCCGGGCCCGAGCGAAAACGGGGGGCCCCTCGGTGGGAATGTGATGGACAACGCCGTGCCGGGCAGAAGGGGCGTCGAAACGCTGAACGAGCATCTCCGGAAACTCAGCCAGGACCGCAGCATACGGGTCGGAGGCCGCGACAATGGCCTGGACAGTCGGGCTGGGCGGGGTGGCCGGCGGTTGAGTAGCGGGCTCATCGCTGCTAGCGGAGGGTCGAATCCCTTTACCTCGGACATCTGCAGGAGGGGAGGTGATGAACTGCATCACCCGCGCGTACGTCTCAGGTGGTAGAGCGCTGACCAGGTAATAATACTTTGTCTCGTCCACCGAGATGTTTCTCAGGTGGAACTGCGCTTCAGCATGGGCAAACCAAAGTTGTGGTTGATGCGCCCAAAACGGAGGAAGATGAACGCTGACCGCGTTTAGCTGCGGTACGCTGGGCTTTAGAACCAAAGAAGGGGCGTCTTGTCCCTCCATGGTAGATGATCGGCTAGATCACGTCGGGGTCACCAATATGGCGAGTCTGGAGGCTTGTACTTTGTTAAAGAAGTTTATTGCGCAGCAATATTCAATTACAAAGGATAACAAACGAGATTACAGACAACCATTAACTCAAACGGTTCACATCGAAGTTCTCTTCCCACTGCCTGGTTTTGGGCCCCAAAACCACCACGTGACCTAGCTGGCCAATCAGCGGGTTCGACTCTCAGGACCAATCCCTATGGTCACTACATATTGTACATTTCCTTATCATTGCCTGCTTTGATCTGTCGTTCACACCTTACCCTTCCATACCTCTAGTTTCCCTCCCCCCAATTCTGTCTGAAGAAGGGTCTCAACCTGAAACATTACTAATTCCTCTTCAGAAATATTGCCTGTCCCGCTGAGTTACTCCAGCATTTTGCATTAATAAAATATAACAATGTGCTCTAATGACCAATTAATTTCATAATTTTAATGTAAACATTCTTACCAATATCACTTAGCCATTATTATACATGCTTATTAACAAGAACAAATTCTGCAATGTCTGAATCAAATATTCAATCCCCAGTTTTTAAGTTATTTTTTTGAAAACTTACTGGAGGTTTTGTTCAGTTCGGTGTCCAGGAGCTCATCGAGAGCTAATTGTGCAGCATTAGCCTTTGCTTCTTTTTTATTTTGGCCCATTCCAGTTTTATATTCAACACTATCAACCACAGCACAGAATGCAAAGTACTGCCCAAATACATTGCCTGAAAAGTTAAATTTATTCATTTTAGCTGAGGAAAATCACTCCACCCTTGACAGGCAATTTTCTTGCAAGATATCTGCTGTAGAAAAGTAAGTTATATTTACCTGTAGCGACTGTTTCTTTCAAAATTAGCTGCATGCGCAACATCTGTGCATATTGATGCAAAGCTGAAACTGGATTGATCTCACCACGTCTGTATTTATCAATAAATTCCCGAGAAACTTTCTTGGGTGGTAATGCACTGTTTGAGAGTGATTTCGCCTGGTCAGCAAATTGCAACTTTGGGTACTGACCTGCAAAAACAAATGCATATAAAAAGTATAATGAATCAATCTATGATCAAAACATTACATTCTTTTACAGGTGAACTTGGATACGATAGACAAACAACAAATACCTACATTTATTTGAGCACTGTGCATGGCGATTAAAAAGCATTGTGATTAAAATCAGATGTGCAAGAGGCAACAATTGCAACCACCTAGAAAGCTTGCAGACTGTATAGCTGGAGATTAAGAAACAGGGAAATGAGAAACAAGATCATGGTGATAGTAACAAGAATGAAGATTTTTAACTGAGGTACTGTCAGTTCAGGTGCTCGAAAAGGATGGATGAATTGGTCTGGATTAAAGTTGACAACACGAGTGGAGATTATGATAAATGGAGAATAGATTAGTAAGAAAGCACTGCAGCAGTTATGCATACGGGCAAGATGACACACAAAGATGGAGTCAAAGAGCATTACAGATAAGGAAGTAAGCAGAATTGAAATATGGTTGAAAGTTCATCTTGCTGACAAATACACCAAAGGCTTCAAAATGTATTCCTCAGCTTCAGCCAATTGCCATCTAAGGATTGATCTAGGGAACTGGGCTTGTGGTAGGATACAAAGCTACCAGTAATAGTCTTCTCCACAACAAACTGGAGAAAACTGCTGCTTAGTTAGACTATGTCAGACTAGCAGTGAAAAATCAAAAATGAAGAAATCATGGCAAAATAAAATAGAGTAATAGAGTCAGCATAGGGCAGTCTGTTTGGAATTATGAATGCAAATTAAAAACGCTGAAAAGTAGATCAGACAGCGTTTGTGGAAAGAAAATCAGTGAATATTTCATATCCAGAAGAGTCCCAGGTCCAAAATAATTACTGTTTCTCTCTCCGTGGATGCTGCCAGATCTGTTGTATGTTTCCAGCATTTCTATTTCATTTCAGACCTTCAGCAGACATTTTTTTTAACTCTCACTTAAGGTAAAGCATGTTTAAAATTTTATTTAGGATTTTTTGAGGGAATTCTAACTAGGATAAAACTTTTGTATGTGCTCCCATCTGAGATGATGCTGTGTAACTTGGGTCTTAAAAAGGATAAAGCAGGGAATAACCAGTCACAAGGAATGTATTGACCTTTGAGCATAGCTTTTTGTCAGAGTAGCTACTGGCAGAAAAATCAGGCATGGATATTTGTAAGATGGAAGCATATTCCAGAGGTCTGAAAGGACAAAATGTTGATGTTTGTGTTTCTGAAAGGGGTGATGACAGCAGATTTGAAAGGAAAACGTTGGATAGAAATTACTCAAGCAAAAGGAACAGCTAAAATGCGGCGAATATCTGGCAGAAAATGTGCTGCAAAGTTTGCTCATGTTGCATTGGAAGCTTTGATGCAGCAGGTGGATATTCCTCATCTAAAGAAAGGCAAACACCTTCATAACACACAATAAGACACTTCAGGCACAGTGCAGAATAAAAAAATTAATGCAGAGGAGCAACATGTTCCAAGTAATCTTACAAGAGGCATCAAGGTAAGCCATGTTAATATTAATTGCCTTTATTAACCTGCAACATGCTAAACAAACTGAAGGGATTAAGTGGTATGCCAAGAGTTGGAAAACTTCAAAATGCTTCGAATGATGACACCTCTTGCACGGGATGTAGGGAGGACAATTTAAAAGAATTTACCTGAATTAGCACATCATATACCCAATAAATGTCACAAAGTTACGGGTGCAATTGAGAATAACTCCTTTTTAACAATGATAATTATTAATTGAATGCTATTTGGTCTTGAAAGCCAAATAGTTCAGTGTCATTCCAATATCCAACAATTTGATTTGAGAGATTTCAGGTCATTTATATTTTTGTCATTTCACTGGAACACATTCACTTTCAGGTTTCTAAAAAGAAAATGTTATTTAACTTTTCCTTAATATAAGAATGATATTGATACATGGATAGAACAAATAGATACAGTGAATTACCATTATTATTAAGGTGGCCAAGAACTGCCAGAAATCTTTCTTGACTATGAAACTAGAAATTAATTTATTGACCTGTAATTTGAATGACTCTGGATATATCCGTGTCTATATCATCTGCATTTCCACCTCGCGGTGTGAAAGTTACATTTAACATTTGTTGAGGAGGCTTTGGAGATATGTTCTTCTTCAAAATCTGAGCAAAACTAGGCTCTCCTGAGGCCTTACACCAGGCACTTTCAGTGGACATCCTGAAACAAAACATGGAACTAAGATGTTTAAATAGGAATAAATACCAATGTAAAACTTGTTGCAAGGAAAAACAGAGATTAAAGTGCACAATCATTCCACCTGGAAATGTAATTGCATGACAATATTTTTATCCACTTATGTTATGCAATGCAAGATTTGTTTTCTGCAGCAAAATACTATAGCAACCACTGTGCAGTTATTTCACATAACAAAAATTCAACTGGACATACGTACTGATATGATTGGGCCAACAAGGATGCATGGAAAGATGCTTATTTTGGAGTACTGCAAAGGAACCCACACTGAGTTGTCCAAGAGCAATTATCGTTGGGTGATCCCGGTTTTCCCAGCACAGCAATGGACTAGGATTCCTGCTGGCTGGTCCCTTATTTACCTTCCATACTTCAGCCCTTGCCTTACTTCCATCACTTCTCTTATAATACCGACATTCTGCCACTCTTAATCCTCATCCAACCAACTGATTCTGCCGTCCCTTTATGGAGATCGTGATCTCAAACCATTCTATAGTGGGGAATCAAACACCAAAGTAATTCATACCTTCCAAACAGGCTCTTCAATTTAAGAATTTGTACACATAGATCTTCTCAAAGCAGTACTATTTAAATTAAAGTCTGTCAACATAAATTTTCCTTAAGTGCATCATCTGAATTACCTTCATAAAATTGTACCCCCATTCGTCTTCTGCATTGTTAGTCTATTTCCACTGAAATAGTCGATCTTTCTGTCCCCTTTCTTTGTGGCAACATTTCGTATCATTCCAAGATATAGAAACTGTACTACCAAGTTCAAGTCATTTATAGAGAAGATAACAAGTCTTAAAATCAATCCATGGGAAACTATTGTATGCTTTCTTCCAAATGGACAAACATAGGTTCATTAATAGTTTTCTATCATGTAGTCATTTTTAATAGAAGAGTTTAAAGAAGGTTGTCCACCCGAAAAGTCACCCATTTATTTTCTCCAGAAATGCTGCCTGTCCCGCTGAGTTACTCCAGCTTTTTGGGTCTATCTTGCAGTTCCTTCACACACAAATATGCTATTCCACTGGTTCCCCTCATCAACGCAGTTGGTTACATCCACAACCAACCTTAAATCAACTAATCAAGGACGATTCCCTTCCAAAAAACTATGACTTTCCAGATAGACAGTCAAGGCTTCAAGGATTTAAGATTTATGATCAGAGTTTCTGTAATCTTTTGTTCACTTTTCACAGTAATTATCTTACTAAACCATGATAAATATGTTATTGCTAAGTAATCAAGACTAGATTGCAATCTAGGAAGCATTCAATCTATTCTTAATGACAAAGCGTGTAAGAAAATAACTGCACATGCTGGTACAAATCTAAGGTATTTATTCACAAAATGTTGGAGTAACTCAGCAGGTCAGGCAGCATCTCGGGAGAGAAGGAATGGGTGACGTTTCGGGTGACATTCCTTCTCTCCAGAGATGCTGCCTGACCTGCTGAGTTACTCCAGCATTTTGTGAATAAATACCTTAATGACAAAGCAATAAGATAATACTTATATCTTAATATTAATAATTCAAAAAAATCTATGTTCCACTTTTCCCACCACAATCAAAGATTCACTTTCAAAAAACAGCTTTTTTCCACGAGTGATAGTTCTACTCAATAACCAAAGTCTGTAGTTTCTTTTTTGCACTGGTTTATTTTCACCCACATGTTTAGATCGTAATGGCGTATCCTTATTGTTTTGATGTGTTTATGCTTTATTCTTAATTGTTAACTGTATGTTTGTTTTGTCATTAGTGAGCGGAGCACTAAGGCACATTCCTTGTGTATGCATACTTGGCCAATAAACTTATTCATTCATTCAAAAATCAGTTGCACAATGAAACAAACTAGTTTCATTTAAGGAGATATAAAATAGCTAGACTAATGAAAACTACCTTTTAATATGTTGAATAACTGAAGGGCATGTTCCTGTACACAAGCCTTTAGTTTCTGTTTTAACAGCTTCCATTTGCACTAGTTATACACATTTTTTCAAACATTGAACAAATGCAAATTTCTACAAGATTATTCTGTCAACTGATTTTCTAAGCTATTTTAACATTAAACGAAATAAGGTGGCATTCTTACCAGATATTAATGAAGTTAATGCAGATAGCATATTCATTGACATTTCTTCCCCCAAACCCCATGATGTACTAAGTAAACAGGTCTATTCTGAACAGAAATAATCTGTGCACAAATTAAATATCCATTTATATTTGAGTATCAAAAAGGGGAAAATGCAAATTATAAAGAGACAGGAAATAGCATTTACCTGATTATCGACGAAAAAATAATGATTTGTTGTTTATAATGATAAAAGCAACAAGTCAAGTTCACTGTATCTGTGCACTGGGGCAGCTCAATTGCAATTATGTATAGCCATAGATAGAGCACAACAAAATAAGCTTTTCACTGTACCTCACTGCACCCGACATAGCATAATAGGTGCAGGAGCAGGCCTTTCAGCCCTTCGAGCCAGCACTGTCAATATGATCATGGCTGATCATCTAAATTCAGTACTCCGTGGCTGCTTTTTCCTCCATATCCCTTGATTCTTTTAGCCCCAAGGGCTAAATCCAACTCTCTTGAAAACATCCAGTGAATTGGCCTCCACTGCCTTCTGTGGCAGAGAATTCCATGGATTCACAACTCTCTGGGTGAAATGTTTTTTTCTCATTTCAGTCCTAAATGGCCTACCCCGTATTATTAAACTGAACACAATACTCTAAATGTGATCTCACCAATGTCTTATACAACTGCAACATGACCTCCCAACTTCTATACAATACTCTGGCTGATGAAGGCCAATGTGCCAAAAGCCCTTTTGACCACCCGATCTACCGACTATCTACCGACTACACCTTCAGGGAGCTATGCACCTGCACTCCTAGATCCCTCTGCTCCAAGCTACCCAGCGCCCTACCATCCACTGTGTAGGTCCTGCCCAGGTTAGACATCCCAAAATGCAACATCTCACATTTTTGTGCATTAAATTCCATCAACCAGTCGTCAGCCCACTTGGCCAATTGATCAAGATTATCCTGTAATTTTTCACAACTGTAATGTATGCAACGTTTGTATTCGTCATCAAAATGTAAATGCGAGCGCCCTCTGGAGGACAGGCTTTTCATTAAAATAGTTAGACTACTCACAGATCTCATGGAGGTCAGACGTCTCTTTATTGTGCTAGTCACAACTGACTTATAGTCAGACATTACAACAACCATCTTCACTATCTGCAAAACCACCCACTTTTGTATCATCTGCAAACTTGCCAATCTTGGGTATTTATTCACAAAATGCTGGAGTAACTCAGCAGGTCAGGCAGCATCTCGGGAGAGAAAGAATGGGTGACGTTTCGGGTCGAGACCCTTCTTCAGACTGATGTCAGGGGGGCGGGACAAAGGAAGGACATAGGTGGAGACAAGAAGATAGAGGGAGATCTGGGAAGGGGGAGGGGACGGGAGGGACAGAGGAACTATCTAAAGTTGGAGAAGTCGATGTTCATACCATTGGGCTGCAAACTGCCCAGGCGAAATATGAGGTGCTGTTCCTCCAATTTACAGTGGGCCTCACTATGGTATGGCACTGGAGGAGGCCCATGACAGAAAGGTCAGACTGGGAATGGGAGAGAGAGTTGAAGTGCTCGGCCACCGGGAGATCAGTTTAGTTAATGCGGACCGAGCGCAGGTGTTCAGCGAAGCGATTGCCGAGCCTGTGCTTGGTTTCGCCGATGTAAATAAGTTGACATCTAGAGCAGCGGGTGCAATAGATGAGGTTGGAGGAGGTGCAGGTGAACCTTTGTCTCACCTGGAAAGACTGTTTGGGTCCTTGGATGGAGTTGAGGGGGGAGGTAAAGGGACAGGTGTTGTATCTCGTGCGGTTGCAGGGGAAAGTGCCCGGGGATTGGGGTGGTTTGGGTAGGAAGGGACGAGTGGACCAGGGAGTTACGGAGGGAACGGTCTAATCTTGCTAAAACTTGCTAATCTTGCCGTGTATGTTCTTATCCAAATCAATGAAAGAGATGACAAACAGTAACAGGCCCAGTATGGAACCCTGAGGCACACCACTAATCGCAGGCCTCCAATCCGAGAAGCAACATTCCACCATCACCCTCTGCTTCCTTCCATGAAGCCAATTTTCTATCCATTCAGCTATCACTCCTTGGATTCCATGTGCAATAAATTGGTTGAAAGGGACTCATGACATATTTCATGGCATCCAAGGAGTTACATACACATTTATGTTGCTGAGACTGCACCTGCTAATTAATGTTATTTTCATGCAGAAACCAAATGCATATCGGGTTAAGCATAAGGAACAATGACAAAGCCATATCAATGGACCCGAAACATCCACAACTCTGAAAGATCCGAGCGCTTCGCTTCCAATTTATAATTGTGATGGATGAATTGAAATTAATATTCTCCCTCGGCTGAATTAACATCCAATTATTCTGGTATCTACAAACACAATATTCAAATAATTAAGTTGTAACATGGTGGTCCTTTCAATAACTTCCCACGTAATCTGGGAGTCTTGTCAAAATATTCTAGCGTACTTAATTAACATCAACCACCACACCTCACAAGGGTTCAGATTAAACGTTCATACCGTTTAATGGTCTTAGAAATATCCACGAATAAAATAACGTATTTTTTGAGAACCTCTATACATGCATAGATATGATAAACTGAACGTTTTAACTTTAAAAGTAAAACAATATTGACTGTAAAAGTGACATGAACATGTGGCAATTTGAATGTGAAAATAATGCATAGTAGCTGATAAAAGTAATATAATTCCGAAAAATCACAATGTATTCATTGCGTGCTCAAAGCCAACATGCTTTAAAATTGGAGAGGCTGATTCAAATCAACGTGAAGATCATTCTTTAAATTTTAAAAATTATTTCTTAAGAAAACCGCAAATACACTTTTAGAAGGGATACAATATTCGTGTATAAATGAACTTTCAGAAAACACTCGTTGCGCTAACAAATGCGATTTACAAACGTAAAATATAGCCACACATATCTCGGGAACAGAAAACAAGCATGAAAATTTCGCGTTCCAAAGTGTGATAAAATATCTGTACAATAAAGTAAATTGCGCGTGGAATGCGAGGCAACGCACCAAATTGTCTTCATTAAAAATATCGGGAAATAACTGTACAGCAACTAAAATGCGTGCATGGGGATAACATTTACAGTGGTAGTTCGTTCATATTCATGAACCTCCAGAATTCCCAAGCAGCTGCCCTCAAATGAAAAGCATGTTTGCAAGTCACCAAACCACCTCCGTCCCTCTCCCACCTAAATATGCTGATTGCACACACAGATGTATATCGACTGCAGTCACTCCGCATATGATGCCACAACCAAACAGCACACTGCAAAGATTACAAGGACAAAATTGCTGCCTGAGCATCGTACTTCGGAAGTAAACAGAGAAAATAGGTGCAGGAGTAGGCCATTCGAGCCAGCACCGCCATTCAACATGACCATTGCTGAGAATCGTACATCAGTCCCCCGTTCCCCATATCCCTGTCCTTGACTCCCTTGGCCCTCAGAGCTACATCTAGCTCTCTCTTGAAAACACACAGTCAATCGGCCTCCACTGTGGCAGAGAATTCCAGGTTCACAAGTCTGGGTGAAAAAGTTTTTCCTCACCTCGCAAGATGTTTGAGGAGACTCTGCTCAGGGTTTTTGTGTCACAAAAGCGGTGCAATTTTTTAACAACTATGTAAAGTCACTAATCGCTCTCGCGCACGCCGTTGCGAACTGCCGTTTAATTGAAATCAAAACAAACCTGGCGCGCGTGCACCGAGCCAAGCGAATGCGCGTGCGCGGTGACGCGCTGGGTGGAAAATGGCGGTTAGCCGCTTACTTGTCGGCGCCGCCGCCGCATGTGTCGACGACAACTCCACGCTTCAGCACTTTTGTTATCATCTGCTGAGTATTTCTAAAACATATTCTGTTATAATTAATAACCACTTTCACCTTTGCATATATTTGTGGAGAGGAAACGGTGTTAAGGTACCTTTTGTAATTTTTTAAAAAAACTGCTTTCACTCGGCCTTGAGAGGATGGATGGATGGATGGATGGAGTGGTGGGGAGGTGTGGTTTGCATGATGGGCTGGGGTGCGTCCACAACTCTGCAGTTACTTGTGGTCTTACTTGGGCAGACCAGTTACCATACGTAGCAGACGGAACGGTACCATATGAATGAAACAGTACCATAGAATGTTATGAATTATGAAAAAAAGTTCCTCTTTGGGGACATGCCAATTTCATTTGATTTCTGAGGAAATAGCGATGTTCGTCTGCTTTAGTGGCCGATTCATTAATGTGGTTGGATTAGGTTAAATTGTTGGTGTTATTTACACCGAGGAACTTCGACCATCTCCACTTCAGCACCATTACTGTGGATTGGGATGTTCCTGAAGTCAATGACCAGCTCCTTCATTTTGATGACATTGAGGGGGAGGTTGGTCTGTTGATACTACACCACTGAACTCCCCATTTCAATTCCGTATTCTATCTCATCATCAATCGAGATACAACGCATTGCTACGTTGTTGTCAATAGTCAATAGTCAATAGTCGTTTATTTGTTACATACACATAAATGTGTAGTAAACATTTGCAAACTTGGAGATAGGGTTAGAGCAGAATTCGGCCGCACAGTTATGAGTGTAAAGAGAGTACAGACACTCCCCGACTTACGTATGGGTTACATTCACTGAACACTTACGTAAGTCAGATTTTGTGCAAGTACTGAGTTACACCAGCACCTTGTGTTTGTCAATGAGAATACCATCTCAGCGGTTCCAGGGCACTGATGCTATTGCCAGCTTGTTTTCAATGTAAACTTGAATGATCATGTGGTGTGGAAATGATAAACTGCCAGAATTGTTTACATAAATCCAATATGGAATTATGGTGTTGAAAGCAGAGCTATAGTCAATAAATAGGATTTTGAGAGGCACCCTCTGTATCTAGATATTTCAGGAATGAGCATGGGGTCAGGGAGATGCTGTCTGTCATGAACTGTTTTTTGGCAATAGGGGAATTGCAATGAATCTAGGCTGTCTGGGATGCTGGAGTTGATTAATTAGCTTTCCCCAAGACCTCATGCTCCAGCATCCATCCCCCCAAAATCCTCATTTTCTTTTCCCATGTCTCCCCCTTGCCAATTTATAATTTCTAAATGTACTTCCAACTTTGTTATTATGTTTTTACTTTAGGAAACCAGTCCAAATTTACTCAGTGAATTATTTTATACCCTCATGTCCTATTGCCATATGTTCACTTCCAAATGTACTTCCAAAAATAATTAGCAGTTTGCAGATGTAGGAAACAAATGGTATCACAAAATGCTGGAGTAACTCAGCAGGTTAGGCAGCATCTCAGGAGAGAAGGAATAGGTGACTTTTCAGGTCGTAGGATGTAGTTGGAGACAGGAAGACAGTGGAGAACTGGGAAGGGGAGAGGAAAGAGAGGGACAAAGGAACTATCTGAAGTTAGAGAAATCAATGTTCATACCACTGGGGTGTAAGCTGCCCAAGCGAAATATGAGATGCTGTTCCTCCAATTTGCAGTGGGCCTCCCTATGACAATGTAATGTCATGTCAAGTCAGGTCAATTTTATTTGTATAGCACATTTAAAAACAACCCACATTGACCAAAGTGCTGTGCATCAGTTCTAAGAACGAACATACAATGGCACACAAAACATAACAGCACATACATAAACAGTTTACAGCACCCCCTCAGAGGGCCTCAAACGCTAGGGAGTAGAAATAGGTTTTGAGCCTGGACTTAAAGGAGTCGATGGGGGGGGCAGTTCTGATGGGGAGAGGGATGCTGTTCCACAGTCTAGGAGCTGCGACCGCGGGATAGTCAGTAGCTCCAAGTCGGCCGACCTGAGGGACCTGGAGATAGAGTAGTGGGTTAGAAGATTTTTGATATGGGGGGGCAAGCCCGATTAGGGCTTTGTATGTGAATAGGAGGAGCTTGAAGTTGATTCTGTACAATGGAGGAGGCCCATGACAGAAAAGTCAGACTGGGAGTGGGAGGGGGAGTTAAAGTGCTGAGCCACCAGGAGATCAGGTTGGTTAAGGCGGACTGAGCGAAGGTGTTGAGCGAAACGATCACCGAGCCTACGTTTGATCTCGCCGATGTAGAGAAGTTGACATCTGGAACAGCAGATACAATAGATGAGGTTGGAGGTGCAGGTGAACTTCTGCCTCACCTGGAAAGATTTTGGGTCCTTGGATGGGGTTGAGGGGGGAGGTAAAGGGACAGGTGTTGCATTTCCTGCGTTTGCTGGGGAAAGTACCAGGGGAGGGGGTGGTTTGGGTAGGAAGGAACGAGTGGACCAGGGAATTACAGAGGGAACGGTCTCTGCGAAAAGCAGAAAGGGGAGGAGATGGGAAGATGTGGCCAGTAGTGGGATCCCGTTGGAGGTGATGGAAATGTTGGAGGATAATTTGTTGTATATGCTGGCTGATAGGGTGGAAGGTGAGGACAATCTATCCTTGTTACGAATGGGGAGAGGGGGAGCAAGAACGGAGCTGCGGGATATAGAGGAGGCTCTAGTGAGAGCCTCATCTATAATGGAAGATGGGTAGCCCCGTTTCTTAAAGAATGCGGCCATCTCTAATGCCCTAGTATGAAACACCTCATCCTGGGTGCAGATGCAGCGTAGACGGAGGAATTCGGAGTAGGGAATAGACTTTTTACTGGAGACAGGATGGGGAGAAGTGTAGTCAAGATAGATGTGGGAGTCAGTGGGTTTGTAGTAGATGTCAGTCACTAGTATGTGTCCTGTGATGGAGATGTTGGAGATTAGTGGTGAAATTTTATGAAGTCAGTGAGTTCTGCATGGTTACAAGAGGTAGCACCAATGCAGTCGTCAATGTAGCGGTGGTAGAGTTCGAGGATGGGGCCGGTGTACGCCTGGAACAGGGATTGTTCGACGTACCCGATAAAGAGGCAGGCATAGCTAGGGCCCTGGCGAGTGCCCATAGCTACGCCTTGGATTTGGAGGAAGTGGGAGGAGTCAAAGGAGAAGTTGTTGAGAGTATGAACCAGCTCTGCTAGGCAGAGGAGAGTGTTGGTAGATGGAGATTGGCTGGTTCTACGGCCGAGGAAGAAACGGAAGGCTTCAAGACCATCCTTGTGGGGGTTGGAGGTGTAGAGTGACATCCATGGTAAAGATGAGGGAGTGGGGGCGTGGAAACCAGACGTTATTGAGGAGACGGAGAGCATGTGAGGTGTCTTGGACATAGGTAGGGAGGGATTTGACCAGGGGGGGATAGGATGGAGTCGAGGTAGGTGGAAATTAATTCGGTGGGACATGAACAGACAGAAACAATGGGTCTGCCAGGATAGTTATGCTTGTGGATCTTAGGGAGAAGGTAAAATCGGGCCGTGCGGGGTTGGGGAACGATAAGGTTGGGAGGCATTGGAGGGCAGAGCGCCGGAATTGGTGAGATCATTGATACTGTTAGTGATTAAGGTCTGGTGCTCGTCAGTGAGGTCATGGTCCAACGATATGTAGGAGGATGTGTCAGAGTTGTTGTCTTGCCTCAGTCCGTTAGAGGTCAGCGCGCCAGACTACCACAGCATCACCCTTGTCAGCAGGTTCGATAACTAAGTCGGGGTTGTTGCAGAGTGAGTGGAGGGTTGTACGTTCAGGAGGGGAGAGGTTAGAGTGAGTCAGGGGAGTGGAGAATTTGAGGCGGTTGATGTCACGCCGACAGTTAGGAATGAAAAGGTCTAGTGAGGGTAGATGGCCAGCCGGGGGAGTCCAAGAGGGGATCCGCTGGAGACGGGAGAAGGGGACATCACTGGGTGGTGAGGATTCCTTCCCATGGAAAAAGGCTCAGAGGTGACGGAAGAAGAGCTCCACATCCTGGCGGACCCGGAAAACTCGTTGATGTGGGGGCGGAGGGGAACAAAGGTGAGGCCCCTGCTGAGGACAGACCGTTCGGTATCTGAAAGGGGGAGGTCAGGGGGGATGGTGAACACCCGGCAAGTGTGGGGGTTGGGGTCGGATGAAGGCAGGGGAGCAGATGGAGATCGAGGCGATGTCTGGTGGGGGGGGGGGGGGGGTGTGGTTGGTTTACAGAGAGGAGGGAGGACACGAGGACCATTGTGTGGGTGGGGAGTAGCTAGGGCCACCTGGCTAGAAAGGGAAGGGGGAGACCCAGTGGAACCCTTGCTGAGGTTCCCTGTAGGTGGGGGTGGGCAGTAGGACCCAGCTGAGTTAGACCACGCGCGGTGGGACTGCCTCGTGGGGACTGTGGGCCCGGCGCTGAGTCTGGGACTCAGGTAAGGCGACGGCTGCGGCCCGCTGGTGAGCGATGGAGTGGCGAGGGTCAGCAGAGTCGCTGGTGGAGGCCCGCGGGGGACAGGAGCACGGGTCAGTGGGGGAAGAATCGGTCGGCCCTGTCAGCGGATGGCTGGGGAGGAAGTGAGAGTCGGCGCCATCGAGGAGGCAGTGAACGTAGGCGACCCTGGTGAAGCGGTGGAGGTCGGCGGCAGCGGCTATGGCGAAGCCATGGAAGTCGGCGGCAGCGGCGGTTGTAGCCTCAGGGAGGTCTTGGAAGTCGGCGGCAGCGGCGGTGGTGACCCCGGGGAGGTGGTAGAGGTCGATGGCAGCGGTGGTTGTAGCCTCAGGGACGCTGTGGAAGTCAGCGGCAGCGGCCACGGGAGGCCTACTGTACCTCCTATTTGTATTCATTTTATTTAAGTTCCTGGATAGATTTGAGAGTTAAAGATGTTAAATTAAATTGTAAATCAATAAAAGCAAGCAAACTTAGCATCTGTCAAAGCACTTTATGGTCAAAGAAATTATTTAATCTGTGGTCACAGTGTATCAGAGATATACCTGCCAATGTACAAACGAGTAGATTTCACAAACAGCAATTAAATAAAACTCTAGACCATTGGTTTAGGTATTGGATGAACGACAAATGTCAAGAGATTGAAAAAACATCTCTGTTCATTTACAAGAATAAGATAGAGGAAGGGCTGTCAATTTAGTCTCTTGAAAAAAACCTCTTGTTGCCAATACAGTTGAATAAAATAAATATCATCTAAATTTAATGTACAGCATTTTGCAGATTAGGGATTGTTTAAATTTTAAAGAACAGTCCCATTAATTTAAGTGTTTTAAATTTGTAACATTCACAGATGAACTTCTAACCATTTTGTTTTGCAATAAAGTGATCAAAAGTTTTAATCACAACATTTTTCTCTCCAGTGCAATGCATATAACAAAACAAACATGTACATAACAATGGAAATTTAATTGTGAACAATAAAATGTAGCAAAATTGTATTAAAGATCATTTTGCTAATTAAAACAATGACAATAAATGCATTGTACATAATCACAAAAACAAAGCTGAGGAGCGTTTTGACACTGTTCACTCTACCATTTTTTCCATATATACAACATGGTAATTGTGCAATACTGAACTAGTTCAGAGTGCCATCACAACAAACTATTACAGTAATACATTCATAACAGTTATACCAGCTATTAGGTTATCAAATGAACTATTTTCCAGTTGATTTTTGCTAATAAAGTTCAATAAAACTGAATTCTGATGAAGCGCTATTCAAATTAATTACACACCATTAAATTCACAAATGAAATTTACAGCAATAAGAATGAACGGTTGTTCTCGTAATGAAGTTCATTTTTGATGTTCCTCCTTGTCTTTTCCTTTCTTTTCTTTTTCATCCTGTAGCGCAACTCCAAGTTTTTTAATAAGAACTGATAGAACCTTATCTAATGGATCCATGACACCTCGCTGCACCCATTTTGGTATAGTAATTCTGGCATGATGGAATCCCAGTTTTTGAAGAATATAATCTACACCCACAGGGTCAATCTTCCTTCCAGTCCAGGAAATTAATCTGTTTAAAAAAAAATCAACCAATGTGTCAGTTTATTAAAACATCAACAAATATTGCCACAGGCACAGCTATAGATTCCAATATCTTGCTCAAGGTTATTGCATATGAAAAGGTGCCGACGCTCTTCCAATGTGAAATATTGTTACTTAAGCAAAGGAAAGGATGAGCTTCAGAAATATGTGATAAGATATTCAAGTCTTTGTGGTTGCAGCAAGCAATATGTGTTTAATAGCTAAAGCAATATTTTTCTGCGAGATTTTTGCTTTGCTTTGTGAGCCATATAAGCAAACATGAATGCATTAACCAAAAACATGTTGCAACTGCTTGAGATGATTATAAACTTGTAATTAACTTCCCGCTAAATAAATTCAGGTAATTCCTTGACTTCATCAGTGGAAAATTACAATTTTTTAACAATATAGTTTAAAGTTCTGAAGGAACATATAACAAAAGTCATTTTCTTTGTTCAGAAATATATATTGTTACCGAGTTTAGGATTTCATTCCTTCCAGAAAGTGCACGTATATTTTTTAAAACAATCTCTTGCACAATTTCTTTTTACCGTAAATGCTGATTGTTATTTGGGAAAGTAGTGAGTACTGGCATCCTCTTTGTTACCTTGTATGTGTTACACTCTATATTGTAACCAACATGAAGCATCAGCAACCATTTTTATACTGAGTAATGTCGGGGTGCAACACAAATTGCAGCCAATTATCATGTGAAATCTTGGGTGGTTCCTCATTGTTGGTGCTGTTCCATTCACTCTCCTTTTGTTATCCAGAAGAGTGGAGAACAATTGCAGCAATGTTACTGTCACCTGTCTTCAAATTATTCAAGAATAGATCAAAGGTAAAACCTTGTCTACACAGTGTGTGTGTCAGAGTGGATTTCATTCTATGAGCCCCTTGGTGGATCGGTAAATAATTCTGAAGTTTGGTTAACAGCCACAAATTAGATAATAAATTGTAAGTCAAAAATAATTAATAAACTTTATTTATTTTAAGCATAGGTTTTGAAGAGATGTAATCTCCATTTTAGAATTAAAGCATGTTAAATACTAACCTCAGTGTGGGTTCCAGATGCCAAGTATTACAAACAAACTCTCTCCAATCCACAGTTGTGTAGATCACTTCCTCTTTGCTTTTATTTGTTGAACGGTCATCATGACCAATGATGGGACTTTTTTGGCCAGGTCGCATGGCAAGGACTCGAGGAGGAAATATTGCTAGGAACAGATAATAGATGTTAAAAACTAAATTTACATTAATTCAACTAACTTTATTACCTACACATACGTGAATAATGACAACTGGATTGCATGTAAAATTATAGATTTAATAAATGCGAAACATAGGAAAATATATGCATTTAAGGTGACAAAGACCTTGCAAAAAGTCTATAGAGGAATTTTAGTACTCAAGAAATGGTGAAATGCGATGATATATTGTAAAAACCACATGAACATTACAGTTTAATGGAAACCTCAGAAGGCAGTGGAAGTCAATTCTCTGGATGCTTTCAAGAGAGAACTAGATAGAGCTCTTAAAGATAGCAGTCAAGGGGGTATGGGGAGAAGGCAGGAACGGGGTACTGATTGAATGATCAGCCATGATCACATTGAATGACGGTGCCAACTCTAAAGGCCGAATGGCCTATTCCTGCACCTATTGTCTATTGTCCTAGTAATAGCTAGAATTTTCATAACCAAAATATTTATATAAAATGCAAGACACTTTTTAAAAACATATGTCGTATCAGGAATGCTCATTGTTTGTTTTAAATGATCCGATCATCAATTTGGTTGAGTTGGCACCAGCCCTGTCTTTTAATTTAGGCTTTTAAGCTTTCTTTTAGGCAGTCTTTTAGGCTTTTAATTTCAATCTATGGGCCACAACATCACATATTTGGAGCTGACATCCATCTAGCTATATCTGTATTTATATATTACTAAAACTCCCGGTTTGTTTGTGTGTATACGTTTATGTGTTTATGTGTGTACCATTCCCTCTACACAGCCAAAACGGTACACGGCAATGCAACAATTTTAGGCCCACCCTACTCACCATTCCCCCGTGGTCTGAATAAACCCACTTTTGTTACTTTTTAAAAACAATTTACCTAATAAACTTTAATAAATGCGCTACTCCTCCCCCCCACCCCAGGAGGACCAACGGGAGGACCGGCGCCCATCCCGGCGTGCCCCGTACCTGACCTTCCTCCCATGGTGCAGCAAGCGGCAGAGGATCTACAAGATGGCCATCGCAGCTGAGCTGCAGGAGAGGCTTCGGCTCCATGCCCAGACCGCAGGAGAAATGCGGCCGAGGTCAGTGCCTTCTCCCTGTCCACTCTCGCCCACCCACGGCCCCGGAAGACACTCCCCGCCCGGCAACGGGTCCATGGAGTCAGGAGACGCTTCGGCTCCATGCCCGCAGGTGAAACGGAGCCAAGGTCAGTGCCTTTTCCCTGTCCCCCCCTTGTCCGCCCACAGGGGCACTCCCCACCTGGCAACAGGTCCACAGTTGGGCCGGGGGGGGGTGGGGGGGGGGGGGGGTATAGGGAGGGGAGGGTAGAGAAATTGTGGCTATTTAGGAGAAAGTATCAATGTGGAGTGTAAAAATCCTATGCTGATTGGTAATTATCCATTTTTACATTATCTGAAATATAGTTTACCTTTCTCTTTTTCTTTGAGATAAGCAGATACGAGATCATGTAAGAACATAATCAGTTCAGCATCCATGGTGACACAAATGTGATCAGTGAATTCTGTCACAACACTGCATTCTACTTTAGGTTTACTATCGGCATCTAATAGAAACGATAAGTATGTCACAATTTACTTAAGGCATTATGTACAGATTTTTAAACATATTCTTTATAGTAAAGCTTAAAAGATGAATCCAGAACTATCCATCTTAACATAAAAATAGAAAATGCAGGGCCGGGGAGCAAGGGACCACGACGCTCCTGGCGAGCGGGAGAACGGGACGTTCAACTCGCGCGTCACAGACCGACGTCGGAGGGAGTCTTCGTCTACCGTGGACCAACGACGGGAGATATATCGTGGACACCGAATCAGCCCCGAGACACTGTCGTCGACGCAACTGCACCACCAAGGGAGAGGTAGTCTGGCGAGAACAATGGGGGGACTCAGCGGAGGCTGCCGAGAACAATGGTGGGACCCGGAGTTGGGCATATTTCTTGGAAATTTATTAAAATAGGTATTTTAAGCAGTTTCCTTTTTTTATTTTTGTTATTTAATTGAATTATTTTGCTGAGCACCTGCACTCTGTTCTCAATGGCACCCTGGAGCTCCCGACTGCAAGCCATTTACTCTACCCATTTCCAAACCAACCTTATGCTCTCAGCCTCCTCCTCTGCCAGTGCGAGGTCAAAAGCTAACTAGAAGAAAGCACCTCATCATCTGGCTGGGTGGTCTACAACACAACATAAACATTCTCCAGCACGTGGTGCCTATCTTTGCCATAAGTCAGCATCTGCAGTTCTTTGTTTCTACATTCTAAACATTTAATTCTTCAGTTTGAGGTCACCCTCTCCTTCTGTTCCTTTCTCTGTCCTGATCTACTCAGGCCCTCTCACTCACACCCTTCTTTCTAACTACCTTCCAAATGTTATCACCCATTTTCTTTCCCTTCATGTACTCCATTTGTCCATCACCATCACCTCCCACCTGATCACCCAATCCCTCCAACAGGTCAGAAAGGGGAAATAAAATGGCTTGCAACCAGGAACTCCAGATAGCTATTGCGGACAGAACGTAGGTGCTCAGTAGACTAGTGCCCTAGTTTGGGCTTGGTTTCCTCAATGTAGAGAAAACCACATGCAATAGACTAGGTTGGAAGAGGTGTAGGTGAATCTGTGCCAAAAGTGCTTAAGCTAAAAATATTTTTATGGTAAATCAAATGTTTACCTTGGAGTGAAGGTTCTTGAGGTTCTTGCATATGTATTGATTTGAAGTCCAGCTGCATCCTTGGCAAAGCAAAGATTGTTTCCGTCTCGTGGTTGTAGTTTGCAGTTCCTCGAAAGCCACTTAGTAGACTGGAACTTTTAATAGTTGCCTTATGGTCAATGGTGTTAGCATTAACATTTCGAAGGAGGTTGAGCTCTATATTTAAAGAAAAGTCATTTCCATCTAATCATTATTCCTGTTCTAGCAAACAAAAAAACAAAACAAATTGCTGCTCTGGTTTTAAACAATATATGTGCACAAAATGGCAATTATTCTTTGCACATAATAAATGATAAAAGGAAGATAAATTAAGCATATTCTCAACATTTTATGTTTACAATTTTTCTGTGAGGACACATGTAATGAAACATATTTTAATGCAAAGTTCAAACATTCACCAACTGTCGGATATATTTATACCCAAACATCAGAATGTCAGAGGTTAAGGGGAGCTTATAAAAGTGTATACAATTATGAGAGGGTAGACAGTCAGAATCTTTTCCCCCCGCAAGGTGGAAATATCAAAAACTAGAGGGCATAGCTTTAAGATGAGGGGGGTGAGGGGGGCAAAGTTTAAAGGAGATGTACGGGGCAAGTGTTTTTACATAGAGAGCAGTGGTGCTGCAAATGCACTACGAGGGGTGATGGTGGGGGCAGATGTGATAGGGGCAATTAAGAGGCTTTTAGATAGGCACTTAGATAGGGATGGGGATCATGTGCTAGAGAAGATTAGATTAATTAACCAGCATGTTTGGCATGGACATTATTGCTAAAGGTAAATGGTGTATTGCTAAAGGTAAATGGTGAACCATTTGCAACCACGTTCACCCTCAAGTGTTGAATGATTGATCCATCTTGGTCTCCTCTGGAGATCCCCACCACCACAGCCAGTCTCCAACCAATTTGATTCCTTATATAAAAGAACATCAGCGAGCACTGGATATAGCAAACGCTATGGGGTTAGACAACATTCCAGCTGCAGTATTGAAACATGTGGGTCTGAGAGTCTGACTCTGCCTTTTGTCAAGATATTCTTGTTCCATTACAACATGAGGATCCACCAAACAACATGCACATTGTCCAGGTAACTCCTATTCAAAGAAAGCAAGAGAAGTCAAATCTAGCTTATTACTGCTTGGATTGTCTACTCAAATATTAGAAAAGCAATGGAACGTATCGTTGATAGTAATTTGTGGCACAAATTCACCAATTACTACATTTCCACCTCCTTCAACATGATCCTGTCACATTTTCCCACCTCTGCCCTTTTCCAGAGACCAATCCCTTCACAACTTGGTTCACTCATTCCATCCCACTCAACATGTGCCCTCTCCAGCACTTTCTTCTCCAACGCCAGGAGATGTAACATCTGTCCCCACGGCTCCTCTCTCACTTCCATCCATGGACCCCAACGGCCCTTCCAGGCGAGACGGATGTTTACGCGCATCTCTTCCATCCTTGACGAATGCATTAGATGCTCCCAATACGATCTCCTTTACATCGCAAGACCAATCGTAGACTAGATGATTATTCCGCAGAACACTTCCACTCCGTCTACAAAGCCTTACCAAAATATCAGTCTGAAGAAGGTTTCTGACCTGAAACACCATCTGTCCATTCCCTTCACAGTTGTTGCCTGACGCGCTGAGTTCCTCCAGCACTTTGTGTTTTGGTACTTATTTACTGATGCCCAGTTTTGATTTTGCCAGGACTATTTGACTCTGGACCTCATCAAAGCTTTAGTCCAAACAAGAGACTGAATTTAAGCGATAAAGAGAAAGTGACTGTCCTTGATGTCAAGGCAACATTTAACCAAATGTGGCATCAAAATATCCTGGTAAAACTATAAGTAACGGCATCAAGAGGAAACATTCACAGTTGTGGTTTTCACAGGTCAGTTGTTCCAGCCCCAAGACATCACTGCAGTTGTTGTTCAGGACAGTGTCCTAAGCACAACCATTTTCACCTGCTTTATCAATAATCCTCCTTTTATCTTAAGGGCAGAAGTGCTGATGATTTTGCAATTTAACTCCATTTGTTACTGCTCAACAAATGAAGTAGCCCATGCTTGCATATAGTGTGACCTACTATATTCAGGAATGTGCTGATAAATGGCAAGTAACATTTACTCTACTAAAGTGCTACAACACAACCATCTCTAACGAGGGATTTCTAATCACCTACCTTTGAACATGCAATGACATTACCAATATTGAATCCCTCATCATAGGGGCAACTGGACCAGCCATACAAATATTGTAGGTTAGGGGATTGGTATGCAGCGGTGACTGACTCACCTTCTGATATCTCGTGCTTTTCATTTTTATATCAGGATTGTAATAGAATATTCTTCATTGCCGAGATGAGTACAGCTCCAACAGCTCTCAAGAAGCTCAACATCATTTAAGACAAAGGAAGATATGCCGCTGTAAACATTTATCCCCTCCACCACTGGCATATAACGGCTGCAGTGTGTACCATCTAAAAAAATGCACTGCAGTGACTTACTCACACTGTCCCAAGAGCACTCTCCACACCCATATACTCTGCCACCAAGGAAACAAGAGAAGCAGGTGTCCAGGAACACCATCACTTGCAGGTTCTCCGCCAACTTGCATTCCATCCTGATATGGAAACACAGAATTGTATAGCATGGAAACAAGCCATTTGGCCTAACTCTTCCATGCCAACCCTTCTGTATTAATCCTCCTGCCCTGCATTTGGTCCATAGCCCTCTATGTCTTAGCAATTCAACTATTCATCTAGACGCTTCTTAAATGCTGCCATCGGCCCAGCTTCAACAATTTCCTCAGGTGGTGCATTCCAGATACTCGTCTGTGTGAAGGTGGTCAGCATGAAATCCCCTCTGAATCTCTTCCCTCTGGTCCTAAAGCTATGCCCTCTAGGTTTATCGATATCAAATGCTGCATTCTTCATCTTTGCAGGGTTTAAATCCTAAAACCGCTGACTCAACAGCTCTCTGGAAGTAGCCATACCGGAGGAACTAGAGTGGGTCAACTAGATGATTCACCATTACCTTCTTGAGGGCAATGAGGAATGTGCAAAAAATGTTGGTCTTGCAAGTGACATCCAGATTCGCAAAATGAATTGATAAAAATTGACCTCTTCTTTGCCTGGTTTTCAATTCTGTGGCATGTCATACCTTCTACTGGACCATGGTTTCACCACTAAACATCAAGCTTGGTCTCCAGACAGACACTGCTACCATTTCGTTGGCAAGCTCTTTCCTTCACAGCCTCAGAGCTTGTAGTCCCCCAAACCCCACACAATCCATTCCTACTTCCCCCCCAAGATGATAAACAGGAATGTTCAGGTTGGCACATGGTTGCAGCCTGTTGTTGGCCCATATAATTTATTTCTTCCTGCTTTGACACACTTATTTCACTCATTATTCATTTATTTGCCACTTAGATATTGATTATGCCTCCATTCATCCTCCTTCCTAGAATCAGGATATGATTCTATTTTGCCAGATCCTCCACCTCTATCCCATCATCCTGTTTATGAGACCTTTCACATCTGTACCTTTGAGATGTCTTCCTTTTTCCTTAACTGTGGCTTAGCCCTGACTAGATTACAGGACTGTAAACTGAATCTATATTTCTTGCACTTCAGGTCTCACATTCTCTTCTTCCAGGATGAACAGGGATAGAATTCTCCTTCTCGCCTTTCACCCTATCAATCAATCTATGCTAAAATGCATAGGAGCTCATTCAGATATTGCATTGCATAACTATACATTAGATCAAAGTGACAACAATTTGAAAAATATACTGAGGTAACATGACATTAAGGTGCCACAGAATGGTCCAAAGGAATAAAATATCAAAATTGTTGAAACCTTTACTCAATGGAAAAATGACAAACTGAAATTTAAAGAGAATACGTTGTCATACTTTCTTACCTTCATTCCTCATGGCAGTAACGTAATTGAACCACTCCTGTACAGTTGCTACACCATGTGGTGGGTTTTCATGACGACGTCTAGTTATTTTAGTGATTGTGGCCATTGGACTTTCTAAAGCACCACCAGGTTTTGTAACCATTGTATTGTGTCCCAAATGAAAGTCCAATGTTTGTACAATATATGTTGAATGATCGCTGGCACCTTTGGGCAGATTAAGAAATGAATGGCTAAGTTAAGTTCAACGAAACACTTAAATTTGTTAGAATTAGTACACATCCGGGTCAGCAACTCATTTGCCTTGTAAATGTTAGCATGTGTGATAGGTCGTCAGCTGGGTTTTGCTCCACTTTGCAACAGAAGTTGTTGAATGGCAGTAAAAAATATTTCTGGGCTATTTTAAGAACAATTTATGTGGTAGTTTTCATTTTGTAAAATTAAATGGGAGTATTCCTGACTATTTCCAGCTTTAAGAAAATGTCAATTGTCAAAAAATAGTTTTTTTTAAGCCAAAGCAATTCTTAAGGATAAATTATGGAGACAGCAGTTTGCAATAGTGCTGCTGAAGTACAAAATAGAAGGCCGAGTAAGGAATAATTCAGAAGATGCAGGACCTTTTCATTCCAAAGAACAATAAAGATTCTAGGGGGAGAAAGAGGCTACTATGGCTGACAAGAAAAGTCAAGGACAGTACAAAACTAAAAGAGAAGGCATATAACATTGCAAAAATTAGTGGGAAGCCACAGGTTTGGGAAGCTTTTAAAGAACAACAGTAAGTAACTAAAAAGCTAATACAGGGAGAAAAGATGAAAATGAAGGCAAGCTAGCTAATAATATAAAAGAGGATAGCAAGAGTTTTTACAGTTATGTAAAGAATAAGAAAGGGGCAAGAGTGGACGTTGGACTGCTAGAAAATAACGTAGGAGAAGTTATAATAGGGAATAAACAAACTGCAGAGAAGTTGAATAACTTTTTTGCATCAGTCTTCACAGTGGAAGATACCGACAACGTGCCTGAAATTCATGAGAGTCCGGGGGTGGATGTTAGTGGGGAGTTGGGCTATTAATAGGGAGAAGGTGCTTGGGAAGCTGAAAGGGTTGAAGGTGGATAAGTCACCTGGACCAGATGGACTGCATCCTAGGGTTCTGAAAGAGGTGGCTTTGGAAATTGTGGAGGCATTGACAATGATATTTCAAGAATCACTAGTCAGGAGTGGTTCCAGATGATTGGAAAATTGCCATATTACCCCACTGCACAAGAAGGGTGCAAAGCAGAATAGTGGGAACTATAGGCCGGTTAGTCTGACTTCAATGGTTGGTAAGATTTTAGAGTCCATTATAAAAGATGAGGTTACAGAGTACAGAAGTTCATGATAAAATAGGCCAAAGTCAGCATGGCTTTGTGAAGGGGAGGTCTTGCCTGACAAATTTGCTGGAATTCTTTGAAAATGTAAATAGCAGAACAGACAAAGGACAGGCAGTAGATGTTGTCTACCTAGATTTTCGGAAAGCATTTGATAAGGTGCCACATGGGAGGCTGCTAAGATGAGAGCCCATGGTATCAAAGGACAGATACTAGCATGGATATTAGGTTGGCTGGATGGCAGAAGGCAGAGTGGCAATAAAAGGGGCTTTCTCTGGTTGGTTGCCAGTGACTACTGGAGTTCTGCAGGGATTGGTGCTGGGGCCGCTGCTCTTCATGTTGTACATTAATGATTTGGATGACGGCATTGAAGGCTTTGTGGTCAAGTTTGCGAATGATATGAAAATAGATGGAGGGGTAGGTGGTGTAGAAAAAGCAGGGACTCTGCAGAAGGACTTGGACAGGTTGGGAGAGTGGCAAAGGAGTGGCAGATTGAATATAGTGTTGCAAAGTGTGGAGTCATGTATTTTGGTAGTAAGAATAAAGGCGTAGATTATTTTCTAAATGGGGAGAGAATCCAGAAATCAGAGGGGCAAAGAGACTTGGGAGTACTGGTGCAGGATTCCCAAAAAGTTAACCTGTAAGTCGAATCATTAGTAAAAAAAGCAAACACAATGCTAGCATTTATTTCAAGAGGGATTATATACAAAAACAGGGATGTAATGCTGAGGCTCTATAAGGCGCTGGTCAGGCTGCATTTGGAATATTATGAGCAATTTTGGACACCATATCTGAGGAAAGATGTGCTGGCTCTGGAGGGGGTCCAGAGGAGGTTTACAAGAATGATCCCAGGAGTAGTTTAACATATGGTGAGTGTTTGACAGCACTGGGCCTATATTCGCTGGAGTTTAGAAGAATGAGGGGGTACCTCTTTGAAACATACAAAATAGTGAAAGGCTTGGATAGAGTGGATGTGGAGAGGATATTTCTACTAGTGGGAGAGTCGAGGACTAGAGGTCATAGGCTCAGAATTAAAGGACGTTCTTTTAGGAAGTAGATAAGGAGGAATTTCTTTAGTCAGTGGATGGTGAATCTGTGGAATTCTTTGCCACAGAAGGCTGTGTAGGCAAAGTCAGTGGATATATTTAAGGCAGAAAAAGATAGATTCTTGATTAGTACAGGTTTCAGAGCTTATGGGGAGAAGGCAGGAGAACGGGGTTTTGAGGGAGAGATAGGTCAGCCATGATTGAATGGCGGAGTAGACTTGATGGGCCGAATGGCCGAACCCTACTCCTATCACTTATGATCTTATGAAGAGTAAATAGGGATCTTGAGAATGTTAGCAGAAACAGTGATCAAATAATGGACAGTGCTCAGCTGTTTTTGAGGGGACAGTCGTGCTGTAAAAAACGTTATTCAGAGGCAAGGCAGAGGAAAAACTTAAAGGCCTTTGATTAAGTCCAAAACAATTTTTTACAACTTAAAAGAAATCAAAAGAAAATAGATGAAAATCTGAAGCATTCCGTCAGCCATCTTCATACATTTGTGGAAGAAAAATTAATATCCTTCCTTGCTTAATTTTGATTGGAATTGAACAAGGTAACGAAAGGGTGCTTGGATGTGACAATTGGCATCTCTCTGACCAGGTGCAGAAGAGGTTCGTGGGAATTGGCAAAGTAAGATTAGACGTATTACCTCTTGTCTGGGAATGTGTTGAAGGGTGGATGGTAAATGTAAACATGAAATAGTGGAAGAGATAATGAAGCTTGTTTTCCCTTTGCCCGGGAGGTTACAGTAGACCACCCGCGCCCCCAACCGCTAGTGGCATAGAAATGTTACTGTAAATGGGGGGTTTATGATTGGCTCGAAGGGGTGGTGCGGCGGGCCACCTGAAAGGTGAGATAGAATAATGTCAAGATGCCCATGTATTGTGCTTGACTTGTATTAACCATTTGTTGTGGAATAAGATTAACATAAACAAAAAGTATGTTATGACTAATGAAATAATTGGTGCCCATGTAGTTGATAAAATATTTTCATAGAGTAGTATCTAACAAAAAACAAGTATACTGCACAGTATAACTGTCGGCTAATTCTGCTGTGAAGTCAGAGAGCTGGTGGGCAGTTTACTGCTGCCATCTCTCCATGATATCAAGCAATAAAATCTTGAAGCAAATCTGCGAAGTCTCCGCTTTTCATTTTCCATTAATTTCCCTCTAAATTAATTTCTGCCACACATTAAAACCAAAACAATCTGAGATCATGATGAAATATTACTGAAATTGTAAGTAGGAGCAATTAACAAAAACATTTTGAAACTCTAGAATACTTTTAAAACTATTGAATACATTTGTTTAACAATCTGCACAGGTACATGGATATGAAAGTTTTAGAGGGATATGGGCCAAGTGTGGACAGTGGGACTAGTGTGAATGTGGCATCTTGTTTGGCATGGGCAAGTTGGGCTGAAGGGCCTGTTTCCATGCTATGACTCTAATCTTATATAAGCATTCAAGATATTACAGAAATGGCAGATATCATAAGTCTGTGCAATGTACTTTAGTCACAGGTTCAGTTCACTAGATTGTGAATATTGACTGGAATTGGACACCAAAGTATATAGAGTTGGGGAGGACAGTTCAAGCAAAGGGAAAGAATTAGAAAGGTGAGGGAGAAAGAGCGATAAAAGTGGAGGATGGAGATTTAGATCATGATGAATGGATTGTAACAGGAAGGCACAGACTTTAAATATTTAAGATGCAGCAGCAAATAGCATCAAGCCTAGGCAAAAAGGAAAAAGACAAAATTAAAAGCTGTTTTTCAGAATGCAGACATATTTGTAACAATATTATATGAAAGCACAAACAGAAAAAAATGGGTGGAGAGATGTGTAAGCCAGGTGACTAAGCCTGCAAGCTGAATATTATGAGGTGCTTGGCATTTGACAAGCAGAGTCAGAAAGGAAAAAAAAGATGGGGGTAGGTTTATTAAGAAAGAATGTGATTGCTGCCAGAGTGAGAAATGACCTTGGCATGGAAGATCACAATGTAGACCTCTTTGATAAGAAACAGCAAAGGCTAGTAGTTATGAAGAGGGTTTATTTTTAGAAGTCCTCACGGTAGTTATACGGTATGATATTGTTCAAATCAAGAAATAGTGGGTATGCAAAAAAGGTACTGGAATAAACATGGTGGCTCGAATCTTCATGTAGATTAGACAAAACAAATGGCAAATTGGATGATAATTTAGAATGTTATTGTATTTAGAATGGTTATTGTGAACTAAGCAATGTGGAACCAATCAGGACCAGACTATTTTAGATATAGACAATAGGCAATAGGTGCAGGAGTAGGCCATTCGGCCCTTCGAGCCAGCACCATTCAATGTGATCATGGCTGATCATTCCCAATCAGTACCCCGTTAATAGACAATAGGGTGTAGATATAGTTGTACATAATAAGACAGTGTTAATGAATGGCTTCACAGTAAACTTTCCCCTCAGAACATGATTCTTGAAGAGTCTTAATCTTAAATGTTGGAAATTACAAAGGTGTTGGCTAAAAAGTCTGAAGATAAATTAAAAGGTAAGGCAGTGGTGGACAGTTGAGGAAATATTTCATAATTCCCCTCAAAGAAACATTAATTACTTAGAGTCATAAAATGAGAGAATTGGACAGCATGGGGCATTCAGCCCACTTTATCCGTGGCAACCAAGTTAGCATTCCAGGCTGGTCCCATTTGCCTGCATTTGGTCCATATATCCCTCTAAATCTTCCCCGTCCATATATCTGCCTAAAATCGAAATAAAAATCCAAACTTCTTAATGGAATATATAATTTCATATATGAGATGGATGATCTGTAAATGACAGTGCAGTAAGAAATTGCCAGAATAGACAAAAAATATTGCAAAGATTCAAGAAGTACTGCGGATCGGGAACCAATGTCCAAAAAGTTTAAAAAAGATAATATGTTTGGATTGCATGCCACCAAAGAATATGAACACAGACGGTAAAAACGAAAACAAGAAAATTGGAACTGAGTAGACCATCAGGCTCTTAAAAGTCTGCTCCACCATTTAATCTTTCAAATATGTTTCTATCTCTGCTTCAAATACATCTAATGATCTAGTCTCCACGATCCGAGGAGATTGAAAAATTACAGAGATTAACTACACTTTGGAAAAAAAAACTTCTATGCAATTCAGTTTTAAATGATCGGTCCCTTCTGTTGTAGTTATGTCCCTTTGTTTGTAACTCTGAGTGAAAACATCTCAACATTTAACCTAACAAGCCCTCTTGGGATTTGTGTATGAAAGAACTGCAGATGCTGGTTTAAACCGAAGACAGACACAAAAAACTCAGTGGGTCAGGCAGCATCGCTGTAGAAAAGGAATGAGTGAAGTTTCAGGTGGAGATGGGTCTCGACTCCAAACGTCACCCATTCTTTTTCTCCAGAGATGCTGCCTAACCCGCTGAGTTAATCTAGCATTTTGTGTCTATCTTCCCTCTTAGGATTTTATATTTTTGAATAAAGTCATCCCTCATTCTTATAAATTACAAGGATAGACTCAAACTGTCTAACCTCTTTGAACAGAACAATTCTCATATCCCAGGAATTAGTCTGGTTAATCTCCTTTTTTAGACAAAGGGATCAAACCTATACACAGCATTGCAGCTGTAGTCTCCCCAAAACCATGTACAACTGCAACAAAACCTCCCTGTTCTTAAACTCCAATTCCTTAACAATAAATGCCAACATGCCGTTTGACCTAAGCATTTGTTGGTCCTGCCTGCTAACTTTGTGATTCATGCACCACAACTCCTAGAACACCTCTGAACCTCACTCATTTGCATCTCTCCCCATCTAGAAAATAACCTGCCTTTTAATTCCTCTTATTTATATGTATGACTTCATTTACCACATTAAACTGTGATTTACCAGGGTTTTGTTCAATCACTTAAGAGCTTTTACATGACAAGAGTTGAAGTAAATGTTTGTCTCTTGGAAACTGTGATTGGGAAATGGAAGAAGGAAATGGCAAGGAATTTGTACAAATATTTTATATCTTCAAGCACCTTATTAATAATAGAAAATTTGTAGGCAAAAAGGAGAAACTAGTCATAAAAATGATACAATACATGCAAAAAGATTGAGTGAATCGGCCAAAATGTGTCAGAATATAATGTGGAGAAATAAGTTATGCACTTTGCTAGGACAACAGAAAGTAGAATACTATTTTTAAAAAGTGGGGGAGGGGGGGGGGAAGAGAGAGAGTCTATATCATGCTGTTGTATACAAGTGTCTTGGTATCCTCGAAAGCGAAGTTCCAAAAGTAATAAGGCAAGTGAAATGTTGAGCTTTATTGCAAGGGGGATAGAGACCAAAAGTCTTCCAACACCAATTTTTCCACAACTGTACTGCTGCACCTCAAATGATTCGCCTGATTCAAAATGCACTTAAGCACCTGCTTGATAATCTCCATCTCAAACATCTGCCTGGTAAAGGACACTGGCGAGAGGACACCATTTGGTTGTTGGGTTGGGAAGGGTGGGTGTCTGCAAGGCAGAATGAGCAGGTCAAGGAGACAACTGCATGGACAAATGAATGGGCATTCAACAAATGTTGAATGGGCAAATGATTTGAAGGGCAGGAATTGGGGAGTTAAGTGTGTTCTTGGAAGAGGATGCAGACAGGTTAGGGAGACCACAGGAGGAGGGCAAGGTGCTAAATGAACATTTCTCGTCTGTATTTACCACGGAGAAAGACACGGGTGATATAGAACTCGGACAAGTTAATAGTGATGTCTTGAAGAGTCTTTGGTTTGGTGCACTTGCATAATATAACATGCCTGATTCTTATCACCTTTTTCCAATTACCTAAATCCATAAAATTAATCCAGTGTAAAAGAATGGAATATTACATATTAATCTCAATAATTGGATTGTAATAGGCATAAAAATTGAACCGCTTTGCAATCTAAAAGCAGTTTCTTATTTACCATCTTCCCAGATTTTCTGAGCCTCTGTCCAGAAAGCAATATTGGGCTCCTCGAGGTGGAATAATGCCCAGGATTTTGAACGGAAGTTTGGTCCATGAAAACATGCCAGAGTCATGTGATTTCCATGCAAACTCATGGATCCACCTAGTTGCACTGCATCTTCGGGCAAAGGCATTTGGAATAGGGAAATCTGGCATCCGGCAATCACCTTTAAAATTTCTGGCCAATGGCGATGATGGGCTGCATCCAATACTGCAAGTGAGAAAGTAAATGATAATTAGCAGATATAGTTATAAAATGTATCTGTTTTACGTTTGTAATTTTCAAGGAAATTAGAAAGTGAATTCTCACGATGTTCGTTAGAACTTCTTTCCACATTTATTACTGGTGTTTTTGGAGGTACATAAAGAACAGGTCCCCAGGTAGACAAAGCTCGTTTGCTTGTATCAAACTGCTGAGTGAAGAATTCTTGCAATTTCATTCCAATTTTAATTAGGTCTGGCGTGGTTGATCGTGATATCATGACCTGGAAAATGTCCCATTGCAGATCGCCATGAACAAAGACTTCACTGGAGAGGGAAGAGTAAGTGTTACTTGTGCATTAATAAAAATGTTAAACTACTTTAAAAACATTTTTTCCTTCATCTGATCTTTTTGTTTAGCTTTTTAAAAAATTCCAAATGTGCTTTATATAACTTGAATAAAGGTGGTCAATCAGCTTCTCAAGAGTTTCATCACATTCATGAGTTAATTCTACAGTTTAGCCTCACCTTGTGGCTACCATCTTATTTTTACTGACATATCAACCATATTTACACACACACATATATATACATATATATATATATTTGAGTTGATGTAAAAAATCACCAGAACAGATTCTTCTGGTCCATGAATTCTCAGTTAACACTATATTCCTATTGAGTGCACAGATTATGGTAATATCAATATTTGATTGCCAGCCAAATATTAACAGTACCATGATTTGTATACTGTGCTAACAACTCATTGCTCTAAAGCTTGTTGTACTATATTAATTTCATCATGTATGAAATGTATCAACAACATACTTCAAATAAGTTTCACATGCATTGAATGCAAAATTTCAATTTTCCAAATGGCTTTCCACCTATAATTTGACCCATAATTATAAAAATACATGTACCTTTTTTCAGTAATGCTCAAGTCCACTGTACTATAAAGATTAACTTTCCATTCATCTTGTAGTTGTAGGTCTGCGTTGCTGAAAATTCCCATCAGGATACTTGATCCCATATAATCAACTCGAGCATCAGTGGAACCTAATGTGATCTGGATTTTATGACTGGGTTGTTGGTTTGGGTGTTCTGAGATATGTGCTTTAAATAGTAAATGAACAGTTATTTTCCATTAATTTCAAAGCAGCAATAATAGCTAAATTTCCTTTTGACACGCCATTTACATTCTGCAGCTGCGTTAAACTTTCATCCTCAACTTTATATAATATAGGGAACTATTGCTAGATCAATTGTTATTACTGAACAATAAATCTAGACATTAATAATAAAAATAGCTTGCAGCCAATATGTTTGAAAGGCAATAAAATCCTCCCATGATTTCTCTCTTGTACCATGCCTCATATTCTTCACTTTCAATTATGTACTTTTGAACAGTTCTTGCATGGAAGTCACAAAACATATGTAGGTTGTTAAAATTATATTATTTTGCAAAGTATGAATTTTAAGTATGTATGCCAAAACATGTGTAAAAATGGTATACACAAGCTACAGAAGAATATGATGAATATTGTTTAGGTTCAAATGCTTAAAAGTAACACAAACACAAAGTGTCCTTTTCATTTCTGTCACATAGTCTCTCCAGGGAAAAAAGAAATTATCATTTAATACTTTGTTATTCTCCCATTATTACCTCAATGGAGTTTGCAAAAACATTTTAGTACGCTTTTTCTTTTATATGGTTGCAGAAGCTATTAAAATATTTTACTGTAAAATATTTTCTTTGTCATCTGTTGCTGCTCCTCTCTAAAAGACTCCTATTCCTCAAGATTACCATTCTTCCAGGCACCATTTGAAGCCTGATCTAACACAATCGCTAGATTTTTCAGTAGCCAACATTAGCTCACTTTTCCCATAGAGCCTTTAGTTTATACTTTATATTTTGTTTATATTTTGATGAAAACATTGAAATAGTAAACACTCCTTAAATGCTTATGATTGTTTTACTATAAAACCTATCGATCTTACTTCCCATCTATCTTAGCTAATCTACAATGAAGGAAACACTAATTTCTTACTGATCTGTACTTCTTTCAAATTGTGTAAATTTGTGATCAATTTTTCATGAGGATCCTCTATCTACAATATTATTGATTCATTCTGTCCAAGATAAAGTCCAAGTTTGTTCATTCATCCCAAAGGTTTTCTATGAAGGTGCTCCCGAAGTGGTCTCTTTTACATCGGCAAGACCCAATATAGACGTGACAACTATTTCACTGAACACTTGCACTTAATCCACCAAGGCCTGGTTGCTAATAATTTTAACAACACTTCCCATTCTGACCTAGGCCTCTTCCATTGCCAGAGTGAGGCCACACACAAATTGGAGGAACAGCATCTCATATTTTGCTTGGGTAACCTGCAACCCAATGGTCTGAACGTTGCATTCTCCAGCTTTAGGTGACTAAACAACTATGCCGCCCCCCCCCCCTCTTTTTCTTCCCTCTCTTCGCTGTGCCTCATCCATTTCTCTCACAATCCATCCTTTCCTGTTCCCCTGTCCCTTTTAATTTACATCCCTTCCTTTGGTTACACATTTTGCGCTTCTTCTCTCCTGACCTCATAGCCTTTTGTTGTCTTACCATCTCTGTCCTTTGATTAACTACCCCTCACCTGTATCCGGCTCTCACTTCCCTGGCTTTGATCTGCCCCCCGCTCCCAGTTTTCTTTCCCCTCCTCCCCCAGTCTGAAGAAGGGTCTATTGTGAATAGACAAAATGTTCTCTATGCCTGGCCTGCTTAGTTACATCAGCAATTTGTGACTTTTAAAGTCCAAAATAGTTAGTTCAGTTAAATAATTCCAAATATTTTCCATGAAGGTGTCAGTCTTTGTGTAAATGATTGGATATTATCTCATCAATTAAACTAAGTGACCACAATAATACTGTAAAAGACTGATTTTAAGTACAGTATTTACATGCAACTTTCCTTCACCTATTGCATTTTCTGGAGAAATTACTATATTTTATTGGGTGGAGTCAATTCCTTGAAGAGATGGTATTTACTGAATAAGCTGGCTTTGGTTACTGTAAGTCAAATGGTCCATCCCAATCCCAACTCACTGGCCACATTATTAATATTCTTGTGAATTCATCCCAAACCCCTCTTGCCAATTTTATTTGTATTGTCTATATAGTAATTAACCCCCTCCATGATCATTATAATCCTTTTGCTCTAAGCTTTTCTTATTTTTTGTTTAACTCTCTCATTTTGTGACTGTTATTGGAAGCCAATAAACCCTCAACCGGTTTGGTTTGTATGTGCCAACTGACATTTTAGTGCAAGTGCCATAGCAATGGCAGATACAAGGTTAAATATTACCGTCTTTAAGGTTCTACAATTTATGGTGCTCCATTAATAATTGAAAGTGGCATTTCTTTATTGGCCAAATCATTGGCATGGATTAAAGATTGTGAAGGATCTGTATTTACAAGGTGCACATGATTAAAATGGCCAAATTCATTTAGGAGTAACATTACCTGGAACAAATATTCTTTCAGATTCTGCCAATTAATTTTGAATAGTTTAGTGGATTGAAATAAGATCAGTCTTTAAGAATGATAAAAAAAAACAAAAAACGCTATCTCAAATTTACTTTTTCATTATTTTGTTTTCTGTATTTGATTTGACCTCATTCTCATTTCTGCCCCTTATATTTAATTCCCAATCTTTCACTCTCATTGGTAAAGAAGATACTTTGTTGGATGTCTAGTTCATTCATTTCCCATTTACTTTTGTGTCACTTTCGACTTTCACTCAGATCTTTGAGGGCAAAAAATATTTTGACACTAAGGTGGAATGTCTAATATTTGTAATTGTTTGTTCATGTGCACAACATGCAGGAAGTCAATATGTAGACACAGCAAGTAAATATGAAAGCAAATATTATGATGAGATTCACTGAAAATACAGGAGCAAGCAAACTAACTCAACTTTAAAGCATCTTTATGTCACCATGCTTGAACTACGATCTGCAGTTTTGATCTCTGTTACTCAACTTGGAGTTAATGCAGCAAAATTCACGATTTAAATGTTGACAGACTGGGTAGTTAGACATTGGGAAAACAGGTTCAGCTATTTAGGACTGAGAAGATGCACACCATTGTGAATTTTTGGAATGCTCTAACATACAACTGCATACCTTGAAATGCTGATTATAATCAAGGCTAAGATTGACTCTAGAGGAATCAGAATTAGAGGGGATAGTAAATGTGTGTTACTTAAAGACAAATCTTTATGGAAACTGGCCTATCCCTGCTCACATTTCCTATTTTATATGACTCGCTTCAACAGATTCTAGCCTCATTGATTCATTCAGATCATTTAACAATAGGTGCTGAAAGATTAAAAATGCTTACAATTTATTCTAAGACATTACATAATATTTTAATTGAACTTACAAACCATCTCCAAGGTGTTAACATCTATAGTGCCCCCAACCACACCTCCCTTGGAATCTAGCTGAGATCTTCCGAGACCAATAGACATTGATATTTCTCTGTCTCTTTTGCTGCCCACTGATAGCCGTCCCTGGCTCTTTAATCCACTGGTTGTCCACCTAAAATAGAATAATGCAGTAATGGCATCTTCTAATAGCATTATAAACATCAAACGTGAAAAAAAACTTCTGTTTAAAATTGCAATCATTGCAATAAATTCAAGTTTAAAATTATTCAAAGCAAGATCAGTAATTTTAAACACTTTTTTTCCCACTCTACCATTTTAACACATGCATTCAATTCTAAAGTGAGAAATACAGGTTTATTATCTGTATTGTCCAGAAAACGAATTGTATCCATAACATCTATGAATGACTAAAGAACGTTACTTACGTAGTATTTCCCATAACGTTACTCATATTCATTTGAACGTTTAACTGCTTCAGATTGATTGCAAAAACCACTAATGTCTCCCATGGTGCAGCTTGCTGGTTTGCTGATTTTGCATTCTTATTGAATGCTGCTGTGGATATTTTGGTAATAGAATCTGCCAACAACAGGAGAATATCTGTATTACTTTCAATCAGAAGGATGAAGCACAATGAACATTTTTTTCATGTCATAGGACATTCTATTAAAATAAGATAAATGGATTAAATGATAATTAGTTGTTTACTCTATTGTAACTCATGACAAAATTAAAGCAAACCTAGATTTTCCCCAGTGATATTGCTACTTATGTTTCTTTTTATCATATTTGGTCATTTATTGCCTAGATATCTGCAACTGTAGATGCCTGACAAGTGCCCGCATGCTCTCCATGTTCTTCACATAGCTGATGAACATTTTGGAGTTGGATTTCCATGCTTTGTGAGGAATAAGGAGTCCAGCTGTAGGAAAGAAATGGCTGTATCTATATAATTTGCTGGGAACATCAGTAAGACATGTTCCAGGGAGCCTGCGTACAAAGCCCAGCTCCAAAATGTGTCAGCTGCATGAAAAGTATGGAGAGCCTGTATGACTGCACGGTGGGTTCCATTAACAAGACAGGAGTGAGTAATTTATCTCCTAACTTCTTAAAGTCTTTCCACTGTACAAAGAATACCAGAAAGCAGATCTAACTGTGCTTGAAAAACCTGGTATCACCCTGGACAAACCAACTCATTTTGCATACTATCAGCTTAAATATTCACCCCTCTACTATAAACACAAAGGATGGTAGATATCCAATGTATGAAGGTGCCGTGTCGCAACACGTCATGACTTTCACAACAGTATTTCCTAAATCCACAATCTCTACTACGTATCAGAAGGGCAAAGCTATCAGGTATATACAAAAAGCTGGAGTAACTCAGCGGAACAGGCAGCACCTCTGGAGAGAAGGAATGGGTGACGTTTCTGGTCAAGACCCTTCTTCAGACGACACGAAACATCATCCATTCCTTCTCTCCAGAGATGCTGCCTGAACCACTGAGTTACTCTAGCTTTTTGTGTCAATATCTTCAGTTTAAACCAGCATCTGCAGTTCCTTCTTTCAGATAACAGGTATATAATACGCTCCCAGCAAGCTTCGCTCTAAGTCACAAACCATCCTAATTTTGAATTAGATCGGCAGTCCTTCATTGACAAAATCAGTTGCCCCCTTCCTAAAAGCACTCAAAGTATCTTTACATGAGACAACAACTCAAGTGGACAGGTCACCACTATTTTCTCAGGCATTTAAGGACGGGCAATAATGCTAACTTGCCAATAACATCTACATTTAAACAAGATTGTGCACTGACATAATCGAGGCTCTCCTGTCAGCTTTCACAGCTACCTGGGAAGCTGCAGCATCCTGTTTTTTTGGGCCACAGTTGACAGGATGTGCTTGAAACACATGACACCTAGCAATCTATTATCAAGTGGGTGGAAGCTAAATTCTAATTACGCTAATTATGAAGCAGAAAATATACAACTACAAATTAAGGTGTCTCACTTGAAGAAGATAAATTAAGCAAACTGAATGGTTAAAATTACAATCTCCCAATTTCATATTTGGTTTAATTGTGTATACAACATGTTTTTCAAAACTATTTCACATTATATAGGCACACAGCCAAGGGATTTACTTAACATCACTACACATCTATATCTGTACCTCTTCTTGGAGCAGATGAATCAGAGATTGTCCTAGATCGGATCACTGAGGGGGATTTTACACTGTGGATCATGCCAGCTGGTGATGTACTGTTAGATGCTGTGTGATCATTGAAGACATTTGCTGTCTGAGCCACGTGCGAATAGTTAGAAGACTGTGCTGTTTGATCCCAGGTACGCCAATAAGCCTTGCGTGTTGATTCAGGAGAAAGATGTTGGCTTTCTATAGAATCTGGAGTTACAGGTCCGGAAGCTTAAATTGTTTTAAAATTTGAAAACGTAAAAAAATATATTAAGAAACGAGAAGTCTTCAGTTTTTCGACACAGAATAACAAATAGTCTCTAACAGAATGAAATGCAAGATTAATTTTTGTGATTAGTCTGATTCATGACATAAAAATAATGCAACTTTTACATGCATATAAAACTACAGATCCATGGAATCACAGCACAAAAGAAAGGCAGTGGCTTATCACATTTGTGGCAACTGCATGTAATAAAAAGCTACACAAATAAGCACAACATGCTCTCTTTATCCACAATACTGGTATTTTTTATTGTGCACTGTGGCATAGCTAGTAGTACTTCCAGTAAATAGGATTTAATCCTGATTTGCTGTCTGTATGGATTTAGCATATTCTCCATGCATGCATGTTTCCTTCAGTGCACCAGTTTCCTACCATGTTCCAAAAATGCTAGGGTTGATGGGCTAACCACAAACTGTAAATTATCCTTTGTATAGGTGAACAGTAAAATCTGGGGAGAATAAAATTAGATGAGTATAAATGTTTGCTCGATGGTCAACATGGACTTGTTGGTCTGAAGGGTTTTGGTGTTGTATTATTCTATTTATGATAAGGAAGTCAAATGTCATCCAAAATACGAGGGAATCACATTACATTTCTGTCTCTGATAAAACAAAACATATTACAAAGTAATTAACAAAAGTGTACAGCTCTTCTCCAGTGATATACTGAATCTTAACCAAAGGGACAAATCTCCTTCGTCACCTCCTCAAAAAACTTACTCGTTAATAAGACACGACCACCTTCGCTCAGTCCGCCTGAACCTACCTGATCTCCCGGTTGCTAAACACTTTAATTCTCCTTTCCATTCCCGCCCAGACCTTTCTGTCCTAAGCCACATCCATTGTCAGAGTGAGGCTAAATGCAAATTGGAGGAACAGCATCTCATATTTCGCTTGGGCAGCTTACAGCCCAGTGGTATGAATATTGATTACTCTTACTCAGGAAGCCCCGGCATACCCTCTCTTCCCCACCCCAAGTCGCACAAGCTTCTCGATTTCACCCAACAAACAGCTAACAATGGCCTGTTTCCTTTATCATCGTTACTTTTTTGCATATCTTTTATTCATTGTTCTTTATCTTTACATCATCGTCTATATTTCTCATTTCCCTTACCCCTAACCAGACTGAAGAAGGGTCTCGACCTGAAACGTTACCCATTCCTTCTCTCCAGAGATGCTGCCTGTGCCACTGAGTTACTCCAGCTTTTTGTGTCTATCTTCGGTTTAAACCAGCATCTGCATTTCCTCCCTACACAATTACAAAGTCATGTTGGCTATCTCTAATCACTCCATTCTCTTGCAAATGGGAATAAATCTTCTCTCAAAAAATTCTCTCCAATAGTTTCCCTACCCCTGACGTGAGGCTTATAGATCCCTGGATTCTCTCTACTTCCCATCTTAAACAAAGGAACATTGGCTACTCTCCAATCCTCCAGGATCTCGCCTGTGGCTAGAGAAGAAACAAAGATTCTCTTCAACCCTGCAATCTCTCCTCTCTTGCCCTCCTCAATAACCTGTGATAACCTGTGATAAGTGTAAGGGGCATGGCTGTGTTCTGCAGCTGCGGCTCACCGGCAGTCTCTCTGTCTTTTTTTTGTTTTTTGTCTATTGTCATCGTTTAATGTACGTTTTGTTCTATTTTTAACTCTGTGTATGTGGGGGGGTGGTGGGGGGGTTGGGGGAAAACTTTTTTCTAATCTCTTCCTCAACGGAGATGCGACCTTTACTGTGTCGTATCTCCGTTCGCGCTACGGCCTAACATCGTGGAGTCGGCGGCCTCCAGCTTGGATCGACCTTGAAGACTCCGGTCGCAGGGCCTGGACTTACCATCTCGGAGGCTTCGGCCGTGGGCCCTGCAGACCGCAACATCGGGAGTTCGCAGGTCCCTGGCTGGCGACCGGTTTTTGGGAGCTCCAGCCGTAGCAGCTTCGACCACCCCGAAGCACGAGGTACGATCGACCCGCTCGCAGGCCCTTCATCGCCCTGCGTGGCCCGGCCGCAGCACTTTCCATCGCCCGGTGGGGGCTCAGGACCTTCATCGGCCTGCTCGGCTCGGCCCTGGGACTTTCCATCGCCCAGTGGGGGCTCAGGACTTTCATCGGCCTGCTCGGCTCGGCCCTGGGACTTTCCATCGCCCGGTGGGGGCTTCAAAAAGTTGGGAGCCTCGATCACCTCGTGGCACCACGGGAGAAGAATGAGGAGGAGATAAGACTTTTCTTTGCCTTCCATCACAGTGAGGGTGTGCCTAGAGCAATCACTGTGATGGCTGTTTGTGTAAAAATTGTATCTGTGTGTCCTGTGCTTTTTGTTGTCTACTGCCGGACCCTAACGTGAGAGGACGCTGGCGTTGTTTATTCGCCGCTTTTCCGTTAGGATAGTTTGTCTGTTTGTTTTTATGTTGATTGTTTTTGTAAAGCGCTTTGAGCACCCGATAAGGCGCTATATAAAATAAATGCTTATTATTATTATTATATTATTATAGATCCCATCAGGCTCTGTGACCTTATCCACCTTAATGGTCTTCAAGAGCCTCAGCACCACCTCCCTTTCGATTTCAGAATGCCCTCGCATATTTGTATCCTCCATGCTGATCTCACTGCCCTCCAAGTTCTCATTGAATACAGATGTAAAATACTCGTTTAGTACCCCACCTACATCCTCCAACTCAGAACATAGATTTCCTCCTTTATCTGTGAGCGGTCCTACCTTCTCCCTGGTCACCCTTTTATGTTAACGGAAGTGGCGGCGCCTAACGGCTGCGGCTCGCTAGCAGTCTGTTCGTCTTTTTTCCTTTTTTTTTTTGTTGTGTGTCGGTGTTGGGATGGGTTTTTTTGGGTTTTTTTTTTGGTTGTGTATGTGTGGGGGGTGGTGGTGTGGGTGGGGGGGTGGTGGTGTGGGTGGGGGAAACCTTTCTCTTTTAGGTCTTTTCCTCACGGCGCGGGGTGCGGCTCGGCCGCTGGACTTAACATCGCCCGGGGCGGCTTGGCCGCAGAACTTAACAGTGCCCGGTGCGGCTTGGCCGCGGGGCCTTCCATCGCCCGGTGCGGCTCGGCCGCGGGGCCTAACATCGCTGGTGCGGCTCGGCCGCTGGACTTAACAGTGCCCGGTGCGGCTCGGCCGCGGGGCCTAACATCGCTGGTGCGGCTCGGCCGCTGGACTTAACAGTGCCCGGGCCGCGGGGCCTAACATCGCCCGGCGCGGCTCGACCGCGGAACTTTTCATCGCTGGTGCGGCTCGGCCGCTGGACTTAACATCGCCCGGTGCGGCTTGGCCGCTGGACTTAACATCGCCCGGTGCGGCTCGGCCGCGGGACTTAGCAGCGCACGGCTCGGTCGCGGGGCCTTCCATCGCCCGGTTCGGCCGCGAGACGTCTCAGCGCCCGGTGCGACTCGGCCGCGGGGACTTCCATCCCCTTGCGGGGACTGTGCGGGTCGGTCGGGGACGAGCTGTCTGTCCGTGGGCGTGGGGAAGAGAGTGGAAGTTTTGTTGCCTCCATCACAGTGAGGGGGTGTTTGGAGACACTGTGATGGACGTTTGTGTTGGGGTCATGTGTCTTGTGTTCTTTTTTGTGTGTGACTGCTATGTAGTTTCGTTCGGTACCTTGGTACCGAATGACAAATAAAGCTCTGTTGAACTGTTGAACTGTTGAAATAAAAAGTCTGGGGAATTTCATCAATCCAACTCACCAATGACATTCCCTTTTGGCTCTTCTAATCGCCCGCTTGAGTTTTCTTTCTTTCTCACTTTATATTTCTCATAAGGCCTATCTGATGCCACCTTCTTAAACCTGACATGACAATAGACAATAGACAATAGGTGCAGGAGTAGGCCATTCAGCCCTTCGAGCCAGCACCGCCATTCAATGCGATCATGGCTGATCACTCTCAATCAGTACCCCGTTCCTGCCTTCTCCCCATACCCCCTCACTCCGCTATCCTTAAGAGCTCTATCCAGTTCTCTCTTGAAAGCATCCAACGAACTGGCCTCCACTGCCTTCTGAGGCAGAGAATTCCACTCCTTCACCACTCTCTGACTGAAAAAGTTCTTCCTCATCTCCGTTCTAAATGGCCTACCCCTTATTCTTAAACTGTGGCCCCTTGTTCTGGACTTCCCCAACATTGGGAACATGTTATCTGCCTCTAATGTGTCCAATCCCCTAATTATCTTATATGTTTCAATAAGATCCCCCCTCATCCTTCTAAATTCCAGTGTATACAAGCCCAATCGCTCCAGCCTTTCAACATACGACAATCCCGACATTCCGGGAATTAACCTAGTGAACCTACGCTGCACGCCCTCCATAGCAAGAATATCCTTCCTCAAATTTGGAGACCAAAACTGCACACAGTACTCCAGGTGCGGTCTCACCAGGGCCCGGTACAACTGTAGAAGGACCTCTTTGCTCCTATACTCAACTCCTCTTGTTACGAAGGCCAACATTCCATTGGCTTTCTTCACTGCCTGCTGTACCTGCATGCTTCCTTTCATTGACTGATGCACTAGGACACCCAGATCTCGTTGAACTCCCCCTCCTCCTAACTTGACACCATTCAGATAATAATCTGCCTTTCTATTCTTACTTCCAAAGTGAATAACCTCACACTTATCTACATTAAACTGCATCTGCCATGTATCCGCCCACTCACACAACCTGTCCAAGTCACCCTGCAGCCTTATTGCATCTTCCTCACAATTCACACTACCCCCCAACTTAGTATCATCTGCAAATTTGCTAATGGTACTTTTAATCCCTTCGTCTAAGTCATTAATGTATATCGTAAATAGCTGGGGTCCCAGCACCGAACCTTGCGGTACCCCACTGGTCACTGCCTGCCATTCCGAAAGGGACCCATTTATCCCCACTCTTCGCTTTCTGTCTGTCAACCAATTTTCTATCCATGTCAGTACCCTACCCCCAATACCATGTGCCCTAATTTTGCCCACTAATCTCCTATGTGGGACCTTGTCGAAGGCTTTCTGAAAGTCGAGGTACACCACATCCACTGACTCTCCCATATGCTTCATTTTTCTTCCTGACCAAGTCTACAACCTCCTTGGCCATCCACAGCTCCCTTACCTTGCCGTCCTTATCCCTCCTCCTCACTGGGAACATGTTGATCCTGCATTTTAATCAGCTGGCCTTTAAAAAGCTTCCCCATGTCATCTGTGGACTTACCCAGTAATAACTGGTCCCAATCTACCCTCCTTACCTCCTACATAATAACATTGTCAAGTCAAGTCAAGTCAATTTTATTTGTATAGCACATTTAAAAACAACCCACGTTGACCAAAGTGCTGCATATCTGATTAATCTGCCTTGCCTCAATCAAGTACCTTTCCTCAATATCCAGACCTGCCCCTATTCAAAATAATCTTAAAACTTATGTTGTGTTAATTATCTCCAAAATGCTCTTCCACTGATACACAAATCACCTGACACAGCTGGTTTCCCAAAACAAGGTCCAATATCAACCCTCCTCGAGTTGGACTAACCACATGCTGTGCAAGGAAACCTTCTTGGATACGCCTAACAAATTCTGCCCCATCTAATCCTCTTGTCCCGTCAATATTGAAGAAATTAAAGTCACCCACTACTCCATTCTGTGGTTCTTGCATCCTTCCGTAATCTGTCTACATATCGAATCATCTATCTCCCGCTGGTTATGGGATGGCCTATAATATAATCCCATTACAGCAAATTCTCACTTCTTATTGTTGAGCTCAACCTATCATGCCTCAGTAGACGTACCCTCCAGTATGTCCTCTGAGTACTGCCATGATATTCTCCCCGATTAACAAAGCAACTCCTCCCCTCTTTTGCTTCCCTTTCTCTCGTCTGAAACATCAAAACCCAGGCTACCAGTCGTGTCCTTCTCACCAGGTTTCTGTAATGGCCACAATATCATAATTCCAAGCACTGATCCAGGCTCTAAGCTCATCAGTTTTACCCGCAATACTTGCATTGAAGTAAACACACTTCAGCTCTTCATTATACCCATATTCATGAACCTTTCCCTGCCTGTCCTTCCTTTAAGATTTACTTTCAATGACGTCCACTTAAGATTTACTTTCAATGACGTCCACTTTCTCATCATCCCTTCCATTTGCTGACCTGCTGCTCTGGTTCCCACTCACCTGCCATTCTAGTTTAAACCCTCCCGAATAGCACTAACAAACCTCTCTGCAAGGATGCAAGAGCCCCTCCTGTTGAGGTGCTAGCCATCCCTCTTGTACAGGTCACCTCTGCCCCAGAGATCCCAATGGTCCAAAAATCTGAATTCCTGTCCCCTGAATGAACTCACATTCATCTGCCCTATTTTCCAGTCCCTACCCTCACTAGCATGTGGCACAGGCAGTTATCCAAAGATTATACCCTCAAGGTCCTGTATCTTAACTTTTTGCCTTGTATTCATTTTGCAGGATATCATCTCTTTCCCTACCTTTGTCATTTGATGTTTCAGACTGAGATGAGGTGGTGCCTCCCAGCTTTGGCAGTGGAGGTTTGCTACTGCCTGTGTGAAGTTTGTACATTCTCCCTGTGACTTGTTGAAAGTTAATTGGCCAGTATAAATTGCACCTAGTGTGTAAGTGAATGATAAAATCTGGGGGGAGTTGATGGAATGCAAGGAGAATAACATGGATTAGTAGGATTCATTGTAGGATTAACCTCTAGATGGATGCTTGATGGTTGGCGTGGAAAGGGTTGTTTCCATGCTATATCTTTATGACTCGAATTTTTGGATTATCTCACCTGGCAAATTGATTGTCTGATCACCTAGGAAGAGACGTCGAGCAATGCTTCTTCTGTACCAGGCTCTTGGAAAGGCTAGAATTTCACTAAGTCTACGCATATCATACTTGAAGGAAGCGGATCCTATGTCGCAGACAGCTGAAGGGAAAAATGTGGAGTTAAGACACAGTACGAACAATTACCTCATTAAATTTGTTAAAAGGATAGAGGAAGAAAAATATTATACCAGAGATATTAATTAAAGTAGTTTCCATCTTGCTGTTAATTTTGATTGGTGTTTGGTTGTCAAACAATGAACTCCCTCCTGATCGTCTCATCCTGGATAAGCTAACTTTCACAAATTCTAGGTTAATACTGAGAGAATCCTTACGGCCTGTGACAGAGCTGGCTTCCTCATCCACAGTACCTGCAGTATGAAAAGATGATCAGGAATACATTTATTTATTTTCATGTTATCTTGTTATCATGTTATTCAGGAAGTGGAATGAAAACCCAAAAGTTCAAGTTTGAAAATGTATTTGTCGATTTTCATTCCTTCTTTACAAACTTGACAGAATTATTTGGCCATTATCTGAAGTTACCATGTTAACGACTATAAATAAGAATTCCAGCAATACATCATAGGGTTCAAATATATGCTAACTTATTATATGATAACCTAATGAGAAAAAAAATCCTATAGTTTTCTTTGGATACCACAACACAACCTCTTCTGTTATATGAAGAAATAGCAGAGAAACGTTTGTGAAATGCTTACGCTGATATATACAAGCTTATATAAGCACAACTATGTATTATTTTATTAAGAATCTAAATTAACTATCTTTCTAAAAGTTTTAAATAACCATACAGAAGATTTTTATAAAGGTTTTGGGTTTAAATTTGAATAAATATGCCAAAAATAGTATCATTCAACAGAACATTTTACAGAAGCATTAAAAATAACACGTATAAAAACAACAGAAATGTTGATGTGCCCTATTTACCAGATGCACTTGTTCCAGGAGTCAGGCCAGTAACTGTTGTTTTCTGCTTCCCAGTTCCATATGGATGAAAAACGTACAGAGAGAAATCTGACATACAAGCTGTAAAGCTCAGCCCTGATGCAGTGGTGCTGGAGTAAGAAAGATCAGATTGACTACTGCTGTGTCGGCTTCTTCCAAGTGGGCTTCCAAATCCAGAAGATGTACCTTCAAAGAGATGTTCGTTGATGAAGAGATTGACCAGATCATAAACATACATAAAGATCATAAACATACATATGTCATACATCTAGACAGCACTAAATATAATTTTATAATGATAGATTCATTCTGAAGATTATCTTTAAAAGGTTTGGATTCATTTAAAATCTTTAAATGAAGGTCATTTCCTCTAATCATTTAAAATGTTAAAATGATTAGTCTATTTTTTTGCATGGGTTTTAGTGTTCAGTGGCGAAGTGGTGGGACATGTGTTAATTTTGAAGGGAAAGGTATCCACAAAGAGCCAGCAGTCCCTGTAACATGGATTTAATCTCTTTCAACGTAGAGTAGAATACATTTCCCAACATTTAGAGTATTGTGTTCAGTTCTGGATACCATGTTATAGGTAAGATGGTGTCAAACTGGAAAGGGTGCAGTGAAAATTTACAAGGGTGTTGCCAGGACCTGAGAGGACTCTAGGACTATGCTAGGACTCTATTCCTTGGAGCACAGGATGATGAGGGGTGATCTTATAGAGACATACAAAATCATGACAGAAATTGATCGGGTATACGCACAGAGTCTCTTGCCCAGAGTAGGGGACATGGGTTTAGTGAGGGGGGGGGAAAGATTTACTTGGAACCCGAGGGGTAACATTTTCACACAGAGGCCGTACTATTGCGTTTAAGAAACATTTGGACAGGTTCATGGATAGGGCAGGTTTAGAGGGATATGGGCCAAACGAAGACAGGTGGGACTAGGGCAGATGGGATACGTTGGTCGGTGTGGGCAAGTTGGGCTGAAGGGCCTGTTTCCATGCTGATGGACTCTATGAGTCTATAACATAAGATGCAGTCAGACATTACCTCATAGGATTGTAAAAACAAAGAACTGCAGATATTGGTTGTCTTTGGAAAGACATAAATTGCAAGAGTAATTCAGCGGGGCAGGCAACATCCCTGGAGAATATGAATAGGTGGCTTTTTAGGTTTAGACTCTTCTCCAGTCTGAAGAAGGGTCCCGCACCGAAATGTCACCTATCCATGTTTTGCTGGGTTGCTATCTGACCCGCTGAGTTACTCCAGCATTTTGTGTCTTACCTCAAAGGCTTATTTAGCATGCGGTAGCCAACACTGGCAAAGCAGCCAATGATATTGAATATTTCTCAAATAGTAAACAGTGAAGGTGGCGGTGTTGGATTTCTTGAAGAACATCAAGCTGGATAAGTCTCCAGGGCTGGAAGAGATCTATTCCAGGTTATTGAGAGAGGCAAGTGTAAAGATTGCTGGGGATCTGACAAAGATCCTCTCTCATCACAGGTAAGGTCAATAAACAATAGGTGCAGGAGTAGACCTTTCGAGCCAGCACCACCATTCAATGTGATCATGGCTGATCATTCGCAATCAGTACCCCGTTCCTGCCTTCTCCCCATACCCCCTGACTCCGCTATCCTTAAGAGCTCTATCTAGCTCTCTCTTGAAAGCATCCAGAGAATTGGCCTCCACTGCCTTCTGAGGCAGAGAATTCCACATATTTACAACTCTCTGACTGAAAAAGCTTTTCCTCATCTCCGTTCTAAATGGCCTACCCCTTTTTCTTAAACTGTGGCCCCTGGTTCTGGACTTCCCCCAACATTGGGACTGTTTCCTGCCTCTAGTGTGTCCAATCCCTTAATAATCTTATGTTTCAATAAGATCCCCTCTCATCCTTCTAAATTCCAGCATATACAAGCCTAGTCGCTCCAGTCTTTCAACATACGACAGTCCCGCCATTCCAGGAATTAACCTAGTGAACCTATGCTGCACGCCCTCAAAAGCAAGAATATCCTTCCTCAAATTTGGAGACCAAAACTGCACACAATACTCCAGGTGCGGTCTCACTAGGGCCCTGTACAACTGCAGAAAGACCTCTTTGCTCCTATACTCAACTCCTCCTTGTCATAAAGGCCAACATTCCATTAGCTTGCTTTACTGCCTGCTGTACCTGCATGCTAACTTTAAGTGACTGACGAACAAGGACACCTAGATCTGTTTGTACTTCCCCATTTCCTAACTTGACACCATTCAAATAATAGTCTGCCTTCCTGTTCTTTCCACCAAAGTGGATAACCTCACATTTATCCACATTAAACTGCATCTGTCATGCATCTTTGTTTCCTGTCTATCCATGTCAGCACCCTACCCCCAATACCATGTGCTCTAATCTTGCCCACTAATCTCCTATGCAGGACCTTATCAAAGGCTTTCTGAAAGTCCAGGTACACTACATCCACTGGCTCTCCCTTGTCCATTTTCCTAGTTACTTTGTCAAAAAAGTCCAGAAGATTAGGCAAGCATGATTTCCCTTTCGTAAATCCATGCTGACTCAGAACGATCCTGTTACCGCTATCCAAATGTTCTGCAATTTCGTCTTTTATAATTGACTCCAGCATCTTCCCCACCACTGATGTCAGGCTAACTGGTCTATAATTTCCCATTTTCTCTCTCTCTCCTTTCTTAAAAAGTGGGATAACACTGGAGGACTGGAGAATAACCAATGTTATTCTCTTGTTTAAAAAGGAAATAAGGGTAAGTCAAGAAATTGTAGGAGAGTGAGCCTCACATCAATAGCAGGGAAGCAAATGGAGAGGATTCTTAGTGATATGATTTACTTGCATTTTGAATAGAATAGACTAATTAGAGACAGTCAGCGTGGCTTGGTCTATGACAGGCATGTGTTGTAAGCTTAATTTAGTTTTTTTTTGAGGAGGTGATGGCGATTGATGAGGATGTCGTCTACATTAACTTTAGTAAGGCATTTGACAAGGTCCCTTTTGGTAAGCTGATCTAGATGATTGAAATAAATGGGACTTGGTAGTTTTGATTCAGAACTGGCTTAGCCATAGTAAACAGAGAGTAGTGATGGGAGGATGTCATTTTGGCTGTAGGTGTGTGACCTGTGCTGGAACCTCTGTTCTTTATTATAGAAATGAATTGGATGAAAGTACAGGTGGGTTGGTTAGTAAGATTTCAGGCGACACAAGGATTGTTGGAGTTGCAGAGAGTGAAGGTTTAATCCGGGGAAGTGTGAGGTGTTGTACTTTGGGAGATAAGATCAAAAATAAGGGGAAAGTATACAGTTAAGATCGTTAACCACATTAATATACAAAGGGATTTTGTCTCCAAGTCCATAGGTCCCCGAAAGTGGCAACACAAACAGATGGAGTGGCAAAGAAAGCATGTGGTATGCTTGCCTTCATCAGTCGGGGCATTGTGTATAAGAGTTAGGACATCATGTTGCTGTTTTATAAATGTTTGTTTAGACCAAATTTGGAGTATTGTGTGCAGTTCTGGTTGCTCTATTACAGGAAAGATGCGGATGCTTTGGAGAGGGTGCAGAAGAGGTTTATTAGGATGCTACCTGGATCGTAGGGAATTTGCTATAAGGAGTGAATGGACAAACGTATTGTTTTCTCTGGAGTGTCAGAGGCTGTTGGGAGATCTGACTTAAATGTACAAAATTATGAAAGTCCTACATAGAGTAGACAGTCAGAATAGTTTTTCCAGGGTAGTAATGTCAAATACTGCAAGGCACAGCTTTAAGGTTGGAGGAGAAAAGTTTAAAGGAGATGTGCACTGCATCTTTTATTTTACAGAGAGTGGTAGGTGCCTGGAATGTGCTGTCAGTGGTGGAGGGGAAGCAGATATGAGTGTGGTATTTAGAGGCTTTTTGATAGGCACAGAAAGATGTAGGAAATGGAGGGATATGGATGCTGAAAAGGCAGAAAGGATTAGTTTAATTTCACAACACATTCGGCACAGATATCGCATGACCAATGGCCTGTTCCTGTGCGAACTGTACTATATTGTATGATAACTTTATTCTAATGCTTTAAATATTTTTACAGAATAAAGATCATGAAATATATTATAACTAAATTTACTAAAAGTATATTACATTTTTAAAGTCAAATATGTTGTTTAATTGTAACTATGGTTTCCTACAATTAACAATTAAAATTTATATGACAAATTATAACTTTATAATTTATTACTTCTCAGTGAGAATAGTTTGTAATAACTCGAGATCTTGTAAATTCAGTGATTTGCACAGAATATGTTGGCTAAACCCATGTACACTGTGGAGGAGCAAGGTATCGCTGGCAATAATTTTAGATGCACATGCATATCCACTGTTATTTCATACTGCAAATTTAGTGCTATTAAATCAGTTGTAGTTAAAAATTAAGTAGTTCCATGCACTGTAAGTAATGCAATATCTTCTTCAGAAGTAAATAGTCTTTGTTTGCGATACTGTTGAATAGTTTTCCCATTGTGAGGAGTAAATGTTCTTGGGCGGTACGGTGGCGCAGCGGTAGAATTGCTGCCTTACAGTGCCAGAGACCTGGGTTTGATCTTGACTACGGGTGATGTCTGTTCGGAGTTTATATGTTCTCCCCATGACCTGTGGGTTTTCTCCGGGAGTCCAGACATACAGGTTTGTACGTTAATTGGCTTGGTAAAATTGTTCCTAGTGTGTGTAGGATAGTGTTAATGTGTGTGGATCGCTGGTCGGCGTGGACTCGGTGGGCTGTATGGGCCTGTTACCATACTGTATCTCTAAACTAAATTAAACTAGACTACATTACCCACATACCTGTTTTACTGGCAGCTTTTAACACAGTATGAGCAAGCAATGAAGTGGCACTAGCAGATACTTGAGTTCCATCGAATGCATGTGAGAAACCCAAGCTTTCCAGTTCACTTCTATTAGATGAGAACACCAAGTCCAGCGAAGGCAGCTTCAACATACATTCCACTCTTGATACAGGTAAACAGCTGAACTTGATCTGTGATGGCTACAGAATGCACATAGAAAGTTTTCAAAGGTTTGCAAATCAGTGCTAAAATGCATTGGATCCACTGTGCCATTACAAATCTTGTTAAGCTAAGCATACTGATTTCCCGGTAAAGTTCAGATAATGCTACTTTCAGTTAATTCAGAAATTGAAGTATATACTTGACATTAAATATACTATTGCAAAATTAATAATATTTTTGCAGAGGAAATAAAAAGCATGACTGAAGAGGTAAAACCTAATAACAAACTCCAAAAAACGATTAAATTCCTCATCTATATGATATATTACTAAAACTCATCTTGTTTATTTGTGTTTGTGCATATATTTGTTCTCAAAGTACAGCCAAAACGATACACGATAGCGCGACAATTTTGACATCACAATGGGACCTGCCCGAGTGACGGGAGTAGCGGCCAATTGGGGGGGGCATGATGGCCGCCGGGGGCAGGACCCGCCAGAGTGATGGGAGTGGCGGCCAATGAGGGGGAAGGTCGCTGCTGAGCCGTCTTGCTAAAACGTTAATAAGTGCACTTCCACCCGCACCCCCCCTCGCCGGGAGGACCGGCGCCCGTCCCGGCGTGCCCTGCACCTGACCTTCCTGCTGTGGTGCAGCATGGTGGCAGAGGGTCAAACAAGATAGCTGTGGCTGCTGAGCTGCCACTGCAGGAGAGGATTCCACCCAACAGGTCCACGGCTTGCGATGGTCAACGCGATGGCTGTTCGGGGCCGAGGTGAGTGGTTCCCACTTCCCTTTCATGTCCCCTTTGCCCGCCCACGGCTCCCGGGAGACACTCCCCGGCGGCCAAAGGATCCATGGATCGTTAGTTGGGGGTGGGTTTGACCCAACGAGGGTTGCCGCGCCGCAGGAGATTTGCACGGAGGGTTGGCAGGGCCGCAGGAGTTTTGGATCAGTTGGGGGAGGGTTGCCGGGCCCGCAGGAGAAATTAACACCCAACGGGGGTTGCCGCGCCCACAGGAGCACCCGCAGGAGAGATTTGGACCCAACGAGTCTACGCCCATCTAATCAATACAAAAAATTGCAAATACACGATATATTTGCTATTTGGCACCATACTGCAAGTCAAAGGTGTTATGTGACCACCTTTCTCTAATCTGTTGTGTCAGAAATAAAAGACATAGCAGACTTCAATTTGGAGCCATACGGCACAGAAACAGGCCCTTTGGCTCATCTTGTCCGTTCCGATCAAACTGCTCCATCTGCACTATTCCCAACTGCTGGTTTTTCACCCATATCCCACTAAATCTTTCCTGCCCTTGTTCCTGTCCAAATGTCTTTTAAATGTTGTGATGGTACCTGACTCAACTACCTCCTCAGAAAGTTCATTCCATATACCTACCACCGTCTGTGTGAAAAAGGTGCCCTTCAGATTCCTATTAAATCTTTCCTCTCACCTTAAATTTACACCCTCTTGCTCTTGATTCCTCTGAAGTCTGTGTATCTACTCTATCTATTTCCGTTATCATCTTATGCTCCTTTAGAAGATCACCCCTCATTCTCCTGGGCTCAAAGGAATAAAGTCCTAGCCCGCCCAACCACACCATGTAACCCAGGTCCTCAATTCCTGGCAATATGTTCGTAAATCTTCTCTGCATTGACCAAAATTGAAAACAATATTCCAAATATGGCCTCACCAACGTCTTGTGCAACTATAGCATAACATCCCAACTTCTATACTCAATACCCTGACTGATGAGGGCCAGAGGGCCGTAAGGATTCTTGATCACCCTATCCACATGTGATGCCACTTTCCTGGAAGTATGTACCTGCACTACAGCTCCACAACACTCCCCAGTGCCCTTCCATTCACAGTGAAGGTCCTGCCCTGGTTTGACCCCTCAAAATGCATTATCTCTATTAACCATTCCTCTGCCCACTTGCCCAGCTGATCAAGATCCTGCTGTAATCTGATAGCCATTTTCACTATCTGCAATACCACCCACTTTAGTGTCATCTGCAAAAGTACTAATCCAGCCTTGTACTTTCTCATCTAAATTGTTGATATAAACGACAAACAACAATGGGCCCAGCACCATTCCGAGGAACACCACTCGTCACAGGCCTTCAGTTTAAAAAACAACCTTCCACCATCATCCTCTGCTTCCTTCCATGAAGACAATTTTCTATCCCGTCTGAGGCTCTCCCTGGTACCCATGTGATCTACACTCCCAGAGCAACCTGCCATGCAGACCCTTATCGAAGTTCTTGCTGACATCGATATAGACAAAACCATGCTGCCTTTCACTAATTAGCTCCTTTCTATCGAAGTGTATATTTATCTTACCCCTCAGAATACTCTCCAGTAACTTGCCTACCACAGATGTTAGGCTTGCTTGACTCTAGTTCCCAGGCTTTTCCTTGCAGCCCTTTTTAAATAGAGGCACAACATTAGCCACCCTCCAGTCTTCCAGCACCTCACCCATGTCTAATAAGGATCCATATATCTCAGCCAGTGTGCTTGCAATTTCTTCTCCAGCTTCCCACAGTGTCCTCCAATATATCTGACCAGGCAGAATGAAATTTGAAACATTTCATTCAGTAGTATGATAAGTTAAAAATGAAGTCACGAGAATGCTTTACCAATGCTTTTATATGATCATAGGGAATTTTTATTTGGTTTGGAGGAAGTGGTTCTTAGAATGCCGGCAGAGGTGAGAAAATTAGCTTTGATGAGGTAGGAGAAACAGTGAATGGGTCAGCAGGTGCACACCAGTGATAGGGTGGAAAGTTTTAATTCATGTTAGAATATTTTTTAAAGTATTATTTCATAAATATGTACCGATAAACAAGCTTCTCATATTCTTGAATGTGGCAAAAACATTCAAACTCAGCTGACAAATGAATATCATTTTTGTCACACAACACACACATGCTGACCACTTTCCAACAGAGACATTACTCTGCTCCTCTTTCTATCCTTAACAGGATAAACATTTTGGATTAGGAATTGGCACTGACTAGAAACTCCCGCATTGTTTTGCTGCAATATGTGCATCATCTACAAGACATAATGCAGTAATTTGCTTTGTTGACCGTACCTATCAAACAAAACTCTGCCATCTGACTGGACAAGGTCAGCAAACATATTATGAACATCATATACTTCTTCAAGTTGCATATTACCCAAATGTTCAAAATACATTACTATTCTTTTATCATCACCATCAAGTCAAAATTCATTCACCATCAAGTCAAAAGTCGAGCATTCTATACCTAATAGCAATATGGGAGTTACTACATCATACAAACTCTCTTCCTTGTGCCCCATCTGGATTTGCACCTCCATTTCACTCCTTCCCCCTCTCGCCATCCTCTTCCACCTATATTCCTTCTCCAGGCTTCACAAGTTATACCTTTTCTATTCTTATCTCACACTTTTTATTTTTCTTGTCCAAATATCTGCCTAGCAAACTCCCCCCTCATCTATATGCACCTATCATTTGCCAGGCGTTGTCCTGCCCCCATGTCTTTTTCAGCTTACTCTCTGCCCCTCCCGCCCACCACCACAATCAATCTGAAGAAGCGTCCTAACCCGAAATATCCCCATCCATATTTACCATAGATGTTGCCCTGACCTGCTGAGTTACTCAAGCACTTTATGTCATCTTTTGTGTAATATAGTAACTGGTTTAAGGTGGCATAATCAAAGCCACTTTATCAAATACAATTAGGAACAGGAAATCCTGGTCTTTCCAATATCTATGCACAGGAAATATATATTCTTACCTGTACCCTTATATAAACCACAACATCTACTGGAAATGAGGAATAGGCCGATGTAGATGAGGACACTAGAGATATTGTTGATTCTTCCAAAGCATCTTGAACTTCAAACTGTCCCACATCTTCATCCTGGGAGCTGAGAGCTGTTAAGACAGAAATCAATATTTTTTATTTCAAAACTTACTCAGAACAATTTAATATATTAAATTGAAGATGCATCAGGTTATGAACTTAAAATATAGTCTGAGTATTTTTCCAAAATATTTAACGTAATATCAAAACTTTTGTTTGCATTATTTAAATTAGTGAAAAATTGTTTTAATAAAAAAAGGTTTTGTGTTATGCCTCAACATTCAAGTGTTACACCTTGAATATCATTTTCTTGATGGCAGAACTTCAGGTCCCAAAATAAACTTTTTTTCAATCTCTTACCTCGACGGAGATGCGATTTTTTTCCCGTATCATATCTCCGTCCCCACTGTGGCCTGACATCATGGAGTTGCCGGCCTTTCCTGGAGACCGACGGGCACTCCAAGCTGCAGGGGTCTGTAGGAGTCTGCGGGACAACATCGCGGAGTTTGCGATCCCTTTGCCAGGGATCAAAGTTCCAACCACGGGGCCTGTGGACTTTTAACATCATGAAGCCCGCGGTTGCTGGTAAGAAGAGAGGGAGCTCCATGCTGGAGCGAGAGTTTAAACCTCCACGACGCGGGAGTTTCGATCACCCCGACGGGGGCTTCGATCGTCGGCTGTGGGGGCTTTGGTCGCCCCGACTGCGGATGGTTTGACTGCCCCGACCACGGGAGAGCAAAGAGGAAGAGGATTTAACTTTATTGCCTTCCATCACAGTGAGAAATGTGGAATCCACTGTGATGGATGTTTATGTTAATTTTTATGTGGTTGTGTGTCTTGTTGCTTTTCACTTAGTGTGGCTGTATGGTAACTCAAATTTCACTGTACCTTAATTGGTACAAGTGACAATAAACTGATCTTGAAATATATTTTAATGGGCAGGTCTGGAAGGCATAAAATAAGTTGGTTCGTCATCAGTAGATTGTTAACTACGATTATCACATTTTGATCAATGGAAGACATTTTATTTTGAGATACCTGTGTAATTTCTTTCAATTGGAGTGATTGGAATTGTTTCCAGAGCTTTTTCTAGGAAGTCTAGCAGACAAGGACTAATGACCATTTCTTCAGGAAGAGATTGCAAAGCAACCCAAGCATAAAGTTTTGCTGTTTTCACACCTCCGCTCCCTTTCCCTTTGGCTGCAAGGAAAATATAATGATTTTGTTAACACGATGTGAAATATGATTTCTTTATATACATCATTAATATATATAATTTTCTAAAATTCTGGTAATAATAAAATAAATTGAAAGCCACTGGTATTATGCATATTGAATTTATATTCAAGATCCGCATTAATGTATTGTTCGCTACTGGATCAAAAGTCACTGGGATTTTTTTTCTATTAGCACTTTAAAATATTTTATTCTTTATACTGACTATCCTGTGGGCCTGACAAACTGCAGCACCCACAAGCTTTTGGAGAATGTGTTCCCACTAAAGATTATCTTGTGTAATACACATAAAAAAAGAAAAGGAAAACTGGAAAAGCCAGAATTACGTTTATAACAACGCTCTAATTAGTCCCTACATAGAAACGGAAATATTTGTAAATTTCTTGCAAGTCCCCAACAAGCAACATTATAAATTTATAATAGGTTAATCATCATTAGAGATTAGGAATGCCATACTCTTTCTTACTCTTATCGCATGCTTCTTGTACATTTTTGTCTTTGGGTATATTCTTAATTATCTTTTCTCCCAAAGCTAAATATTACTTCTCATTAAATGCAATTCACTGCAAAATACAGCCTAAAACACAGAAGTACAAAACCCCATAAAGTTGTGTTTATAGAGGGATATGCCTTTATAAATTAAATACCTGATGGTATAGGGGGAAGTTGGGGAGGAAGCAATAAAGTGGGCTTGGTGATGGTGGCAGTGGATTGAGAAGGAAGACTTGTATCTTTCATTCCAGACAGCTTTGATTCTTTAGAAAGAGTTCTTGGTAAAGACGATCCTCTGGAGGCGTTTGGAGAATCGGTCTTCAGTGTTTTGGAATTGTAATGCAGCTGTTGAAAGATTGCAACTGTCAGAAATATTTAACTCAAACTGAAACATTTACAAAATTTAGCATTCAAAAAGCTGTGTTCCGATGGTCCTCTGAGCTCTATGGACTACCCGCTGAAGAGCTTTCCTCTCTGCCTCCGTGCAGCTGAGATACCACACAGGGATGCCATGTGTTAGGATGCTCTCTATGGTGCAGCGGTAGAAGGTCGTCAGCAGCTGTTGGGGTAGACCAGACTTTTTCAGTGTTCTTAGGTAGAACAGTCGTTGCTGTGCCTTCTTGACCAGCGCAGCAGTGTTATTGGACCATGTGAGGTTCTCCGAAATGTGAGTGCCCAGAAACTTGAAGCTAGACACTCTCTCCACACTGTCCCCGTTGATAAAGATCGGGGCGTATTCCCTGTTGTGTGACCTACGGAAGTTGATGATCACCAAAAATGGCATTCAGAAACAAAGAAACAACCTGTCCCTAAATACCACCAAGACCAAGGAGCTGATCATCAACTTCCGTAGGTCACACAACGGGGAATATGCCCCGATCTTTATCAACGGGGACAGTGTGGAGAGAGTGTCCAGCTTCAAGTTTCTGGGCACTCACATTTCAGAGGACCTCACATGGTCCAATAACACTGCTGCGCTGGTCAAGAAGGCACAGCAACGACTGTTCTACCTAAGAACACTGAAAAAGTCTGGTCTACCCCAACAGCTGCTGCCGACATTCTACCGCTGCACCATAGAGAGCATCCTGACACATGGCATCCCTGTGTGGTATCTCAGCTGCACGGAGGCAGAGAGGAAAGCTCTTCAGCGGGTAGTCCATAGAGCTCAGAGGACCATCGGAACACAGCTACCAGCCTTGGAGGGCATCTACAACACACGATGCCTCAGAAAAGCCACCAGCATCCACAAAGACTCTTCACACCCCTGCAACAGTCTGCTCGAACTTCTACCATCGGGCAGACGATACAAGGCCTTCTACGCCCGCACCTCCAGACTCAGGAACAGCTTCATCCCCATAGCTGCTATGAACCGGTCCTGCTGAGCCGGATGGTCACATCTCACAGTGAACCGGCACAGATCTACTTGCACTTTATTCTGTTTTAAAACTGTTCCAATTTGTTTCATTGGGTTGTTTAAATTAATACTGACTAGCTAATTAATTTATTGCATCGTATGGGAGGCACATTCCCAATCTCGTTGTACCCCTGTATAATGACAATAAAGATATATTGTATTGTATTGTATTGTAATGAGATGTTTCAAAGTTAACTGGCATGTCAAAAGTTTCCCTAAGCTGTTTTGTGGTCATGATTAGTCCCCCAAGAGATGAGATTTGTGCATGCAAGATCCAGCCACTGTTCTCTGAGGATCAGAAACACTTTGCTCAGGAAGTTGACAGATAGAAGCTAAGTTTACAACTATCGCACTGTGTGATGAGGTCAGTAGCGAGTATGGGCAGTTCACCGCTGGCAGGAAACTCTGGGTCATTGATAGTGTTTAGCTAATTCTAATTGTTTTGGACGTACATTTCCTGTAAGAATAGCACTACAAATTTATTTACTCTCTTCAGAAATCTGTCCATTGAAAAAGGGGAATAACAGAGCAGTAAGGTAAAGCATGAGGACATGATGCCACTGTACTCCTGACCAACCGAGAATAAGAAATGTCATTACAAATTCAGGGTTTAATCAAGATATTGCAGAATATATCAGCAATCTTCTGATTCTGAAGATATCAGAAAGAAAATCTCGGATTATAATAAGCAAAAACTAAGTTTTCAATGAAAACTATGTTGGAAGTTCTGGATATTCCATTAAAGACAGAAAAGTTGCCCATCTATATGCCTTTTTGCTGAATGTTATTCACATTCCAGGTAAGGCATTGACAATGGACACTGTTTGCTTGGAACTTGAATGCATGCTCAGTGAAGCAAGGGTTTCAAGTGGTGGTTAGATGTGAGCATTGACTGCAATGGCAAATCACTGGCAAGGTGGAGTTGTTCTACTCTCAGTGGCTCACACTTACACCAGTGCTATCTAAAATACAGATGCCAATCTACTCATTTGAATGGTGTTACAAATATTGTTAAAAAAAATCCAGGTCAAGTGTTTAAATCATTTTCTTTTAAGGTTTGTAATATTTTTATCATGTAGCAATTTAAGTTATTCTAACATTTTAAAAACCACTTTCATTTATTTCATTTAAAACTCCTTGAACTGTTTTTTGAACTTTGTGAATGATTAGAGATATTTAAAAATAGTTCAAAAGCCACTGCCATTGTGAGCAGATGGATGGAATCTGCCAGTGGCAAATCTGGGAAATGGATTAGACACAGCTCGATGTAGATGTGTTGGAAAAGATCACATTTGCAAAGAAAAACATATAGCATAAATATAGAGCAAGCCTTTCTTATTTCTTATGAACAGGGTCAATTTATAAGTAAATCTTTATTATAAAGATGCACTTGTTACCTTTACATCTACTCCTGGAATGTAAAAAACCGTGGTTTCAAATTCTGTTGTCTTGGTCTGAAGTGTATGTGGCACTTTTTTCCCACCTGATAAATGTATATTTGATGTATAGTTTGGATGAGGTTTTTTCTTCTTTGGGGGAGTATCCTGGTCCACATTTTTTAAATTCTTCTCAATATTCCTGTACAAATAAAAAAATAATTTAACCAGTCTCCATTTCAATGTTCCAAACTCTGAAAGTAAATTTTAAACCATTAAACATTAAATTTAAAGATTTCCTCTGTAATTTTTAAGCCACTGTCAACAAGGATTTTAACTCGGTTTTAATATGTTGCATCTAAAAATCAAATTAAAAACGGTAGCAAAAACCACAACATACACTTGTTTGGAACATTAATGTAGTATGTTTCACAGATGCTTCAGACATAAATGTGATACCAAATCAAATGAGACAACATTATACAGTTTATACATGATTTTAAATAGTATCTTAAAAGAAGGAACTGAGATAGAAAGGTGCCAAGTTTTAGGGAGGAAACTCATGAACTCCAGAACTTGAGAATGTAAATATAAAGTGAATAAAAATAGTGACACTCATAGGGTCAGAAGAAAATGCCGACCTGAAATTGAAACTGGAGAGTTTTCTTACTTTTTTGCATTTAATTCATCATGTTCCATTTGTTGAGGCTGCTGTGTAGTTGGATGCAATACACATTTTCCGCTTTCAATCTCAACTCTAACATCAAGTTCAAAATCAATGTTCCTTTCTGTTGCCGCATTTAGAGAATTTCTGCTCATTGCTGCTGATGGCCATCGGTCACTAAAGAGTTGCTGAACTGCAGCAAAGCCTGGAGACTTTTTCCGCACAGTGAGTCTGCAAAATGATCAAAATAATTAACCTACTTACAACATAAAATCATTAACATTGAATAATTGCTTTACTCTCATTTTCATGTTCCCCCTGTTCTCCATGTGCCACTACTATTATGTAGAATTTCTAAACATCCGCCTTAAATGTTTCTTTTATTACTTTGAAAGTGTCCTCTGGTCCTGTCCGGAATGTGAAACATGTTTGCAAAAGAGGTCTGTGGCGATGTGACTACATTTGCTGGTTTCTTGAGTGTGTGCCTGCGATACTGGAGATCCAATTTTAAGTTTTCATTTATCAAACAATTTATCTGCAATCAACCTATCACTAAGACTCAGGGTTGTACATTTTGTCATGAATGATTAGATTAAATGTAAATTTAATTTCAATTAGAAACATAAAATTAAGCATCTTTCTTTTTATTAGCATCCTCCACAGGTAACCATTACATTTTAAGTGCATTTTTTCCAGTTAATTTATTTTATTTAACAGTAATTACTGTGGTACTTCCTGAAACATGGTTAAATTTAGTTTGTAGCGAAACACAAATTTAACTACTATGCATCCCAATCATTAATGTGATTTGAATCTAAGAGCTGGTTCCAACATCAACTCCATTGGGTATCTTGTTTTTTACTTTAATGCTACGGTATATTGTTCATGCTTCATTTCATTGTTAAAATTCAACAAAGTTGCAGCATAGAAATGTCCACAACTCATTTGGATTGTCACTTCCAAAAATACGTTCAAGAATTTGTCAAGCAGTAAACTGTACATAAACAATCACCCATGTTGGATTTAAATACCTTTAAAATTTAGCTTTCATTGTCTGATTCTCTAATGATGTGCATATCCAACATATTGACTGCGGGTGACTCACAAGTTTCTTCACTTGTGCTCTTTCACAGCAATTTTAATCTAAGACTCACAACTGATTATTGCTGTCTCTTTGCAAATATAAGTTTCCAACTGATAAGCAGATAAGTCATTTAGTTAGGTTGTAATAAAAAGGAACCCGTTTAGATAGGTTGTTGGATTAAAGATACTCTTTTAAATCATGAGGAAATTTTATCTCTAACTAGACAAGCGTGCACCCGTTGGGGGGGGGGGGGGGGGGGGAAGCGCATTCATTAAAGTTAGTGGCAGCTCGTCGGCTCAGCACCCCTGCTCTCTCAATGGCCACCATTCCCTTCACAGTGGTGGATCCCGCCTCCGGCGGCCATCGTGCCCCCCCACCCCTCATTGGCCGCCACTCCCTTCACTCGGGTGGGTCCTATTGTGACGTCGAGCGCTGAAGACGGCCATGGTAAGTTGAAAGGGTAATTTTTAAACTTTAAAATGTGAATAACTTTAAAAATATAAGACCAATTTGAATGAACCTTGGCAAACACAGACCCCAGGCTAATGGTGAGTAAGGTGGGCCTAAAATTGTCGTGCAATCGTGTACCGTTTTGGCGGTATTTCGGGAGCAAACAGTTAAATATAGCAAATTTTGATAGATAAAGGACAGTGTAAATATATCAAGGGTACTGATCATCAATCAAGGAGACCCTACCCCCACCTTGCGGATGCTACGGTTCCTCATAAGTAACCATCTGCCAAATGGAAAATGAAAGATTCATTCCCACTGTCTGATTTGCTTCCTTATTCACTCAGCAACTTCGCTGCTTCTCTTCCTATGTCAAGAAGAAATTCTCAAAATTTACAGCACAAATTTGCTGCGGTATCAATATTTAACCGAGGAATTGACCACAGGCACTATCTTTTGATGTAAATAAACTGGGTAAAAATAAATACATCTAACCCAATTCTGTGCCTACATGTAATGTTTTAAAAACTTCATTCTCAAGTAGATTCTGGAACCAATGATTAGAATTTACAAATAACAATAAAGAGAGTTGCTTACGGTGTCCTCCTGATATTTTGTATTTTTTCTTTCTCATAATCTTCCTCCCGGTCAGATTCTTCACTAGAAGATGTCAAACTATCATCGCGCTTTGCATCATCAAGCTGGAAGGCAAGTCTTGGTTGAGCAACACGTGGGGTGTTAGGTGAACTAAACACTGAACGTTCACTGACAGGTGAAAAATGAGATGGACTATCAATGGTGACTGATAACAGATCCATTTCTGTTTCCTCGGGGTACTGATGCCATAAAGAAAATTTAAAAGTTAATAATTACTTTTATGTACCAAGTATCTATGAATAATTTTAGTATTGGTTTGAATTAGAACCCAATCACCATCTACATTCAAGCAGAGAGAATGGCTTTGCAAAATGAGAGGAGAAATAGTAAATTAGACAATGTTTTAATCAATCTAGATAAATAGTTTGAAATCAGTAAAAGTGCCGAAGAAATCTACTGCCAAAGATGGTTAAAAAAAAGCACTGGAATTATGAAACAAAAATGTCCCCAAGAACTTGGAAGTTATCTTGTCTGTTAAATAGAACCTTTATATGTGGACCTACGAAGGAGCACAAGTACAAGTACTTTCAATGATGGGAACTTCATAGTAAGTTGGAGATAAATAGTATGTTTGAGAATTGAAGGCGATGATGATTTATAACAGAAGCAATTGCTTTAACCCATTGATTCTTACTTGCATTGTAACCATCTAGGAAACAAGACTAGTACCATCACTGGAAATGAAAAGTCAGCCTTCAAGAAATTAGATACCTTATTGGTTATTGAGGGAAAGCAAGGGTGTAAATTATGTAATCTCTAGCCACAGCTTTCCAACCACTTTAAATATGGAGGGTACTAGAGGGTACAAAGCAATTCCCTTTGCAGACTATCTGGCCATGAGGGACGATGAAGTTCACAAATTCCCTCTTTGTAGCATAGTAGATATCCCAGCTTATTTGTTTGCTTCCCAACGCATCAAAAGCCAATTGCAAAACTCTCACAACCCATGAGGAATTCTAGAAAGTTTTCCAAATAATCTTTAAGAAATGTGGCATTTTATCTGCTTGTCAATTTAGAAAATAATTCATGAAAAATAATATTTAGCACCCAATGAAATAAAATGATTTATGTATTTTTTGTAATATCATTGAGTGCAAGTCTCAACTTTTATTACAAAAACAACCATAGATCTTTCTTTCATCCTATATAGACCATGGCGATAGAGATGAATGTTAATTAAACAAATTCAGCACAAAATAACATTACCTGCAGATTGAAGAAAATGGTGGGTTAGTTGAGAAAAAGTGCAATGCAAGTTCAGGAACACTACGGCGTGTGACTGAGATCATACTTTGAATATCATATTAAACCAATAATGTCATCTATGGAGTAAAATTACTTCCTCAAGTTTACATTTTAATGATTATGCACCTTTAAAACACTGGACTGATTTTCAAACAACCATGGCAAAATGTTTTGAAACTAATTTGTTAAACTACCTTTGTACCACCTGTTGTGCTGCAAAAGTAGCTAAGTGATGTTCTACACATTGATTATTCAATTAGTCTGTTTCACACGTATATTGTGTGAAACTGAACTTGCAAAGTTTAAAGCTGATAGAATGTCAAGAAGATTCCCCCATGAAGCAATTGATTTCAGTGCGAGCAGATGTGAAACCAGTACCTGAAAATACCCTTCCTTTGGGGTGCTGACTTGCCTTGTTAGGGCCAAAGCTGTATCATTCAGCTTCAATGAAGTAAAAAGGAAAATGTCATTATATAATAATTTACAACATGCAATACTCCCATTACTTGGACAATTTAAGTAACAAATGATATCGGTTACCTGTACTGAAACAGATGATGTAATGCAAAGTATGAATGTTCCTATCTTTTTCATAACCAATATTTCTGTGCACAGTCATTTAACTTTAACATCAGATTTCAAGGCTCTCTGCAAAATTATATTTATCAGCTAAATTTATCTCTATAATCATATTATAATACTATTAATAGCTTCCATTGACAATGTAGAGGTTGACTGATCAATTTTTGACTTCTTTTAATTTGTAAAGTTTGAAAAACAATTTGGCGATTCCCACAGGAGTAGATATATTGAAGGAAGAAAATATCAATATTCAGTTTAGTGTTAATGACATAACAATAGGCTAAATAAGGAAGATTTAATAGAGCAGAAGAAAGTAAGATGCGCCAATAATTCAGATTAATAACATATTTAACATGCTGGCCCAAATTCACGTGGTAAGATCTGCACAATGATTTTCCAATCTTTTGACGTTGAAATATTAGTAAATGGATGCTACTTTTTAATGAAAGAATGACGAGTCAAGAAACCTCTTAGTTTTCCTATTAAAGCAACAGAGAGGTTGCTGAACATTCATTTTTGTCACAACCATCTTCATATGGTGCAGGAGATTAAATAACATTGAAGGGAGATTGAAATTGACATAAGATCAGTAAATTAACATTTCATTTTGGAGATTAACCGTGATTTCCTAGAATCCCACACTATAAAGACACCAGAGTTAGTCCAGTAACTAGCATGCGTCTTCAACATTCCAGTCAAATAGGGGAGACCCGACTGAAAGATCTGAATTCGGGTCATAACATTGTTGTTCTTAAAAAGCAGGAGTCAGAACAGTTGTAAAAGAAAAATCTGAGATATTAGAGAACAGTGAAACTACGTGTTTGTTTTACCCTTTAGCCTCATCAATATTGTGTAAGCATTTTTTATAAACTCTCCATTTAATGACCTTGACATTATTTTACCCTACATCACTGCTTTAAAATATTTGTTTTCTTCACCAATATCATGATTACATCTCGAGAAAGAGAGTTAAAGCGGGAGAGAGAATTTCTATTTTCAGAAACAGAAATTCGATCAACATAATTTAACGACTTAATCTCAACAAAAACTCTAATTTTGGTTTTGACCAGTTAATTTCCTGTATTATTGCTCATCTAATTATGACTACAATACAACACTTTTTTGAGCAAGTTTAAAATTTGGATCCAGTTTTCAATAAAAAATTAAAACCAGATGGCCGCCCGGGGCCGGGGTGAGTGGCTCCCTCTACATACATATACATATATATGTACATACATATGTATGTATCTACATACATATATATATATACACAAGATGGGATCGCCATTTTGAGATCGCTGGCATCACAACGGGAACCCAATGGGTCCACGGGTCGTCTAGTTAATATTAAAATTTCAATTGCATTTCCAGTTATATGTAATTGCTTTAAAAAAGACATGATTTATGGGTGTTATATTTTTAAATAGGTACAAACTAAAAAAAAAAGAATCTTTAACAAAAAGAAAATAAATCAGAAAACTTTTCTATTTCATACATAAACTTGATGGGATGAATTAATATTCTCTTTTGTAGTCTTGCAGGAAAATTGACTTTGTTTTTAATATATGTTTCTTCTGAAACCAAGAAAATTAAACAATGCAGATTTCTTTGTTGGCCTCATTCTTGAAATGTCAACCTTAATTATCTTTATATTTAAGATTAGAGTTTTGAGAGCGAGATAAATAAGTCATATTGTTCAGTTTGTATATATTATCGTAGACGTTCCTCCTTAATAACCTTATTGATACACGCTACAAAAGTACAAGGCTCAAAGGCATCATCTGCAATAAAATCAATCGTTAATCTTTACAGAAGCCTTACCATTTCCTGCACTTTAAAAGACACTCTTGGTCCTGACCCTGGTGTAGGTTGCTCTGGAGTTTGGACTTCACCTGCATCTTCAACCTCATTAACTCTGGAACTGATAGAAGATTAGAGTCATAGAGTCATAGAGTCCTACAGCACAGAAAGAGGCCCTTCGGCCCATCGTGTCCGTGCCGCCCGTTACCAAACACAGTCTAATTTTAATCCCATTTTCCCGCATTTGGACCGTAGCCCTGAATGTTGTAGCATTTCAAGTGCCCATCCAAATGCCTCTTAAACGTTGTGAGTGTTCCCGCCTCCACCACCACCCCAGGCAGCGAGTTCCAGACTCCAACCACCCTCTGGGTGAAAAAGTTCTTTCTCACATCCCCCCGAAACCTCCCTCCCCTTACCCTGTATCTATGTCCCCTCGTTGTTGAACCTTCCACCAGTGGAAGAAGTTCCCCGCCATCTACCTTATCTATGCCCCTCATGATCTTGTACACCTCGATCATGTCCCCTCTCAGCCTTCTCTGCTCCAGGGAAAACAACCCCAGTCTGCTCAGTCTCCCCTCATAGCCGAGGCCCTTCATCCCTGGCAGCATCCTGGTGAATCTCCTCTGCACCCTCTCCAAAGCTATCACATCCTTTGATAGAAGATTGTTCTGATAGAAGATTGTTTGAATAACATACATGAACAATTATGTGGACATAAATCTCACTTTGTTTTGTGCTCAGGCTACATTCTCAGGAATAAGAGCACTAATGGAATCAGCGCTAAAAAGATATTATAAATATGGAGTTGCATTACGGACAACTTTCTAATGCACTGGGAACCTGGTGTGAACACCTCTGCTTCCCATCCCCTATGAACACTGGCCTTTGAGCTTGTTACATTGGAGAAATCTCTGGCTGGAATGAGCTATACAGCCAAACAAAGAGAGGATAATCCTATAGGAGGTAATGAGAGCACTTATAGAACCTGGAAGATCTGTCGACACCCAGAGCCACAAACCTGCCTTCAGTGGTACTGCCCACACCAAGTTATGACAGTGCTAGCGAAGTGCAGGAATTCATGCATGGGTTCCAAACCAACAAATTGCAAACGTAGGGGTTCCCATCAACAGTGCACAGCATGCAGTCTGGGCAGTGGAATATGCATGTGAGTGTTTGAATGGAGTCTTCTTAGGCCCCCTCAGTCATGGCTGACCATGGGTGATGCATCCTAGTTGGCTGCTTGCTCCACACCTCGGCTAGAGCAGCGTCGCTTGTGGCTGAAGAGGTCAATGCGGGAGTGACAGTCTCTGTCGCAAAGGTCACATTTGTGTGTGGACTCTGGTCTGTTGAAGTTGCTGCCCTCCTTTCTGCGTGCCCGAGTTTTCTGCCGCTGCGTTCATCAGTTTCTCTTCCCCCGTTTTGAGATATTGGTTCAGGGTACCTCTCCACCTTGTACGGTTGGTCAGCTGCAAGGCTCTCCCAGGACTCCACATCGATGTCGAGCACCTTCAAATCTGTCTTGCAGACATCCTTGTAACGTAGCTGGGGGTGGCCGATGGTTATCCTCCCAGATGTTAGCTCTCCATAGAGGATGACTTTTGGTATACGGCCATCCTCCATGCGGTGGACATGGCCCAGCCACCGCAGCCTGCACTGCCTGAGTAGAGTGTACATACTCGGAAGGCCAACGCGAGACAGAATCTCGGCGTTGGACACTCTGTCTTGCCAGGATATATCCAGGATACGGCGGATGCTTCTAAGGTGGAAGGTGTCGAGTCTTCTCTCCAGTCTGGCATATGTAGTCCATGTCTCACTGCCGTACAATAGCGTGCTGTTGACACAGGCGTTGTAGACTGCTATCTTTGTCTTCACTGTCAGCTTTGGATTGGTCCACACTCGAGTTGTGAGGCGAGCGAGAGTTGTAGCTGCCTTCTCGATCCTCTTGTCAATCTCTGTGTCCAAGGAGAGGTTGTTGGTGATGGTAGAGCCGAGGTACGTGAAATGATGGACGGCATTGAGTTTGTAGTTGTCGATGGTGATGACAGGACGTCATGTCCAAGGACGTTCATCTGCTTCAGGCTGATGATCAGCCCAAAGTCCTTGGAAGCCCGATAGAAGCGGTTGAATGGAGTGTTATAATGAATGGAGTATTATAATGAAATAATACTCTCTAAGATATTGACTCTCTAAGTAGGGTACCAGTATGTTTGAATCATTTTTCACTAATTGAATGACTATTAGAATGTGAATTTTACACAAATCAGAAGCTGCAGGTATTATGGAATATTTTAGAGAATATTTCAGACTGGAGCTACTTATTCCTAATTAATTAAGAATCTTAGATGAACTGTTTTGAATACATACTCAACAATTTAACATGTTAGCATTTTAATAAACATCAAGTTTAACTGATTTTCAAAAACAAGTTTTACATTTACTGATTGAATAATGGTATTATTTTGCCAATCGTAATATGTCATGCAATTATCATTAGTGGGCCTCTGAAACATTTCACGATTCATATGTATCCTAATTGTTCTATTCTCTGTAGGACATAGCTTCCTTCTTTCCAAAATATATGAATTTTGTCAGATTGTGATCTGTAAAATTAGAGATTAATCTGTTGTGGCAGAAACAAGTAATTATCCGACAGACCCCATTTTAATGATGTAGGTGTGCAATACTGCTGTCTGGCTGTAATTATCAGCATCATTTAATTAAAAAATGATCAATGCAATTTCTTTGATGAAAATGCCCATTATTCAGTGCAGCAAAAAAAAAGCGTTCTTTAACTGCGGTTGGTTGTAACTAACTGATAAAAAACCTTCAAAGACAGTAAGACTCGAGGACCAGAACAAAAGGGATAGGTTGGGCAGGACCCAAGGGCCTGAGCTACGGAAAAGGTTGGTCAAGCTGGTATTTTATTGCTTGAAGCAAATGAAACTGAGGGGTGATGTTATAGAAATGTGTAAAATCATGGGAGGAATCATTAGGATCAATGCAGTCTTTTACCCAGGATAGGGAAATCATGAACCAGAGGTTATAGATTTTATGGCCTGTCCCATTTTAGGCAATTTTAAGGCGACTGCCGGCGACTAGGCTGTAGCTGACAGTTCGCCGGGGTGTCGCGGGCATGATTGTGAGGAGTCTTCCAAGAATCGTAGTGGATCTCAGCGCGTCGCTGAGAAATCATCCGGAGTGAAATTTCTCGGCGACAGCTGGCTTGTCGCCAGGTATCGTTGCTTATTGCGGGCGCTGTCGCCTGGTGTCCCCAGGTTTGCTAGGTTCTCTTAGATGCATTTAGAAGCACATAAGTAAAGTCATTTCAAAATATCATAAAATGCTTGTGTTTAACCAATTTATTTACCATCAGGACATTTGACAGGTAGATTGGAGGCGACAGTTTGACGGTCAGGTAAGCGTGGGAATTTTGCGGTTTATGGCAATCAGCCATTACATTTAAAGTGGGCTCCCAACCCAGATATGCATCCCAGAAACCAGATATGCATCTCCTGTACATTTTCAAAGAATGCCCACACACTTTTCACAAAAATCCACTTAACCACTTTTAAAATTAGTTTTTTAAATACAGCTATTAGTAAACTGGAAGTAAATCCAGTTTATGCCTTGTTACAGTGAAGCTTGGTTTTTAAGTAACCCATACAAGATGTTATAGTAAAAAACTCTCAAGTAGTTACCGACTTGTCAGTGATTTCAGCGTAAATTAGGACGCCGGAGAAGCATTGACAGCGTGGGAATTTTGCGATGTTTACGAAGACGCTGTAATTTCGACCTGACTCGGCATTGTCGTGGACATTGTCGTCGGGTAAAAGAAAAGTTTGGCGATCTGCTACGACTTTGACAGTCGCCGGCAGTCGCCTTAAAATCGCCTAAAGTGGGACAGGCCCTTTAAGATGATAGAGGAAAGATATAATAGGAACCCGAGGAGCAATGTTTTCACTCAGAGGGTGGTGGGTATATAGAAAGACCTGCCAGAGGACATAGCTGAGGCAGGAATTATAACAGCATTTAAAAAATACTTGGACAGGTACATGGAAAGGAATGGTTTAGAGGGATATGGGCCAACTGCAGACAGACTGTACTAGCTTAGATGGGGCATCTTGGGGCATGGACGAGATGGACTGAAAAGTTGCTTCCATGCTGTCTGACTGAACATGCAATCTAGACCCAAACCAGAGGGTAAAATCTTCTGTTCATATGATCATTCAAAGAAGATGCAAAACAAATACCCCGCCTGGCTATTCTGCTAGCTTAAATTGGTAATAAATAAACAAAACATTATTTTTTTTTAAATTCCAATATCTTTTAAAAAAATCCCCAACTCCAGTTTAAAAAAAATCAAATTAATCGTTCATTTATTACCTTGGTCTTCATTCAGTGGATGAAACCCGTTTGTCTACATAACTGCAGTGACTGCACTTTAAAATGCAATTCATTGAATCTAATCCAAAATGGTGCACAAAAGTCTTTTAAATTAGAAAAGTCTACCAAATTACAAAAAACATTAACCGGAAACATGCATTTCACCTGGTCCTGTCTGGTCTTCTCAAAGGTGGTCTTCCAGAAGCCGAGATACTTTTTGATCTGTTGTAGCTAGGCTTATAGCCTAGACCCCATTTATCCTTAAGAGACGCAGCCTACAAAAATCATAAATGTCCGTAAATTTTGGAAATACATTGAAATAAACAAAACAGATAAAAGATGATGAGGCTACACATTTTATGAACTATTGTCATCCCATGTTTTAACTTGTTGACCATGTATGTTAAACTAACACTATCTGACACAAACCTATTGTCTGCTTTCTAATGTTAACTCCAATGTTCTGTGTTAGTTAAATCTTGCCCACAAACATTATTTAATATTCACATGGTGCATCAAGAAGCCAAGGAGTCCTTATTCACTGATACTCTTGCGTGGAATGTAACTGCCATAGCTCACCATCCTGGCCGAGGTTCAATCTCAAGCATGGATGCAGATTTTGCCATTAATTTCTAATTTTTTTTCAAAATATCTTTGAATTCTTGTTTAGCTTTTATCTGATTAGATAAATTATGTCACTTTAAATGGCATTACTTACATGTGTGTGGATAAAACTAATACATCTACTGTATAAAAATCCCCTTCCCTAATGCCTCCTGTTAATTTATCCAGGGTCCCTTTTAGGCTCATTTTTCTCTCTTTTTCAATTGCAAGCCAAATCTCAAATAACACGTACAAGTAGTTATTTTCCATTTCTGAGCTAAAACTGAATTCTACTTATCCAACCAGTCTGTGGATCACATGACTACTTTTGAGGAGAGATACTGTCCACACAAACTAAAATCTCGAGCGAAATAAAGGAGTGGCACAATTGCGCAGCACGAGTGTTGCTGCCTTAGAGCGCCAGAGACCTGGGTTCGATCCTGACTGCGGGTGCTGTCTGAACAGAGTTTGTACATTCTCCCTGTGACCACATAGGTTTTCCCAGGGTGTTCCGGTTTCCTCTCACACTCCAAAGACATACAGTTTTGTAGGTTAATTGGCTTCAGCAAAATTGTAAATTGTCCCCAGTGTGTAGGATAGTGTTAGTGTACGGGGTGATCAGTGGTCGGCTGAAGGGTCTGTTTCCGCATTATGCCTCTAAAGTCTAAAGTCTCAGATGAATCACAACTTATTCATTTACAAATTGAGGCCGAAAACCGATGCCTGCCATAAATGTTGCTTCCTTGCTACTGATGTCATCTTCTCTCAACTAAGCCCATACACAGTCAGATTGAATAAAATCCTGCTTAATGTTCAAGACGTCATACTTCCCAATTGTTTCATAACAAATATTTTCACCTCAAGAATATTGTACAGTCTAGCTGAGATTATGCAGTATTGAAATTCTTGCATATACTCACCCCCCTTACATTTCAACTCCAATTTTCCTTACGACCCGAGTCATCCAAATTTCCAAGGTCTAACTTGTTAAAACTGTATGTACATAAGCAGACTCTATGTACTGTTTTGCTATCATTACTATAATCACTGAATGCAATATTTCCTGTCCTCTGATGTGCCTACCTTCAAATCTATACACCTGGTTTCAAATTTCTCCAAAGGTTGACAATTTCAAATCTTACAATCCATGGTCAATTCTGCTGTAATCAGCTGATAAGTCATCATTTGAATGGAGAAAGCAGTAACATAATATTCAAACACGAACGGTTGAAATGAAACTTAACCGCTGGCAATCAAATGTGTGAAGCGTGAATTGTTTCTCAGGAACATAAATTTACAAGACTGACTGATACAGGAACTAATAGGTTGGCAAACTTTTTTAAATACCTTTGATAGTTAACTAATGTAATTAATGCATTGATTTAGCCTGAATATATGTATCTTTGTCCTCAATTGTTCACAGTCCATCTAATTCCATATTCATAATTCAAAGATTACTCTTTGAGATAGTAATCATAACTGGAATGTCATTTATTCTAAGATTTAGACAAGACCCAATTCTAAGAATAAATTCAAAGGATCTAGTGCCCTCCATAATGTTTGGGACAAAGACCCATCATTTATTTATTTGCCTCTGTACTCCACAATTTGAGATTTGTAACAGAAAAAAAATCACATGTGGTTAAAGTGCATATTGCCATTTTTATACATTTTGGTTTCACCATGTAGAAATTACAGCTGTGTTTATACATAGTCCCCCCATTTCAGGGCACCATAATGTTTGGGACACATAGCTTCACAGGGGTTTGTAATTGCTCAGGTGTGTTTAAATGCCTCCTTAATGCAGGTATAAGTGAGCTCTCAGCACCGAGTCTTTCCTCCAGTTTTTCCATCACCTGTGGAAACTTTTATTGCTGTTTATCAACATGAGAACCAAAGTTGTGCCAATGAAAGTAAAAGAAGCCATTATGACTGAGAAACAAGAATAAAGCTGTTAGTGACATCAGCCAATCCTTAGGCTTACCAAAATCAACTGTTTGGAACATCATTAAGAAGAAAGAGAGCACTGGTGAGCTTACTAATCACAAAGGGACTGGCAGGCCAAGGAAGACCTCCGCAGCTGATGACAGAAGAATTCTCTCTATAATAAAGAAAAATCCCAAACACCTGTCTGACAGATCAGAAAGACAGATCAGGAGTCAGGTGTGGTATTGTCAATGACCATTGTCCACAGAAGACTTCATGAACAGAAATACAGAAGCTACACTGCAAGATGCAAACTTCTGGGTAGCTGTAAAAATAGGATGGCCAGGTTACAGTTTCCAAGAAGTACTTAAAAGAGCAACCACAGTTCTGGAAAAAAGGTCTTGTGGGCAGATGAGACGAAGATTAACTTATATCAGAGTGATGGCAAGAGCAAATTATGGAGGAGAGAAGGAAATGCCCAAGATCCAAAGCATACCACCTCATCTGTGAAACACGGTGGTGGGGGCGTTATGGCCTGGGCATGTATGGCTGCTGAAAGTAATGGCTCACTTATCTTCATTGGGGATACAACTGCTGATGGTAGTAGCATAATTAATTCTGAAGTGTATTGATACATCCTATCTGCTCGTTCAAACAAATTCCTCAAAACTCATTGGCCGGCAGTTAATTCTACAGCAAGACAATGATCCCAAACATACTGCTAAAGCAACAAAGGAGTTTTTCAAGGCTAAAAAATGGTAAATTCTTGAGTGGCCAAGTCAATCACCCGATCTGAACCCAATTGAGCATGCCTTTTATATGTTAAAGAGAAGACTGAAGGGGCTAGCCCCCAAAATAAGCATAAGCTAAAGATGGCTGCAATACAAGCCTGGCAGAGCATCACCAGAGAAGACACCCAGCAACTGGTGATGTCCATGAATCGCCGACTTCAAGCAGTCATTGCATGCAAAGGATATGCAACAAAATACTAGACACGACAACTTTCATTTACATGACATTGCTGTGTCCCAAACATTATGGTACCCTGAATTGGGGGGGACTATGTTTAAACACTGCTGTAATTTCTACATGGTAAAACCAAAATGTATAAACATTTCCATGTTCTCCAGTGATGCTGGTGAGTTAATCCAGCACTTTGTGTACATTTGTTTTCTATCCCTCAATTCCTCACTTTCCTTTCATGTTCTCAAGGCACGTGAAACTTCTCAAATTCTTTCTTACATTGCAATATCCTTTCCTCCTTAGTAAGTTGGTCAGACCGCGGAGAACCGAGGAAACAGAGCCCCTAACTTCTTTCAAGTGTGACGCAACAGAAATTCCTTTATACTATTCTTAGGAGCAGCGCATATAGATGATGGAATAAAATGCTTCCAATTCAACCATAAGTAAGAAGAAATTCAAAAATGCATTCATAATAAATGATATGGATAATAATCATTGACATTAATAAATTACATTATTTAAAGTAAAAACTCAGAATTATTTTGATTTCAGATAAGATATTAATTGTCTGACTACATTATTGGACGTGCAGCTTCTTGTCTCTGTTTCATATAACGTTAAAGCTCCTCCAAGTTCCTGATATTGGACCAAGCACAAAGACTGATACTTGAAGGGATTATCCTTCCACAGTTTGAAGATTCAGCAGTGTGACAGTGGTGAATTGGATAGATAACATCAACACACACAATCAAATCACAGACCACTGTACAAAATACCCGACAGGAATACCAAATGGATAAATGGTAATCATATGCATCTCTTTGCATAGACATTTTCTATATAAAAAAGGATGAAAATTCATTAGCAGCTAATTTGCTCACCCTCATGCTGGATCGACGTAGTTTTTTGCGAACATCTCGGCGAATATCGTTAACTGCAACGGATTCTAATTGCTGATAACGTTGAATCTCTTGGTTTATTGTTCCTTCACTTGCACCAAGCTTTCTATAATAATTTAAATATTTTATTAATTCACCAGTATTGAACAAGTTTTAGATTATTTGCTTCTTAATCAGTTCTTTTGAGACACCTTTTGTGCTCAATGTTATTCAAAAATATATTTCCTCATAATTTGCCAAATGCTATTTGAAATGTATTTCAGCCAAGTAGATGCAATAGTTAGATATAATTAAGTAGAAACATACCATGGAGAAAATATGAATAAAAATATGAAAAGCTTTGCATTATCCAATAGCAATTTTATCAATCAAAATTGTGTAAAAAATCATGAGAGGAATAGATCGGGTAGATACACAGAATCTCTTGCTCAGAGTAGGGGAAATCGAGGACCAGAGGACATATGTTCGTGATGGGGAAAAGATTTAATAGGAATCGGAAGGGTAACCTTTTCACACAAAGGGTGGTGGGTGTATGGAACAAGCTGCCAGAGGAGGTAGTTGAGGCTGGGACAATCCCAACGTTTAAGAAACAGTCAGACAGGTACATGGATAAGACAGATTTGGAGGGATATGGATCAAGCACAGGCAGATGGGACTAGTGTAGCTGGCCATGTTATCCAGTGTGGGTGAGTTGGGCCGAAGGGCCTGTTTCCACACTGCATCACTCTATGACTTAAAAACCTTTCATTTTTTTGTTTACATAAAAGATACTTTAGTGTATTGATTTCGTCACATGCTTGAAAATTATGCATATTAATACTTTTATTTTGGATAAATATTGTTCGTTTTAAATTTTAATCACAGAGATAAAAATGGAAAATAAAGCATTCTTAATATATTTTAGCTATTTGATCGTCTGATTATATACTCAGTCTGATGAGTTTGCAAAGGCAAGAGACTTAAAGATAGGTTGTAAAGATTTGTAATAATAGTTACATACTTTAGGTCATCGATAACTTTAGCTTGTTCATTTAATTCCCTGATATCCACTAAACGTTTGACAAACTTTCTTCCCCTTGTATCTGCAGTTTGGCTCCCAGCAATACCCTGTCTTCGATAGTCATTAGTTTCCTACAGAAGAAACAGAAAGACTCAGAACTCTCTCGCTGCTCCTAATGAGAAATTCTGTTATTTTAGCTCACATGACTTAATACTCCATCACAACTTATACAGCATATAAAAAGAAAAACAAATGATGTTTTTGATTAAAATTGCTTCAATCTAGGATTTAATTATGTAGTTACAACAGATATAAAACACACGGATCCTTTTTAAAAATGTTGATAATATTCCTAAATATTATGTACAATGTGTCGACAGTGAGATTTCTTAATTTATATCAATAGCTACGGTCTAATGGAGGATGAGACTCAAGATACATTACAAGAATAGAACAGCGCAGATTAAGGAACTTGCTTGCAAGTCATCGCCCAAATAAAAGTTTAATACATTTGAGAATTATTATGTTTCAATGTACATTGCACCTAATAAAACAAGGATCCGCAGATGCTAATTTAGGGTCGGGACGCTTCTTCAGACTGAAAAAGGGTACAGACCCGAAACATAACCTTTCCATGTTCTCCAGAAATACTGCCTGACCTGCTGAGTTAATAAAGCGGAATACTTTGTATAAGCCATTTCTAGACCAATTAAATATGTAAATTCTAATTATCGTTCACTACAAATTCAAGTTGAACTTTCCGGTTAACATATTTAGGATGAATGGTCCCAAGAATTATTGTTGCCAATGTTCAAATGTAATGAACGTATCCAAACATAAAAGCTACCAATCCATAAGCAACAATATCAATGTAGCATTTTAATATATACTAGACAGGCGTGGACCCGTTGGGTCCAAATCTCTCCTGTAGGCACGGCAACCCCCCCTCCCCCCCAACTGACGATCCTGCGGGCCGGGCAACCCCCCCCACTCAACTGATGATCCTGCGGACCCAGCAACCCTCCCCAACTGACGATCCGTGGACCCGTTGAGGGCGGGGAGTGCCCCCCAAGGCCGTGGGCGGGCGAGGGGGGACAGGGAAGGGGAGAGGGAGCCACTCACCTCGGTCCCGTGCAGCCAGAGCGAGCCGTGGACCGAAGCCTCTCCTGCAGCTCGGCGGTGAAGGCCATCTTGTTGGACGCTCTGCCACCGCGCTGCACCACGGGAGGAAGGTCAGGCACGGGGCACGCCGAGACGGGCGGCAATCCTCCCGACCGGGGGAGGGGGGTCAACGCATTTATTAAAATTCGCGGCAGCTCGTCGGCTCAGCAGCTGCCCCCTCCCCCAACCCTCATTGGCCGTTACTCTGGCAGGTTCCGCCCCCGGCGGCCATCGTGCCCCCCCCCCCCCCCCATTGGCCGCCATTCCCATCACTCGGGCGGGTCCCATTGTGACGTTGAAAGCTGAAGATGGCCTGGGTAAGTTGAAAAGTTAATTTTTAAACTTTAAAAAGTCAATAACTTTAAAAATATAACACCAATTTGAATGAAACTTGGCAAACACACACCCCAGGACAATGGTGAGTAAGGTGGGCCTAAAATTGTTGCGCTATCGTGTACCCTTTTGGCTGTATTTTGGGATCAAACCAACAAACAAAGAAACAAACAAGATGAGAGTTTTAGTAATATATATGTATAGATGCCAACTCAATTATCCTTTTGTATGAGGCACAATACAATAAGAAATATAACACTTTATGGTTTATGTAGGAGATGGGAATAATTGATTAAGATTGAACATTTACATGATTTTTAATACAACACGTTTCATAACATTGATTCACTTACAGCCATGATGGTGGGAGACATGGAGTCAGGTTCATCCTCGTCTGTAATGTCAACATTGTTGACTGAATTTAGGTCAGCAATATCATCACTTTCTTCTTCACCAGTCAAAGTTGTCATTGTGTTACCCAAGGCACTGAGTCTTTTCCCTATGTTAGGATCCATGTGCACATCAATACCGCACATTTTCCATAAAATATTTAGTGTCCAGGTTCCTGCACTACTACTGTCTAAAAGGAAGAAGAATTGGCATAATCTTATCAAAATAACATATTCATATAGAGTAAAGCAAAATGACAAGGAGTTTTACTTAACATCAGATTTGGAGAATATTGCTGGGAGTGTTGAGATGTCAGTGCATTAATTATAGGGGCAAGCTGTATGGAGCCCACACCACTGAAAGTACAGGCAGGAATTACTGGTGCTCCACAGATAGGACACCAGTGATTGAGGTTTTGATCTTCAAACAATCTTTTTCTAAAAAGCTATACTGTTGCATTTAGGCATTGGTGGATTTCATCATTCATACCTGCCCTCACTAAGCATTGTTTCCCGACATGTGGAAAGTGATCGACATTTTCCAGAGTTTCATCATGAACTTTCACTATTCGAGGATGATTTTCTGTAGTGGGGTGAGTTGGCAGAACACCTTTGTTTTGCAGACGTTGCCTGTAATGGTTTGTTTCCAAATTTAAGCATGTGGATACATGATCTGCATCCTGCAGCTCAATGGCTGAATTTAGAGTGACCTTACTTTATACTAATTACACAAAAGGGACTACTCAACTGAAGAAGGGTCTCGACCCGAAACTTCACCCATTCCTTCTCTCCAGAGATGCTGCCTGTCCCACTGAGTTATATTCCCGCATTTTGTGCCTACCCAGACTATTCAACTAATTTGTTATAGGCCAGCTCTCATACTTACCTTTATCTCAGAAACCTATCCCCTTTCATACATCCCCATAAACTTCTCTTTAATTCCTTTTGCCATGAATCTATAATAAGGGATAGTTTGTAGTCACTGATTTATCTTAATATTTAGGGTGTAGGAGGAATCTGGAGCACAGAGAGGAAAGTTTCACATAAATAGATCATGCAACTTTCACATATGTGGCACCCAAGCGTGGGGTCCAATCTAGCACTGACTGCTGCACGACTCTGCTCCCCACCACAGCATTTCCCAACTATTGTGTCTATTAACTCCACCCCAGCAGGAATCTTTTTGGAGATGAGATGCAGCACTACAGATAAAGATTAACGGAAGTACTGGAACAGTGAAGGGGTCTTGTTAAACACCTAACTGCAACATAATTGGATCTGTTATAGACTTGTTGATTAAGACTACACTTGTATGTAATCTCGTAGCAAAGCAGCCACGTTAGAGATAATGGTGCTTGAGTTAAGTTTCTATTAACCATGTTCAGATTCGGTATTAATTCTATACCTGAACAGTCTCTACGCCCAACACAGAAACATGTTGATCCTGGGATACTTCTGTTAAAGCACTCCACCTTGAAAACTATGTGACATCTCTGCCTCTTTCTATAAGTAAAGATACTGCCATTTTACAAAACCAATTTTTTCACCTGCCACTATCTTTCACTTACCAGAAAATCCCTATTGTTATGATGCATGGTGATTTAGTACATTGCAAGCTGCCTTAAATAATAAGCTGATGAAAGTTTCAAGCTGCAGTTTTTTTATTAATGATATGTTAGATTTAAATAAATCTATGTTTTGAACATGCCTGCTTTAGGTGTGCCTAGTATTTACAGGATTCATTACACGCTGCATGAAATTAGTAATATTAATAACTCACGATTAAATTAACAAATACTCTTTGTTATAGTGTTGCTCATATTATCATGATTCACATACAATTATTTTCAGCAACATTTAACATTTAGCACTTTAACATTCCAATAGTATCTTTAGTGGGTTGCTCGCTATAATTTAGTGAGAAAATAAATTACCTGCTGCTGCAGCCAGTCCAGCCGTTCGTGAACATACTTCATATGTCCCATCTGGTACCACACCTGTTAAAACATTCAAAAATATCAAAATGAAATTAGCATACCTGGTTGACACTTAACCCAGCTGGATGTCTAGTTAGAGTCCAGACAGCAAAGAGCCAATAAAAACTTGTAAATGCACAGTGGTAATTTGAGCAACAATCCTGCGAGCATTCACCTGAATAGAAAGTATGCAAGCAATGGTGAGCAACAGCCATAATTGCACAAAAAAACAAGACGGAGTCATATGTAAACACTGATGATCAACAACTGGAAATAAATTGAAAATTTAAAAATGCCTCCAAGGCACTTCAGTTGTGCAGGGACAATAGTCACCTGTTAATAAAATCTACAACACAGAAACAGGTCACTTTATGATCGTTATTATACACCACACATCTCCACCTAATTTATTCACTTCATTTTCCCCAACAGTATATTGCATTAATTCTTTTTAATGTATTTACATAGCATCTTCTCAGATATACCTGTCCACTTATCTCAACCGTTATGTATTTTCATATTCCAGGAAAAGTTTCCCTGAATTCCCTGTTCATTTTATTTAATGCTTATCTTGTATTTATGGTCCTTCATTAAGGGCTCGCTGAACAGATTACCAAAATCTGACATTCAAATCCTTTCTATAATTCTGTATTATCGCTCTTATTCTTTCTTAATGGATGAGGACAATAGATCCCAAGGCACTTCCATAAGTGCAGGCAAGTTCTTCCCAGTCCATTAACCAATATTTATACCTCAACCAAAGTCACCAGAGATTGATCATCTGGCGTTATCACATTAGTTTATATTGAACTTGCTGTATGCAAATTAGCCACACTTCCTTCATTATACCAGGAATAATATTTCAAAAGGATTGTTGCAATTACATTGTGGTGTCCCGATTTCAAGAAGAGGCACAAAATACAACTTCCTGACTTGGAAATATATTGCTGATCCTTCATCATTGCTCAATCTAAATCCTTAAACTCCCAAACCAACAAACCTGAGGGAGTACCTTCACTAAATGTACTGGAACAGTTCAAGGTGGCCTCTCACCACCAACCTCTTAAGGGTAACTCGGCTTGGGCAATAAATGCTGGTTTGTCAGCAATAAACAGATTTTGAAAATGAGTAAAAATGAAGCCCAGATCCTGTGAGCGGGAAGATATAAATGCAAGTCTCCTATTTCATATCCAAATGACATGTAAATCGGCTTTCGATAAAATATGTTCAAGGATAAGGGAATGGGAGCATGAATTTGGATATAGCAATTCATGAGAAGTGTGCATAACTACAATGCCTTTGAAATAGGGGGCAGCACCAGAAGAAATGATCTAGTCAGAGGGAATAATGAGGAAAGTTAAATGAACAACAGTTTAGTGGGAGTGGAAAAGAGATAGGTCTTTTTATGAGGTCCTGGAGAGTACAAGAAATGGAAGGTAGAAGCAGCCCAAGAGACAGCAGGATTAAGGAAAAGGCTGGGAAATCAAGGATTTTGTCATGGGCACAAGGAACTGCAAGTGCTGATTTTTAAAAAAAAGGTTCAACACCATCTGCAGTTCCTTGTGCCCACAACTAAATCATTAATTTACATCAAGGGTCAGGCAGCATCTCTAGAGAACATGGATAGGTAATGTTTCGAGTTGGGACAATTCTTTGAACTGCATGTGGTGAGGGAGGTAGAAAGTTTGAAAAGAGGTGAGGGTCAGGATAAAGCCTGGCAAGTGATAGGCAGATATAGGCAAGGGGTTTTTGATTGGTAGATGTTGAACAAAGGCCAGAGATGAATAAACAAAAAATATGAGATTAGGATAGAAGAAGATAGAAGAAGATGAAGCCAGATGAAGGAAAGTAGGGGAAATTAGTGCAAATCCAAGTAGGCACAGGGAGGAGTGGAATGGGATAAAGTAGGGTGGGGTGGGTTGTGCTGGGAAAAAAAGAGGAAATAAATGAGTGGATAGACGCCATGGTGAAGAAATGCATAACCTTTACCTTATTTCAGAGGATATGACGGAGCAAGGAAGTGCAGGGGGTGGAGGAAGGCACAAGGGTACATATCTTGGATAGTTGATGGTAGCAATGACAGCTCAGTAATGTTTCATTTTACTACACATTTATGTGTATGTAACAAATAAACGACTATTGACTATTGACTATTGACTATTGACCTTGTTCATTAACAACATCTTTGAGCCATTGTACCATTCACCAAATCAGGCAGAGTTTAAGACTGATCAAAACAATATTGTTTTTCTCCCTTACTCTCTATATATCATTTTCAAAAGGTTTTGAGGTTAGAGTTTATATTTCAATAACAAGGAATCAATAACATCAGTGTTTGATAATTATGTATCAACATTTGTATTGATCTAGTTCAACAAACACTATTTGTCCACTTTATATAGACTTTTCACGGTGATTGAAGTGGTTAGGAAAGGAGAAATTATGATGGTTATTATTATTATTATTATGACACTTACAAGCATTCATAACAAGATCACCCTGAAGTTCAGGTTTCCAGTCATCCCAGCTAGTTTCAAACCCATCCGCGAATCGTATGCAGAAATTTTTGAAATGACCTTTGCTCACTAGGGATTCAGACGAGCAAGCGGTGATCAAGGTGCTCTCAATTGTGAGCACCATAGCTGAGCCAGGATCAAAGTCAATGGCGTGATTAGCCTGCCAAGATATGTTAAACAAATATAGAGTTAATGCACCATTGATAATTATCTCGCAAAGCAAAAGATATGCTAACGGTTTCAAATAATATTAAAGTTTTAACCAAGTATGATGCCCAAAATAATGGAAATAATTGAGGACTTTATTGGAAAACAAATACTTCTATCTACAAGAGAGTTCGTACTGCAGGTACTGAAACCTTTGATTTAAACCAGCATCTGCAGTTCTTCCCTACAGTTAGGTACTGGTTTCTTTAATGGATTGCTGAAGGAAATAACATTACAAATTATTTTTACATTTAGTTTTAAAATTGATAAATATATCAAAGCATAAACAATAATACATTTAGGTTTAAAGCAATAATTCACATATGCCAGGAGATTGTAGGCAGCTGCAAGACTAATTGGGTTGTCATAGTAGGAGATTTTAACTTTACCAAAATAGACTAGGGCTGTCAAAGTGCCCACATTCACACAGGGTGGAATTTGTCAATTGTGTTTAGGAACGTTTCCTCAAGCAATGTGACGAGGGCCCTATGAAGGAGAAGGCAAAGCATGATCTACCCTTTGGAAATTGGGCAGGGCAAGTGACTGAAGTGTCTGTGGGGAAACTTTTCGGGATCAGTGACCAGTTCTATTAGCTTTAAGATAGTTATGGATAAAAACAGGACAGCCCAACAAGTTTAAATTCTGAACTGTGTGAAGGTCAAATTTAATGGCTATTAGACGGGAAAGTGCAGTCGAGCAGAGCTGCAGGTTAAAGAATGTCCAGAAAGTGGGATGCTTTTAATAGCGTGATGACAAGGGTTCAGGGCACGCATGTTTCTGTTAGAGTGAAGAGCAAAGCAGATGGAAGTAAGGAAACCTTGATGACAAGAGAAATGAAGGCTTTGGTCAGGAAACAGGAGGAGGCGTGGGACAAGTTTAGGCAGCTGAGGTCAAGTGTATCCCTTGAATTGTTTTGGGAACTGAGGAGCATACTTAAGGAAATCAGAAGGACAAAAAGGGGGCAGGATATAGATCTGGTACATAATGTTAAGGAAAATCCAAAGAGATGTTTTGTACATTAAGGGAACGAGGGTACCTAAGGTGCAAATAGAGCCCCTCAGAATCCAAAATGGTCATTTGTGTGTGGAGCCACAAGAGTCGGGCAAGATCCTTAATGAGTATATCTACTCTGTTTTTACTGTGGAGAAAGATACAAGACTGGGGAAAATGGGATAGTTAGAGATGTCTTGTAATACATTTCGTAATACAGGCGAGGACGTCCTAAGGCGTATGAAAATAGATAAATCTCCCGAGCTTGATCAGATATATCAGAGATATCACAAAATGCTGGAGTAACTCAGTGGGTCAGGCAGCATCTCAGGAGAGAAGGAATGGGTGACGTTTCGGGTCGGACTCTCAATCTGAAGAAGGGTCTCGACCCGAAACATCACCCATTCTTTCTCTCCTGAGATGCTGCCTGACCCACTGAGTTACTCCAGCATTTTGTGATACCTTCGATTTGTACCAGCATTTGCAGTTATTTTCCTACATGATATATCAGAGATATATGTGGGAGCTAAACAAATTCCAGGAGCCCTGGCTGAGATAAATGAATCATCAATTGATACGTATGAGGTGCCGGAAGCCGCTAATGTTGCGCCTCTATTGTGCCCATGGCCATTTAAAAAAAAACAATGGGAACTTAAAGCAAAGCTAAATCATAAAATTCTCATTGGTTCCAGGTTGATCTGAGTGAATTGTCTATTCTAAATTGAGTGAATCTGAGGTGACAGTAAGTAGTTTCAAAAGTCTTAGATTGGGGAAAATAAATTTCATGATACAAATGGCCACATGGACGGTATAGTGGTTAACTGTAACTCCCAAGGTGCTGTGAATAGTAAACACTTGGCAAGAAAAACTGATGCAAAATGACAAATTATAACTTAGTTAAAATAATTAGCATTTCAGTAGAGTCATCCAGCATGGAAACATGCCCTTCGGTTCAAATTGCCCACGCCGCCCAACATGCCCCATCTTAACTCATCCCACCTGCCTGCTTTTGACCCATATATCCCTCTAAACCCACCATATCCATGCAAATGTCTGAATGAAATATTGATTATTAATATTGTACAAACTAGCAATTTGATAAATCACAGCAGAAACACAATACCTGGACAGTATTAGTGATTGGTAAACAAATGCCCAAATCATTCACAGTCAACTGCAAAAAGAGTGTGCCAAATGCTTGAACAGAGGTCTGCTGAATTCCAGGCAGCTTGTCAACAACTTCTTTGGTTGCAACGTGGATGTCCTTGTGTAATGCCATTCGCTGTTCATTCCAGTTGTCATAGGCTGCTTTGTAGTTTAGCCAAAAAAAGACAGCTTCAAATGGGAACAAAAGATTATGAATTGATTAATTACAATCAAATAAAAATATTATTATGTTCAGTTTTGCAATTTTTTTAATTGATTTTACAATTCTTCGGAAGATTCAAATATACGAAATATGGAATTTACTGCTATCAAAACGGAGGAAAATAAGAGATAATACCTAGTTTAATTGTGCATTAGTATTAAGAAAAGATGAGATGTCGGGTATAGCTTTTTACAATATAGCCATGGCTTTACTGCAATATGATGATTAAGTGTTTACTCTCTCAAAACAATCCAACCAATATTCAGTATCAAAATAGTTGATCTGAGATTAAAGATTTCACATTTGAAGACATATAATGGCTCATTTTTCCACAAAATTTGTGGTGGATGTTGATAATGCTATTTTGGTCAGATTTTTGATATAACCATCTTTCATTTACTGCATTCTATTGCAAAAATTACCATGATTTATTTCAGTGATGTTGCCATAGTTTCTATCAGATATATTCTTTCTCACCACTGTTTAAAATTGATTCTTATGTTCTGAGCAAATGAATTTCAATAGTTGTATAATAAATTATTTGCTTTCAGCCCAGTCATTGCCCTGGCTTATCTCTAATTTACACCATAGCCATCAATGGTATCATTAGATACACTTAAAATTACCATCTGTCTGAGCGTTACAATATCACCTTAATCTCCCCCAAATCCCGATATTCCTCTGAAATATCTGTACTCTTCCAATTCTGAACCCTTCCACTTCACCAAATGTAATTGTTCCATATTTGGCACCCATGTCTTCAGCTGCCAAGACTCTAAGCTCTAGAATTCTTTCCTCAAAACTCTCTCTCTCTCTCTCTTTCAAAGTGCTGTAAGTATTCACTTCGTCAGTCAGTGGCATGAACCATTAGATTACTTGGTGTTGCCCTATCTTCTCCGTATATTCAACACTTTCTGCTTTTGTTTCAGATTTCCAGCATCAGCAGGGTTTGGAAGTAAGAATATAGGGGCTTCATCCCTTTTCATCAACAGTTAGAAATTCATACCTCTATCAAAGGCCACAGGTTGTGCATATATTATTGGTCGGCTAAGTGTGATGAGAACAGCTTCTCTATCAAATGCACCACTGATTTCTTCTTGCAGTGCATTTCTCAACCCAATCCGTGTCTTGAAATATGCTACTTGATGAAAATCTGAACCAGCTTCTTCATAGACCTAAAATCAATAAAGAATCAAAAAACATAGATAAGGGGAAAATAAAGTAGATAAACCAGCGTCAATATCATAATGGAAAAAGTTAGAGCTGGAGGTCAGGAAATAGCTGTGTGCTTAAGGACAAAAAGAGTGCAGCACAATAACAGACACAGAGTTGTGCTGTTCTGAATAAACAATGCAAAGGCTTAGCAGTAAGAAATCTGTTTATGAATGGGTATTTTAAGGCAAGTGCCAACAAACCAGTCTTTCCTCAGATATCGTGCACTGATTGTCAAATACAGCTGATGTTAATTTAGATGTTAAGTTGTGGATTTAAATTGCTCTCCTTTGATAGAAATAACAAGCAGGACGACTTCTTATTGAACATAACGAGGAAAAACATGAAATACGTAAATGTGCAGATGAAGAAAAAAATGTCAAACTGTTTATAACATTAAGAGCAGAGAGGGTGTTGGAAAAAGTTTAGGATCTGTCAAAGGTCACCAGGTCAAGGATAGATAAGCTGGAATGTCATACTCAATTGAATCAATGTAGTAACGCCTGTCATTCTTATTCTTAAATAATGTCGCTTGAAATGCACAGATTAAACAATTTAATGCATTACTTTAAAAAAAATGTTATTTCATCAAGACACATTTTTCTTTTACATCATTAAATTATATTTAATGCAATACCAGTTGGAATATTTTGCATTAGGTGGGATTCACTATATTACAGTTAACAGAGAGCCAAATGGTAAGTATTATTACATTGATAAATGTGTACCTGATGTTTGACAATTTGTCCCAATGCCAGGTTTAGATCAACCTGACATTTTCCAAACAGTTTCAGATAGCTACTGTTAAGGCCTGCACCTAGCTGTGTCTTAGCTTGGATGCGATTTGAAAGCTCCAGTTCAATAAGTCCAGTCTCTAACCTTACAGCTCTCATGGAAGGAGTCGTTGCTGTAACCTGGATACCCTGGACACAAAATGAACACAGTATAAACACTGAAGCAAACATTTTGCTTTCTTTTAGGGTTATTCTGCAAGCTAACATTTTAACAAAGTTACTCAGCAATTGGAAAGGATCTGGTCCATGAAAAAAAAATTACACAATTATTCTATGATACTAAATCTGCCAGACCTGCAGGGATCCATATCCTTTAGCATGACGCCATAGGTACAAAAGCTAAATTTTCGATAGCATACAATCTGTGCATTATTTTTTTTGCTGGTATAAAAGTGAATGCGGCAGAAGAACCAGACATCACTTCTGTCATACTAACTCCTTATATAATTGGCAGAAGCCGATGTGACTTATTTAAATTATGTTTAAAGACTGGAATTTCTCTCCAG